>NW_028225179.1:91153743-91756243 GCF_052327205.1 Somniosus microcephalus
GCTCCCAATCTCTCTCTCTCTCACACTCCCAATCTCTCTCTCTCTCTCTCCTTCCCTCTCTCTCTCTCTCTCCTTCCCTCTCTCTCTCTCTCTCTCTCTCCTTCCCTCTCTCTCTCTCCTTCCCTCTCACCTCTCTGTCCTCTCTCTCCTTCCCTCTCTTTCTCTCTCCTTCCCTCTCTCCTCCTTCCCCTCTCTCTCTCTCCTTCCATCTCTCTCTCTCTTTCCTTCCATCTCTCTCTCTCTCCTTCCCCCTCTCTCTCTCTCTCCTCTTCCCCCCTCTCTCTCTCCATCCCTCTCTCTCTCCTTCCCTCTCTCTCTCTATCCTTCCCTCTCTCTCATTCCCTTTCTCTCTCTCTCTCCTTCCCTCTCTCTCTTCCCCCCAGTCGATCCCTCTCTCTCTTCCAACAACAACATGCCCTCAAAAATCCTCGGCACCGCTGGGCAAGAAAAGAGCTCTTCTGTTTGTCTGTCTGTCCGTCCGTTCTCTGTACACGCAAAAGTTATAGAGCGTACCTACACGTGTGTTGCATCAAAAGAAAGCTTACGATTCCGGACCGGTCATAGGCGTATTTACGTTTCGGTGAGACATAATTTGAGCCCACGGTATCCCAAAAACTTTCAAAATTCCGCTCATTATCCCCTCATTAGCATTGAGTGACTGTAATGTCGAAGAGCTGCTATGATGTCAGAGCAGTTTTTGTGCTGTCATAAAGAAATCAATGCTTTCACTGTGCCCAGCCTACTCAGCTGGGGTGACTCATTTCTTCTCTCTCCGTCTCTCTCTCTCCTCCAGTCCACTCCCTCCTCCAGTCTCTCTCTCTCTCTCCCCCAATCGCTCTCTTGCTCCCCGTCTCTCTATCTCTCTCTCTCTGTCTCCCAGTCTCTCTATCTCTCTCTCTCCCCAGTCTCTCTCTCCCCAGTCTCTCTCTCCCTTCCCCCTGTCTCTCTTTCCCTTCCCCTATCTCTCTCTCTCTCTCTCTCCCCAGTCTCTCTCCTCTCTCTCCCCCAGTCCTCTCTCTCTCTCCGCCCAAGTCTCTCTCTCTCTCTCCCCCAGTCTCTCTCTCTCTCTCCCCAGTCTCTCTCCTCTCTCTCCCCCCAGTCTCTCTATTCTCCCGTCTCTCTCTCTCTCCCGTCTCTCTCTCTCTCCCCCAGTCTCTCTCTCTCTCCCAGTCTCTCTCTCTCTCCCCCAGTCTCTCTCTCTCCCCCTCAGTCTCTCTCTCTCTATCTCCCCATTCACTCTCTCTCTCTCTTTCTGTCCCCGTCTCTCTCTCTCCCCCCTCAGTCGCACTCTCTCTCCCCCCAGTTTCTCTCTCTCTCTCCCAGTCTCTCTCTCTCCCCCCCAGTCTCTCTCTCTCCCCCAGTCTCTCTCTCCTCCAGTCTCTCTCTCCTCCAGTCTCTCTCTCCTCCAGTCTCTCTCTCCTCCAGTCTCCCTCTCCCCAGTCTCTCTCTCCCCGTCTCTCTCTCTCCCCCCGTCTCTCTCTCTTCCCCCCAGTCTCTCTTTCTCTCCTCCAGTCTCTCTCTCCCCAGTCTCTCTCTGCCCCCAGTCTCTCTCTCTCTCCCCTCCAGTCTTTCTCTCCCCCCAGTCTCTCTCTCCCCCCCAGTCTCTTTCTCTCTCTCCCCATCTCTCTCTCTCTCCCCCCCACCCCCCGGTCTCTCTCTCTCCCTCCCAGTCTCTCTCTCGCTCTCTCTCTCTATCTCCCCAGTCTCTCTCTCTCTCCCTTCGCCCATCTCTCTCTCTCTCCCCCAGCCTCTCTCTCTCTCCCCATCTCTCTCCCCCCAGTCTCTCTCTCTCTCTCCCCCTCATTCTCTCTCTCTCTCTCTCTCCCCATTCTCTCTCTCTCTTTCCCCAGTCTCTCTCCTCTCTCTCCCCCCCAGTCTCTCTACTCTCTCTCTTTCTCTCCCCATCTCTCTCTCTCTCCCCCAGTCTCCCTCTCACCCCCTCAGTCGCTCTCTCTCCCCCCCTCAGTCTCTCTCTTCTCTATTTCCCCAGTCTCTCCCTCTCTCTCTCTCCCCGTCTTTCTCTCTCTCTCACCCCTCAGTCGCTCTCTCTCTCCCCCTCAGTCTCTCTCTCTCTCTCTCCCAATTCTCTCTCTCTCTTTCCCCCAGTCTCTTTCCTCTCTCTCCCCCCAGTCTCTCTACTCTCTCTCTTTCTCTCCCCATCTCTCTCTCTCTCCCCCAGTCTCCCTCTCTCCCCCTCAGTCACTCTCCCTCCACCATCAGTCTCTCTCTCTCTATCTCCCCAGTCTCTCCCTCTCTCTCTCTCCCCATCCCTCTCTCTCACTCACCCCTCAGTCGCTCTCTCTCTCCCCCTCAGTCTCTCTCTCTCTCTCTCTATCTCCCCATTCTCTCTCTCTCCCCAGTCTCTTGCTCTCTCTCTTCCCCCCAGTCTCTCGCTCTCTCTCTTCCCCCCCAGTCTCTCGCTCTCTCTCTTCCCCCCAGTCTCTTGCTCTCTCTCTTCCCCCCAGTCTCTCGCTCGCACTCTGCCCCCCCAGTCTCTCGCTCTCTTCTCTTCCCCACAGTCTCTCGCTCTCTCTCTTCCCCCAGTCTCTCGCTCTCTCTCTTCTCCCCAGTCTCTCGCTCTCTCTCTTCCCCCCAGTCTCTCGCGCTCTGTCTTCCCCCCAGTCTCTCGCTCTCTCTCTTCCCCCCCCAGTCTCTCGCTCTCTCTCTTCCCCCCCCAGTCTCTCGCTCTCTCTCTCTCCCCCCCAGTCTCTCGCTCTCTCTCTTCCCCCCAGTCTCTCGCTCTCTCTCTTCCCCCCAGTCTCTCGCTCTCTCTCTTCCAACAACAACATGCCCTCATAAAAGCCTCGGCACCGCCGGGCACCCCTAGCTAGTTTGGTATAAAGTAAATCAAAATTATACAGGGTGCACTTTCAGTCAGTGTAAAATCAGTATAAAATCGGTATGTAATCTTGCGGGGGGTGGGGAAATTCATGAGATGTAAAACCAGTGCAAGAACATTCGTGGTGGGGTGGGCGGCAACACTCATTAGGTTTATAATCAGTTCCATTAACTTCAATAGAACAAAATATCAAGTGAGGCATATAACAGGTGGCCCCTGCGCTACCTCCTGTTCAGCGCCACAGCCGAAAACCAATTTCTGCCCAACAGAGTCGGCTGATGTTTAATCTCCAGGTGAGACATACTACAATCTATCCCAAGTTTCCGATGCATGGTAGAAGTAGAGAGACTGCATTAGAATTTCGATGGGACTTCTTCCGATATCCCACAACAGCATCGATAAAATATCTTTGTAATCCGGGAGAAATGGTGTAAAACGGTGTAAAGAGTTGAAGTTACTACAGGAGATCGGCAGACCCCTCCCCAGTTATTGTATTCAATAGTGTTGCTGCAGATACTACATCCCATCATTTCCACCTTTAACAATGGGATGAAAGTCGGGCGAGGCTTACAATGGGGAGGTCGCTCGTTCTTTACATTATCATCCATGTGGAAAAGGTGAAAATTACCCTCTTTAATGCTGGTCCTTTCTTCCCGTTTGATAATCCAATAGATAAATACTTCAAATCAATAATAGACTTCAATCTAGTTTTTCGTAGATCTTTAAAAACAATTGCTATTCATGATAACTGGAGGAAAGAGAAGTGCAGCATCATACATGAGGCAGAAAACAGGGAATAAATAGAATGGGATATGGTAATTAAAAATATTGTCCTTATAGTCACAGGAATTTCCAATTCTACGTATGTGCAAGCTACATTTCCCAAGCTTTAGATTCCATTCTTGACAGAGATTTGGACCTGAGAAAAGAGCTACTGAATTTTACATTATTCGGCTCAGATTGGCCAACAAAAAACTGTTTGTATGTCATCAAATGGGGGACAATAATTTCCACCCAAGAAGATCCTGCTCTTGTTTGCACAGCGCAGTCATTCTGTCCAGAGCCTCTGCTTGATAGAAATAGCTATTGCACATTATTAAAAAACCACATTTCCAATGTGCTTTTAATGTCTGCATTTGAGCCACACCAGTGTCCACATTTCTAATAATAACTGATACAGCTCCAAAATTCCCTCTGCCCAAGCTCAGACACCAGGATCTCCCGTAGTTTAACCGACTGCTTCGATTTATGCGATTCTGGCGGTACAGAGATGAGTCAAATCCAAAATGAAATGTTTTTCATTATATTGTGCACGTGAAACAATGTATCACTGAGAAATCTTTCTTTGCTGGTCATTCACTGAGTAAAAAGCACGGGGAGGGAATTTTCACCTGCTTGCAGAAGACTAAATGATAGAATATTGCATTCAGAATTGTGCCATCACTCTGAAAACTACATTGTACGATTACTGAGGTTATTTACAATGAGGAAATACTGGGGTGTATTTTCAATCTGACATTTACTTAAATATGGTGTTTTCCCTCCCACCCGCTGTTATCTGTTAGTGGATCCACAACACCACTTCAGGCCAGGAAGACAGTTGGGAAGCTATCCATGATGTGTATGGAGGAACAGGGATAAGCAAAATGACCTCCCTTCTTGCACCTAACCGAGCATTCCTTTCTGTTGAAGTGAATGGAAATGAAAATCGGGCAGATTCAATTGTGGCCGTCAGCCGGAAAAGCCCATTTTTGGTCTGGTGGAAAGTTGAAAATCCAACCATGTCATTCACTGCAGCATTTCTTTCAATTTGAAGTAAATCAGAGTAAGTTAGCCAAGTGTATCTATAAAGAAATGTATCATTACAGAATTGGTAGAATCATCTGATAGATTTGGAGAAATAAAAAGAATGATAGGAAAATATTCCATGAATTTCATACAAAGACATGTCGACTGATCATCCTCTCTGAGTAAGGAGAGTTAATAATTTATTTTCTGCTTTTTTGCAGCTAATTTGTTGACAATTGTCATTCTCTGCCGTGGAAAGTGCGGTCTCTCGAAATGCATCACCCGTTACCTGGTGGCCATGGCAGCGGCTGATCTAATGGCCTGATATTTGATGTAATTCTGTATGAAATTAACGATGCTTATTTCCCATATTCATTCCTGAATTACACTTCTATTTGTAGTTTCAATCTCGCCATGCTTTTCGTTTCCATTGATTTTTCTGTCTGGCTAACGGTGGCTTTCACCTTTGATCGATTTGTCGCTATTTGTTACCAAACGTTGCAAACAAAATATTGCACTGAAAAAACTCTGACTGTGGTGATAGCAGTGGTGTGTTCCTTAAGCATCTTAGAAAATGTGCCAATATACTTTATATATGCTCCTCGGGAAATAATTGACAATGTACCATGGTCCTGCTATGTAAAACCAAGCTGCTACACCTTACCCATATGGATAGCATTTTTGTAATTGGAAACCATTTTAACCCCATTTGCACCATTTGTGTTGATCGTTCTGCTCAATGCGCTGACCGTCAGGCACATTGTAATGGCCAATAGATGAGGAGCGGTCTCTGAGCAAACAGCAAGATAGAGAAGCACACTGATCCAGAGATTGAGAATCGAAAAAAGTCAAGTATTTTACTGCTTGCTATGTCTGGCAGTTTTATACTGTTTTGGATGGTAAATTTAATAGTTCTCATATGTGTGCAATTTACAGATACTCAATTTTTAGAAACCAATTACAACAACACTTTCACCATTGCAGAACAATCCAGGTATATGCTGAGGTGTTTGAGTTCTTGCACGAATACCTTTATTTATGCAGTGTCCCAGAGCAAGTTTAGAGATGAATTGAAGAATATGATTAAGCACCCCATGGCTCTCATTACTAATTTAATCAAATAAGTTAAATTGCTTCACAGAACTAAAATGCAATTACATTAATCAGAAGCGAGCCAAAGTTGCTCAATTGCCATCTACAAACTATAATCTCAAAAGGAAATGGGGGCTGCCTTCTAATCCCCATATTAGATGTGTTATTGTAGGATATTGAAGATGTTTGGGGTGTTATTAACTTCTTCCAATAAAGTGATACAGGTGATATCAGATCAGAACAAACACATATTTGCGGTCGGATGCGTACCAGAAGAACACCCCCCTGAAAGGAAGAAAAATGCGAACATACCTAGTGTCTCCCATCTGTGTCTTCAGGTCCTCTGCCTCTAGGTGTACGCCTGTGGAACGGCCCATGCACCCCAGGGGCGCCTGCAGTTCCCAAGCATTCCTGAGTTCACGTGGGCTCAGTCTGCCAATCAAAAAGTGGGATTTCCATGCAGCTCCTGGCGATTAAATTTACGTACGGAAACCCCATGAGCATAATAGAAATCTGCGAATAAATAAGAATTCACATCGCTTAAGTAAAATAAATGGTCACATATTTAAAAGTAATTAAAATACCATTTAATTAAGCATGTAAAATAAAAATGTAATTTTTTGAAAACGTTGTTTAAACTTTTTATTACGGATCAAAATGTACCTATACTAATTTTAAATGTAAGTGCATTTTTTAATCATTTTACAAATGTTATTTTAACATTTATTTAACCCTTACGCTGGCGAAAGAAGGCCTCGTGCCTGCTTTTACCAGTCATAAGAATTTTGTGGGCAAGCGCAGGGAAGTATTTGAGCAAATAGCCCAAAACTGCGCCAACAAAGGTGTTTTTGCAGGTATGTGAAGGATTAGTCTATGCAAAACTTGACAGATCGCAAGTTCTGGGCATTTGCGCATGTGCAATGCATGCGGCAACCAGGCACCTGTGGAGCCATTCTGAGCACTTACGATTGCGTGCACTGTGCGAACACCCTCATCGGCCTCGTAAACTCTAGGCCATAACAATTTTTCAGATCTGAAATAAAATCAATTACAATAGCATATCTGTTGCTTTTAACAGATCTAAATTCAGCACCGGTTCCCTTAAAGAATCCCTCCTCATCTACTGCCGTCACACTGGAAGTAATCTGTTCAATTATTGGTTGTCATATTATCAAAAATCACATAGTGGCATGGAGAGGGTGCAAAAAATTCGAAGGATGATACGAGAACAACGTCGTTGTAGATATAAGGATAGGATGAACAGGCTGGGTTTCTTTTCTGCTGTAAAAAGAATCCCGAGGGATTTCCTAATAGAGCTATTAAAAAAGGTTTCGACAGAGTAGACACAGAGAGAGTGTTTACACTTCTGGGGAAGAGTAAAACTAGAGGCCATCAATATAAGATAGTCAACAAGAAATCAAATAGGGAATTCAGAGGATACGCCTTTATTCAGAGACTGGTGAGAATGTGAAGCTCGCTATCACAGGGAATGGTTGAATCTAATAGCATAGAGACACTTAAGGGAAAGCTAGATTTGCATATGAGGGTGAAGGGTATAGAGAGTTATCTTGATATACTTAGATGAAGAAGAATGAGAGGTGGCTCGATTTGCACATAAATTGTAATTCTATGTAATTCTGTTTAAACCCAGAGTTCAGATCGCAAGTCAACATTAAATACAAGGGAAAAGTGAAACGTGCATTTACAGTGAAAATTATTCCACCTACAGCAACTAACTTGAAGTCAACAAACTGGGAGATCGATTGACCCCATAGCTTGTGAGGCAATGCTTTAATGTCGACATATATTGGCTCCTTCCATTAAAAGTTGCCTTAATTGATCCACAATTAGAAAGGTAAAATCAGCCGACTGCATCGGTTAGGCTTTTCCCTTCACCAAACATCATTTTCCCGTAATTTATTCTCAAACAAAGGCAGAAAAAAAAGCGCAATGAATCCCATCAGATTCGATATTTTTTCTTGCACAGTTAATGGCATCACTGACATGGTAACAATGGAGTTCTCAGAATGATGCGGTTTGGTAAATGTATGCATAAGTCATATTTTCCCTTCCAATTTGAAATCATGCAAATTAAATCACACAAAAAAATGGCATTATATTACAGCATCACAGAAAGCAAATCCCATCAAACTTCCCCAACATGCAAACTTTAGGAGTGGCCAGGAATATCATGTCAAAAAAGGGATGTCGATAAGATTTTCCCCACATCATAGTAGGGAGCTGAGGCTAATTGTAGCGGCTAAAATCACTGCCCTGACTTGGATCTGTGACCTCAGTTCCAACTGGGGATGCAACTTTCGGGAATAAGTTTGGACAGGATTTTGGAAAGTTTATGAAAATAGCATTCAAGTGGCACCAAGTGGACAATCTAAATTTCATGTAAAAAACTGGAACCTCTTCTTGCCACCCAACCTTCCACCTAAATCGCATCATTCGCTGCAGTGGGAATGGTAATCACTTTTGGGAACAATATGACTATGCATGAAGTAGCCAAATTACTGTTATACCTTAGTTTGTAAGTTAGCCATAGGCGTAATTAGTTTTAATATTAGAATATGTATAATGCAGCACCAATGTACAAGGTGGAGGTAATGGGTTAATTCCTACCCTGAGTTAAACGATATAGAGGTCTGTATTTCCTTTGTTCAGCTAAAGGTTTAAATGTGATTTAATGACTTCAAGGCTGGAAGATTAGACTGCAGAGGGAAGATGAGGGAGGAGTTGGGTATTCAGGCGCTCAAACACATATGCAGATAACGCCACTTAAAACTGGCTGATAGTAAATCACACAATAAGGTTCCAGTCTTCAAAGTCTAATTAGGATGTGCTTGCTTTGCAGAAAGTCACCCGAGACGAGGCCGAATGTATGGGCCTCGCACCCTTAACCAAGTCTGCTATCTTAAGAAAACATTCAACAAGCGAACCCACCTGGGTATGGGCAAATGGCTGGCTGTAAAGTAATAAAATGAGGCCCATGGTCAGGAGGTGACAGAATTAAATGATAACAGAAATGTGGGAATATGAGCGCAGGAAGATGAAATGTCACGATTTATAATTGCCATTTGGCTATAACTCTGTATATACTGATAAGCTTTATCCCCGTCCCTAGGGAGGGGAGTTTGATTTTTGTATAACTGTGATTGTTGCTAGGGAATCGGTGGAGTCGGATCTGAAGAGAGACTCAGAAGGTTCTCCCCAGTACTGTGAATAAAGACCGTTTTGATCCATCCTTCACTCGAAGTCTGTCATCTGTACCAAAGCTAAGCGTCGACTTTGTATATCACTTAGTCCGCTCTGAGGGGGAAAGGGTTAAGTGTCGACTTGACAACACCAGGTCCACTTTTCAGGTTACAACAATTGGCGTCACGAACAGGATCACAGACTCTGACCAGTCCACCGGAACGACGAGCTAAAAGGGTGAGTACGTTTAAATTACCAGCCATAAATTAGAAAGCTCAGAACGTACTGTGAGATCCGGTAAGGCTGTGATTAAAAGAACTAAAGTGGGCAGAGACAGACTCGAGAAAGGGGGTGTGGTCTGGTGTGCCTGGAGGCGGCGAATCCTCTGAGCTGTTCAGAGAGCAGGGCCTCTAGGATAAAGTGCAAGATAAGATGGGTTAGAACGACCTATGAGTGAGCCAAGAGGCGGCGAATCCTCAGCATGCCGGCATAAGTGTGTGTGTGTGTGTGTGTGTGAGTGAGTGATAGGGTAACATAAGAACCATTGAGAAGTAATTCGGAAGCTATACAGAATGCCTAAAAAGGATGCAGAAATAAAGAAGAAAAAATTGTGTTAAAGTGTGAAAGTTTCCCTGACTATGAATGTTTAAGAGGTTATAACATTCCTTGTCTTAAAGTCTGTCGTTTTAAAAAAGGGTGTCTGCTGTGTGTTTTAGCTCCAGCCACTTCTCTGTGTTAAAAAAAGCATTTAACCCTTTGTCTTGACTTGGATTTTGGAAGTTTTAAGAACGTGCAAATAAGATTGTGCCCCCAGAATAAAAAACCTACTACAATTTAAGTTAAGCTGGAGTGTAAAAACTGAGAAGAGCAACAAAAGGTTTGTGTAACAAAAGATTAAGTTTCAGTCTAAGATTTAACCCTGGAGCTATGAGGTAAAATTAACCTATTAAAACCAGATTTTCATTGTGGCCACAGTGAATTTCTGGTTGGTGTAAATTGTTGTAGTCCGAGTGGCAGGTCCCTCTAAAATATTTAATTAACTACGGCATTGGGAGCCCTACAGAATGTGGGACTAAAGTTAAACCCTAGAAAGGTACAGGTAGGGAAGGATGAAGAAATCTACCTAGGACACCTAATAACACAAGGGAAGAGACAAATGCCCAAAAACAGATGGGCGGGGCATTAGGACTGGCTGCGTGCTTTGATTATTTACAAGCAGCTAGAGATGGCAGCAGGAAGGGATGTTTGTTGATGCATTGGTACGGGGCCGACAGTGCAAAATGTTAATAGACACAGGAGCCACAATCTCGTTGCCAGACTTACCCTTGCCCCGAACGAAACTTTCAGTTAGTATAGCAGGAATCGGTGGACGAAAAATCAGGGCTTATAAGAGTGAAAGAGTCTTACTAGAAATTGGATGTATAATAATACCTGCACAGTTGTGGGTATGCGAGAACACCAAAGGAACAATCCTAGGGATAGATATACTGCGAGAAATAGGAGCTTTAGTCGACCCTAAAGCGAATGAAGTGTACTGGCCAGCAGATTATAAGTCAAACAAACAGGCAGCCCCGGGGAACAAAGTAGAATTAGAGGAGGATGGCAGTACTGTTTTGCAGTATGTCGACGATGTACTGATAGCTTCCACAAGCACTCAGGTGCATGTTAGAACCCTGTTTAAAAATCTGAAAGCTCTTCGGGATGCAGGCTTCAAAGTACACCCCACCAATGCTCAAATAGTGAAATCAGAGGGAACCTATCTGGGATATAACATCAGCATGGGCAAGAGAGCCATGTCATAAGATCGAAAATGGGCTATAAACGATATGCCCAAACCTGTGAATATAAGGGGAGTGCGACAAGTAATGGGACTATTTAATTATAGCAGAAATATGATTGGAGGATTCTCACAACTAGCTGCACCTCTGTATGACCTGACAAAAGGGGCAAAAGCTGCAGACGAACCCATTGAATGGACAGAGTTACAAGCAGAAGCCTTCACTAAATTAAAACAGGCACTGACTGCTGCACCAGCCTTAGGATTACTCGATATGCGGAGGCCATATCATATCTTCTGCCACAATCACGGGGGACATTACAGTGCAGTGGTAGCACAAAAGCATGGGGATAACATGAGACCTGTAGCCTACTATTCGACACGAAGATCCCCGATAGTAGCTGGAATGCCAAGATGCGTAGCCGCGATTGATTGTGCACGGTGGGCAGTCAAAGTGAGTGAACCTGTAGTAATGACAGGGAATATTATGTTACATACACAACAAACCCTGGTGGAATTGTTAAACACCGGACGATTAAAAACTGTCTCAAACGGCCGGAAGGCTGTTTGGGAGGCTGTCCTGTTGCCTAGAGATAAATCCATACAGATAGTTAGAGGTATGAGCCAGAACCCCGCAGCTATGATGGGAATGGAAGGAGAGGAACACTGTTGCACCCGTGTGGAAGAATCAGAATATGTAGACAGAATCAGGGAATTGCCTTTGACACAGGCTGACCTAGAGCTATATGTGGACGGGTCCCGTAAATATGTTAACGGAACACCACGAACAGGTTTGGCCGTGGTGACCGGAGATGGCATGTCCAGAGGGAAGGATGATTACCAGGGGGTAGTTCAGTGCAGGTAGCCGAGCTGACAGCATTGACAGAAGCATTAAAATTGGCAGCAGGGAAACGGGTGAATATCTATACCGATAGTCGCTATGCCTTTGGCATAGTACATGATTATATGGCAGCCTGGAGTGAAAGGGGGTTTATTGTCTCAGGTGGCAAACCGACACAGCATGAGGAATTAGTAAAGGAATTGGTAGCTGCTTCAGGGTTACCCACTGAAACAGCTGCAGTAAAGGTAAAAGCCCATCAGAGGGGGAACTCTCCCTCAGAAAAGGGAAACAGAGCCGCCGACCTTGCAGCCAGGAAAGAGGTGGAACATCAGATTGCAGCATCAAACAAGAGCAACACAGAACCAGAAATACAGATAGACATAGCTGCTATAGCTGCATTGCCAGAAGATATAGATATATCCAAATTACATAAGGAAGTGTCCCAGGAGGAGAAACAGCTATGGCAACGAGGGGGAGCAGGACAAAGAGCGGAGGGAATATGGAGGAAAGAGCAACAGATATGTGCACCAGGCTGTATACAACAAGAATTAATGAAAATGTACCATGGCAGGCAACACACAGGTATATCCAATATGTTAAACAACGTCCAGCGATGCTGGTGGTGGCCCGGAATGAAACAAGCTGTGGACAGATTCTGTAGACACTGCCCCATATGTGCGCAGTATAACATAGGGAAATCTGTCAAGGTAAAGTGGGGACATCAGCCAAGACCGAGAGGCCCATGGGAGAAGCTGCAGATAGACTTTACAGGACCTCTACCGAAATCAAAGGGGAAAATGTATTGTTTGGTAATAATAGATCAATTCACTAGATGGGTTGAAGCATTCACCACTAGATATTGCACGGCGCCGACCGTAGCAAGAATAATGGCAGAGGAGGTCGTACCACGATGGGGGGTCCCGCTGTAGATTGATTCAGACCAGGGAACACACTTTACAGGGAAGGTTATAAAGGAAACATGTGCATTATTAGATATTAGACAAAGGTTCCACATACCATACCACCCTCGGAGTTCAGGAATGGTGGAAAGGATGAACCGGATTTGAAATTATCCTTAGCTAAAGCAATAGAAGACACGGGGAAGGGATGGGCAGAGTTAATCCCAAGTATACTGATGAGACTTACAGCAACTCCGAATAGAACCACGGGGCTGACACCTTTCGAACTAATGACCCTACGAGCAATGACACTGCCGGAAGGAGTCACTACCGGGGGTGAGGATGTAGGGCCCCTGAAGGATAGAATTAGGAGATTTATTAAACAATTGTGTACGCAATTACACGCTCTCAGACATGAGGCCAAAGACCAACAGATTATACGGGATCTAGAACAGGATGCACGGGACGACCAGAAGGAGGTCACAGCTGTAGGGAGCAAGGTGATGGCAAAAGTAATACCAGCCAAACCGGGGTTAGCACCCAGATGGTCAGGGCCTTACAAAGTATTAATGAATAGTGACACATGCGCTTGTATAGATGGGTCCGGAACGGGTAAAGGAAGTTGGAAACACTGGACTCAGTTAAAAATATATAAGAAAGACAATGAGTAAACCAGAGATGGTGCCCTTTTTGACAGAGTGAGGAGTATACTAGAAGATATAAAGAATGGGAAGGGGAGTTACTACATATATCAATAATGGGATGTGTATGATGATAATGTTATATGCCATAGTTTGCATCTTCAGGTATGTCTGGGGACAGAGCCACAGAACAAGAAATGATCCCGATGTACAGCATTTTGAACTGATAAAATGGATAAGAGCAGATTAATTCTAACTGGCTGGTCACGACCAGCCCCCTTTTTTTAATTACAGGAACATTGGACGTCCGGAATGAGATAGAGCATCCTCGCCTTGATCCAAAGGATGAACATAAGTATTGCCATTGCCGAGGGGGATTAGTGATGAGGAAAACACCGGATGAGGTGTACTTTAGTGTAACACATAGAGTTATTAAGCCTGCCATTAATATGAGTATTTTAGAGATGCCCGCGATGTGTAACAATCATACAAAACAAATATGGAACACCCTGTGGGTAAAACAATTAGAGGGACCACAGGGAAAATCTCTCTTACAAAGACGTAAGAAAGCGGGGAGTATTGGAAATGGCTGGAGCAGGGTATGCGGCCGGGTTAGCAACAGTTAAAAGTTTGGACATAGAAGGAGTAAATGAAGGATTTGATGAACTACAAGCAAAAATAAAAAGGCTACTAAAACAAGCCACTGGAAATAGTCAGCAATTGGCACTGGCAGGAAACAAACAATAATGCAATTGTTGGGGGTGAAAGAGGTAGTAGCCCCCCATTCAGAAACAATCAATACAATTATTGATTGACTTGGCAATGCTACTCGCCAAACCCATAAGGAACTAGTAAGTGCCATGTATGGCTCATGGCTACTGTCAAATGCTTAGCACAACATGAGGCAAATAAATAATGGACAGATCTCTGACTGGATTACTAATGAAGATCTGAAACCTTGGATTGACACAAATAAAAGCCTATGTAAGGGGAGTAAAATGGGACAAATATACCGGGCAGGCATTTGTCTGACCCCATGGACTAAGGTGATTGGCTTTGTACTAGCAATCCCACAACTCCCGGAAGAGGGACAGCCCCTATACGATGTGATTAATATAGGAGAGGTACAAAGGGAAAGTTGGGTTAAATATCATGATGTCCCTACCAAGGCACTTTGGGAAGGGGATGAAGATAATAAACAGAAGAATGGAACCTTAACTGGGGTGGTAATGGACGGGTGCCACCACAACGGAAGGACATGGGCACGCACACACACCCCAACCGAGGGAGGCACACCCGAGTGCGGATTCACAAAAACCACCAATTGCACCCTTGAGGTACACCCAAGGGTGTTACACCGGACAAGGGTAGCACCAAGGAACAACGGGACATTTGTGTCACCACAACTGAACAGAAATATGAATATCAAGATCTGACTTGTCCCATTCCCCAACCAAACTTTTGTTTTGATCCAAAGATATCTACACAGATAGGACATCAATATATACACCCACCAAAAACACAGGAAAAGAAAACCTGGTCACTTGATAGTATGGTACTTAATAAAGAGGTTGAAGCTTATGTCATACCAGAGCCCAAGGCAATTCCTAAGTTAGAGGAAGAGGAGGCTTGGAAGAAATTATGGCAGAAAACAAAGGAAATTTTAAAATATTACCATAAAATAGAGGAAGAATTAAAGAAACAACAAAAATACATTAGTACAACATTAGCAGAAACTCCTTGGTACAATAAGATCTGGAATTGGGGGCTAAATGTCGATATACACTCCTGGATCAGGATCATGTCACATGTGCTGGTAGTTGTGCAAGGTGCCATATTAATGGTCCTTTTGTTCTTATTTGTACGTATTGCCGCTGGCGAAAGAACCACAACCTAGCACAGGCCATAATCAAACGATTAACAAAGGAAGAAGAGAAAGAAACACTGTTGCTAACCACCAACAAGCAATGGGTAGGGTGGGAGGAGAATCATTATGAAGACTGTGTTTAGGATTGTGGAAGTATGAGCACTAGACACCCTGGCTTGGTACCACTAGGACGATGGCCCTCATAGCAAACAATCTTAAACTGCAGCATATTGGCCGTATTGGGTCAAAATGAACAATGGGCTTTAAGGGGGGACTGAAATAGCCAAATTACTGTTATACATTAGGTTGTATGTTAGCCATAGGCGTAATTAGTTTTAATATTAGAATATGTATAATGCAGCACCAATGTACAAGGTGGAGATAATGGGTTACTCCCTACCCTGAGTTAAACGATATAGAGGTCTGTATTTCCTTTGTTCAGCTAAAGGTTTAAACGTGATTAAATGACTTCAAGGCTGGAAGATTAGACTGCAGAGGGAAGATGAGGGAGGAGTTGGGTATTCAGGCGAGCAAACACATATGCAGATAACGCCACTTAAAACTGGCTGATAGTCAATCACATAATAAGGTTCCAGTCTTCAAAGTCTAATTAGGATGTGCTTGCTTTGCAGAAAGTCACCCGAGACTAGGGTGAATGTATGGGCCTCGCACCCTTAACCAAGCCTGCTATCTTAAGAAAACATTCAACAAGCGAAACCACCTGGGTATGGGCAAATCCCTGGCTGTAATGTAATAAAATGAGGCCCATGGTCAGGAGGTGACAGAATTAACTGATAACAGAAATGTGGGAATATGAGCGCAGGATGATGAAATGTCACGGTTTATAATTGCCATTTGGCTATAACTCTGTATATACTGCTAAGTTTTATCCACGCCACTAGGGAGGGGTGTTTGATTTTTGTATAACTGTGATTGTTGCTAGGGAATCGGTGGAGTCGGATCTGAGGTGAGACTCAGAAGGTTCTCCCCAGTACTGTGAATAAAGACCGTTTTGAACCATCCTTCACTCGAAGTCTGTCATCTGTACCAAAGCTAAGCATCGACTTTGTAGATCTCTTTGTCCGATCTGAGGGGGAAAGGGTTAAGTGTCGACCTGACAACACCAGGCCCACTTTTCAGGTTACAACAGAGCATTATCATTTTAATATACATCACACTAAAATTCATCGTTCACCAAATGGTGAAATATCTAAAATGTGACAGGCATAAGGGAAATGGACCATATTTCTAAAATAACTCGGATTCAGGCAGGGCTACTTAGCATTGACGCGGGGAGCCTAACTGAGTCCCGCTCCAAATCGTGGCTGCACAGCCGATGTGAATCTCATTTTACCCTTCAGCTCCTTAGAATTTGACGGCCATAAACTCCCATAGACCTTCCAAACGTCTACTGAGATGTTTATCCACATTTACCTTTTTCACACCAGACCCTGTCTCCTTCCCCTCCGCACAACGTGTGTTGATGCTGAAATCCAACATCTCAGCATATCCGTTGTTAGAACCCTTAAGGATTTGTACTTGACACCAATTGGTTACAGTGAATATTTTAAAACAGCACACAACAGACAGCAGCAATTTACAGTTCGAAATGGTTATTACCCATTCAATGGCTGGAAAGAATAGCTTCCATCATCTTATTCTTTAGCTAGGTAGGGTTTAGGCTCTGGCCAGCATTACGACCACCTACACACGCTCGACATCCCTCATGGACCTTCTATCTCTGGGCTGAATGTTCGCAATACCTCTTCTTTTATCCTTCAATGTTCTGATCATTTGACAAACAAAGTCTAATTGTGTCTGACCATGCCAGGTTCGTTTAATGAGCAAGGTGGCACGTGGCCTTTATTGACACTTCCTTATCTTTGTCTTGCATCTTGATACCCGAATATCTCCTTCTCTACCTCTCGAGCTCATGTGTGACATAGGCTTCGCGATGACATAAGCTTTGCACTAGCATAGGCTTCGCAATGGCTTTAGTCAATACAGGATGTAGCCGTGGATTGTAGCTTACTTTGACAAAAACTGCTCGTTTAGCAAGTAACTTAGTTTTGTAAAAAAGCTTATAGTTTCTGAATTAACCATTTACAGACTTAAATCCGTGACTTGTGGACGACAAATCCCTTCCGACTCCTCACAATTAAACAATTATTTATTAATTAATATATTAAGCTCCAACCTATTAGCACTTTTATTCAAACGTTTTGTAAAGTATAGGAGATGTTACGTTTGGCTTGACAGAAATTAGATGATAAAGTGAACACTACTATTTATTATATCAATAAGTAATCATAGACTTAAAATGTTCTCCAGCTCTCCTTACCATTATGCATCTTGTGGATGCTCTTACTAAGTAAAATTTCCCACTAGCTTTCAGTTACTCCAATTCCACTGTGGTCCCCCTCCTGAATTTAAGAAATCCAAAATCTATGCTTTACTCTAATTTCAATACCTCTGATAAGCACCAGTACATTTAACTCTATATTGTTTCATTTAAAATGGCAGTTTTGCTATGGAATATGTCAGTGTCTTGAATAAAAGTTGTTCACTCTGCTGAGCCACATTAACCATTTCATGTTGTGCTGTTGTCCAATAACTGAGCACATCTGGCAAACGTTTTTCAGTGCATCTTCCCCATGCATTTCCGCATGCTCGTTGCCTCATGTGCAACTTATCATATTTGCATACACACCGGTTTGCCTGTTTCATACCACACTTGGCATCAGATTCAAGCCATTCCTGGGCTTTTAATTTATCTTATGAAAAGGTCGGAGACTATTTCTCATCTAGCTATTGTCCAAGCTATTGTTTAGTCTTGGCAAAGACACAAACATCTTCAAGAGAAACATATCCATTTATGAGTATCACATACACTTTCCTGACTTTCAATAGAATTTACATTGATACCAAATTGAAAATCTTTATTGTAACTCAGGGTTGCATTGACACATCTTTACCTAACCCCTGTTCAAGTTCATGCAATCACCCATAATCACCTATGAAAATGATTTTAGAAAAAAATCCCACGGTATTACCATTTCATCCAATTCAGGAGCCCTAGAGAAACGTCAATGTCCAATACAATATGATCATTACAATTTAACAAACTTCCGAAATCAATCCAAGTTATGAACACACTTTTAATCATTCTAATTAAACACTTACTAAACTTTTTATTCCCAAAAATATACCAGAGAGCAATTCAGTCTGCAGAGGAGGGAGGTTCGTTAACTTTAACAGAACAGTCCCCCCCAAAACCATTTTTAACGCACAGTTTAGACGGAACCACGTAGACAGGACCTTTTCAAAAACAAATTGTGATTATCCCATTAAATTTCAGTTAAATTTCCCTTCCCGAGTGTGTGAACAACAACTCGTATCAATATATCTATTAATTTTAATTTCACAAACAAATCTTGTCCAGACTCGTGAATTTAGAAAAGAAAACAAAAGTAACAATTGTGTTTGGAAGCACGTCGTTTAGTTCCCCCTTGAGCAATTTGGCTTGGACGATAACAATTGGAAAGGCAACGTCGTATGTTCAATTTTTGTCACACCTTAAAGTATCCCTCTTGGTAATCTTGCACCATCGACACACATATGGCCCTCTGCTTAAAAGAAAAACAGAAAATCCAGTGTGGCTTTCCTGCGAGCCTAATCTTTTAATTCGTCATTTGCCAAGTTCTAAATCCATTTCATCAATGTGGGGAAACATCCGCTCAAATTTGAAAAAACTTAAAATTTAAAAATGCCCAAAATGTCTATAAAACACACATCTGCTTGTGGGAGTTAACTTCCCTTTATCTCATTTCCAATGAAGACAAACCCACACATCAGCAATCAATGTCATCTTTTGTTGCACAACTTCTTGCAGCTTTCAGATTTTTGCCCGATATCATACACACAGCAATAACATTCTGTTTCATACAATTTACAACAACCAGAATTTCACCCTGGCCACAATGAAAGTCTGGTTTTCATAATTTGATAGGTAAGTTAACCTCAATAAATCCAATTTAATCTTAAACTCTACACACACTCCAGAATGAAAAGAGGGAGGTGCCACAGCCACAATAATATTCACACATGCTTTAAAAAAATACATCAACATTCATACTGAAAACCAAATAACTGTGGATTGGTAGAAAAGAGATTGAGCTTTCATTTCTGCCTTATTCCATCAAAACTATTTTTAATCCTTTTTCCCTAAAACAATTTTCAATTTCTGATGCTGCCTATTGAATTCCATTATGCACTGATTCGAAGTTTCAACCGGACAGTCCAAGCCTCTTTCCTCCTGCACAATTCTGAGGATATTTCCCTGAGGTTTTTTCAGAACCTTTTTCATTGCAAGGAAGAGAATGTTTTGAATAGATTTTTTTTTATTCCCCTTGTGACATCAATAGGATCGTACCCGGGCTTAATATGTCGTAACTCCCGAGCCAGTGACTCAGCGTCCTGGTGACTCAGCGGCATCGTGGACTCTCGGACTTGCATCAGAGTGTTTTTGCCATTATAGAGGAGGACTCCCGTTGTTACACAGAACGGAGGTGATTGCGAATCATCGGGGGCGAGGAGGGGGTAGGTTGTGGGGCGGGGGGTCTCGAAAAACAATACTATGATACTGTTAGGCTTCCCAATTCAATTTTCCCCGGTCTGTATCACTGCAATCATCGACTGTTGTGCCTGCGGACACAGCCGAGATCAAAGTCGCTTGTTTACCTAATTTACCCTGTAATTCGTAAGTTTTTATCTTCCACTTATGGTAAGTGACTCGGTGAGGTGAGGCTGCTTAATCGCCTCACGGAGTGCTCCGCGGATGCCTTCAAATTCTCTTTTTAGTTTTTCATTTTGTCGTTCGGTTTCTTTAGTTTCTTTAATTTCAGCCGCATCCATCACCGCAGCACAGGCTGTGACATTTGTAACATGTACAGCATTTATTTGATTTTTACATTGCTTTTCATTTGCTAATGACTGTTTTAACTGCGCAGTTTGTCTCCCTCGGTCCTTAATTTTCTCATTAATTGCAAAATACTGCGGATGCAGGAAATCTGAAATAACAACAGAAAATGCTGGAAATACTCAGCAGGCCAGGCAGCATCCGTGGAGAGAGATACAGAGTTAACTCTGTCTCTCTCTCCACGGATGCTGCCTGGCCTGCTGAGTATTTCCAGCATTTTCTGTTGCTATTTCCTTAATTTTCTCATCTTCTTTCTGTGCACAAGCATTAGCTGCATAGATGAGTAATTTCCTTTATTTGTCTAACTGAATTATTTTATTGTCTACGTTTCCCAGAATATGCTTCAACGCTTCTTCAGAATTAGATGGGCCGGATATTCTGACCCCCACAGCTGCGTACGCCGTGTGTACGCACCCGTAGGAGCCTAGCAAGTGACCTTTCAGGCATGGGAAACGCATGCATTAATACTCGCAATTTCCGATCTGTCAAGAATCATCTTGACAGATAATTCAGCTGCCCGGCAGAAGGGCTTCCGCAGGCAGACAGATCCGCTTTCTGCACAACATCCGCCCTTTGAAAACATTAAAAAATGTTACACCTGGTAAAAGCAGGCGTAAGGCCTGCTTTTAACAAAATTAGAGTTTAAAAAAAAAATGATTTCACTCAGTTATACTTATAAAAAATGTAAATATATTTTTAGCCCCGTAAAAAACAATTTTTTTCAAATAGTTTCTTTTTTGTTTAAAATATGTAATTTAATATAATTTTAAATACGTGATTTATAAAAAATGATTTAATGTTGAACTCTGCTTTTAAATATGATCCCCATTCAAACTTTTGACACATCTATGCGGAGAGGCCTGTCAAAAGTGTGCAGGGGGATTCTTTTTGTTGATTGGTTCCCCATGGCCCACATGATCCCAGGGACACTTTGTACGGCCTGCTCACTTGGGGTACCTGGGCCTCTGCGCGCGTGGGCCCGGGGTGGCCCAGGATCGGAGGTCTCGAGACCTACGGAGCCAGCAGGTAAGTGCGTAGATTTTTCCCGTTCGGAGGCATCCGCATGCTGGAAGCCTCCAATTGGAAAATCTGGCCAGCTGTCTCCTAGTCAGACACACTGACACTAACGTTTGAGTATCCTTAAAACTCAACTTAGTTAACTCTTGCTCAAGTGCTTCTTGAATGTTAACCCTTTTTTACAACTTTTGGCCCCTTTGATGACTGGTGAGTGATTATATCTTCCACACGCCCGTTTGGTTATCTTCGTAAGTTCTGTGGTTACATCTCCTGACAGATACAGAGATCCACTGCATGCCAAACTACCTGTTCATCACGTCCCTTCGTGGTCGCCATTGCTAGAACTCTTAATTCAGAGTGGAAACCAATTGGTTAAAGTGAAACATTTATTAGTCCACACAGCAGACAGCAGTATTTACAGTTCTGAATGGTTATTTACTGTTCAGTCGCTGGACAGAACAGTGTGCATCGTCTTCCTCTTCGGCTGGGTAGATGTCTCCCTCCGGCCAGCATTAAGACCACCTTAAGGCTATGGGCCCTGACAACATTCCGGCAATAGTACTGAAGACTTGTGCTCCAGAACTAGCTGCGCCACTAGCCACGCTGTTCCAGTACAGCTACAAAACTGGCAATGTGGAAAATTGCCTAAGTATGTCTTGTCTACAAAAAGCAGGACAAATCCGACCTGGCCAATTACCGTCCCATCAGGCTACTCTCAATCATCAGCAAAGTGATGGAAGGTGTTGTCGACAGTGCTATCAAGCGGCACTTATGCAGCAATAACCTGCTAACTGACGCCCAGTTTGGGTTCCGCCAGGGCCACTCAGCTCCTGACCTCATTACAACCTTGGTCCAAACATGGACAAAACAGCTGAGCTCAAGAGGTGAGGTGAGAGTGACAGGCCTTGACATCAAGGCAGTATTTGATCGAGTGTGTCATCAAGGAGCCCCAGCAGAACTGAAGTCAATGGGAATCAAGGGGAAAAATCTCCATTGGTTGGAATCATACTTAGCACAAAGGAAGTTGACTGTGGTTGTTGGAGGTCATTCATCTCAATCACATGACATCACTGCAGGAGTTCCTCAGGGCAGTGTCCTAGGCCCAAGCATATTCAGCTGTTTCATCAATGACCTTCCCTCCATCATAAGGTCAGAAGTGGGGATGTTCGCTGATGATCGCACACTGTTCAGCACCTTTTGAGACTCGTCAGATACTGATGCAGTCCGTGTCCATATGCAGCATGGCCTGGACAACATTCAGACTTGGGCTGACAAGTGCCAAGTAACATTCGCACCACACAAGTGCCAGGCAATGACCATCTCCAACAAGCGAGACTCTAACCATCTCCCCTTGACATTCAATGGCATTACCATTGCTGAATCCCCCACTATCAACATCCTGGGGGTTTCCATTGATCAGAAACTGAACTGGACCAGCCATATAAATACTGTGGCTACAAGAGCAGGTCAGAGGCTGGCAATTCTGCGGCGAGTGTCTCACCTCCTGACTCCCCAAAGCCTTTCCACCATCTACAAGGCACAAGTCAGGAGTGTGATGGAATACTCTCCACTTGCCTGGATAAGTGCAGCTCCAACAACACTCAAGAAGCTCGACACCATTCAGGATAAAGCAGCCCGCTTGATTGGCACTCCATCCACCTTCAACATTCACTCCCTCCACCACCGGCACATTGTGGCTGCAGTGTGTACCACCTACAAGATGCACTGCAACAACTCACCTAAGCTTCAACAGCACCTTCCAAACCCTCGACCTCTACCACTTAGAAGGACAAGGGCAGCAGACGCATGGGAACATCACCACCTACAAGTTCGCCTCCAATCCACACACCATCCTGACTTGGAACTGTATTGCCGTTCCTTCACTGTCGCTGGGCCAAAATCCTGGAACTCCCTTCCTAAAAGCATTGTGGGTGTATCTACACCATATGGACTGCACCGGTTCAAGAAGGTGGCTCACCACGATCTTCTCAAGGGCAATTAGGGATGGGCACTAAATGCAGGCCTAGCCAGCCAGCGACGCCCACATCCCATCAATGAATTAAAAAAAACCTACACATTTTCGAAATCCCTCGTGGTCTTCTATCTCTGCGCTGAATGCTCCCAAACCCTCTTTTTTTTATCGTACAATGTTCTAATCATTAGACTAACAAAATCCAATCATGTCTGTCAACGAGCAATTTGACATGTAGCAGTATTGCCATTTCCTTGTCTTTGTCTAGCATTTCGAAAAAAGATACCCTAATGTCTCCTTCTGTTCCACTTGACCTCGCGTGTGACATAATCCTCACAATGACATAGGCTTTGCAACAGCATCAGATCTGCAACGGTTTTAATCAATAACAGGATGTAGCCATGGTTTGCAGTTTAATTTTGCAAAAGCTGCCTCTTTAGCAATTAGCTTAGTTTTTCAAAAGGCTTATAGTTTTTGAAGCAATCTGCCACTAATATGAACAGTTATTTCATCAAATGCCATCCATGAGCCTACAATTGAATTTACTCAGGATTCTGTGCCTTTACTTTAGGAGTGCAGATTTCAAAATATTTTATTTTAAAATATGGTCAAGTAATATTCTGGACTTATTGTTTTTCAACATGAAATGTCCTGCTTCCTGATCATTAGGAGCAAATACGACTTGGCTGAATCTCTTTATTCAAATGGCTCTAACTGTTTTCAATTGTGCAATGCTCTTTTGTCACTGTGGCTTCCTCTCAGGTCTTTTTACGACCTCATTTTGTAAGCAGAATATCTCTGTGTCCATAAAACGTAAAGACAGCATCGGTGCACTCCGCTAATTGGACAGACAGTATTAATACAGATAGAAAGCACATACTGACGTATTCTTGCAAAAGTTGCTTCTCAGAATAAACTGCTTATATTCATTTAATATTAACAGAATTTCACTGTATCACTGCTCCTGCTGTCGGTGTAATAATATTATCTTTGCTGTGGTGTGGTTGATGTGCAGACATTAATTACCACGAGCAAATACATAACAATTTGAAAGCTCAAAGGCTTTGACATATTTCTCATGTAATAACCGGACGAGCAGTACAATATGTTCTGAAGTTTCAACTAAACAATTTAATGGGGACTTTGTTGCATTTGTAGATAGTCCTGTTATTTTCTATCGGAGCCAATTATTAGCATCGCAGCTTGGTTCTGGTTGGTTAACATTATTGAAAAGTAGAAACTATCGATTAGGATAAGTTGCCGAGATCTGCCAGGAGAGACGGTCTGAATGGCCGCTGATCAGAAGAGCCTCCATCTCCAGAATTCTACCCAGTAAAGTATCGCTCGAGATAAAATCTGTGCTGCTCTGCTTTCTTTGGCTTTAGTAAGACAAGGCTTAAATTATCTAAAAACTAATAGACGTTACTCAACTTGTGGGCAGATCTATATTAAATTATTTTTATTCTGGAAAACAGAACTCAGGAAAAATTCCGCATCACACATTAAACCCTAAACATGCAAATGGTACAATGGAACTAAGTTCTTAAGTCGGTTATGGGTTTACAGATAGGTTATTATATAAGTCGTAAAGCAGTTGAAACACAACTCTATGAATCTGCAGGAGAGTAATATTGGGCCTGGTCTATAATCAGTGTTCCAGCGACTCCATGTGATTCCCGCCCTGTGAGTTCAGTTAAAATTAGCGACAGAGGCTTTGGAGTGTCAAGGTAAAGAGTGCAAGAATTTTCATAAAAATAACTGTTGACTGATCATCCTCTCAAGGTAAGGAGAGTTAATCATTTTAATTCCATATTTTTGGAGTTAATTAGGTGATAATTCTGATTCTCTCCCACGGAGGTTATGGACTGTCCAAATGCATCACCTGTTACATGGTTGCCATGGCTGCGGCAGCTCCACTGGTCCTGATATCTGATGTAATAATTTGCATTCTAGATGATAATTGTCCATGGGCCAGATTTTCAGTCGCTTGCGCCAGCAGTTAGCGCCTTAAGAGAAGTGATTTTCGGGCGCTATGTGTGTAGCGCCCGGGCACAGTGCAGTTTGCGCCCCGCCCCAAATTAAGCTGCCCGTTAGCGCCGGCGCAAAGTTTAGCGCCCGCCCGGATGCGCGTGCAGAAAATGACGTCACATCCTCGTGCTAAGCCCTTTGTGCACCCCAATTCCAAACTTCAGTCGGACTGCCCCATTGTGCGGCTGGCGGCCGGAGCGTTTGGAAAAAGGAATGCAACACAACCAGCGCAGGCCCCGGGGGGCGCAAATTAAAGGGGACGTACTCTCCAGTATAAAGGCCAGCCTTTTTTCAGAAAACACTCTTGTGCAACGCATTTCTGGAGACACAACAAGGAGGATAGCTAACTGGTTTCAAGCAGCAAGAGCCAGGTATTTTTGGACTCAGGCCAGAGCGCTGCAAGTGGCCTTTTGGAAATTAGAGTGTTTGCCAGGATTTGATGGGGGTTGCATGGGGTTCCAACGCGGAGCTGCAGCTCCATGTCCGTAGGGCTCGCAGGTGCATTGTGAGAGGGGCAGCCCTGGCTAGAGGCAGAGGGGGCTACAGGCGTCGGCCACGTAGGCCTTACCCAGTCAGGCTATACCGCCAGCAGCGCTCCTACCTAAACATGAGTGCCGCGCGATGTGTTAAAAGGCTCCGATTCTGAAAGGAGGTGATTGCAGAGATCTGCCACCTGCTTCGCCGAGATCTGCGGCCAAAGCTCAGGTGCAGGACGTCTCTGTCGGTGGAAGTGAAGGTGACAGTGGCATTGAATTCTATGCCACCGGCTCCTTCCAATATGCTGCTGGGGACATAGCAAACATCTCCCAGTATGGCGCGCATCGCTGCATCCGCCAGGTGACCGAAGCACTGTTCAGAAGGAGAAGCCAATTCATCTCCTTCCCCATGGCCCTGGAGAGCCAGCATCAGCACGCATTGGGATTTTCCAGAATCGGGGAATTCCCCTTGGTGCAGGGCGCCATTGACTGTACGCATGTGGCTTTGCGGGCCCCTCTGGAGCATGGCGAGCAGTATCGCAATAGGAAGGGCTACCATTCTCTGAATGTGCAGCTGGTCTGTGACCACAAGCAGCGCATCATGGCAGTCAATGCCAGCTTCCCAGGCAGCAGCCACGATGCCTTTATCCTGCGGCAGAGTACTGTGCATGACATGTTCCAGGCACAGCCTCCCCCAAGAGGATGGCTACTCGGGGACAAAGGCTATCCTTTGTGCACCTGTCTCATGACCCCGCTCCGCGCGCCCAGGACCGCTGCTGAAGAGGCCTACAACGAGAGCCATCAAACCACCCGCAACATCATCGAGTTAACTATTGGAGTCCTCAAGCAGCGGTTCCGCTGCCTTGATCGCTCCGGAGGAGCTCTTCAGTATTCGCCAGACCGGCTCTCCCAATTTGTGGTGGTTTGCTGCATGCTACACAACCTGGCTATCCGCAGGACTCAGGAACAGCCACCTGACATTGGACCAGTACCTCAGGAGGAGGAGCAGGAGGAGCATGAGGAGGAAGAGGAGGAGGAGCAGGAGTACGTTCCCAGGAGGGAGCGACCAGGGCCAAGAGCCGCACGACGCCACCTTATTACACGGTACTTCTAAGCCCCCTGTCAGGGAATGGCCAGGGGCCATGAGGGAAGATGAATGCAGCCGCTCTGCAAGCCCTCAGCTGGCGAAGCCAACAAACACTAAGAAGAACAACCATGGAGACTGCATGAATAAAGATAATTTTTTATTACACAAAAATGAAAAGCCCTTCCCACATGAATCCCCAATAACAATAAACGGGCCCCACAAAAAGCCCAACAAACGACTCACTCCCACAAACTGGGGAGGAGTCACTCCACCTTTCTTCAAACCGGGCCTCAACGTCGGCCTAACGCAAAAAATAAGCCCTCCAACAACACAACCATGGGCAAAATAAAGATGGCCACCGCCATATAAAAGGAAAGCTGCCCACACCCTCTACTGAGTGGCCCACGAGGGCGAGACCTTGCCCAGCCTTTTGCCTCCCCTGCCCGGCCTGCTGCTCCTTCGCAAGCTCTGCCCAGTGGCTGCTGCGAGGCTGGGGGAAGGCGCCTGAGGCTCAGATGCCCTTCCGCCAGATGCCGCTGGGGGGCGGCCTACATGGCGTTTGGGCCTCGAGGGGCCGTCTCTGAGTGACGCACCTGAGCCTGGCCACCATCAGCTGCAGCCGCTTGCCCTTGATGCCCCAGTGGGGGAATGGCGGTGATGGATAGCGCAATGTGGGCCAGCTGGCATCTGGGATGTGCTGGCTGGTGCTGTGGTGCGGTGGCACTCGGCCGGGCCCGCACTGCAGGATCCGCAACAATCAGCCAAGGGGCGGCTTGCTGGGGTGGTCCAGCGCGGTGGCTGCCCTGGTGATGCCTGCCTGAGACAGCGCATGTGGCAGCAGTGAGTGCCCCTGTGGTCCTGGTGTGCGCGCGCATCACAGCCGCCAAGGTCTTGATGGCATCAGTCAGCATGCGGCCACTCGCGGCAGTTGCTGCCCCGAACTCGCGCACACTGGTCGCCAGCGACTCGATGGCTTCAGGCATGCGCCCCACCACGCTCATGAGCTCCGTGTGGCGCCGGTCCGAATCCTCGGCCATCTTATCCAGCTTCTGCACCTCCTCTGAGGTGAAGGTGTCCGGACTGGAGTCGCGACTCTCCCGCTGGGGAGGAGGGGGCCGAACTAGGGTACCCTTGCCGCGTTGGTGGCGGCGAGTGTGCCGAACAGCAGCACTCCCCTCTGATCCTTCCCCCCTTTGGGGGGAAGGCCGCGGGCCACGCGCACGGCTCCTGGGTGGCTGGACGCCACTGGTCCCAAAAGCTGCATTGCCCTGCGACAGTTCCTCCAGGCACTCGTCCAGTGAGGAGGTGTCAAGCATTTCCTCCTCTCCTGTGGGACGTGACTGTTCCCCCGAAGGTCCGGCTTGCTCCTCCTCCTCCTCCTGGTCGGAGGTGCTGTCACTGGCAGCTTCAGGGTCCTGGTCGTCACCAGCTGAAAGCAGGAATGCACAAGAGTAGCTTCAGAGTGAGGAGACGGCATCAGCGAGTGAGTTAGGACTGGTGGCATTCAGCGCATTGGTGGGACAGTGGCAAAGGAGGTAGCTCGGATGGGCCAGTGCGATGCGAGAGGGCCAAAAGGCGAGGTCCTTACCATTGCCGGGCAGTGGAGGTTCGGATACTCCGCACGCTGTGGGGACAATCACACGGGCTCCCATGAGCACACACATGCGCTCCTCCAGCCGAGTGAGCTTCTGCAGCTTGGCGCGGCCACCCCTGGCACGTGCCTGGCGATTAAACGCTACTTTAGCCTGCAAGAGAAAGGATGGGCTGTAAGTGCGCAGTGAAGCCCTGATGTAGTGTGCACTGCCTCCCATGGTGGAATAGCGTGGACAGAGTGAAGCCCTGATGTAGTGTGCACTGCCTCCCATGGTGGAATAGCTTGGACAGAGTGAAGCCCTGATGTAGTGTGCACTGCCTCCCATGGTAGAATAGCTTGGACAAAGTGTAGAGTGCCGAATGGCCATGTGATGCTCATGACTGTCCCAACGCTGCTGGCTGAGGGCTGGCCAATAGGACTTTCAGCTCCCTTTGCCCATCATGTCAGGTGTACATGCAAGAATGAGGAGGAGACTGGAAAGGCTACTCACCTTCACAATCCTGGTCAGATCGTTGTATTTTTTACGACATTGTTTGTGGGTCCTGGGGCCATCGCCGGTGAACGTCACCCTCTGGGCGATCTGCTTCCAGGCTTTGGTGTAGTCATGGTGGGTTGGATTCCTCCCACTCTCTGGGAACAGGATCTTGCGCCTCACCTCCAGAGCTGTGACCATTATGTCCAGATCACCCTCTGAGAAGCACAGGGCACGCTGACGGGCCTTCTCTGGCGTTGCCATGACTCCCTGGGGCTGAGCAGCAGTGTTGAGGCCTCTTTGAAAGGCTGCAGTGTGCAGGGCGTGGCAGCAGACCAATTCGTCCCTTCCCCCTTTAAGAGCTGGTCGGCGCCACGGTGTCTGCTGTCAGTCCAAAATGACCGCACCCGCGCTGCGCCCCGCCTGGGCGCTATCCCTCTGGACCGCCGGCTTAGTGCCTAAAGATAGGAGTGGAACGCCTCTTTTAGTGCTCCACCAATCTCTTAGGGCGAAGCCACTGAATTTCCGGCAACGGGGCGCTACTTTGGGGCGGGCGCTAACTTCGGGCGGGCGCTAAGGTTAGCGCCCCAAAACTGTCTATACTGAAAACCTAGCCCCACATTCATTCTTGAAATACATTCATTTTTGCTGTCTAAATCTCGCCCTAAATTTTATATCTGTTGGTTGTTCTATCTGGTTTATTGTCATTTTCACTTTTGATCGGTTTGTGACCATTTGTTGCCAAATGTTGCAAACAATATATTGCACTGAAGAAACTGCAGGTCTGGATATAGCAATGGAGCGTTCCATGAACGTTTTAGACTGTCTTCCAATCTACTTTGTACATGAACCATGTGGATTAATTGACAATGTACCACTGTCTTCCTCTGCAAAATCAAGCTTCCATAGCTTTGCCATTGGGGGAGCATTATTGTGGTTTGAAACTATTTTAACCCCATTAGCTTCATTGGTTTTGATTTCACGGCTCAATGCTGTGCTCATCAGATTGTACTTGCAACTAGAATGAGGAGGAGACTCCGCCACAATGACAATTGTGAGAAGCACAATGATGCAGAGATGGCAAATCGAAGAACATTTATAATTTTATTGCTCGCCATATTTGGCTGTTTTATAATTTTATCGATGGTAATATTCGAATATTATGTATGTGCAAAATTTAGAGATTCTCAACTTTTGGAAGCGAATTATAGCGAATCATTCACCATCACAGAGCTATCTGGATATATTCTTTAGAATTTGAGTTGCTGCACAAACTCTTTTATCAATGCAGTTTCCCAAAGTAAATTGAGACATAAGCTGAAGAATATGATTAAGTGACCCATGGATGCAATAACGTTTTCACATAATCAAGGTAAATAGCTTCACCGAATTAAAAATAAACAAAGAAACATAGAAGATATGAGCAGGAGTAGGCCATTCGGCCCCTCGAGCCTGCTCCGACATTCAGTGCGATAATGGCTGATCATCCAAATTTAGTACTCTGTCCCTGCTTTCTCCCCATACCCTTTGATCCCTTTAGCCTTAAGAAATATATCCAACTCCTTCTTGAATATATTTAATGAATTGGCCACTACTGCCTTCTGTGATAGATAATTCCACAGGTTCACCACTCTCTGGGTGAAGAAATTCCTCCTAATTTCTGTCCTAAATGGCCTACCCCTTAGCCTTAGACTGTGACCCCTGGTTCTGGATGCCCCGACCATCGGGAACATCCTGCATCTAGTCTGTCCAGTCCTGTCATAATTTAAATATTTTCAAAGAGATCCCCTCTCATTCATCTAAACTCCAACAAGTACAAGCCTAATCGACCCAATCTCTCCTCATACGTCATTCCTGCCATCCCAGGTATCAGCCTGGTGAGTCTTCGCTGAACTCCTTCCATGGCAAGAACATCCTTCCTCAGGTAAGGCTACCAAAACTGCACACAATTCTCAAGATGTGGCCTCACCATGGCCCTGTACAACTGCAGCAAGACATCGTTGTTCCTGTACTCAAACCCTCTTGAAGGCCAACATACCATTGGGCTTCTTAACTGCCTGCTGCACCTGCATGCTTACCTTCAGCGACTGGTGCACAAGGACACCCAGGCCTCGTTGCACTTTCCCTTCTCCATATCTATTGCCATTCAGATAATAATCTGCCTTCCTGTTTTTGCCACCAAAGAGGATAACCTCACAGTTATCCATGTTATATTGCATCTGCCATGCTTCTGGCCAATCACCCAACCTGTCTAAATCATCCTGGAGTTTCTCAGCATCCTCCTCACAGCACACACGCCAACCCAGCTTTGTGTCATCTGCAAATTTGGCGATATTACATCTAGTTCCCTTGTCTAGATCATTAATATATATTGTGAATAGCTGGGGTCCAAGGACTGATCCCTGCAGTACTACACGAGTCACTGCCTGCCACTCAGAAAAATACCCGTTTATTCCAACACTTTGCTTTCTGTCTGCCAACCAGTTCTCTATCCAAGTCAATACCTTGCCCCCAATCCCATGCGCCTTAACTTTCCCCCCAATCACTTATGCGGGCCCTTATTGAAAGCCTTCTGAAAGTCCAAATACACCACATCCACTGGTTCTCCCTTATCTATTTTACCAGTTACATCCTCAAAAATTTGCAGTAGATTTACCTTTTTTAAATCCATGTTGACTTTTTCCGATCCTGTCACTGTTTTCCAAGTGCTCTGCTATTACATCTTTTATAATGCACTCTAGCATTTTCCCCAATTCTGATGTCAGGCTTACTGGTCTCTAATTCACCGTTTTCTCACTACTACATTTTTTGAATAGTGGGTAACATTAGCTACACTCCAATCCATGGGTACTCTTCCAGATTCCATCAAATGTTGGAAGATGATCAGCAATGCATCTTCTATTTCTAGTGCCACTTCCTTAAGTACACTAGGATGTAGATTATCAGACCCTGGGGATTTATCGGCCTTCAATCGCATCAATTTCCCTACGCCATTTCCCTATAAATACTGATTTCTTTCTGTTCCTCCCTTTCCTCAGACCCTATGTTCACTGACATCTCTGGGAGGTTATTTGTGTCCTCCTTTGTGAAGACAGAACCAAAATATGTATTTAATTGTTCTGCCATTTCTTTGTTCCCCATTATAAATTCCCCAGTTTCTGACTGCAAGGGACCTACGCTTGACTTCACCAATCTTTTTTCTCTTCACAATATCTATAAAAGCTTTTACAGTCAGTTTTTATGTTCCCTGCAAGCTTACTCTCATATTCTATTTTCCCCTGCTTAATTCATCCCTTTGTCCTCCTTTGTTGAATCCTAAAGTTACAATGGAAACTTTAACTTCAGGAAATTGTGCAAAAGAGGCGATATCAAATTGCACATCCATTATGCGCCCGTCCAAATTTTCCCTTCCATTGACTTAAATGGAGGGAATAATCAGGCATGGCGTGTAAATGGAGCTAATTCGGTGTCGTCCATTTTATACTATCACCCTAAGTTAAAATTAATCAATTACATCCCTCAACCCTAAAAGACATACATCAATATAAATAAAATTTGCACAAAGGAAACTCCCGTCGAAATGCTCACGCTGAATGGACGGGTATGGACTGCAGCTGCCTGTTTCCGAGCTCGCCATTCTGGTTTTCTTGTCAAATTAAATGAATAAATGGGGAAGAGGGGTCGAGAGCGCTCAAAGCAAAAACCCCAGCCATGCTAGTTGCAGCTACAGATTGGATATTCTCGATAAGATAGTTGTTATGACTTTAGCAACAAATGACTGCTTTAACAGACAAATATTGGATAAATATATAACCGCTCAATGTATCATTTCATTTCAAAGATTCAATCAAATTTTTAATTAAAATTAAACTAATGCTGCATTAAAAACTGAAGAGAAAATCGAGAATTAAAAATGATACACTGAACAAACATAAACAACACAGGGAACAAATCCTCTAAACAGGACATTTTATCTGAGCCAGATTATCTCTCTTGCCTAATGAAATAAATTGAAAATACGTTCCTGATCAATTAACTTCAAAAATGTATTTACATTGATTTCGTATTTACTTTAATTTTTAAACAATGAATTAGTTACACACGGGGAAATACACTTCAGCAGATTTTAAACCATACCGCCAGGCTGGACACTCATGGCTTTGGTTGACCACCTGTTCTACATCCCATCTGTGAAGGGGTAATTACTAGTCCTAGCCCTTTTCGGGCTACCCCAGATCAGGTGCATTCCCCAGACGTTCACCTTCAACTAAAGTTAGAGATAGCCGAATTCTATAAGAACCTTAATTGGGTCTAAAGTTTCAGGCTATCTCTCTCTAAAGGAAAGGAACAACTGAAAATGTTACCGTCCTCCAGATAGCACTTTAAATAAGTTTAACTAGACTGTAACCTTCTGGATATTATGAGAGTCTGGAAAACCCTCCAGAACTCTGCAACTCCTTACAAAAGAATATACAGAAAATGAGTTTGCGAGTTTGATACAGAAATACTACTTGAGACAATTCTAAAAAATATAGAATTATTTAAGAGTCGACATACAGTTAACAGCTGTTGAGTCAATCGCAACTTTAACAGTTCAAAATACAAATAGCTTACATTTCTTGTTCACAGAGATCCGTATTCTCAAATCATAACTTCGTTACATTTATACATTTCTTATTATTTATAATCCAGAATAGCCACCAAAATCAAATAAGAGTACCTTTTTGATCCCTGAGACTCAAATAATTAAAAACTTACAGAGCATGCCTCTGATGTGTGAGAGAATCGCTTTGCCCGTTTCCAGTGACGACTGACTTTCCATCTGAAAAGCTCCATTTTTATACCTTTATTCAGTGGTTTCCTTTGAAGTTTTCTGCTGAATTAAGCTAATTATTTCTAGTCATCTTCCTGTTTTTTTTTTAATTCATTGATAGGATGTGGGCGTCGCTGGCTAGGCCTGCATTTAGGGCCGATCCCTAATTGCCCTTGAGAAGATGGTGGTGAGCCGCCTTCTTGAACCGCTGTAGTCCATATGGTGTAAGTACACCGACAATGCTGTTAGGAAGGGAGTTCCAGGATTTTGGCCCAGCGACAGTGAAGGATCGGCGATACAGGTCCAAGTCAGGATGATGTGTGGCTTGGAGGGGAACTTGTAGGTGGTGATGTTCCCATGCGGCTGCTGCCCTTGTCCTTCTAAGTGGTGGAGGTCGCGGGTTTGGAAGGTGTTGTTGAAGGAGCTTTGGCGAGTTGCTGCAGTGCATCTTGTAGATGGTACACACTGCAGCAACAGTGCGCCAGTGGTGGAGGGAGTGAATATTGAAGGTGGTGGATGGAGTGCCAATCAAGCGGGCTGCTTTATCCTGAATGGTGTCGAGCTTCTTGAGTGTTGTTGGAGCTGCACTCATCCAGGCAAGTGGAGAGTATTCCATCACACTCCTGACTTGTGCCTTGTAGATTGTGGAAAGGCTTTGGGGAGTCAGGAGGTGAGGCATTTGCCACAGAATTCCCAGCCTCCAGCCTGCTCTTGTAGGCACAGTATTTATATGTTGACTTTTTTCTATTTGTACTGTCATTTCAGCTGACAACTCTCAGAATCCTGTCTACTGTATAGGTGTTTCAAAAACTTATCATAAAATGGCTACAACAGATTTATCTCTTTGATGTCATTTTAATCGAAGGTCTTCCATTCAATTCTAAAATCACCTCTGCTGTTTGGAAGCAGATGTTGTGTTTCCTATGTGTTCCAATTTCAACACAAATGCAATGTAATTGCTTGGTGTATATATTGAAGTCATTTCTACAAAGCCTTCTGTAGGTATCATATTTGCAAAATGTAAATCAAAGCACTTCATCTAGGGTGTTCCTTGCATTTCTTAGCTAGTTCAATTGGACATATATTAATCATGTTTCCTGTTTCATTTGATGTTACTTTTACAAAGGCACATGGCTTTTTAATGTACTATGATTCTGTTCGAACTGTTAGTTTTTAACACTTTATTTGGGCATTGCTATTGTGTAGGTTCCAAACTGCAGACATTCTGGAAGCTGCAACTTGCGGTTTCAACAGGGCCATTGTTTTAGTATTAACAATCAATTCCCATTTCAAAAGTTGGTGTGGTGTTTAAACTTTTGCGTTAAAACTTAATTTTATCTCAGAAGCCAGTATTGACACAGACTGTGTCACCGAGGCTTTCCAGACTTTTAAACCCAGTATGTCATGTATTAATAATAACAGAAATCTGTTCATAGGATGGTGTATCTCTTGGAATATGGCTATTTACATTACGCTTGATGTTGTTGCCCATGTAGTATACTGCAGCGACCGATTCAATCCCGTCAGCTCCCCACTGGTCGAGTTAGGTTAAAATTAATGAAATATTAAAAAAACTAATTTGAATGGGTAGAAAAACACAGCTCGTTCAATCAGTCCATTACAAGTTATTAAACATTGAATCATTTTTACAATCATACAAGAATGTGGGACCTAGATGCAACAGTTGCAGAGAATAAGATTATCAGGGATTAGTTGGTTTTAAGAATACTTGTTTGTTTGCTATCTTTAGTGTTATAATCATCAGTAATGGATTTATAATTGTGTGTAAGAATTAAATATACATGTCTGTAACCATCGGCTCTATGCATTGGTAACCTGAATGCTTTTAGACATGTAACCCTTTACTTATAACTAAAGTCTGTGGGTAAGCCGTAACACAGACAACCTGGGGTGAGAAAGAGGACTGCTATAATTGAATAGGGAAGCTGTTGGGAGAATTAATGAAAGTTGGTTATTAGCCAACAGTAGGATGAGACACAGAGAGGAGCTAACTGTGGGAACCATGGTCAGTTGCAGCTGCAAGCTTGTTGGAATGCTATGATGTCTGGCAGTGAGCTAAAACATAGATCTTTCATAGGGCCAGCAAGGGCCCATAATCTACACTATTGCATCATGATCTGCTGTGTTGCCATAACTGCCCCAGATATGAGCCTTGATGGTGAAAATCAGATGATGTAAGAGGTTTGTAAGACCAGAAACTGCGTAAGCAAAGCTGTTGACGTGGCATCTTCATGATTGGATTTTGTGGAATTGAGTGTAAACCAATGAATGGTTCAGTAAGATCCCATTTGTTTTGAATGAGTGTCAGGGTATATAAAGGGGGTACAAACAGCCACAAATTGTAGAAGATTTCAGAAAGAGAAGACAATCTCAGGACGAATATCGGAGACACCCGAGAGACAGATACTAAACGAGAGACAAACGATACAGGGTGCAGCTTATCCATTGTTGCGGCTTCTACCCAGAGCATAACGGAGTGATATGTCTCCAATATGCTCTGTAAAGTGCTGCTCCAAAACTGTAATGTACTACCTCTTGTTTGTGCTGAACTATGTTTAACCATTTCACAAATAAGGGTCAACTTCAAATCAATCTGAACCAGGGTCCCGCTGGGATATTAATAAATGGTGAACCAAAGAAAGGAGGTTGATTGGCAGTTGATTTTTTATATACTACTTGCTGAAGTGCCCGGCGGTGCCGAGGATTTTTTGAGGGCATGTTGTTGTTGGAACAGAGAGAGAGAGCGACTGGGCGGAAGAGAGAGAGCGACTGGGGGGAAAAGAGAGCGCGATGGGGGGAAGAGAGTGAGCGACTGGGGGGAAGAGAGAGAGTGACTGGGGGGAAGAGAGAGAGTGACGGGCGGGAAGAGAGAGATTGACTGGGGAGAAGAGAGAGAGCGACTGGGAGGAAGGGGGAAGGGAGTAAGGGTGGGGGAAAGGGGCGAAGGGGAGGGGGAGGAAGGGGAGGGGGAGGAATGGGAGGGGGGGGAGGAAGGGGAGGGGGGATGAAGGGGAGGGGGAGGGGGGAGGAAGGGGAGGGGGGAGAAAGGGGAGGGTGAGGGGGGAGGAAGGGGAGGGGGAGGGAGGGAGAAAGGGGAGGGGGAGTGGGGGAGGAAGGGGAGGGGGAGGGGGGAGGGGGGAGAGCAATGGGGAGGAGAAGGGGAGGGAGAAGGGCAGGGGGTAGGGGGAGCGGGGCAGGGGAGGGGGAGGGGGAGGGGGAGGAAGGGGAGGGGGAGGAGGAGAAAGGAGAGGGGAGGAGGAGAGAGGAGAGGGGGGAGGAGGAGAGGGGAGGAGGAGAGGAGGGGAGGAGCAGAGGAGGGGAGGAGGAGCGGGGGGAGGAGAGGGGGAGGAGAAGAGGGGAGGGGGGAGAGGAGGGGAGGGGGGAGAGGAGCGGAGGGGAGGGGAGGGGGGAGAGGAGGAGAGGCGAGGGGGAAGAGGAGGCGAGGGGAGGGGAGGTGAGGGGTGAGGGGACAGGGCGGGGAGGGGGGAGGGGAGTGGAGGAGAGGGGGGAGGGGAGGAGAGGGGTGGATGGGAGGAGAGCGGGAGAGGGGAGGAGATGGGGAGGAGAGGAGGGAGGAGAGGGGGGAGGGGAGGGGGAAGAGACGGGGAGGGGAGAGGGAGGGGAGGGGGGAGGGGAGGAAGGGGGAGGGTGTGCGAGGGGGTAGCTGAGGGGAGGTGGGAGGGGAAGGGAGGGGGAGGGGAGGGGAAGGGAGGGGAGGGGGGAGAGGTGTGGGAAGGAGGTGGGGAGAAAGGGAGTGGGCGAGCCTGCAGACCTTCTCCCCTCTGCCGGCGATGGCTCCACTGAGCTCCGTGCCGCCCCACACACTGACATGGCCCAGCTGAGCGCAGTGCCCCAGTCAGCCCGAGCCCCACCCCATCTCCCGAGGCCGGGGCTGAGGCAGCTTGAGACGGCCGATTGCGGCTGGCCGGGCCCGGTTGCCAGGGTAACCCTCCTCCCCTCTCTGCCCTCCTGATGTCCAGGACCGGGCCTGGGCCTGAGCGGCTTGAGACGGCCGATTGTGGCTGGCGAGCCCGGTTGCCGGGGTAACTCTCTCCGCTTCCCCCGCCCCTCCCGCGCCCCGCCCCCCCGAGTCCCGCCCCCCCGCTAACCTGCTCGCTTCCCTCTGCCCGCGCTCTGTGTGCCCTGTGTGGAGGTGCATGGGCGTCGTGCAGCACCAGCACGAATGAAGCGCGAGCAGCTTCCAGTGAGCCCAGCCAGCCTTTACCAAGATGGCTGGCCGCTGGTTCGGAATCGGGCCCAGCAGGACGGCCGGTGCATAGCTCATGTGTGGCTGGGCAAGAGACTCCCAGGCTTCGAGGGCTGCCTGCAAAAACGGTGAAAGGTAGGAAAATTATAGAGGTTAGACCAAATGAATTAATTTTTGTAAAAACAATTTGTGTTTTAAAAGCAACTTTTTTTTGCTGGAAATGTAGATTTGAGAAGAAACACGTAGAAAGCGGGAAAAAGAAATGAAGAGTTTGGAATCAAGATGGCGGCCACTCACCTTGGTTCGGAATGATAAGGCCCGCCCACACACGCACCGATTGGTCAACTGTCAGGTCACTGCAGTGTAGGATTGGTCAATCGTCCTGTCACTTGATTGTAGGATGGCCCGCCCGCACATGCAATGAACCCGCCCCTGTGACACAGCGATTGGTCGACCGTCGGGTTGCTCGACTGTACGATTGGTCTACCTTCACGTCACTCGATGCTAATGAGCGGATAATAAGCGGAATTTTGAACTTTTTTTTCATACCGTCGGCACACTTTTTGTCCGACGAAAAAGTAAGTATGCCTACAAGAGTCCCCTAATGATGAGCTTTCTTTTGATACAACACATGTGTAGGTACGCTCTACACCTTTTGATTGTATAGCCGGACAGACAGACAGACAGAGAGACAGAGAGACAGACACACAGAGAGACTTACTGTTTTATATATATATAGATTAGGTACAGGTAATATCCTATGAATGTCGTGGTTAGTGCAACCTAGCCACGTAAGTAAGGGAACCTTTGTGGTGTGCAGAAAACTGTGACCTACCAGCAGTAATAGCAAAGTGCTAGTAGCGATGACGGGACAGGCAGATGTTGAGCATGCCAGGGATAAAGCCTTGGGAAAATTAAGTGCAACCGATTTAATATCATTTGTGATGAGTCCAGAGACTCATAGCAGAAAGCGATAGATTGTTTTCCTTATTCGTTCCTGGGATGTGAGCGTCGCTGGCAAGGCCAGCATTGATTGCTCAACCCTAATTGCGCTTGAGAAGGTGGTGGTGAGATTCCTTCTTCAACCGCTGCAGTCCCTGTGGTGAAGGTACTCCCATAGGACTGCTAGCATGGGAGTTCTGGAATTTTGACCCATTAAGGAGCGGTGATATATTTTCAAGTCAGGATGGTTTGCGAATTGGAGGGGAACTTGCAGGTGGTAGTATTCCATGCGCCTGCTGCACTTGCCATTCTAAATGGTAGAGGTCCTACGTTTGAGAGGTGTTGCTGGAGAAGCGTTGGCGAGTAGCTGCAGTGCAGCTTGTCGAGGATATACATTGCAGCCACCGTGCGCCAGTGTTGGAGGGAGTGAATGCTTAATGTGGTGGATCTGGTGCCAATGAAGCGGGATGTTTTGTCCTGGATGATGTCGAGCTTCTTGAGTGTTGTTGGAGCTGTAGTCATCCAGGCAAGTAGAGAGTATTCCATCACGCTCCTTACTTGTGCCTTGTAGCTGATGGGAAAGCTTTTGAGACTGTGGAGGTGTGTCATTCGCCACAGAATATCCAGCCCCTCCCCTGCTCTTATAGCCACTGTGCCTCTGGGAAAGGTCAAATTAGACAAAGGGCATTGCTTGTTAGCTCATGCAGCACATTTCTGTGCACAGCACAGTGGTGTAAGAGAAGAAAAACATTTACAACCAAATAGAACATGAGAAGGGGAACAATTAGAAATTCAGAAAATAATAGAGTGAAAATTAATGTCAGCAGCTGGAAAGCTGGAATGATGATCTACATTGTATGCTCACCTAATCCAGGCAGGGTCTTAGTTAGCAGTGGTACAGACTCTGGGAACTCAGAAAATGAGCAGGGATTTAGAGAATTAAAACAAGCTGCTGAGATGACAGCTCAAAAGGCAAAACAAAAGAAGCTTAAAGTTGATATCACCACTTTTGCGGAGGGTAAATGCTGCCAGCTTCTATGGCGAGAAAAACGAAACACAAGAATTACTGAATGAAAGAAAACTTAATGGAGGTTGGAATTTCAGTCTGTGTGAAATTTTGTGTTAAAGTGCGGACGTTTCCCTGATTATGAATGTTTAAGAAGTTGCAGCATTTTGTTTGTCTGAAAGTATATCTTTAAATATCTCTGTTATATTTGTTTTCTTCCTTGAATTGAGGCCCAAACAGTCCCTATCTACCACAACCCTTCTCTGTCTGGCTGAACTTATTCTCACGTTGAACAACTTCACATTTGATTCCACTCACACCCTCAAAAATTAATTGTGTTGCTTTGTGTATCCGAATGGGACCTAGCTATGCCTGCCTTTTCGTGGGATATGTGGAACATTCTTTGTTTTAGTCCTGCTCAGGTCCCCTCCCTCACCTCATTCTCCAGTACATTCCAGTGTGTTGATGCCATTTCCTGCTCTCGCTCTGAACTATAAAATGTCATTCACTTTCCTTCCAATTTCCACCCTTCCCTCACCTTCACATCGTCCATTTCTGATACTTCCCTTCCCTTCCTGGTCTTCTCCTTCTCCATTTCCGGGGTTAGGCTATCGACCAGCATCCACTCTAAGCCCACTGACTCCCACAGCTGCCTGGACTACAATTCCTCCTACCCTGCTTCCTGTAAGGACTCTACTCCATTCAGAAAGTTCTCCATCAATGCCGCATCTGCTCTGCCGATGCCACCGTCCATACTAATGCTTCCAATATGTCTTCCTTTTTCAACAACTGAGGATTCCCCTCTACCGTGGCTGACCTGGCCCTTGGATGTGTTCATTCTTTTTCTCGCACTTCTGCTCTCAACCCATTCTTCTCCCTCACCGAACCAGGAAAGTGTTTCCCTTGTCCTCACCTTTCATCTCACCAGCCTCCACATTCAACTGATCATCCTCTGCATTTCCACAAGCTCTAGCATGACCCATCACCAAATACTTCGTCCCCTGCCCTCCCCTTTCAGCATTTCAAAGGGAGCACTCTCTCTGCGACATCCTGGTCCACTCCTCAATCACCCCAGCAGCCCTTTCCCTTCTCACGATACCTTGCTGTACAAGTGCAGGAGATGCAACATCTGCCCTTTTACCTGTCCAGGGCCCCAATCACTCCATCCAGGTGACACAGCGATTTACTTGTACATCTACACCAGGGAGACCAAATGCAGATTGGGTGACCGCTTGGTGAATCACCTCCAGACCCCGAACTTCTGGTTGCCTGTAACTTTAATTCTCCACTCCACTCCCATTCTGACCTCTCTCTCCTCGGCCTCTTACACTTTTCTACTGAAACTCAATGTAAGCTCGAGGACCAGAACCTCATCATTCCAGCTTAAAGCCTCCTGGACTCAACATCGAGTTCAACAATTTCAGACCATCAATTCTGCCCCTATTTTTTCAGATGGCAGCTGGTGATGATTTGGCAATTGCCATTTGCTTCATTTGACCACTCCTGCCGTCCATGCTATCACAGACCATCCCTTTTGTGCTTTGCTCCCCTCCCCTTTCCGTGTCTCTGCATCTGTTTAAAATCTTTTACATCTCTAACTTTTTCCTGTTCTGACGAAAGGTCACAGGCCTGAAATGTTAACATTGCTTCTCTCTCCACAGATGCAGTCTGACCTACCCAGTACTTCCAGCATGTTCTGTTTTTATTTCAGATTGCCGGCATCCGCAGTATTTGGTTTTGAAAATTACGCACTTTGCTGGTCCTATCGGCCCGTTCGATAAACCAAGAAATAAAAAGTTCAAATCAATAATAGATTTTAATTCATCTGTTTGTAGTTTTAAAAACGTTTATTATTTATGAAAACTGGAGGAAAGATTAATACCATGTCACACATCAAGCACAGAGGGCCGATAGATAAACTGGGATACGGTAATTATATAGGATGTTCGTACAGTCACTGGGATTTCCAGTGCTATGTATATACAAGCTACAGTGCCCAAAGCTTACGTTTCCACCCTTGACAGTGGTTATTCTGCCCCAAGATCACAGGCCTGAAACGTTAATATTGCTTCTCTCTCCACAGAAGCTGCCTGACCTGCTGAGTATTTCCAGAATTTTCTGCTTCCATTTCAGATTTTCGTCATCCACAGTGTTTTGCTTTTGACAATAATTGCACTTGGAATCAAATACACTGCTTGAAATACATCTAGTAGAAAAGTTGAGAAATGATTTAAGGAGAGCTTCTCATGTAATAGCAGTTATCTGGAGGTTGACATCATTGGGCAGAATGGCATGGGCTGCCTGTTATCCGCCCCTTCCAATGTTCAGCTCCATTGATGTAAGAAACTGGACATCGAGCGGGCAGTTAACGGGTGGCCCGTGCATTGCCACCCAAGACAATTGTCCTGTTTGCAAAGCACGGTCATTCTTTGCAGAGCCCTGCTTCATATTAATATCTAATTGAAATAAAGAGTAGCTAGCCTTTCAAAAGCTAGGCTTTATTAACCTTAAAAAACCAGCAGTACATGTTAAGCACCCAGTCTCAACCAAGCTGTAGAGAACTGAATTTAAGATGGCCATCACAGGTCACATGGAATCAACTAACCAATAAGTTTACAGCATATATCTCAAGGCAGGAAAACAGGCAACCAATTACAATGCTTCTTATAAAACAAGAATAATCACCACATTCACCCCTCCTTTTAAAATATACTTCAACCTAGGTAGCCTTTACAGTTTACAATTAGTTATTTATGACTAGAGCAATACATGTATAATGCCTTCAACACTTTTAAAATTTTACTATTAAATTAGTAATTATTTTAAAAGTCCATTTTCAATCGGTCGACCGGATATCTTGTTCGTGTCGACCTTATTAGACTTGGTGGAGTTCCTTGCCCTCCCACACCAGGAGAAACAGAAATATCTTCTGCAGGGAGGCTATCAATATACCGATTATCAACGGTTTCCGGATTGGAAGTCCCATTAGAAGGTAGACTGGGAGGGTCATGAACATCCATTGGGGGCAGACTGAGAGAACTGTAAGTGTCTGCAATAGGATTGGAAATGATCGTAGTATCTGTGACGACATCAACATTATCTGAATTATGGCTATTGTTAATGTCCTCAGGAGAGGGCTGGCCACCACAAGGAGCTAAGTCTTTAACTGAAACCGTACTTTCTTTCCCATCTTGGAATCGAATATGAGCATATTGGGATTTTTCCTCCAATAGGTCCACCTCCTCCACTAAAGGATCATACTTTGACAGTCTAACATGGCATCGGAGCAGCACAGGTCCCTGCATAGTAAGCCATGAAGGTACCGAATATCCCATAGAGGATCTTCGCGGATAGTTGAAGAGCCTTTCATGGGGGGTCACATTATAGCCGTTGAAAGCAATGATCTAATGGAATGCAGGGCATCAGGCAGCACCATTTCCCACTGTGTACTCTTAAGGTTCCGAGATGTCAAAGCCAACATAACTGCCTTCCAGATCACCCCATTGTATCGTTCGCACTGTCCATTACCCTGGGGATTATATGGGGTAGTTCTGCTAGTAGAAATTCCCCGACTCTGGAGGAATTCCTTCAACTGGGAAGACATAAAATAACTTCCCTGATCCGAATGGATATACGCAGGCATCCCAAAGATGACAAAAAGTTGAGTCAGACATTTAATAACTGATATACCTATCAATTCAGTTCATGAAAAGCGACGAGTTAAGTTAGTAACTATAGGTTTTTATTGGCTAAATAACAGAGCCCACCCTCGTGGGTGATCGGATCCAACAAGGAGGAATACCAGCCAGTCGACCACCTTTATACCTGGGCAAGCAGGCGGAGCCATGGGCGGAGTCAGCTGTGGTCAGCCCAGGTATAACAGCGTGGCAAGAGGTGACCTTGTGTAGTGATACAACAGTGTAAACAGTGATAACCATTGTGTAACGATATAAACAGTGATAACCATAGTGTAACGATAGTGAACGATAAAAGTGGTTTACCACAATAACTGTAGCAGCTGATACATCTGCACAAGGAAAAGCTAAAGGGAACCTTGAAAACTCATCCACAACAGTAAATATATATCGATTCTGAGTCGTTGAAGGAAGAGGCCCCTTAAAATCAGCGCTCAGGCATTCAAAGGGAGAAGCAGCCTTTATAAGATGAGCCCGTTGAGGCTTAAAGAAATTCGGTTTACACCGGGCGCAGACAGAGCATGATGAAGTCATCTGCTTGACGTCTTCAACTGAAAAGGGCAAATTCTTACTGCGTACAAAGTGTATCATCCTCGTAAAACCAGGATGGCACAAAGCAGTATGAAGATTAATAAGCGTATCTCCATGAAGCACAGAACAATAAGCCCTCGACAGCACATCAGCGGCAACATTATCCTTCCCCGGATGATAGACTATATCAAAATGATAGCATGCCAACTCGATCCTCCACCTCATTATTTTATCATTCTTAATCTTTCCGAAATGTTTGACATCAAACATGAAGGACACAGGTTTTTGGTCAGTTACTAACGTAAAATGTCGCCCAGATAAATAATGTCTCCATTTACGCAGTGCTTCTACTATTGCGTACGCCTCTTTCTCTATTGATGAATGTCTCTGCTCACTATTGCTCAGAGTACATGAGAAAAAGGCCACAGGTCTTCCATTTTGGTTCAGGGTAGCCCCAATTGCAAAATCGGAAGTGTCCGTCTCAATCACAAAGGGAACCTGCTCATCAATAGAATGCACAACTGCTCCATGGATATCCTTTTTAAGATTATCAAAACACATCCTAGCCTCCCATGATAGAGGATATGTCATAACCCGCATAAGGGGCTGGATCTTCTGCGAGAAGTTTGCAATCCAATTAGAATAATAAGAAAACAGTCCAACAACTCGTTGCAAGGCCTTAGAATTAGTAGGGCAAGGTAACTCAATCATTAGTCGCAACCGTTCTGGATCTGGTTTAATCTTGTTTCCTGAGATAATATACCCCAGTAAATTTACCTTGGTGGTCGAAAAGTTACACTTCTCTTTATTGAAAGTTAAGCCAACTTTTTCCGCACCTTGAAGGAATCTTTCCAGATTAAAATCGTGCTCCACCCTTGATTTGCCACACACCGTGATGTCATCTAAATATGAGAAGGTGTCAGAGAGAGAGTTATCACTTATAAAAGCATCCATTGCCCGTTGAAAACAGGCGATACCGTTAGTAACACCGAATGGTACTCGGCAAAACTGGTACAGCTTTCCGCCAGCTTCAAAGGCTGTATATGGTTTGTCCCTCTTAGCGATAGGAATCTGATGATAAGCACTCTTTAGGTCAATAGTGCTAATAACCTTATATTGAGATACTTTATTGATAAGCTCATCAATCTTAGGCAGGGGGTACGCATCTAATTGAGTATACCTGTTAATAGTTTGAGAGTAGTCTATCACCATTCGCTTCTTATGTCTCTCATTAGTGGTGACAACTACCTGGGCCCACCTGCGTGAAAAACTAGGTTTAATGATTCCTTCCGATAAAAGACGTTGAACTTCAGAATTAATAAATTCTTTATCCTGACTGCTATACCTTCTTGACTTGGTAACAATTGGCTTAAAGTCCGGCATCAAATTGGAAAAAAGTGATAATGGAGAAATGAATAAAGAAGTTAATCCACAAATAGACAAAGGTGGCTTAGTTCCTCCGAAAGAAAGACTGAGGGACTCATGTAATTGAAGCACATCATGTCCAATCAAAATGTCCGCACAGAGATTAGGCAGAACGGATAGGCGTATATCAGTATACGTATTACCTAGGAGAAATAATTTCACAAGGCAACAACCAGCTACTTGTGAGGTGAGAGTCATCTGAGCCATACACACCTGATAGGAAACAGGCGAAATTTTCAAACGCTTCTCCCTCACAAACTGAAGACTTATAAAGCTCTCAGTACTGCCCGTATCTATAAGGGCCTTCACTTCTAACCCATTAACTTGGGCCATAACTATAGCTTTGTTTAGGCCATGGGAAAAGGCGGCAGAAACTGATGCAATAAATGCCCTATCTAAAGGCTGGATGGTCACAGAGGAGGCGACCGATTTGCAAACATGTGCATAATGACCTCCCTTGCCGCATTTACTACACACAGCCTCCCAGGCAGGGCACTTCAGACGGGGGTGCCGGGCGTTCCCGCAAAAATAACACTTCAGAATCCTAGAGGCAACAGCTGCCAAAGTAGAAACTGTTTCGGAATCTGGTAAACCACGCCTAGTAAATCCACGTGACTCCCTTTCATCCGGAACTGCCGAAATCACGGTCGCAGGCCGATCAAAAAGAGCATAAGAATCCGAACTTCTCTGAGCCAAATCCAATGTAGAGGCTTGCTCAAAAGCACTCTTAAGATCCCAGGTCTTATTTTCTAATATCCGCTGACGAATTGATCTAGACAGTAATCCATTAATAAATGCATCCCGTACCTACTCTTCCTTATATTCTTCAACATACACGGCCTTATAATTACAGTTAGCACCAAGGCGCCGGAATGCTTGTAAATAAGCATCCAAGGATTCTCCCGCCTGCTGCCTACGGGCAGATAAAAGGTGACGTGCAAATACCTCATTTTTGGGTTTAACAAAATTTTTTTCCAACGTAGCAATAGCCAATTCATAAGTTTCACAGTCCAAAATATACTTATACACATCCGGAGCAATGTAGTTGATTAGTATATCCAACTTATTCAGAGATTGCTGATCCAACACGCCCAAAAGGTTTTTAAATGTACGATACCAATGTTTCCATTGATCATCCACTCCTGCAGAATTAGGGTCAGCATTAAATCGTTCCGGTCGAAGATATCGTTCCATTATAGCAAAAGGTTAATAAATTGAAATAAAGAGTAGCTTGCCTTTCAAAAGCTAGGCTTTATTAACCTTAAAAAACCAGAAGTACATGTTAAGCACCCAGTCTCAACCAAGCTGTAGAGAACTGAATTTAAGATGGCCACCACAGGTCACATGGAATCAACTAACCAATAGGTTTACAGCATATATCTCAAGGCAGGAAAACAGGCAACCAATTACAATGCTTCTTATAAAACAAGAATAATCACCACACTATTGCACGTCAATAATAAATTACATTTCCAATATCCTTTTAAGTGTTTGCATCTGCGCCATACCAGCGACCACATTTCTAATAATGGCTCAGATATTCCAATAACTATGGTGGGTACGTGCTATGTACCCACCAGTAGGGACTTCGGAAATGTCGGTTTCAGGCATACACAGTGCATGCGCTGAAAACCGGCATTTCCATTCTTTCAAGAATGGTCTTGACAGATCCTCCAGTTGCCCTGGAGAAGGGCCACTGCGGGTGGATAGTTCCGCTTTTTGGAGACCGTCTGCCTGCAGAAGACCCTTACAATTGTTATGCCTGGTAAATGCCTGCTTTTACTAGGATAAGAGTTAAAAAAAGTAAACATTAATTATTTTTCACTGATTTATGATTTAAAAATTCTTTTAATAAGATAAGTTTAAATTTAGCCCCGTAAAAAGCTTTAATTATTTTTTGCAGAACGTTAAATTTTTGCTTAAAATACTTAATTTTTTGTAATTTCAATTCATTTAAAAAATGTGATTTAAAATAAAATATTTAAATTTTCCTATGTTTTTGGGGTGATCTCCATTCATATATTTGACAGGTCTTCCTGTCAAGTGTATGAAGGGAGATTCCCTTCTGTGAATGGCTCCCCATGGCCCACGTGATCCCAGGGATGCTGCAAACTACCTGCGCCCCTGGGATATGTGGGCCCTGCGCATTTCATGTTTCGAGAGGCCCAGGAGCACAAGCGTGTGCATCCTGGGAGCCCTCAGGTAAGGGCGTAGATTTTGCCAGATCGCAGGCCTCCACCCGGAAAATACGGGTCATTTACTGATATATCAGAACATTCCCTCTGCACTTGCTCAGACCCCACGTATCGCTCGTCATTCAACCCATTACTTCTATTTATGCAATTCGGGTGGTATATAGTTAGATCAAATCTAAAATGAAATGGCTTTCATTATATTGTGCACATGAAACAATGTATTATGAGAAATCTTCTTCGGCTGTCATCTATTGAAGAAAATTGGGCGGATTAAATTGCAGCCCTCAGTCAGGAAAACCCATTTTTGTTCCGGGTGAAAATTGAAAATTTCACATGTTCTAGCATTCTTTGCTGCCAGTGACTGAATTGCAGCATTGTTTTCTGCTGAAGTAACTCAGAATATGTTAGCGATGTGTATCCATAAAGAGATGTATCTTTTTAGAATTACTAGGCTCATCTGATAGATTGGGAGAAATAAAGAGAGGGAGAGATTTGGATGATAAGAAAACTTAACATGAATTTGATACCAAGGACTGTCGACTGATCATCCTCTCAGAGTAAGGAGAGTTAGTCATTTAATTTACACTTTTTTCCAGCTAATTTGGTGACAATCATCATTCTCTCCCATGCAAAATGCGGTCTCTCCAAATGCATCACCCGTTACCTGGTGGCCATGGCAGTAGCTGATCTAATGTTCCTGATATTTGATGTAAATCTGTTTGAGATTAACGATGCTTATTTCCCATATTCATTCCTGAAATATACTCCGATTTCTAGACTCAATATCGCCCTGCTTGCTGGTGTCATTGTTTGCTCTGTCTGGCTAACGGTGGCTTTCACATTTGATCGATTTGTCGCTATTTGTTACCTAACGTTGCGAACAAAATCTTGCACCGAACAACTGTGGCTGTGGTGAGAGCAGTGGTGTGTTCCTTAACTTCTTGGAAAATGTTCCAATCAATTTTGTATTTGAACCTTGGGAAATAATTGACAATGCACCATGGTCCTCCTATGTAAAATCAAGCATCTACACCATGCCCATGTGGGTAACATTTTTGTGCATGGACAACATTTTAACCACATTTGCACCCTTTGTGTTTATCATGCTGCTCAATGCTCTGACCATCAGGTACATTGTAATGGCCAACAGAGTGAGGAGCGGTCTCCAAGGATAAACAATGTTCAGAATCACAATGATCCAGAAATGGAGAACCGAAGGAAATCATTCATTTTACTGCTCGCTATATCTGGCAATTTTGTACTGTTATGGATGGTAATTTTCATATTTTTTATATGTGTGTAATTCACAGATGCTCATTTTACGGAAGCAGATTACAACAACTCTTTCCCCATTGTGGAACAATCCGGGTACAAGCTGCGGTGTTTGAATGCTTGCACAAACATGTTTATTTATGCAGTGTCCCAGAGCAAATTCAGATAGGAATTAAAGAGTGAGATGAAGCGTCCCCTGGCTCTCATTATACATGTAATCAAGCAGGTTAAATGATCCACCGAATTAAAATGCAATTACATCTGTTGGAGCGAGCAGTCCCCTGGCTCTCATTGCTAATTTAGTCATATAAGTGAAATGGCTTCACAGAACTAAAATTCAATTACATCAATCGGAAGCGAGCAAAAGCTGTTCAAATGATATCTACACACAGGAATCACTAAAGGAAATGGAAGCAGCCATCTTTTCCTCATATTAGATGTGATATTGTAGGAGATCAAATATGCTTGGGGTATTATTAACGTTTGCTGATAGTTTAAGGCAGGCAATATCGGACCTGAACAAATAAATAAGAATCTTCCAGATCTAAATAGTGTGTTATGCTGATAGACTTAGATGAGGAAGGATGAAAGGATGCGCGAGTGAAGCATTAACACTGGCATTTACTGGTCGCACCAAATAGCCTATTTCTGTGCTGTTTATTCTATGCAATTCTACCTAAACCTGGAGTTCAGTTCTCCAGTCAGCATTAAAGAAAACGTGAAAATTAGACTTGCTGTTACAGTGAAAATTAATCCAGCTAAAAAAATTACCATGAAGTCAACAAAACGGTCGTCAAACTGACCTCTAGCTAGTGAGGCAATGACAAATGTACTGGCTCCTTCTAATAAAAGTTGCCTTCATTGATCCACAATTACAAAGATTAAAAATGCCAACGACTTTGGTTCTCAGTCCACATGAATTCGCTTTACAACTATGCCATTCTCTTCACTAAACATCATTTCCCCCTTAATGTATTTCCAAACAAAGGCACAGAGAAAGCTAAGAAACCCCATCACATTCGCTGTTTCTTTTTGCTCAGACTGACAGATCTGCACTGTTAACATTATCACTGGTGTGTCATCAATGGAATTCTCATAATGGCCCAGAAATTTGGGGCGGAGGCTTCCCGCGGGAGCGAGCCTCCGACATGCACTTACCTAGCGTGCCGGCCGTTGTGCTGTGAGCCGGCATGGGATTCCAATCCTGGGTCTCCTCTAACAGCCGGTGCACAGTTCTTGCATATCCCAGGGACGCAGTTAGTTCGAAGCATCCCCTAGGATCACGTGTGCCATGGAGAGCCAATGGTAGCAGGGAATGCCCATTCATAAATTTGACGTGATGTGGTGATGCCGGTGTTGGACTGGGGTGGACAAATGTAAGAAGTCACACAACACCAGGTTATAGCCCAACAGCTTTATTTGTAATCATAAGCTTTCGGAGCACTGCTCTTTCGTCAGGTGAAGTGAAGAGTTGCATATAAGCAGAGCATATATAGTCAGAGAATACTGCCAGATGATTACAGGTAATCTTTCTAACTGCCCTTTATCACACCTCGGCAGAGAGATAATCACAGCAATCAAAGGTGTGAATGGTGTGATTGCCGTGATTATCTCTCTGCCGAGGTGTGATAAAGGCCAGTTAGAAAGATTACCTGTAATCATCTGGCAGTATTCTCTGACTATATATGCTGTGCTTAGATGCAACTCTTCACTTAACCTGACGAAGGAGCAGCACTCCGAAAGCTTGTGATTTGAAATAAAGCTGTTGGACTATAACCTGGTGTTGTGTGACTTCTTACATAAATTTGACGGGAAGAGCTGTCAAAACTATAAATACTATAAGCCCCAAAACATAAATAAAATTTCAAATAAATTTAAAAAAACATCACATTTTTAAAATAACTATAACTTACATAGAATAACTATTTTAAACAATAATTTAAATTTTTGTAAAAAATAATTACAGTTTCTAACAGGGCTAAAAATAAATTAACTTTCTGTAAATTGCTTATAAATAATAAACCTGTGGAAAAAATGTTTTAACTTTACTTAATTCATCACTTACCTTGTTAAAAGCAGGCCTCGCACCTGCCTTTTAAAAGTATAACTGCTGGAGACTTACCCTCCCAGAGAAACCTGCAAAAAAAACATAAGTTCTAGGCGCACGCGCATCCTCTCTGACGCAAGTGTTCGACTTGTGAACCCATTCCTTTAAAGGGAACGGAAGTTCCGGTTTCCCACGCATGCGAAGTGCATGCACAAAACCAACACTTTTGTTGGGCCTATGGGTGAGTACCCACCGCGTACTCACCCATGGGGACCCAAATGATGCAGTTTGCTCAATCTAAGCATAAGTCATATTACCCTTCCTATTTCAAATCAGGCATTACAAAACACAGAAAAATCTAATTTTCTTACAGAAGCACGGAAAACAAATCCCTTTGAACTTTCCCAACATGCACACTTTAGGAGAGATCGCTAACACCACTTTGGAGAGGGAAGCAGAGAAGATTTCCCAAAATAATCGAAGGTTAATGAGACAGATTGTACTGGCTGAAATCGCTGCCCTGACTCAGTTCCAATTCGGGATGCAACTTTCGAAACAAATTTGGATAAGACTTTTGGAATGTTCATGAAAATAACATTCAAGTAGCACAAAGTGGACAATCTAACATTCATATTCAAAACTGGCACCCGCCCAAAACTTCCTCCCAACCGAATCCCAGGGCCTGCTGCTGTGAGAATCGTAATCATGAATGGGAACAATCTGACTGTACATCATCATTTTAATATAAATCACACCAAAATTCATCGTTGAACAAATGAGAAAATATTCAAAAAGGTGACGGGCTTGAAGGGAATGTGCCATAGATCTAAAATACCTCGGTGTCAGGCAAGGCTACTTGCCATTGACCCGAGGGTTGTTCCCACTCCAAATACTGGCTACACAGCCGGCGTGCAGTCTCATTTGTGCCATGAAACTCCTTACAATTTGACGGCCAGAAACTCCCTGAGCGCTTCCGAACGGCGACTGGTTATCAAGATTTAACTTTCTCACACCCGGTATATACCAGACCAGACCCTGTCTCCTTCCACTCCAGCCAACCCCTGATGATGCTGAAAACCAACATATCAGCATATCCGCGGGGCTGCTCAGCTGTATACAACTGACTATCTCACTTTCTGTGAGTATCTCCGAAAGCTCTTCCATCTCAAGTGCACCACGGAGCCTCCTTATATCTGTATTATGTTGAGTATAAATTTAAGAAGAAAAAATATGATATATCGACAATTTGGATGGTGCTAACCTACCACAAATGTAAGCATTTATTTCATCAAATGTCTTCCCTGTTCCTATATACGATTATCCTCAGCTTCAGGAGTCTGTACCATTAATTTAGGATTGTAGATTTCTAAATATTTAACTTCTAAAAGTAATTCCAATGTTAAATGTTATTGCAAAATATCCCACTCTCTGACCAGCAGCAGTAAATACGGCTGGGCTGAACCTATTTGTTAAAATGACTGTAACTAATGCCAATCATTGTGCAATGTTAGTGTGTCACTCGAGGTTTACTCAGGTATAACTCATAACTTATTTTGAAAGCACAACATCTGTGTCTCCAAAAGACTAACAGAAAAAATTGCTTCTCTCCGAAAATGGGAGAAAGCTTGTAGGGAACATAAAAACTGATTGCAAAAGCTTCTATAGATATGTGAAGAGAGAAATATTGGTGAAGTTAAGCGTAGGTCCCTTGCAGTCAGAATCAGGGTAATTTATAATGGGGGACAAAGCAATGGCAGACCAATTAAATACATGCTTTGGTTCTGTCTTCACAAAGGAGGACACAAATAACCTCCCAGAGATGTCGGGGAACATAGATTCTAATCAGAGGGAGGAACTGAATGAAATAAGTATTTGTAGGGATATGGTGTTAGGGAAGTTGATGGGATTGAAGGCTGATAAATCCCCAAGGCCTGATAATCTACATCCTAGGGTACTTAAGTAAGGGGCACTAGAAATAGCAGATGCACTGCTGGTCATCTTCCATAATTCCATAGACTCTGGAACAGTTCCCATGGATTGGAGGGTAGCTAATGTAACCCCACTATTCAAAAAAGTTGGTAGAGAGAAAACAGGGAATTATAGACCGGTAAGCCTGACATCGGTAGTGGGGAAAATGATAGTGTCCATTATAACAGTTGTAATAGCAGTGCACTTGGAAAACAGTGACAGGATTGGACAAAGTCAACATGGTTTTACAAAAGCAAAATCATGCTTGGCTAATCTACTGGAATTTTTTGAGGATTTAACTGGTAAAATAGATAAGGGACAACCAGTGGATGTGGTGTATTTGTACTTTAGAGGGCTTTTGATAAGCTCCCGCATAAGAGGTTAGCGTGTAAAGTTAATGCACATGGGATTGGGGGGTAAGGTACTGACATGGAGAGAGAACTGGTTGGCAGTCAGGACGCAAAGTGTTGGCATAAACGGGTCTTTTTCTGAGTGGCAGGCAGTGACATGTGGGGTACCACAGTGATCGGTGCTAGGACCCCAGCTATTCACAATATATATTAATGACCTAGACGAGGGGAGTAGATGCAATATCTCCAAGTTTGCAAACAACACAAAGCTGGGTGGCATATGTGCTGTGAGGAGGATGCTGAGAAACTCCAGTATGAATTGGACAGGTTGGGTGATTAGGCAGATGCATGGAAGGTGCAGTATAACGTGGATAAATGCGAGGTTATCCACTTTGGTGGCAAAAACAGGAAGGAAGCTTATCATCTGAACAGCAACAGATTGAGAGAAGGCGGAGTGCAACGAGACCTGGGATTCCTTGTGCACCAGTCACTGATGATGAGCACGCAGGTGCAGCAGGCGGTTAAGAAGGCAAATGGTATGTTGGCCTTCGTAGTGAGAGCATTGAGTTTAAGCAGACTTTGGTAAGTGGCAGAAAAAGTCTTTTAAGTGCATTTACTGAATTTTAGTGAGTAAAAAAGTGAATTATTTGAAGTAAGTTAAATTTTTTGAGTAACTTATGCTGTTGGGGAGTTTAAACCGGCAGTAGAATCCGTGTATTAAAAGGGGCAGGCTTAGTGCAGTAGCGCTGAGTGCGGTCGCATTGAGTGTAAGTAGAGATTGGTAAATGGGAGAGTTCGAGCAAGTGGGACGTGAGGGGGTGCATTTTGCTCTGTTTTGCTTCCCTCTCTCAGGCTAATCCAACACTGCAGATGCGGAGCAGTGAGGCAATTCAACCGGACAGGTCCCACAGACAGCAGTCACGAGGGAGGTTAGTGGTCAGCTGGCTGGTAGGTTCTCTTCCTTCTGTTCTATACCTTTAAGTTGGTAAGCCCTATTAAATAATGGTGTAATATTATCATCTATATCGGGGCAGAGGGTCTTCATAACTAATAATAAGAAATTTAATTAATTACACAGATATGGGTGAACAGGTGATGTGTCACTGTTGCGAAATGTGGGAGCTGGTGGACCCAATTGAGGTTCACGATGATTACATTTGCGATATGTGTTTGCTGCTGGAGGAACTCAAGCTCCATGTTAAAGAGCTTGAGACCGAGCTTCATACACTGCGAAACATCAGGGAGGGGGAGAAGTTCCTGGACTCTATGTTTCAGGAGGTGGTCACACCTATGAACTTAATTACTGCAGATGTAGTCCGAGGTCAGGGACAGGACGGTGTGACTACGAGTGAGGAAGGTACAGGGATCCAGGATGTAGTGTTGAAGGAGCCGCAGCCCTTGCTCTTGTCAAGCAGGATCGAGGTTCTTACTCCCTGTGAGGGCGGGAGCGGGGACTGCAGGGAGGATGAGCAACCTGGCCAAAGCACCGCTGTACAGGGGGCCATTCAAGTGGAGGGAGTAAAAAGAAATGTTGTAGTGGTAGGGGATAGTATCATTAGGGGGATCGATAGGGTTCTCTGCAGTCAAGAGCGGGAGTCCTGAAGGTTGTGTTGCCTGCCCAGTGCCATGGTTAAGGACATCTCTTCTGGGCTGGAAAGAAACTTGGAGTGGGAGGGGGAGGATCCGGTTGATGTGGTCCATGTTGGTACAAACGACGTGGATAGGCCAAGGAATGAGGTTCTGTTAAAGGAGTATGAGCAGCTAGGGGTCAAACTAAATAACAGAACTTCAAGGGTAATAACCTCTGATTATTACCTGAGCCACGAGCAAATTTGGCTAGGATAAATAAAATGAAAGAGTTAAATGCGTGGCTCAAAGACTGGTGTGGGAGAAATGGATTTTGCTTCTTGGGACACTGGCACCAGTACTGGGACAGGAGGGAGCTGTTCCATTGGGACAGACTCCACTTGGCCAGTGCTGGGACTAGAGTCCTGGCGAATCATGTAACTAGGGCTGCAGAGAGGGCTATAAAATAATTAGTGGGGGGAGGTTTCTAGAGAGCAAATAACAGAAATGACAACGGAGAAGGTCATAGACTTAGGTAGCAGTGGGGAAATTAAAAAACAGAACGTGTCAGGAAGGGACAGAAGGTATGGAGTAAAAGATAAAGTAGTAAAAGGGGCAAAAACAGGAACTAAGTGTCACAAAACATATTTGAAAGTTCTTTATCTGAATGCACGTAGCATTCGTAACAAAATGAATGAGTTAACGGCACAAATAACTACATATGGGTATGATCTTGTGGCCATTACAGAAACATGGCTGCAGGGTGACCATGACTGGGAATTAAACATACCAGGTTATTTATCAATCAGGAAGGACAGGCAGGAAGGGAGGGGAGGTGGGGTGGCTATGTTAATAAAGGAACGAATCACTATAATACAGAGAAATGAAATTGGTTCAAAGGAGCAGGATAGTGAAACAGTTTGGGTGGAGATAAGGAATAAGATGGTGAAAAAAACACTAGTGGGCGTAGTCTATAGGCCTCTGAACAGTTGCAACTCTGTTGGACGGAGTATTCATCAGGAAATAGTTGAGGCTTGTTATAAGGGAACATCTATAATTATAGGGGATTTTAACTATCATATTAACTGGACAAATCAAATTGGGCAGAGCAGCCTTGAGGATGAGTTCATTGACTGTATTAGGGATGGCTTTCTTGAGCAGTATGTAACTGAACCGACCAGCGGGCAAGCAACCTTAGATTTGGTCCTGTGTAATGAGACAGGATTAATTAAAAATGCCCTTGTAAAGATCCCCTTGGAATGAGTGACCATAACATGGTTGAATTCCATATTCAAGTAGAGGGTGAGACGATTGGATCTCAAACAAGCGTGCTGAGCTTGAATAAAGCAGACTATGAAGGTATGAGAGCGGAATTGATTAGAGTGGACTGGGAAAATAGATTAAAGGGTAAGATGGTACATGATCAGTGGTGTACATTTATGGAGTTATCTGACAACTTGCAAAAAATATATATTCCACTGAGGAAAAAAGAGTGTAAAAGAAAAGATAGCCATCCGTGGCTAATAAAGTAATTAAGGATAGTTCCAACTAAAAACAAGGTTATATAAGGTAGCCAAATCTAGTGGGAGGATAGAGGATTGGGAAGTCTTTAAATGACAGCAAAAAATAAATAAAAGATTGATTAAGAAAGGGAAGATAGATTATGAAAGTAAATTAGCAAAAAATATAAAAACAGATCGCAAAAGTTTCTATAGTTATATAAAAAGAAAAAGCGTGGCTAAAGTAAATGTTGGTCCCTTAGAGGATGAGACTGGGAAATTAATGGTGGGACACATGGAGATGGCAAAAATGCTGAACAAATATTTTGTGTCAGTCTTCACGGTAGAGGACACTAAGAATATCCCAACACAGGACAGACAGGGGGCTCTAGGGGGAAAGGAGCTAAATACGATTAAAATCACTAAGGATGTGGTACTTGGTAAAATAATGGGACTCAAGCCGGATAAATCCACTGGATCTGATGGCTTACATGCTAGGGTCTTGAGTGAGGTGGCGGTAGGGATTGTGGATGCATTGGTAATAATTTTCCAAAAATCCGTGGACTCAGCAAAGGTCCTGGCAGATTGGAAAACTGCTAATGTAACACCCTTATTTAAAAAGGGTAGTAGGCAGAAGGCTGGAAACTATAAACCTGTTGGCCTAACATCTGTGGTTGGTAAAATGTTAGAGTCCGTTATTAAGGAGACAGTAACGGGACATTTGGATAAACATAATTTAATAGGACAAACTCAGCATGGTTTCATGAAGGGGAAGTCATGTTTGACAAATTTGCTTGAGTTCTTTTGAGGAAGTAACATACAGGGTGGATAAAGGAGAACCAGTGGACGTAGTGTATTTAGACTTCCAAAAGGCATTTGACAAGGTGCTACACAAAAGATTATTGCTCAAGATAAAAAATCACAGGATTGGGGGTAATATTCTGGCGTGGGTGGAGGATTGGGATGTTCATTCTCAGACTGGCAATCAGTAACTAGTGGTGTTCCAGAGTGGTCAGTGCTGGGTCCCCAACTCTTTACAATTTATATTAACGATTTGGAGGAGGGGACCGAGTATAACATATCAAAGTTTGCAGATGAAACAAAGATGAGAGGGAAAGTAATGAGTGAGGAGGACATAAAAAACCTGCAAAGTGACATAGACAGGCTAAGTAAGTGGGCAGTGTAGTGGTTGTACCTTTAAGAGGAACTATGTTTTTTTGGAGGCCCCTGTGTACTGTGGTGCCGGTGGTGACCACTCGGGTATATAGGCCTGTATAGCGTCTTGTATAGTTAGTTCACCTCCAGACTTTGGTCAGTAAACACCTGTTAAATCAACTTCTGCATTCTGTGTCTCCATTAACACACGGATACAACAGTGGCGACGAGTTAGAAACGGACTTACCTGCAATTCGGCAGCACCTCAAGGAGATCGATTCCTCAGATGAAGGTCGAAGAAAAAAAAAACCAAAAAAACTGTGGTTTCACCAGCTAGGCGGGCTGGTGGCAGGTAGTGCACTAATCCTTCTTGGGCGGCGGGCTGGGGCTCAATCGGGTGGCACTGCAGCGGGGCCAAAGAGTGACTCAGAAAGCGGAGGCAAACAGAGACGGAGGGTGGAGCACTCGGGAGATGGCCGGCGCTGCAAAGCAAGTCGGCGTTCGGACTAAGCAGAGGGAAGGGAAAGTCCCAGAGAGTCCGACGGGAACGAGTCTCCAAGTGACGGAGAAACTGTTAAAAAAAAATATATGTGGATATAAAAACCGCGGAGAACAGCGTTGGCAGCAGCGGCAGTGGTGGGAAAGCGCGGGAGGCGCCATTTTGACTCGGCAGGGAAGAAGGAAAAGCGCAGGAGGCACCATTTTTGATTTTCAGGATGCCTAAGACTGGCAATATTACTGATTTCGATAGTGATATATAGGATTGGACCACATATGTGGAAAGAGTGGAGGTATATTGCAAGGCGAATGAAGTAGCGGACGATAAAAAGGCATCGGTACTTCTAAATCTGATGGGCGCAAGGACATACGGGCTGTTACAAAACTTAATCACTCCAGCCAAACCGATGGACAAGAATTTTAAGGAGATTGTTGATACCCTACAGGAGCACTTAAACCCAACACCGCTGCTGATAGCGGAATGATTCAAATTCTTCAGGTGGAATCAGCACAAGAATGAAAGTAACGCTGATTACCTCACTGAATTACAAAAGCTGTCAAAGCACTGCCAATTCGGGGCAGGACTGGCAGATTCTCTATGAGACAAATTCGTCTGCGGTCACCTAAGCGAAGGAACACAGAAAAGGCTTCTTTCTGAGAAAGATTTGACACTGGACAAGGCTTTCAGTGTGGCTGTATCATACGAAGCCGCAGCAAGAGGAGCTGCAGAGATACAGCAAAAGCCAGAGGACTTCGGCACCCATGAAATGACACGGGGTTTTGAGAGATGTTATCGCTGCGGCAGATCCACCCATGACCAGAGGGACTGCTGGTTCAAGGACAAAGCATGCAAGCAATACGGAAAGATGGGACACATTGCACATGTATGCCGATCTGGAAAAAAATTCCACTGACAGTAAAAAGGTCAATAAGAAAAAGTACAGAAAGGTACAAATGATGACGGACAGCAGTTCCAAAGACCTGAAGAGTGATAGCGACTCCGGAAATAAGAGACTAAGCTGTCTGATATTACATAATGTAATTGCCAAAGAAGATTAGCAGACCATTTGGGTTACCCTCATGATAGCGGGGTCCCCAGTTAAAATGGTGCTAGATACAGGATCAGCTCTGACCGTCATAAGTCGACGGGATTACGAGCGGCTATTTCCGCATATACCTTTGAAAGATACATCCATTATCTTGAAGACATATACGGGGCAGCAAGTATACCCCAGATGGAAAATAAGGGTGCCTGTTGTATACAACGGCAAGGAAATACAGAAGTTGAATTTATACGTTCTGCAAGATGGTGGTCCACCGTTGTTGGGACGTGAATGGATCAGGAAGATACGTTTAGACTGGCACTCCATTCAGGCACTGACGGTGACCAGTAAAAAAAAAATGACGATGACGTCATACCTGAACGATTAAAAGACATCTTGGCTAACGCCAAAGAAGTGTTTCAACAGGAACTAGGAACCCTGAAAGGCATCATCGCCTCAATAAAAGTGGAAGATGCGGCAATTCCCAAGTTTTTTAAGGCAAGGCCGGTGCCATACGCAATTCGTCCAGCAGTTGAGGCAGAGCTGGAGAATTTGGAAAAAGCAGGCGTGTTATCCAAGGTAGATTAGAGTGAGTGGGCAACGCCCATCAGCCCGGTCATGAAGAAAACGTTGAATAATGATAAATCTGAAGAACAGAGAAAAATTCACATCTGTGGGGACTTCAAGGTGACTGTAAACCCGATCCTTCACACGGTACAGTATCCCTTCCGAGGATAGAAGATATGTTCGCCTCACTATCCGGAGGGAAAAGTTTCACCAAAATTGACTTGGCACAGGCATATCTACAGATGGAGGTTGAGGAGGCCTCTAAAAAGTATCTCACGATAAACACACACAAAGGCCTGTACCAGTACAATCGACTGGTTTTCGGAGTAGCATCAGCTCCAGCTATCTGGCAAAGAGCTATGGAGCAAGTCCTGCAAGGGATTCCAGGGACTCAATGCTACCTAGGCGACATCCTTGTAACAGGAGAAAATGACAACGAGCACCTTGCCAATTTGGAGCAGGTGCTCACAAGGCTGAGAGAACGGGGCCTACAAGCAAATCGCCCGAAGTGCGAATTTTTCCAGAAACAAATATCATATTTTGTCCATGTCATTAACGAAGAAGGGTTGCATAAGTCAACTGAAAAAATTGAAGCGGTCATAAAAGCCCATGCACCTGATAATGTCTCACAATTAAGATCGTTCCTGGGATTGATAAATTACTATCATAAATTTTTACTGAACTTGTCAACGGTTCTGCACCCTCTTAACGCACTGCTACAAACGGGAGAAATTTGGAAATGGAGCGAAGACTGTAAACGTGCCTTCCATAAATGCAAAGGCTTGATCACGTCCAAGGAAGTGTTGGCTCATTACAATCCATCACTGCCAATCAGACTGGCGTGCGATGCAGCCCTTTACGACGTGGGAGCCATATTATCGCATAGATTCCCTGATGGCTCAGAGTGGCCGATAGCTTTTGCGTCACGCTCATTGAACTCAGCTGAGCATAACTATGCCCAGATCGACAGGGAGGCACTCAGCCTGGTGTGGGGAGTGAAGAAATTCAACCATTACCTACACGGACAAAAATTTACCTTGTTGACTGACCATCAACCCTTCGTCTCCATATTCAACCCTAAAAAGGGCGTTTCCATTATGACAGCGCCAAGGCTACAGAGGTTGTCCCTTTTCCTAGGGGCACACCAATATGACATAGAATACAAACGAACAAAACAGCATGGGAATGCTGATGGTTTATCGTGCCTACCGTTGCCAACGGTAGAAGAGGCACCTACAGTGGACCCAGTGGAGATGTTCCACTCGACCATAGTGGAATGTCTACCAGTGACAAATTCTACAATTGAAAAGGAAACGAGAAATGACCCGACTCTCTCACGAGTCTACGATTTAACGGTGACGGGATGGCCAGCACATGGCGAACCACTGTTGCCAGCATTCTCGCAAAGAAGAGAACAGCTGTCAGTGTGCCGAGGAACCTTGATGTGTGGATCCAGAGTGGTGATTCCACCCAAACTCCAGGATAAAGTGCTAAAGGAGATTCATGAGGGGCATCTGGGTGGAGTGAAAATGAAGAACTTAGCCAGAACGTTTGTGTGGTGGCCAGGTATCGATGGAGACATCGAAGAAATGACCAAGAGCAGTCTAGGATGCCAGAAGGTCCAAAACGCCCCACCACAAGCCCCTCTACATCCATGGGAGTGGCCCTCACCTCCATGGCAAAGGGTACATATCGACTTTGCTGGTCCATTTATGAACTCAATGTTCTTAATCGCGGTTGATGCACACTCCAAGTGGCTGGAGGTAATAAAGATGTCCTCCACCACCACGGAAAAAACCATCACAGTATTAAGGACCATATTTGCCAGGAATGGGCTGCCTGAACAGATCTGTTCTGATAATGGACCGCAATTTGTATCCGAAGAATTCAGGAAGTTCTTAAAAAACAATGGGGTTAAGCACTACACGTCTGCCCCATACCATCCCGCCACCAATGGATTATCTGAAACGTTTGTCCAGACCTTCAAGAAGGCCATAAAGGCCATGGGTAATGAAGACAAAATCTGCAACATAAGGTAGATAACTTCTTGTTTGCGTACAAGAATGCAACACATGTGGTTACAAACCAAACCCCCGCCATGATGTTTTTCAATAGAAGACTAAGATGCCGGCTGGATTTGATCAAGCCAAACATCAGAAGGGACGTAGAGAATCGGCAATTTCAAGGCATGAATGAAAGGCCAACCAGAACCTTCCAGGTACATCAACAAGTTTTGGCCCGGGACTACCGTACCGAGAGATGGCTGCCTGGAACTATTTGCACACGACTAGGACCGCTGATGTATACCGTGGACATTGGAGAAAGCATAATAAGGTGCCATGCTGACCAGATCTTAGAGTCATCCGAAAAGGGAGAAACTACACCACAACTCTATACGCCTAATGATGAAGCAGAGATAACCATAGTATCTACCTCCGATCCGGTGATACTGGAAACAGATGAACCCGACACTGGCATTCAAGCCGAATCGACCTTGCCAAAAGAACCTACTGCACCACCGAAACCTACTACACCACCGAGGCGTTATCCGGACCGAGTCAGGAAGCCTCCAGAGAGACTGAATTATAATTGATTAACTGCAGCAAATGTGTAAATTATTGTTCTTGTAAACATGCTAATTAATGATTACTTAGAATGTTATGTACTATGTACTATTTATATAAAAGGGGAGGAATTGTAGTGTATGTACCTTTAAGAGGAACTATGTTTTTTTTTAGGCCCCTGTGTACTGTGGTGCCGGTGGTGACCACTCGTGTAAATAGGCATGTATAGCGTCTTGTATAGTTAGTTCACCTCCAGACTTTGTTCAGTAAACACCTGTTAAATCAACTTCTGCATTCCGTGTCTCCATTAACACATGGATGCAACAGGCAGAGATTTGGCTGATGGAATACAATACTGGAAAGTGTGAGGTTCTGCACTTTGTCAGGAAAAATCATAGAGCAAGTTATTATCTTAATGGCAAGAAACTGGAAAGTACTGGAGTACAAAGGGATCTGGGGGTCCTGGTGCACGAAACTCAAAAAGTTAGTATGCAGGTGCAGCAAGTGATCAAGAAGGCCAATGGAATGTTGGCTTTTATTGCTAGGGGGATAGAATATAAAACAGGGAGGTATTGCTGCAGTTATACAAGGTATTGGTGAGACCGCACCTGGAATACTGCATACAGTTTTGGTGTCCATACTTAAGAAAAGACATACTTGCTCTCGAGTCAGTACAAAGAAGGTTCACTCGGTTAATCCCGGGGATCAGGGGGAGGTCATATGAGGAGCGGCTAAGTAGATTGGGACTCTACTCATTGGAGTTCAGTAGAATGAGAGGCGATCTTATTGAAACATATAAGATTGTGAAGGGGCTTCATCGGGTGGATGCGGTGAGGATGATCCCAATGATGGGTAAAATTAGAACAAGGGTCATAATCTTAGAATATGTTGCTGCTCTTTCAAAACTGAGATGAGGAGAAACTTCTTCACTCAGAGGGTGGTAGGTTTGTGGAATTTGCTGACCCAGAAAGCTGTGGAAGCTACATCATTAATACATTTAAAACAGAAATAGACAGTTTCCTAGAAGTAAAGGGAATTAAGGGTTATGGGGAGCGGGCAGGAAATTTTCATGAATCTACGTTCGGAATGGTCATGGCCCTGTGGGTAGTGGAGCGGGCCCAGGGGCCGTGTAGCCTGGTTCTGCTCCTACTTCTTGTGTTCTAATTCTGTGTTAGATTTCAGGAGATGGTTTTATTCCTGTTCCTGGCTGGGGCGGATTTCGCCTTTACAGAAGGTAAGTACTGTAGAAAATATAGGGACAGAGTGATCTCCTGGAAGAGTTTCGATCACCTAGATGGGTCGGATAGGAATTTCCCAGATTTTTTCTCCCAAATTGGCCATTGGGTTTTTTATCTGGTTTTTCACCTCTCCCGGGAGATCACATGGGTTCGGGTGGGATGGAGAGTGATAGAAGATTTGAGGTTAGGATCAGATCAGCCATGATCTTATTGAATGGTGGAGCAGGCTCGAGGGGCCGATTGGCCTACTCCTGCTCCTATTTCTTATGTTCTTATGTTCTTATGTAGTTGTACAGGGCCTTGATGAGACCACATCTTGAGTATTGTGTCTGAGGAAGGATGTTCTTGATATGGAGGGAGTGCAGCGAAGATTCACCAGATTGATGCCTGGGATGGCAGGAATGATGTGTGAAGGGAGATTGGCTCGATTGGGCTTATATTCGCTGGAGTTTAGAAGAATGAGAGGGGATCTCATTGAAACTTATATAATTCTAACAGAACTAGATAGACTAGAGAAAGGAAGGATTTTCCCGATGGCGGGGGAGTCCAGAAGCAGGGGTCACAGTCTAAAGATAAGGGGTAAGCCATTTAGGACAGAGATGAGGAGGAATTTCTTCACCCAGAAAGTGTTGAACCTGTGGAATTCTCTACCACAGAAGGCAGTTGAGACCAATTCATTAAATATATTCAAGAAGGAGTTAGGTATGTTTCTTAAGGCTAAAGGGATCAAGGAATATTGGGAGAAAGCAGGGACAGGGTACTGAATTTGGATGATCAGCCATGATCTCATTAAATGGCAGAGCAGGCTCGAGGGGCCGAATGACCTACTCCTGCTCCTTTCTTCTATGTTTCAATGAACAGCCGGTGATCATATAGATAGGAAGCATTTACTACCCTATTCTTGAAATTGTTGGTGTCCCTTGTAAGCCACTTCTACTCTGTTATTATTCAACTTTAATGGTGTCTCACTATGTCACTGTTCCTGCTGTCGGTGTATTTATAATATTTCTTTGTTTTGGTGTGATTGATGTGCAGACACTGATTACCACAATCAAACAAATAAAAAGTAGAAACGTCCAAGTTTCTGACATTTTATAACTGTAATAACCTGACGGGCAGCACAATTTCTGCTGAAATATTTAATGAAACATTTGAGCTGGGCTTGCGTCTCCTTTGTAGAGATTCTAGTAATTTTCAAAAGCGAAATACCACGAATTATGGAAACCTCAACAGGCGAGGTAACACACATCGAGAGACAAACAGAGTTAAAGTTTGAGGTCGATAACCAGGTCTGATGAATCATCATCGATCTAAAACTTTAACTATGTTTCTCTCACCACATATGGGGCCAGAAATTCCAGGCCAGAAGCGTGAGTGCGCTCGGGGTACTCACGCTTCTGGCCGTTGGAAATGCCGGCGTTCAGCAGGAACAGCGCATGCGGGGAACGCCGGCATTTCCAGACCTCGAGCGCGTGCGACTGCACAGGCAGCGCTTGCGCAGTGAACTTCGTGGATTTCATTCATGAAATCCGTGAGGGTAAGTCCTCAGAACTTACACTGAAAAAAAGCAAGTGTAAAGTGGTTCATTGGCTGCGGAGGAACATATATTTTATCGTGGAGCTTTTGAAATGCAATATTTTTGTTTGGGAAAGGGAGGGAAGTTATTTTAAGAAATTTTAAGTAAGTTTTAAAGTTAAATTTTTTTTTTTTTTAAAGGTTTTCAGAACGGTAGGTAGAAGGAGCAATTGTGGCTGTGTGAATGGAATGTGAGAATGAGTTATGTATGTATGTCCACATATATTCCTTTACGTATATGCATGTATGTTTTATATTCCTTTACTATGAATGTATGTTTTTAATTATGATTTTCCAATAAGTTACTTTCTCTGAAAGTCATAATTAAATAATACATTCATACACATAAGTAAAGGAATATATACATAACACGCAAAGGAATATATACAGACATACATACTTTCAGAAGCTCCACGATAAGAAATATCTTCCTCTGTAGCAACTGTACCCATGCTTTTTTCATGTGTAAGTTGTAATGACTGGACCTCACTGAAAGCATTAATAAAAGCGGCGAATTATACTGCGCACGCGCTGCATGTGCAGTCGCACGCGTTCTGCCTCTGAACCCCTTCGTTCAGAGGACAGGAAATGCCGGTTTTCCCCACATGCACTGTGCATGCTGAAAACCGGCATTTCATCCGGCCAGATGCGTAAGTACCCCGACCGTACTAGCGCATTTGGAAGGGAATTATTGGGCCAACATTTTACATGTCAATAAAATAAAAAATTTAACACTTGCACGACTTGCCCCCTCGCATCTGCGACTGAGGGTCCAAGGAGGTGCATTGCGCAAGAGGTCATCATCGGACGTATCCTCACACTGTTCCCTTTGGGGAACTGTATGAAGTGGTGGAAGGATTTATGGCCGTGATTAACGCTCATTCCGTGACCGTAACCATCTTTGAACCAGCCATTAGGGTGGTTAGTCCTATGGCGGGAGGGTTTTACGGGCTCCCACAACCCATCTGAGGGGGGGGGCGACCAACACCCACGGACGCAAGTATCCCGCTGGATGTCCACCCAGAATTTAAAGTTGGAGCTCCGACTCCACTTGCCGGGACTGTCTGGAGTGGGGTTCAAAACCCTACTCCTTCTGGCCCAGCGGAGGGGATGCTTACTGCTACGCAAAAGGCCCACTCCGCACAAAAGGTGACACCCATACGTTTCCTGCGCCTTTTCCCTCCCCGTGACTGGAGCCCTATGCTGCCATTTCACGTTGCTAATCGGATTGGGCGTTTGTCATAGCGGTAGGATCCCCGCCGCTGGGCCAGATCAGGGTAGGGTTTCGAACCCCGCTCCAGACAGTCCCGGCAAGTGGAGTCGGAGCTCCGGCTCTAAATTCTGGGTTGACATCCAGTGGGATATTTGCGTCCGTGGGTGTGGGTGGCCCCCCCTCCTTGTATAGCTTGTGGGAGCCCGTAAAACCCTCCCGCCATAGGACTAACCGCCCTAATGGCTGGTTCAAAGATGGTTACGGTCACGGAATGAGCGTTAATCACGGCCATAAATCCTTCCACCACTTCATACAGTTCCCCAAAGGGAACAGTGTGAAGACACGTATGACGACGACATTGCTAAATAAATAAATGGAATTTAAAAAATTCTTTTAGGGCTTTTAAAAGTCTTTAAATTGCTTTAATTCTCTTTAAAACTACTTCAGATTACTCAAAATAATGTAAACATTTAAATTTTTTTATAAACGTTACCAAAATCTTGAAAAAACTTCCAAAAACCTATTTAAACTGCTGCTTTGCATGTAAAAAAGCAAAGCAGCTTGACAGAAACATTGGGGGCGTGTCCAGTGAAACTGAGACCTCAAGGGGCGTGTCTCACTTACACTGCACGCTCCTGGGTCCGCGCTGGCTGCACTCCTGGGCGGCGTGACGTCATACGCTGCCCGGGATTCTTGTTTCAGTTTCTGGAAGTGCAGGCGTCCCTGGAGCTGATTGGCAGGAGCGCGGGGTAAGTGCAAATACGGGGCTTGCACGCGCTGCAAGCCCCGTTCTGGAATTTCTGGCCCAATATGTCTGATCTGCTGAACAATTCCAGCATTTTCATCTTTTTTTTGTAATTTTCAATCCGAACCAAATACGAACATCACACCTGGATTCTGGTGGGTGAATATGATTGAAAAGTTTCAAATATACATCAAAGTATGTTTCACACTATGTTTCCAGGAATTTGCCCGCAGCAGCGATTGTTTGTCATTGTTACCAGATATCCGTAAACCATGGGCACATTTGCCTCGGTATTTTGCTGAAAGGTGAGATCTTGAAAAGCAGCAACTACTCAGAAAGTGAACACTCAAGGGCAACCCTGAAGCCTGCGTGTATGAAACTGAGCGACATTATATTAGATGCTGCATTAAATTGAAGCCAGCTTATGGTGTAAGACAGCACAGCAAAGGCCAACACGCTGCTTGAACCCCAAAGTCAAGTTGAGGCAGAGTTTGTAATGATCGCACCGGCAGCTATGGGGGAGAATTTATACCTTGTGGCCGGGTCAGAAGGATGCGACAAACTGGCAGCAAGGAACCACCACCTTTGCATAATCCAATGGATTTTCCAGCCAATTAATATCAAAAGAAGTAAAATGTGGCGGGTTGTGTTAACAGGTGATCCTTGGCCAGAATTAGCTTTCAGCGCACCAGCCAATTAATTTCCCGCTGTGGGGCTATGTCAATCAAACCCGCCCCTCGGTAAATTGACAGGATCAGGAGCAACGCTGGTTTAACACTGTGCCGATTTTACCCTCTATTGAAGAAAATAGTGAATAATATTGGGCGGGGAGTAAAACGAGCGTTGCCCTCGATACCATAGGGTTTTCACCCTGCATTTTAGGATAAGACCACCCCGGAAAGATTTGGAGGGCCAAGGTTAGAAATTCGTGAATTTTCATACCAATAAATTGGCGAATGATCATCCTCTAAATTTAAGGAGAGTCAGTACCTTCACCTTCCTCCTTTTTGCAGCTAATATAGCGACAATTGTGGTTCTTTCCCATGGAAGTTGCGCTCTCTCCAAATGCATCACCAGCTAGCTGGTGGCCATGGCAACGGCTGGCCTACTGTTCCTGATGTTTGCAGTAATCCTGTATCAGATTAATGAAGCTTATTTTCCATATTCATTCCTGAACTACACTCCCATTTGCTGCATCGATCTCTCCTTGATTTTTGCTTCCGTTGATTGTTCTGTCTGGTTAACTGTTGCTTTTACCTTTGATCGATTTGTGGCCATTCGCTGCCAAAGGTTGCGATCAAAATATTGCACCAGAGAAACTGCAGCTGTGGTTACAGCAGTGATGTTCGGGCTGAGCGTTTCAGAAAGTGTTCCAATCAGTTTTATATAGGAAACTCGGGAAATAATTGACAAAGTGCCATGGTCCTACATTGTAAAATCAAGCATCTATACCTCATCCATATGGGTAAAATATTAGTGGTTGGATAAATTTTTAACCCCATTTACTCCATTTGTGTTAATTTTACTGTTCAATGCTCTGACCATCAGGAACATTGTACTGGCCAATAGAGTGAGAGGGGGTGTTCGTGGAAACAACAATGCTGAGAATCACAATGATCCAGAGACGGAGAACCGAATGAAATCCATATTTTTACTGCTCGCCATATCTGGCACTTTAATACTGCTATGGATGGTATTATTCATATTTTATCTCGTTGTACAAATGAAGATATTCAACTTTTAGAAGCAAATTACAATAACCCCTTCACTATTATGGAACAATCCGGGTATATGCTTTGCAATTTGATTTGTTGCATAAACATGTTTATTTATGCAGTGTCCCAGACTAAATTCAGAGATGAGCTGATAAATATCAATAAGCGCCACCTGTGACTGATAACGCATGTATTTATGTAAGTTAAATGGTTTCACCGAATTAAAACACAACAGGAATCATTTTAACTGTGGGAATGAAAGCAAAAGTGGTGATATCGAATACACCGCACGCCAGGCAGCATTGTCTGAAATGCAAAGGAAACAGGAAGTGAGGTATAATGGGCAGCTAATATGATAGAATCCATTCGACACTATCGTCCCAAACTAACATTACTCTAAATAGAGTCCTGCAAATTGACCCAAACTGTTCAATAGAAATTTGCAGAGAGTAACTTTCCATGAATTGCTCAGCCTCAGTGAAAGGATATGGGCCGGCGTTTCCTGTTTCTGTGCATGCCAGCCTGATTATATTTCAATTAACATTTAAAAAACGGTGGTCCGGGCTTGCTAGTTCGAGAGCATGGAAGTTGAAAACCCCGGCCATGCTAATTTAGAATTACAGAGGTGATACTCTCGATAAGATTCATTACATACTCTTACTGCGACTGATTTATGATGTCTGAGTAAGTGAATGTTAATACATGATATACTTGTCTTTTACTTGTATTCAGGCAAATAATTCTCTGATTCTGTCCATTCCTTGTTTAACTCAGAACCCACGGTCTTATTTCATAGAGTCATACACAGACTCATAATGGGGCAGAATGAGAGCATTCGGCACATCGAGTCTGTGCCAGCTCACTGTAGAGCAATCCAGTCAGTCCCATTCCCCCGCTCTATCCCGGTCGCCCTGCAAGTTTATTTCCCTCAAGTGCCTAACCAGTCTCCCCTTGAAAACATTGAGTGTCTCGCATCTACCACTTCCATCGGCAGCAGATTCCAGGTCCTCACCACTCGCAGCGTAGAAAAGTTTTTCCTCACATCCCCATTGAATCTGTTGCCCAAAATCTTAAAGCTGTGTCCCCTAGTCCTTGTACCATCAACTGGTGGGAACAGCCTTTCTCCGTCTAGCCTATCCAAACCCGTCATAATATTGTACTCCTCTAGCAAATCACCACGCAACTTCCTTTGTTCTAATGAAAACAAATCCAGCTTCTCCAACCTCTCCTTGTTGCTAAGATCCCCCATCCCCGGAATCATTCTGGTAAATGTCCTCTGCACCCTCTCAAGTGCCTTCACATCTTTCCTAAAGTGTGGTGGTCAGAACTGTACGCAATGCTCCAGTTGTGACTTAAGCAGCACTTTATATGAAGCCCAAGATCCCATATGCTTTGCTAACCACTCTTTCATTATGTCCCACCACCTTTGGGGACCTATGCACATAAACTCCCAGGTCCCTCTGTCCCTGTACACTCTTTAAAACTGTGCCATTAAGCGTATATTGCCTCTCCCGCTTCTTTCTGCCAAAAATGCATTACCTCACACTTCTCTGTATTTAATTTCATCTGCCACTTGTCTGCCCATTCTGCTAGTCTTCCTATGTTCTGTTGCATTCGATTGATATAACTCTCACTGTTTGCCACACCTCCAAGATTGATGTTATCGTCAAATTTAGAAATTCTACTCTGTATTCCAATATCCAAGTCATTTATATATATATATATCAAAAAAGGCAGTGGCCCCAGCATTTACCCTTGGGGAACACCACTGTCTATCATCCTGCATTCTGAAAAGCAGCCATTTAATACAACTCGATAGCAAAAGGGTTTGACCGGAAATGTTTACTCTATTTTCTCTCCATGGATGTTGCCTGGCCTGCTGAGTTTTTTCCAAAATTTTCTGTTGTTATTTAATACAAGTTGCTGTTTTCTGTCCTTAAGCCAATTCCTTATCCAATGACCCACCTATTCCATGAGCCTCAATGTTGTTAACCAGCCTTCTATGTTGCACTTTCTCAAACGCCTTCCGAAGGTCCATGCAGACAACATCCATCGCATTCACTTCATCAGTCCTCTTTGTTACTTCATACAAAAATGCAATTCGATTAATAAAGGACGATCTGTCTTTTACAAATCCATGTTGGCGCTCCTTAATTGGCTTAATCCTGTAAAAGTGCCCGTTAATTTTTTCCTTTATTTTTGTTTCTAAATCTTTACCCACCACTGATGTGAAACTGACTGGCTTGTAGTTACTAGGATTGTCCTTACTCGCTTTCTTGAAAAATGGTTGTCACATTTACCAAATTCTGATCCTCAGGCACCTCTCCAGCATCTAGGGAAGACGGGAAATTTATGGCAAGCCCTTTCGCTATCTCCTCCCCCAATTACCTTAGCAACCTGGGATGCAAGCCATGCAGGCAACGTATCCACTCTAAGCCTTTCTAGTACAACCTGTCTATCAACTTTCACCCCTTCCATTGCTTCTACCTTTTCCACTTCTACCGATATTTTGTCAGCATCCACCTCCTTAGTAAACACCGATACAAAGTACCCATTCAGCCTTCTAGCCTTGCCCTGCACCTCAAAGCATATGTTCCCCTCTTTGTTCCTAATATGCCCCACCCCGCCTCTTACTACCTGCTTACTGTTTAGTTGTTGGTAGTAGATTTTTGGGTTCCTTTTTATTTTAACTGACATTCTACTATCATATTCTCTCTTTGCCAATCTTATTTTCATCTTCACTTCTGCTCTCAACTTGTAGTATTTCGTCTGGTTCTTCCTGGAAGAATTCATCTGACCTTCATCATACACCACTTATTGGCTTCCTCATCTTCTCTATCTCCCTCGTCATTAAAGGAGCACTTGCTTTGGTTCTCTTACCCTTCCCTCGTGTTGGAATGTATCTAGCCTGTAATTGGAACATCTCCTCCTTAAAGATCACACATTGTCCTGTTACCGTTTCTCCTGTCAGTCTTTGTGTCCATTGTACCCTGGCTAGATCCTTTCACATCCAATTGACATTAGCCCTATTCCAGTTTAGAAGTCCCACTCTTGATTGTTCCTTGATCCTCTCCATTGCTAATCTAAATTTTATGATACAATGATCACTCGTACCCAAGTGTTCTCCCATAGCCACTTGGTCGACCTTGTCCCACCTCATTCTCCAGCACCAGATCCAGCAATGCCTTCTTCCTAGTTGGGCCAAGAACATACTGGTCAAGGAAATTCTTCTGACCACATTTCAGAAATTTCTCCCTCTCTTTTCCATTTACCTCAGCATTATCCCAATCGATATTTGGGTAATTAAATTCCCCCAAAATCACCACTCTATAGCTCTTGCATATGTCTGCGATTTCCCTGCATATTTGCTCCTCTACAACCCTCTCACTATTTGGAGGCCTATAGAATACCCTCAAGAGCGTGGTCATACCCTTTTATCTACTCAACGCTAACCAAACGGATTCTGTCCTTTTCCCCTCAAGAACATCCTCCATTTCTGACACTACAATGTCCTCCTTAATCAGCACTGCCACCTCACCTCCCTTTTCCCCTTCTCTATCTTTTCTGAACAACTTGTAGCCTTGAATATTGAGTGCCCAGTCCTCACCGTTATTAAGAACGTTTTTGTTATTATCACAACATCATATTGCCACACGCCTAATTGTGCTTGTAGCTAACCAACATTATTCACCACACTTTGTGCGTTTATATACCTGCATTCTAAATCCATTTTTGAATTTTTCGTAGACATTCTTAGTCTGATCATATCTAATAGGGTACTACTTCCGCCTCTAGTACTACTTTCTTCTCTGGTTCTATCCGGTACACTTCCTTTTTTATGCACCGTTTTCCTCTTTTCTGCTCGTATATGCTGGTGCCCAACACTCTTCCAAGCTAGCTTAAACGCTCCCCAATAGCACTAGCAAGCCTTCCCGCGAGAATATTGATCCCAGCTCTGTTGAGATGGAACCCGTTCGGCTTGTACAGATTTTAACTTCACCAGAAATGGTCCAAAGGCCTCAGGAATCTAAGGCCCTCCCCCGCTGCACCATCTCTCCACCAATGCATTCATCTGTACCATCCTCCTAATCCTGTACTCACTAGCACATGGCACCGGGTTTTAGTAAATTTGAGGTCCTGATATTTAATCTCATTCCTAGCTCCCTTTAATCTGCCTGCAGGACCTTATCCTTCTTTCTGCCTATGTCGCTGGTACCGATATGGAAAACAACCTCTGCCTTTTCTCCCCCTCCCCCCAGAGTGTCCTGTAATCGCTCTTTAACATATTTGAACTTGGCACCAGGAAGGCAATATATGTTGGGTGATTGGGCAAATGCATGGCAAATGCAGTATAATGTGGATAAATGCGAGGTTATCCACTTTTGTGGCAAAAACTGGAAGGCAGATTATTATCTGAACAGCTATAAATTGGGAGAGGGGAAGTACAATGAGACCTGGGCGTCCTTGTGCACCAGTTGCTGAAGGTAAGCATGCAGGTGCAGCAGGCGGTTAAGAAGGCAACTTGGTATGTTATTAGAACATAAGAACATAAGAAATAGGAGCAGGAGTAGGCCAATCGGCCCCTCGAACCTGCTCCGCCATTCAATAAGATCATGGCTGATCTGATCCGAACCGCCAATCTACTATCACAGAACCATCTCCTGAATCTAACAAAATTAGACACACGAAATAGGAGCAGGATCAGGCTACATGGCCCCTGGGCCCACTCCGCTACCCACAGGGCCATGTCCAATCCGAACCTATACTCATGTCCAAATTCCTGGCCGCTCCCCGTAAACCTTTATTCCCTTTACTTCTAGGAAACTGTCTATTTCTGTTTTAAATTTATGGCCTTCATAGCGAGAGGATTCGAGTACAGTAGCAAGGATGTCTTGCTGCAGTTGTACAGGGCCTTGATGAGACCACATCTTGAGTATTGTGTGCAGTTTTGGTCGTCTTAGCTGAGGAAGGATGTTCTTGCCATGGAGGGAGTGCAGCGAAGATTCACTAGAATCATACCTGGGATGGCAGGAGTGATTGGGTCGATTGGGCTTTTATTCACTGAAATATAGAATTATGATAGGGTATCTCATTGAAATTTATAAAATGCTAACAGGACGAGACAGACTAAATGCAGGAAGGATGTTCCCGATAGCGGGGAGTCCAGAAGCAGAGGTCACAGTTTAAAGATAAGGGGTAAGCCATTTACAACCGAGATGAAGAGGAATTTCTTCACCCAGAGAGTGGTAAACCTGTGGAATTCTCTACCACAAATGGCAGTTGAGGCCAATTCATTAAATATATTCAAGAATGACTTAGATATATTTCTTAATGCTAAAGGGATCAAGGTATATGGGGAGAAAGCAGGGTCAGGGTACTGAAATTGGATGATCAGCCATGATCTCATTAAATGGCGGAGCAGGTTCGAGGGGCCGAATGGCCTACTCCTGCTCCTATCTACTATGCTTCTATGTCTCTTTGACATCCTGGAGTCACATCTGCGTAAACAGAAATGCCTATTCCTCATTGAAAAAGGGCGTGAGCTATGACCTGAATTCATGGCTTATCTGTTTAGAACCTCTATCACACAATGAAGTGTTTGAGAAGAGATAACACGATGAAGCACTAAACATTAATGCTTGGGCGTGGGATCAGTTGTGAGCTTCGGTAGGATGAGGAGGGTGGGATAGATTTTGGTAACATTGGTGGTGTTCTACAATATCAGAGCACTGGTGTGGGAGTCCTGTGGCTAACCTGCAGGGCAGTGGGTGAGCTAATTTTGCCCAATGGAGGCAGATGTCCAACATTAAGTAATGCTGGGATTTGAATTTTAGATTTAAGAAAACATATTAGGATTAAATCGCGGCAGTTTTGCAGTAGGTGAGCTGAGGTGTAAATGGATAACTGATGGTCCCGTGTTCTTCAGCGCTGCGGTAGCGGTTCTGAGGTTAATTGACACTGGGGGGAGGGTGCTTGGATTTAAGGCTGAACTTGGAATGTGGCTTTTGGAGAATTGGTCTCTAGACAATCCTTTCCTTTGGCCGTATCGCAGAGGTAGAACCAGAGTGTTGCAGAAGTGGTGATTGGTATCTCTTTTCTGGCGAGGGAGCAGTACGAAGTGTTTGACACCATTGCAGCGAGTGGGAGGATCCCAGCCCCTGATAACATTTCGGTAGGTGGCCATGAATGTGAAAATAACTTCGTCAAAAATATCTCTGTAGAAACTGAAGTCAGCGATTTCTCATCGGTTCTTTGAAAATTAATGAAGTGTTTCAGATATTATCAACAACTGACAGCTTTAACAGACAAACATGAATAAATATTTATCCGCTCAAAGTATCGTTTTATTAAAATGATTAAATAAAACGCGAAAAATGTTTTATACTGATGCCTTCTGAATATTGGAATGCAAAAGTGGCAAAAGCACAACGTAAATTAATGAATGTTTGTTTTAAAATTACAACTGTACAGACAATCGTCTGGTAAACTTACTAAACAGAAAAAATAGAAACAACACAGCGAGTAAGTGATTTAAACAAGGAATTTTCACTGAACTACCTTTTATTTCTTACATAATGAAGGAGGTCGAAATGATCTTTCTGGTAAATTAACTTCGAATATGTTTTTATATTGAAATAACAACAGCAAATGCTGGAAATACTCAGCAGGCCAGGCAGCATCTGTGGAGAGGGAAACAGAGTTAACGTTTCAGGTCTGGGACCCTTCATCAGAACTGGAAAAAGCTGGAAATGTAACAGTTATTAAGCAGGTGCAAAGACGGTAGTGGTGGGGGGTTTAGGAGAGGAGGAAGGAATTGAAATAACATACTGTGAAAGTGTTGCAATTGGGAATGGCAAAATCATACTGCATGAAAAATGGGGGCAGGCATTAATATCTGAAATTGATGAAATCGATATAAGGCTGTAAAGTGCCCAATCGAAAGATGAGGTGCTGTTCATCGAGCTTACGTTGAGCTTCATTGGAACAATGTAATAGGCCGAGGACAGAGAGATCAGAGTGGGAGTGAAGCGGTGAATTAAAGTGACAGGCGACCAGAAGCTCAGGGTCACCCTTATGGTCTGAACGGAGGTGTTCAGCAAAGCGGTCGCGCAATCTGCATTTGGTCTCCCCAATGTAGAGGAGACCGCATCGTGAGCAGCGAATACAGTATATTAAATTGCAAGAAGTAAAAATAAATCGCTGTTGCACCTGGAAGGGGTTTTTGGGGCCCTGGACGGTGGGAAGGGAGGAGGTAAAATGGCATGTGTTGCATCTCCTGTGCTTGCATGGGAAGGTGCCAGGCAAAGGAGAAGGGCTGCTGGGGGTGATTGAGGAGTGGACCAGGGTCTCGCGGAGGGAGTGGGCTCTTTGGAATGCTGAAAGGGGAGGTTAGGGGAAGATGTGTTTGGTGTTGGGATCAGGTTGGAGGTGGCGGAAATGTCGGAGGATGATGCGTTGAATGTGGAGGCTGGTGGGGTAAAAGGTGAGGTCAAGAGGAACCGTATCGTGGTTCTGGGAGGGAGGGAAAGGGGTGAGAGCAGAAGTGCAGGAAATAGAACGGACTCAGTCAAGGGCCGTGTCAACCATAGTAGAGGGGGATCCTCAGTTGAGGAAAAAGGAGGACTTGTCGGAAGCACTGCTATGGAAGGTGGCATCGTCAGAACAGATGTGGCGGAGATGGAGAAACTGGGAGAATGGAATAGAGTCCTTACAGGAAGCGGAGTGGGAGGAAGTGTAGTCCAGGTAGCTGTGGGAGTCGGTGGGCTTGTAGTGGATGTTTGTCGAAAGCTCATCACCAGAAATGGAGATGAAGAAGTCAACGAAGGGAAGGGAATAAACGGAGTGGACCATGTGTAGGTGAGGGAAGGGTGGAAATTGGAAGTCAAGTGAATGAACTTATCTAGTTCAGGGCGATGCCACCTTCAGTACCAATGCTTCCGACATGTCTTCCTTTTTGCTCAACCGAGAATTCCCCTCCACTGTGGTTGACACAGCCCTTGACCATGTCTTTTCTATTTACCTCACTTCTGCTCTCACCCCTTCCCCTCCCTCCCAGAACCACGATAGGGTTCCCCTTGTCCACAACTATTACCCCACCAGCCTCCACATTCAACGGATCATCATCCGCCATTCCCGCCACCTCCAACGTGATCCTACCACCAAACACATCTTCCCCTCACCTCCCCTTTCAGCATTACGAAGGGACCACTCCCTCCGCAGCACCCTAGCCCACTCCTCAATCACCCCCAACAGCCCTTCTCCTTCAGCTGCACCTTCCCGTGCAAGCGCAGGGGATGCAACACATGCCCTTTTACCTCTTCCCTTCCAACTGCCTAGGACCCCAAACAGTCCGTAAGTGTGACCCTGTGCTTCCGGTCACCTGTCAGTTTCTTTCTCCACTTCACTCCCACTCTGATTTCTCTGTCCTCAGCGTAATACATTGTTCCAATGAATCTCAACGTAAGCTCGAGGAACAGCACCTCATCTTTCGATTAGGCACTTTACAGCGTTCCAGACTCAATATTGAGTTCAACAATTTCAGATAATAATCCCTGACCCAATTTTTCATGCAGTATGATTTTGCCATTCCCATTTGCAACATTTTTACAGTATATTATTTCAATTCCTTCCTCCCCTCCTAAACACCCCCACCCCCTGTCCCTGCACCTGCTTAATATCTGTTACATTTCCAGCTTTTTCCAGTTCTGATGAAGGGTCCCAGACCTGAAACATTAACTCTGTTTCTCTCTCCACGGATGCTGCCTGGCCTGCTGAGTATTTCCAGCATTTTCTGTTGTTATTTCAGATTTCTAGCATCAACTGTATTTTGCTATTATATTATTGTTTGGTTCACTGCCACCTCTGTTCTAGGAATGCCCACCTTGAAGAAGTTCTGCTCTTCTCTCCGACGGGAGTTCCGTTTGTTTATTCAACTCTGTTCATCTTCATTGCTTTCAGGTTCCCTTCTCGTGTTTGAGCAGTTATATGTCAAGACTCGGTTTCACAGACAGATCTCTTTCCTCAGTAACTGTCTCTGGTTCAGAGTTATTCCACGTGGATTCCAACTGAACTTCCACCCTTCATGTGTCGGATCCACCCAGGATTAAAAATACTACTGCTCTTACCGCATCTTGAGATCAACGCTCAACGCCATGTGACGCTACATGAACAACCTCGACCTCTCTCTTCAGCAGCACTGACGCACTCTATCTCAAAGCTGTCCAGGTCCACAGTTGCATTTCATCCTTCGGAACATCCGACACTTCAACAAAAATCTTTTTTTCTTCCTTTCTGATGTCAAGGACCGCAAGCTTCATTAACTTTGGACACCAACGCCCCTCCAGACACTTCTTCCCCGTTACTTTCCTCTGATCCCATCACTTCTTCCAATCTCACCCCCTGCCGTGTTTTCACTATCCCAGCTGACCTTCCCCTCTTTGACCCCGAACGATCAGTCCTCAGCAAAGGCCTGAGCTTCATCCCCTTACGCCCCCATATGAATGAATTTCGAGCTTGGCATGATACTGAGCTCTTATTCTATCGCCTTCATCTCCGTGCCCACTTCTCTGGCCAGGCGTCTTCCTCCCACACAGCTGACCTTTTCTCCCGCTTTGTAAATTCTCGTTCTACTTGGATCCCTCACTCTGGCCTCTTACTCTCTCTAGATCTATTCATTGCTAACTGCCGATGTGACATCAGCCATCTCCATTTCTCTGCTCCCCTCTCTCACTCCAACCTACCTCCAGCTGAACTTGCAGCACTCCATTCTTTCCGATCCAACCCTAACATTATCATTAAACCTGCTGATAAGGGTGTTGCTGTTGCTGTTTTGTGAACTGACCTCTACTTTGCGGAAGCTGAACTCCAACTCTCCAACACCTCCTCCTACCTCCGCCTGGACCATGACCCCACTAGCAAACATCCAGCCATTGTTTCCAAGACTGTCACTGACCTCATCTCCTCTGGAGATCTTCGCTCCATGGCCGCCAACCTCATTGTTCCCCAAACCCACACAGCTCACTTCTACCTCCTGCCCAAGATCCACAAACAGGTCTGCCCTGGTAGACCCATTGTTTCAGCCTGTTCTTGCCCCATGGAACATATCTCTTACTATCTCAACTCTATTTTTTCTCCCCTTGTCCAGACTCTTCCAACGCCCTCTGTCACTTTAACAGTTTCCAGTTTCCTGGCCCCAAATGTCTCCTTTTCACTATGGACGAAAATCCCTCTACACCTCCATCCCCCACCAATACGGCCTTCAGGCGCTCCGTTTCTTCCTTGAACAGAGGCACAACCAGTCCCCATCCGTCACCACCCTCCTCTGCCTGGCTGAGCTTGTTCTCACATTGAACAACTTCTCCATTGACTCCACTCACTTCCCCCAAATTAAAGGTGTTGCTATGGGAACCCGCATGGGCCCTAGCTATGCCTGCCTGTTCATGGGATATGTGGAACACTCCATGTACCAGTCCTATTCATGTCCCCTCCCTCACCTCTTTCTCCGTTACATCATTGACTGTATTGGTGCTGTTTCCTGCATTCGGCCTGAACTAGAGAAGTTCATTCACTTGACTTCCAATTTCCACTTTTCCATCACCTTCACATGGTCCATCTCCGACACTTCACTTCTCTTCCTTGATTTTTCTATCTCCATTTCTGGTGATCGGCTTTTGACAAATATCCATTACAAGCCCACCAACTCCCACAGCTACCTGGACGACACTTCCTCCCACCCCGCTTCCAGTAAGGACTAGATTACATTCCCCCAGTTTCTCCATCTCTGCCGCATCTGTTCTGACGATGCCATGTTCCATAGCAGTGCTTCCGACATGTCTTCCTTTTTCCTCAACCGAGAATTCACCTCTGCTGTGGTTGACACGGCTCTTGACCGTGTCCATTCTATTTCCCGCACTTCTGCTCTCACCCCTTCCCCTCCCTCCCAGAACTATGATAGGGTTCCCCTTGTCCTCACCTTTGACCCCACCAACCTCCACATACAACGGATCATCCTCCACCATTTCTGCCACCTCCAACATGAGTCCACCACAAAACACATCTTCCCCTCACCTCACCTTTCAGCATTCCGAAGGGACCACTTACTACACGACACCCTGGTCCACTCCTCAATCACCCCCAACAGCCCTTCTTCTTCACCTGGCACCATCCTGTGCAAGCACAGGAGGTGCAACACATGCCCTTTTTCCACCTCCCTTCCCTCTGTCCAGGGCCTCAAACACTCTTCCAGGTGAAACAGCGATTTACTTGTACTTCTTGCAATTTAATATACTGTATTCGCTGCTCACGATGTGGCCTCCTCTACATTGGGGAGGCCAAATGCCAATTGGGCGACCACTTTGCAGAACACCTCCGTTCAGTCCGTAAGAGTGACCCTGAGCTTCCAGTCACCTGTCACTTTAATTCTCTGCTTCACTCCTGCTCTGATCTCTCTGTCATTGGCCTATTACATTGCTCCAATGAAGCTCAATGTAAGCTCGAGGGACAGCACCTCATCTTTTGATTCGGCACTTTACAGCCTTCCGGACTCAATATCGAGTTCAACAATTTCAGATAATAGTCGCTGCCCCCATTTTTCATGCAGTATGATTTGCAAATCCCATTTGCAACATATTCACAGTATGTTCTTTCAATTCCTTCCTCCCCTCCTAATCCACCCCCCCGTCTCTGCACCTGATTAATATCTGTAACATTTCCAGCATTTTCCAGTTCTGATGAAGCACCCCAGACCTGAAGCATTAACCCTATATCTCTCTCCATGGATGCTGCCTGGCCTGCTGAGTATTTAAAGCATTTTCTGTTGTTTTTTCAGATTTCCAGCATCCTCCATATTTTGCTATTATATTAGTGTTTTTACAATGATGTTGTTTCTGTATAATTTGAAAAAATGGATTCAAAAATGAATACAGTGGAATATACAATTAAACAAATATGAAGCTAACTTTTAGACTAGGCTGATACTGGAATATTAACTTTTACATCATAATTTTGAGGTGATGCACGTTCGAAGAAAATATATAAACAACCCCAAAACCTAAGAAAATAAGAAACTGAATGGGGTAGAAGAGCAAAGGGATCTAGGGATACAGGTGAACACATCATTTAAAGCAGCATCGAAGATCATGAAAGCAATTAGTAAACATGATAACCAAACTCTGGGATGTATTTACAGGAGTATAGAATTCAAAAGTAACGAAGTTATGTTAAATTTGTATAGGACCATGATCAGTCCGCACTTAGACTACTGTGCTCAGTTTTGAGCTCCATACTATAAAAGGGCATAGAAGCACTGGAGAAAGTGCAAACATTATTGACAAGGTTGTACTAGCAAGGAAAGGTTACAGTTATCCTATAATGAACAGTTTGGGGCATTTTTACTTTGAAAAGAGAGGACTTATAGGTGACCTGATAGATGTCTTTAAAAGTATGGATGGGTTTGATAGGGTACATGTGGAGAGGTTGCTTCCATTTGTGGGAGTGATTAAATGACAAATGGTATGACTGTAAAAAGCAAAAGTAGAGGTAATGGGACAAGTAAAGTAACAAAAGATGGCTGTGGAAGAGTAGTAAATGAGAACAGCAGAATCATCAACAGCTGCCATCTTTAAAAATAGGGGCCGAGGTTATGGTCTGAAATTGTTGAACTAGATGTTGAGTTTGGAAGGCTGTAAAGTGCCTAATCGAAAGATGAGCTGCTGTTCCTCGAGATTATGCTGAACTTGATTGGAACAATGTAAGAGACTGAGGATGGAGAGGTCAGGGTAGGAGTGGAGCGGAGAATTAAAGTGACGGGCAACCGGAAGTACGGGGCCACACTTGCGGTCTGAATGGAGGATTTCCACAAAGCATTCACCCAATCAGCATTTGTTCTCCCCAATGTAAAGGAGACTGCATCGTGAACAGCGAATACAGTGTACTAAATTGTAAGACTTACAAGTAAATCGCTTATTCACCTGGAAGGAGAGATTGAGGCCCTGGATGGTGGGAAGGGAGGAGGTAAAAGGGCAGGTGTGGCATCTCCGGCTCTTGTAAAGGAAGGTTTCATGGGAAGGGGAGGGAATTTTTGGGGGTGATTGAGGAGTGGATCAGAGCTTCGCAGGGGAAGTGGTCCCTTTAGAATGCTGATATGTGAGGGAAGTGAAAGATGTATTTGGTGGTGGGATCATGCTGCAGGTGGTGGAAATGGTGGAGGATGATCCATTGAATGTGGAGTCTGGTGGAGTGAAAGGTGAGGACAAGGGGAACACTTTCATGGTTCTGGGAGGCAGCGGGGGTGGTGAGAGCAGAAGTGCGGGAAATGGAGCGGACATGGTCGAGAGATATGTTAACCATGGTAGAGGGAAATCCTCGGTTGAAGAAAAAGGAAGATATGTTGGAAGCACTAGTATGGAAGGAAGCATCCTCAGAACAGATGTGGCAGAGACAAGAAAACAGGGTGAATGAGAGAGCGTCCTTCCAAGAAGCATGGTGGGAAGAAGTGTGGTCTAGGTAGTTGTGGGAGTCAGTGGGCTCATAGTTGATGTCTGATCATAGGTGATCCCCAGAAATGGATACAGAGAAGTCGAGGATGGGAGGACGAATTGGAGAGGGACCACGTGAAGGTGAGGGAAGGGTGGAAATTGGAAGCAAAGTGAAAGAGATTTTCCAGTTCAGGGTGAGAATAGGAACCGCCACCGTTACAGTCATCAATGAACCAGATAAACAGGTGAGGGAGGTGACATGATTAGGACTGGAACAAAGAATGTTCCACATATCACACGAAAAGGCAGGCATAGCTAGGACCCATGTGGGTTCCCACAGCAATACCTTTTACTTGAAGGAAGTGATGATGTTATAATGTGGAACTCTCTAACACAGCAAGGAATTGAGTCAAATACCTAAGATGCAGCGGCAGCGGCAAGAGGATAAATGGAGGTGCAAGAGTGGACCTGAATTAAGCAGCTGCATCGTGAGGCGCCGATTCCAGGAGGCAGTCACACCGTTTAGGTTAAATAGTAATTTAGAGTTCGTCAGTGGTCAGGGACAGGATGGTGTGACTTTGAGTCAGGAAGGTATAGGGACCAACGATTTAGTGATAGAGGAGCCTGAGCCCTGGACATTGTCCAACAGGTACGAGGTAATTTCTTCTTGAATGGATAAGGAAAAGGATTGCAGGGATGTTGGGCAAATTGACCATGGCACTGTAGTACAGGGGGTCATCCAATTCGGGGGACAAGAAAGGAATGTGGTAGTAGTAGGCGACATTATAATCAGGGGGATAGATACTGCTCACTGCAGCCACGAAAGAGAGTCCCAGAGGCTGTGTTGCCTGCCCGTTGCCCTGGTTAAGGATTTCTAATCATGGCTGGAGAAGAACTTGGAGAGGGAGGGGGGGATCCAGTATTCGTTGTCCATCTAGGAACCAATGACATAGGTAGAACTTAGAATGTGGTTCTGCTGAGGGTGTTTGAGGAGTTAGGGCCTAAATGAATAAACAGAACCACAAGGGTAATAATCTCTGGAATTCTACCTGAGCCACGCACAAACTGGTATAGGCTCAAGCAAATCAGAGGGTTAAATGCTTGACTCAAAGTGTGCTGTGGAACAAAGGGGGTTCAATTCATGGAGCACTTACACCAGTACTGGGGAAAGAGGGAGCTCTTCCATCGGGACGGGCTCCACTTAAACTGGGCTAGGGCCAGTGTCCTGGTGAATCGAATATCTAGTGCTGTAGATAGGGCTTTAAACTAAAAAATGGGGGTCAGCTGAGGGGAAATTTAGAAAGCTGAAGAGAAACGCCAAGGCAATAGAGCAGTGTAGCGATTTGGATAAAAAATAGCAGAGTGTGACAGGAATGGACAGAGAGTTCAATGGTAGCATTGCAGCAGAGAATAAGGTCAAAGCAGGGAATAATGGACAAAAGATAAATTCAATGCTCTTTATCTGAATGCAGGAAGCATTCATAACAAGGTAGATGAATTAGTGGCACAAATAGCGACAAATGGGTTTTACCTAACAGCCATTACAGAGACGTGCTGGCAAGGTGGCTAAGGTTGGGAACTCAATGTTCAAGGTTACTTGACGTTTCGAAAGGACAGGCAGATTTGAAATGGAGGGAGAGTAGCCATGGTAATAAGGATGACATAAGGACATTCGCGAGAAAGGATCTCAGATCGGAGGAGCAGGACATAGAATCAGTATGGGTGGAGCTAAAGGATAACAAGGCGCAGAAGACACTGATAGGAGTAGTATACAGGCCCTCTACAAGTAGCTATACCGTTGGACAGAATATTAATCAAGAAAAAGTAGAAGATTCTAACAAATGTAATGCAATAATCTTGGGGGACTTTAATCTTCATATAGACTGAACAAATCAAATTGGCAAAGGTAATCTGGAGGACGAGGTCATGGAATGCATTCGAGACAGTTTCCCAGAACAATATGTGATAGAATCAACTAGGGAACAGGCTATTTTAGATATTGTATTGTGTAACGAGGACGGGTTAATTAGCATTCTCATAGTAAAGGATCCTCTGGTGCAGAGTGATCATAACATGATAGAATTTAACGTTAATTTTGAGAGTGACTTGCTTAAGTCCGGAACTAGAGTCTTAAACTTAAATAAAGCCAATTACATAGGTATGAGGGCCGAGTTGGCTAAGGTAGATTGGAAAGACAGACTAAAAGATATGGCAGTAGATAAGCAGTGCCTAGCATTTAAAGAAATATTTCAAAATTCTCAACAAAAACACATTCCATTCTGAAACAAAAACTCCACGGGAAAAGCGATCCAACAGTGGCTAACTAAAGAAGGTAAGGATAGCATTAAATTGAAAGAAGAAGCTTATAATGTTGCAAAGTATAATAGTAAGCTTGAGGATTGAGAGAGTTTCAGAAACTGGCGAAGGTTGACCAAAAAACTGATAAAAAGGGAACAATTAGAATATGAGAAAAAACTAGCAAGAAATATAAAAGCAGACTGTAAGAGTTTCTACTAGTATGTAAAAGGGAAATAATAGCAAATTATCATGGGGAATAAGCAGAAACGTTAAACAAGTAGTTTGTATCTGTCTTCACAGTAGAAGACACAAAACGCATATCAAAAATGGTGGGGAACCAAGTGTCTAATGAGGGTGAGGAACTTAGCGTAGTTAAATATAAGTAGAGAAAAAGTACTAGAAAACCAAATGGGACTAAAAGCCGACAAATCCCCTGGACCTGACGGCCTTCATCTGGGGGTTCTAAAAGAGGTGGCTGAAGAGATAGTGGATGCATTGGTTTTGATCTTCCGAAATTCCCTAGATTCTAGAATGGTCCCAGCTGATTGGAAAATGGCAAATGTAACACCGCTACTCAAGTAAGGAGGGAGAGAAAAAACAGGGAACTACAGGCCAGTTAGCCTGACATCAGTCGTCGGGAAAATGCTGGAATCCATTGTTAAGGACGTGGTATTCAGTCACTTAGAAAATCATAACATCATTAGGCAGAGTCAACATGACATTATGAAAGGGAAATCGTGTTTGACCAATTTATTAGAGTTTTTTGAAGATGTAACTAATAGGGTAGATAAAGGGGAACCAGTGGATGTAGTATATTTGGATTTCCAAAAGCCATTCCATAAGGTGCCACGTAAAAGCTTATTACATATTAGAGCTCATGGGGTTGGGGGTAATATGGTAGCATGGATAGATAATTGGTAAATGGACCGAAAACAGAGTGCAGGGATAAACGGCTCTTTTTCAGGTTGGTAAGCTGTATCGAGTGGTGTGGCGCAAGGTTCAGTGTTGGTGCCTCAGCTATTTGCAATCTATATTAATGACCTAGATAAAGGGACCGAATGTAATATATCCAAATTTGCTGATGATACAAAGCTAGCTGGGACAGTAAGTTATGAGGAGAAGACAATTGGTCTGCAAAGGGATATAGATAGTCTAAGTGAGTGGGCCGTAAGGTGGCAGATGAAGTATAATGTAGGGAAATGTGAGATTATTCACTTTGGTAGGATGAATAGAAAAACAGAACATTTTTTAAATGGTGAGAAACTTTCAAATGTTGTTGTTCAGAGATATTTGGGTGTGCACGTGCAAGAAACACAGAAAGCTAGCATGCAGGTACAGCAAGCAATAAGGAAAGCAATTGGTATGTTGGCCTTTATTGCAAGGAGGTTGGAGTATAAGAGTAAGGAAGTCTTGCTGCAATTGTACAGGGCCTTGGTGAGACTACACCTGGAGTACTGTGCACTGTTTTGGTCTGCTAATCGAACTAAGGATATACTTGTCTTGGAGGCGGTGCACCAGATTAATTCATTGGATGAAAGGCTGTCCTATGATGAGCGATTGTGCAGAATGGGCCTATATGCTCTGGAGTTTAGAAGGATAAGAAGTGATCTGCTTGAAACATACAAGATTCTAAAGTGGATTGACAGGGTAGGTGCTCAGACGTTGTTTGCCCTTACTGGAGTGTCTAGAACTAGGTGGCATACATTCAGGATAAGGGGTAGGCCATTTAGGTGTGATTTCTTCACTCAGAGGGTTGTGAATCTTTGGAAATCTCTGCCCCAGAGGGCTGTGAATGCTGCATCTGTGAGTATATTCAAGGCTGAGATAGATAGAGTTTTGGACTCCAGAGGAATCAAGGGATATCGAGATCGGACGGGAAAGTGGAGTTGAGGTCGATGATCAGCCATGATCTTATTGAATGGTGGAGTTGGCTCGAGGGGCCGTATGGCCCAATCCTGCTCTTATTTCTTGTGTTCTTATGTTATTATTGAAAATCCTCCATTTTACACTATCGCCCAAATTTATATTCCCCTAGGACTTGATTAGGTGAAACCGTCTTGGGCAGCAGCCAAAAACAGGCAATAGTCAATTACCTGCCCGTTTCACACCGCTGCATTGTCTGTCCCTTGACTTCAATGAAAATGAAATTGGTGGGTGTAAAAGAGGCTTATTTGGTTTCAGCCTGAAAATGATCATTCACCCAATTGGCCGTTTCCTGTTGGTGTAAAATTCATTTAATATATTGCCTATCTCTTAAAATGATAAGAGCATCCGTTTGAGACGGCAGCCAGCTTAGCCTGAATAAAAACATATATGGTTCGGAATTTGTGGTCAACAGCGAAGCAAAGGTGTTTGCTGGAGCCCCAGAATAAAGTTTCAACTAAACATCTCACGATCTTTGTGTTGAGAAGGTCGGGTTTTCCAAGGCCTAATTCTAATCAACCAAATATAGTGGGGAATCACCTAGTGCGAGCTGCTGCGATGTCAACAAGCTGTCTAAGCAGCCAATCAAAATGCATAATTCTCAACGACAGCAAACAAGAAAGTGGGCACGCTCTTAAAATTGTAACTTATTAAAAATGTTAGGGAGCAAAACAAAGATTCTGGCAATCACATGGTGAAAAGGCAAACTTGATATAAAGATGAACAAACTTTAAAAATATATATTTTCTCAACTATATGACCATTATATGCCCACTGACTCCCACAGCTACCTGGGCTACACTTCCTCCTCCCCGCTTTCTGTAAGGACTCTATTCCCTTCTCCCAGTTTCTCTGTCTGCACCGCATCTGTTCAGATGATGCCTCCTTCCATACTACTGCTTCTGGTATGTCTTCCTTTTTCCTCAACCGAGGATTCCCCTCTATCATGGTTGACATGGCCCTCGACCGTGTCCATTCCATTTCTCACAGTTCTGCTCTCACCCCTTCCCCTCCCTCCCAGAACGACAATATGGTTCCCCTTGTCCTCACCTTTCACCCCACCAGCCTCCACATTCAACGGATTATCCTCCGCCATTTCTGCAACCTCCAGCATGATCCCACCACCAAACACATCTGCACCCCCCACCTTTCAGCATTCCAAATGTACCACTCCCTCAGTGACACCCTGGTCCAATCGGCTATCACATCCAACACCCCTTCCCCTTTGCCCTGCAGCTTCCAATGCAAGCGCAGAAGATGCAATACCTCCCATTTTACCTCCTCCCTTCCCACTGTCCAAGACCCCAAACACTCCTTCCAGGTGCAACAGCGATTTGTTTGCTCTTCTTGCAATTTAATATACTGTATTCGCTATTCACGATGCGGTCTCCTCTACGTTTGGGAGACCAAAGGCAGATTGGGTGACCACTTTGCTCCATTCAGTTCGCAAGCATAACCCAGAGTGACCGGTCGCCTGTCACTTTAATTGTCCCCTGCATTCCCTCTCTGATCTCTCCATCCTCGGCCTCTTACATTGTTCCCAAAAAACTCAACGTAAGCTCCTGGAACAACACCTCATCTATCTATTAGGCACCTAACAGCCTTCTGGACTTAACATCGAGTTCAACAATTTCAGACTATAATTTGGCCCCCGTATTTCTTTATTTTATTCTCTCTTGTTTCCTCTCATGGTAGCTGCTAACGTTGCTGCCATCATCATTCACACATCATCTAGAGCCATCTATTGTTTCTGACCTTGCCCCATTACCTCTCATTTTGCCTTGTACTATCATCCCTTTCGTCAGTTTATCTCTCCTGCCTTCCATCCTATCACAGAGCTTCAGTTTGTTATTTCTACCCCTCCTCCTTGCTCCTGCTTAAAAATCTCTCTTCCCTAATCTTTTCCAGTTCTGACGTAGGGTTTGTAGGATTTTGCAATAATTTTAAATTTCCTACAGTTCCAATGATTGATTTTTGATTAAAATGTACCTGGGGAGAATATACCTTTAAAAATCCAGGGATCAAAATGGCCGTCCGACCTCGTGGCCGAAGACAAAAGGACAGTCTCTCTCCAAAGCACGGGCTGACAAAAGGACTAGAAAGGCAGCCTGTGTGTGTCTGTGAAAAAGGATATTCAAAGATGGCTGTCCGACCTCGTGGCAGCACACAGACTGTGTACATATGAAAAGAGAAAATCAAAGATGGCTGACAAAGAATTTAGCAAAAAAACCCCAGCCCTGAAGCAATGGAGTAGTTAAACTGCCAATCAAAGAAAGTTCAGAGAGTTTCCCTCCCTGCAGGACAATCGATGTTTGATTACACTAAACTGCTACAATGTTGAACCACTTGAGACTGCCGATCAATTGCGGTTCCAGTTGACCACAGGACAATGGCTTTGTTTACACTAACATTCAAGGGCTGTTTACTCAGCCATTAAGGAAATAGACATGGTTTTTCAAACTGAGACAACTCTATTCAAACCCATCACGATGAATGGGAATACATTCAAAAACCCATCACAAGGGAAATGGGTAATTCATCCAAAACCTATCACAGTTAATGGGGACATCAGATCGCTTTTGTTTAGCCCAGATGCATCCGGATTTGGGCGGGAAGTATTCAGCTCCAAATGGGGTATAAGATAGCTTCACAGGAAGCCTCTCTCACTCTCTGCAGCCTCGCCTCCGTGCCCTCTACAACACAGGAGCCCGCCCAAGGGAGTGGAATACCAGCAGTTACTTTTAAACACTGGGGTATCTCTATCTTCAGGGTGGTGAAGAATCTAAGACCGCAAGGGCACGGAGCAGGAGGTTCATTGGTGAGCATACATTTTCTGGCCCATTACAAGGCAACTTAGAATAGGTATAGGGGTGGGAATTAAGGGGAATTTTGTTGGAACTGTAATTTTATTTGATTATCCCTCGTTGTGTCCGTTTTCCCCTCCCCTATTTAAGTAAAAGGGTGTTGCACTAAGCAGAACATTGCTGTAGTGAACACTAAGAGTTCTGTATTGAAAGTGCTGTTAAAAGGGTGTTGCACTAAGCAGAAAAGTGCTGTAGTGAATGATGTAATAATGACTCATTACACACTTGGTTGTACATAAAGCAAGGCTTTAATCGACTTGTAACAAAACATGGGGGCCTAGTTAGTAGCCACTAGCTTCCTGTTTCCAGACTGTCTCTGGCCAAGCTGGCCCATGCCCTTGTATTTATACTCCCCGGGCGGCACCCTCAGCTGGCTGTTCAGTAGTACTTCCTGAGTTACTTCTTGTAGAAGTTGCGATTTATGACAGTGAACACTAAGAGTTCTGTATTGAAAGTGCTATTAAAAAGGGTGTTGCACTAAGCAGAAAAGTGCTGTAGTGAACATTAAGAGTTCTGTGTTGAAAGTGCTGTTAAAAGGCTGTTGCACTAAGCAGAAAAAGGCTGTAGTGAACACTAAGTAGCTGTACTAATAGTGCTGTATTTAAGTAACAGTGTCGTACTAAGAAGTAAAGTGCTGCATTTATGCAAAGGAGTGTTCTACTAAGCAAGAGAGTGCTGTGGTAGGCACTAATTACTGTGAGAAGTAAAGTGCTACACTAGTTAAAGGTGCTGAATTTAAGTAAATGTGTACTGTGAGAAGTAAAGTGCTGTATTTAAGTAAAGGGTGTTGCACTAAGCGAACGAGTGCTTTAGTGGACAAGAAGTGTACTCTGTTAAGAAAAGTGCTGTATTTCGGCATAGGTGTGCTGTATTGTTTATTTCAATTTGTTTCTTTTTGTTTCAATAAATACTGGTCTGTTTTGCACCCAAGCATGAATCTCGGTGTTTTTCTGTCTACATCGCTACCGAATAAGTCCAGTGGTCAGGACCAGGAATAGGGGAGCGCTTCAAAACCACACGGGGGTCCCTGGAGCAGCTCAGAGGCTTCTGACTAGCCAGAGACAATAGCCCCAACCCCGTTATTAATTCCTACAGGTTAGACCCAAAATGTTGATTCTTTTTCTCTCTCCTCGATGCTGCCTGGCCTGATGAGTGTTTCCAGCAGTTTCTGTTGTTATTTGTATTTTGTCAAGTTTGTTAAAAAGTTTAATAATTATTAATTCGATAAATTTTTATTCATTCGACAAATTTGCACTGCACAAAATTGAAACTGTTTTTTCAGACCCATATCCTTTGCTTAGCAGTCAACACACCGTTAAACCCCAGTTACACCTAATCCCTTTGTGTTTACCTTCTAGTGGGGAAGTCAACAGCGTAATTACTGCAGAAGAGCCAAAGGTTGTGTTACTTTCTCTAATTTGAGAGATTACACTGTTGGGTTGGGGTGGGGGGGTGGTGGTGGTGGGCACAGTGCAGCCTGTGGCAGAGAAGTGAAAGACAAACCAGAACTTCAGGATTTTCACACGACCAAATCTCGAATTTTCTGTCAGTTTCAAAGGCGGAATGACGGTGAACGCTGCCATTTCAACATCATCAGGTCCACAAATTCCAGCAACTGTAATGAAACTGATTCCTCATAGATATTTAACGTAACTATTGTAATGAACCTGAATCCCATATAGTTATTAAATGTAAATATTGCAAATAAACAGATTCCCATATATTATTTAAATTAAATAATGCAATGAAACTGATTGCTTATATTTATTTAATTTAGATACTTTAACTAACTTTATTCCCTACTTTTATTTAATGTAAATAGTGTAATTCATTAATTTTAGTGAAGTTAGTTTCAATATAATATATAAATGAAATAACTATATGGGAATCAGTTTCATTATAATATTTACATTACGTAACTATATGATAATCAGTTTTATTACAATATTTAAGTTGAATAACTTCATGGGAATCATATTGCTGGTGGCTGCTCACACGATTCCCGGTATTCCCAGTGTCCCCTCACCCTATAGAAGACAGCAATTTCCCTCCCATTCTCAGGAATCTCAGGGATTCTCTCTGTAGCTCACTCTCTCTCTTTTACACGAGCACACTCGCTGTTTAAAATTTACTCAATATAACCTTCCACTTAAAGCTTTTGAAATTTGTCCTCTCACTATTCTTCATATCATTTCGAAAAACAAACACAGCTGAGCTGAAACTGCTTGAGCTGCATAAAAATATTCCATCCAGTTACCTGACTGAATGGTATTGATGCTCGCTGTGAAAGTGGGTTCACTGCGCTTGCACAGACAACACAATCTGCATTCAGTGAACAGAATCAAAGCTCCAGGCAAAAATATCAACTCCAAGTCCAAGCTTTTGGGAGAGGCTGAGGCCTTCAAATAAAAACTTTACTGAAGGCCTTTAAAGACACATTGGATACATATATTTATGTTTTTGTGAACTATATTTCATTTTCAGTTTGTTTAAAACCTAATTTTGGAAATTCGAAGTTTCAGTTACTGAGGGGAAAATTGTAGCTAAACATTTTTCAGAATGCTTTTTGAGTGATTTGGGGGAATAATATAACCAGCATCATGTGGTGCTTTAACATGAAGCTGTGCCAGGCAGCTGGAGGGGAAGATTTCAGAACTGGATGTGAGTATTGCTGCTGTTACCTTTACACTGTGCCACCCTTTAATAACCCACTGTTTAAATGATCTCTCGCATCATCTTAGGAGCTCAGCGGATCCCTGGTGCAAGACATCACCGCACAATTTACCAAATTCCATCCATATCTTGAAGACAAAGAGAAACATTTAATCGAAGAGTTGAGGAGAAAAAGGAGGAAGATCTGTGACCAATGGCGAAGGATGTGAAAAGAATTGAAGAAGAACTGACATCACTTGAGGGGAACATATTCAACCTTTGTGTAGACATCGAGCAACAAGACTTAGGCCTAGAAATTCGGTAGGCTTAGCGCCGCTTTTAAGGCGCTAGAGGGCCTAGCGCCGGAGTTATGGCCAGTTTGGAAATTGAGTGGGTCCCTAAATCGGCGTTAGGCCATTAGCGCTGCGCCGGCACCGATGACGTCATCGGTGTGCGCAGCGTCCCGGTTGCCATGGTAACCCGCCCGAACACCGAAATTGACTTGCGGCCGCCTCGCCCGTGGCAGCCGCAAGCAACGTTCTGGCAGAGGTGCCTTACTGGACTTTGCGCCGGTGCATTAAAGGCCCCGCGGCGGCCGGCCGCTTTCCCGCTGGCCGCCTGGCCGCAGCTCCCTCCCCGGACTTCTCCCCGCCCCCCCGGGACAGATGCAAGCCCGGCACTTGTCCGAGGTGCCGGGCTCATTTTTACAATGATTTTCGCGGGCCGCGGCCGGGTGCAGGCAGCTCCTCCTTAAGGGAAGGAGGAGGCCTGCACTTCCCGAACCTGCCGCACCGCAGCGGGTGCCGCAGCGCCGGAATAGCGCCGCAATTCAGCGCGTAGCGCCAGTTTTCAGGCGCAAACAGCTTTCAGCAGCGCCGGCAGCCGTTTGGGCGCAGAACTAGTGAATTTTTGGCCCGCCCAGCGCGACTTAGCTCCGGCACTAACTTCCGGCGCTAAAGCCGTCGCTGCGCCAAAACCCAATTTCTAGGCCAATATCTCTTTTCTCAAGGTCACCCTTTATAACCCAGTTCCCAAGCTGTTGGTGTACATGTAAACCACACTTTATAATAGGGCTCAAGCCCCATCACAACAACAATTTACAATGTGCGGTATAACTGAGACAAACAGATATCAGTCAGGATTGAGCTCTGAGTTTCGAGAAGACTGCTCCACACTGGTAGGACCTCACACTGACTGCATTATAACTGGAACAAGAGTGAAGGCAATTTATTAAACCTCTTGCTGGTCCCCTTTATATTTTCAATTCTAGTAAAGAAGTGAGAGGACAGTCCAGTCTTTGCTGAAACTAAACACTTCACTGACACTGAGAACTCGACCTATATCTTTAAAAAGAGGTGCACAGTCGTTGGCTTCCTGATGTTTGACTGTGGAGTACAGTCGGCAGTATAACTGAGAGCTGTTTTTACAGATGTTACCAGGGTTGCATACCATTACTGACGAAAATCCCTCTGTTTCCAGGCACCTGGTTCTGAGAAACTGAGTGAGGGAGATATATTGAATTTGCCATGTTACTCTAACCCTTACCCTGTTGTTAAAAGCCAAACAGTGCATACCAGCATCTAGTGATGCATCATCAATCGATTCACCATATGAATAGCTCCCATAGGTTACAGAAATTTCTTTGTTCAGGTTAAAGTTTGTCGCAACTCAGTCTTCTCCCCTTCTCTCCTGTCCTTAAATTAGTGTCAGGCTGGAGCACAGTCCTAAGAGTGCTATCCATGAGAGCAGTCACTTGTTGGAGTGCCGTCCCAGGCGTGTAACAAATGCTCTGCTGAAAAACTGAGCAACAGGAAGCTATTTGACTGTATGGCCATCACAATAAGCCTAATGCTCTTGTCGTCTGATGTTTGCACATGTGCGTGTTACTCCAGAGCTGCCTGGAAATATCCAGGAGCTAGTACAGAGGCTTGTGTCTCCCTATCGAGGGGATGCTGAGGTTAGGTTTAACACCATTGTCTCCAGCTCAGGGCCACACAGATCAGAAACAAGCTCGGTGTTACTTGGAAAATAAAGAGCATAAATAAAAAGAACTGATTAGTGAACCTTCAAAGTCATCATCAGCAGAGGAAACCCTGTCGAGTGCATATCGGGGGTAACGGACGTGGTATCGCATCACTGGAGCCCGTCAGTGAAAACTCCACCCAGATCCCTTCACATTTTACTAAAACCACTGATGATACACCATTACAAACGACAGTCTAACCATTTCCGTACATTTATTGAGATGCTTCTCATTATCTGTCCTGCAAGAACTCAAACTGGGGGAGAGGGTCCAGGTGAGCGGGAATTTAAAAAGTCAATGAGAAATGACAAAACAATTGGGCATGACAGGGATGGAGGAAATAATAACCACAGTTTGACAGGAAGGGACAGAAAGTTTAAAAATAAGAAAATATGGTCAAAACAAGGAGTAATGGTAAAAAAGACAAAGTTGAAAGCTTTATATCTGAATGCACGCAGCATTCATAACAAGATAGATGAGTTGACGGCACTAATAGATATAAATGGATATGATCTGATCGCCTTTTCAGAGACGTGCTTGCAAGATGACCAGGGCTGCGAACTGAATATTCCAGGGTATTTGACAATTCAGAAGGATAGACAGAAAAGAAAGGGAGGTGGGGTGGCTTTGTTGGTAAAGGATGGGATCAGTGCAGTGGTGAGAAGTGATATTGGCTCAGAAGATCAAGTTGTAGAATCGGTTTGGGTGGAGTTAAAAAATAATAAGGGAATAAGTCTCTCGGGGGCGTAGTCTACAGGCCCCCGAACCATAGCGATTCTGTTGGACAGTCTAAATCAACAACTAATGGAGGCCTTTAAAAAAGGTACGGTAATAGTCATGGGTGATTTTAATCTCCATATTGATTGGACAAATCAAATTCGCCATGGTAGCCTTGAGGAGGAGTTCATAAATTGTATTTGGGATTGTATCCTAGAACAGTATCTAATGGAAGCAACCAGGGAGCAGGCTATCTTGGATCTGGTACCGTGTAATGAGAAAGAATTAATAAATGATCTCATAGTAAAGGATCCTCTAGGAAAGAGTGATCATAGCATGGTTGAATTTCAAATTCAGTTGGAGGGTAAGAAATTTGTATCTCAAACCATTGTCCTGATCTTACACAAAGGCAATTAGAGTGGCATGAGGGCAGAACTCGCTAAAGTGGACTGGAAAAATAAATTAAAATGTTAGACAGTTGCAATGAAGTGGCAGACATTGAAGGAGATATTTTATAACTCTCAACAAAAATTTACTCCAGTAAGCAAGAAAGATTTTAAGAGAAGCGTGCACCATACGTGGCTTAATAAGGAAGTAAAGGATGGTATCAAATTGAAAAGGAAGGCATACAATGTTGCCAAAATTGGTGGGAGGCCAGAGGATTGGGAAATGTTTAAAAGCCAGGAAAGAATGACTACAAAATAATAATACTGTATGAGAGAGAAGATGAATTGTGAGTGTAAACTGCATGATATATTAAAAGAGAAAGTAAGAGCATCTGCAGGAATATATAACGGAAGAGCTTAGTTAAAGTCAACATTGTTCCCTTAGAGGATGAGAATGGGGAATTAATAATGGGGAATGGGGAAATGGCACGAGCTCTGTACAAATATTTTGTATCTGTCCTCAAGGTATAAGACACTAACAACATCCCAAGAATGGATAATTAAGGGGCCGCAGGGAGGGGGGAAATAAAGACAACTACTATCACTAAGGAAAAGATACTTGATAAAATAATGGGAGTAAAAGATGGCAAGTCCCCTGGACCAGATGGCCTGCAACCCAATGTCTTAAAAGACGTGGTTACAGAGATAGTGGATGCATTGGTTGCAATATACCAAATTTCCCTGGACTCTGGAGAGGTCCCAGCGGATTAGAAAACCGCTAATGTAACACCTCCATTTAAGAAAGGAGGGAGACAGAAAGCAGGAAACTATAGACCAGTTAGCCTAACATCTGTCATTGCATAAATGCTGGAGTCATTAATTAACGAAGCAGTAGCAGGGTATTTGGAAAATCTCAATACAGACAAGCAGAGTCACCATTGTTTTATGAAAGGGAAATCATGTTCAACAAATTTGCTGGCGTTCTTTGAGGATGTAATGAGCAGGTTGGATAAGGGTGAGCCAGTGGATGTTGTGTAATTGGATTTCCAGAAGGCATTCGGTAAGTTGCCACATTAAAGGATATTGCATAAGATAAGAGCTCACGGAGTTGGGGGTAATATATTAGCCTGGATAGAGAATTGGCTAACTAACAGAAACCAGAGAGTCAGGATAAATGGGTCATTTTCCGATTGGCAGATGCTAACTTGTGCGATTGGTGCTGGGGCCTCAACTATTTACAATCTACATTAATGACTTGGGTGAAGGGACCGAGTGTAAAGTAGCCAACTTTGCAGCTGATAAAAAGATGGGTGGGAAAGCAAGTTGTGCAGAGGACTCAAAGAATCTGGAAAGGGATATAGAAAGGCTAAGTGAGTGGGCAAACATTTGGCAGATGGAGTATAATGATGGGAAATGCGAGGATATCCACTTTGGCAGGAAAAATATAAAAGGTAACTATTATTTAAATAGAGAGAGATTACAAAATGCTACAGTTCAGAGGGACCTGGGGGTCCTTGTGCATGAAACACAAGAAGTTCGCATGTAGCAACAGCAAGTAATCAAAAAGGCAAATGGAATGTTGGCCTTTATTACAAGGGGGTCGGAGTAAAAAGCAGGGAAGTCCTGCTACAACTGTACAGGGTATTGGTGAGACAATACCTTGAGTACTGCGTACAGTTTTGGTCTCCTTATTTAAGGAAAGATATACTTGCTTTGGAGGCATTTCAGAGACGATTCACACGGTTGATTCCTGAGATAAAGGGGTTGACTTATGAAGAAATGTTGAGCAGGTTGGACGTATTGGAGTTTAGAAGAATGAGAGGTGATCTTATTGAAAAATATAAGATGCAGAGGGGGCTCGAAAGTTTGATGCAGAGAGGATGTTTCCCCTCGTGGGAAAATCTAGAACTCGGGGGTATAGTTTCAGAATAAAGGGCCACCCTTTTAGAAATGAGATGAATAGGAATTTCTTATCTTAGATGGTCGTAAATCTGTTAAAATCTCTGCCCCGGAGAGCAGTGGAGGCTGGGTCAGTAAATACATTTAAGGTTGAGATAGACAGATTTTTGCAAGATAAGGGAATGAATGGTTATGTGGAGCGAGCAGGGAAGTGGCTTTGAGCCCAAGATCAGCCATGATCTTATTGAATGGTGGAGCAGGCTCGAGGGGCCAAGTGGCCTATTCCTGCTCCTATTTCTTATGCTCTTATGTTCTTAAAAGATTGAGACAATGTTGAGGAAGGTGATGGCGCAGAGAAAGGTGAAGATGAAGAGATCCTGGTGTCTGCAAGTCTGTAAAACACACTGTTTCCAGGCCCGTTACTCTACACATTGTGGAATTAAATGAAACAGATGATCTCTCCAGGTAATAAACTCCACAGCTTTGTCGACTTTCTGTAGTGTCTTGCCCTCTTCCCCCTCTCCTGAAGGTGCTGCCTGTTGCTGGGTACAGATCACTGGGGCAGCATTTCTGGGGTCTCACTCAAGGCGCCATTCTTTATATGGGATCTTAGATTCAGCGAACCAAGCATGAGGGCATCAGAACATCTTCTTATTTGACATCCGGACACTCGCACTTTCCACCAGGACTCACTGGACAGTGATCAGACTGGGACCCCTGGCTTATTGTTCTCCCCTCTGACCAAGGACAAACTGGACAGTGATCAGACTGGGACCCCTGGCTGATTGTTCTCCCCTCTGACCCAGGACACACTGGACAGTGATCAGACTGCAACCCCTGACTTATTCTGTTCCCCTCTGACCCAGGACTCACTGAAGAGTAATCAGACTGGGACCCCTGGCTGATTGTGTTCCGCTCTGACCCAGGGCTCACTGAAGAGTAATCAGACTGGGACCCCTGGCTGACTGTGTTCCTCTCTGTCCCCGGTCTCACTCGACAGTGATCAGACTGTGATTCTGTAATATCTGTTCACCATATACTGGAGTATAGGAATATATCTAACTGTACACTGTGCCCAGTAACTATTTACTAATACAGAAATAATGGACTGGTTGCTGAGTCCAGTTCTACAGACAACAGATATTAACCTGTGTCCGTCCACCTTCCACTGTCTAAAATACTTAACTTGATGTCATTTTAATTTCCACCAGTCCCAGCCTCACTGACCTGGGAGCCAAACACAGCGCACCGTAAGCTTATCCTTTGTGAGGACCGGACCAGTGTGAGAATCGGTAATAGATTATTGCTGCTTCCTGATAGCCTGGAGGGATTCAATGCTGCTGCCTGTGTCCTTGGGTCACAGGGATACACATCAGGGAAACACTACTGGGTGGTGGGCTTCAGGAACAAGACTGGGTGCACTTTGGGTGTGACAGAGAGTCATGCAATAGGAAAGGAGATTTAAGCCTGGGGCCAGAACATGGATACTGGAATGTACATCTGAGAAATGGTAATGAAGATAGAGCTGTTGAAAGCCCATTAGTCCCACTGACACTGAGTGTGAATCCCAGGACCATCGGAGTTTACATGAACTATGAGGGAGGATAGGTGACTGTTTACAATGCTGATGGCATTTCCAATCTCTACAATTTAACTGACACATTCACAGAGTAACTCTTTCCATTTTTGTATCCTGGATTGTGCGATGAGGGTAAAAATTCTTCCCCCATTAATCTGCATCATTTCAAACCGTACATTCCTGATCAGATGTGTCAGAGTTGCTCTGACCAACCCTCCCCATCCCAACAACACCACACACTGTCCCGCTCCCTCTCCATCTCCCCATAAATATTGGGGCTATTGTGTCCACTACTGGGCGAATATTGCAAATCTCACACAGGAACTTCGAGACACAACAGGAAACAACACTAGGAAAGGGGCTTGGCAATAAATGATTGGATTGAGAGTGATGGGCTGGTGATTTGTGAGTGTTCCTTGCGTTGAGCTCTTGGGCTGTGATCACAGACTGGGACGTCTGTTACTGTGCATGGTGTAGAGGTCCCAACGTGAACTCCTGGCAGCTCGCACCAGCTGTCCAATCTGGAATTCTTCACTCCTGATCATTCCACCGTGAGAGGCCCTGCTCTGTTTGTGTATTCGGATTCTTTGTTACAAATTTCAGCAGAGCCGTTCACCATCAGGAAACCAGAGTAACGGGATCCCAGAGTCACATTGCACTCTTCACATACACGCACGGGATCAGAAGTAAAAATACATAAATATATAACAGAATGATATAACTGGACAAAATTGGCTCCGGACGGGCTGAACCAACAAGGGGTCATTGAGATACGCCTTGGTTGTAATAAGAGAAGAACGGATCACTGTAGGAACTTAGATAATCATGCTCCAGACCAGCTGAAGATCTCCATAACCTGGCTACAGACCAGCTGAAGATCTCCATAACCAGGCTCCAGACCAGCTGAATATCTCCATAACCTGGCTCCAGACCAGCTGAAGATCTCCATAACCTGGCTCCAGACCAGCTGAAGATCTCCATAACCTGGCTCCAGACCAGCTGAAGATCTCCATAACCTGGCTCCAGACCAGCTGAAGATCTGCATAACCTGGCTCCAGACCAGCTGAATATCTCCATAACCTGGCTCCAGACCAGCTGAAGATCTCCATAACCTGTCTCCAGACCAGCTGAAGATCTCCATAACCTGGCCACAGACCAGCTGAAGATCTCCATAACCTGGCTCCAGACCAGCTGAAGATCTCCATAACCTGGCTCCAGACCAGCTGAAGAATAACATAAACTGGCTCCAGACCAGATGAAGATTACCATAAACTGGCTCCAGTCCAGCTGAAGATCCCCATAGCCTGGCTCCAGACCAATTGCTACATCACAACCCAGGGAAACCAAAATATTTTGAGGCCGTCCGCAAGTCTGTGCCAACCATGGGTAGATATAAAACTTTCATTACGATGTTATTCTGGGACAGGCCTTTGCTTTCAAGGAACCCATTTTGGGAGTTCTTACTGTTTTTAAAACAATTCTAAATCCTGCACCAATTGTGGATATTGATTAACACTACTGCAGATTTTTCTGCTATATAATAAACTAGCTGGAGTGCCTGGCGGTGCCAAGGGTTTTTTGAGGGCATGTTGTTATGAAAAAAGTAGAAATAATTTTTATCTATATATGTCAATGAGTCTGTCCATCTGTCTGTCTGTCTGTCTGTCTGTGTGGGGGAATGAGAGAGAGAGAGTGGAAAGGAGAGAGAGAGAGGGGGAAGGAGAGAGAGAGATAGTGAGAGAGATGGGGAAGGAGAGAGAGAGAGAGGGGGAAGGAGAGAGAGAGAGAGAGGGGGAAGGAGAGAGAGAGAGAGGGAAGGAGAGCGAGAGAGGGGGGAGCAGAGAGAGAGAGAGAGAGAGGGAAGGAGAGAGAGAGAGAGGGAAAGAGAGAGAGAGGGAAAGAGTGAGTGGGAAGGAGAGAGAGAGGGAAGGAGAGAGAGAGAGGGAAGGAGAGAGAGAGGGGGGAAGGAGAGAGAGAGAGAGAGGGGGAAGGAGAGAGAGAGAGAGGGAAGGAAAGCGAGAGAGGGGGAGCAGAGAGAGAGAGAGAGGGAAGGAGAGAGAGAGAGAGGGAAAGAGAGAGAGAGGGAAAGAGAGAGTGGGAAGGAGAGAGGGAGGGAAGGAGAGAGAGAGAGGGAAGGAGAGAGTGAAAAAGGGAAGGAGAGAGAGAGAGGGAAGGAGAGGGAGAGAGAAAAAAAGAGAGAGAGAGGGGGAAGGAGAGAGAGAGAGAGAGGGGGAAGGAGAGAGAGAGAGAGAGAGAGGGAAGGAGAGAGAGAGAGGGCAGGAGAGAGAGGGAGAAGGAGAGAGAGAGAGAGAGAGAGGAGGAAGGAGAGAGATAGAGAGGGGGAAGGAGAGAGAGAGGGGGGAAGGAGAGAGAGAGAGAGAGGGGGGAAGGAGAGAGAGAGAGAGAGAGGGGGGGAAGGAGAGAGAGAGAGAGAGGGGGAAAGGAGAGAGAGAGAGAGAGCGGGGAAGGAGAGAGATTGAGAGAGGGAAGGAGAGAGAGAGAGGTGGGAAGGAGAGAGAGAGAGGCTTCGGGGGAAAGGAGAGAGAGAGCCGCTGCTCCTCCGGTCGAAGTGTTGCAGGCCGACCGCTAATGAGTGCCAGATCCGCTGAGCCAGAGCCCCTGCTGCTGCTCCCCTGCTCGCTGTCTCTGGGGCCGTGTGGTTCTCTGTTTTCCTGCGCAACCGGCCAGAGAAAAGAAAAAAAAAAGAGATGAAGAGAGATGCGACTGAGTGAATGATATAATTTAAAGCAGCCTCTCCCCCATTAAAATGTGAGAGCCGGAGGGAGATTTTGCAGGTGAAGAAGGGCGGCTGCCATTTAATTTGTCACCCGGGGAAGGGCTTTGGAAATTGAGCCCAGCCGCGGTGGCCGTGTGTGGCCTAGCGCTTCAGGCCCGGCCGGGCTCTCGGGCCGCAACTTACCTCAGCTGAGCTCCCGCTTCAGGAGAGTGAGAGAGAGAGAGGGGGGAAGGAGAGAGAGAGAGAGAGGGGGGAAGGAGAGAGAGAGAGAGAGAAATTCCTGAATCAATACTAATGAATCAACAATTTCCTCACCTCCATTACCATTTTTTTAGCTTTAGGCCCGGCTGGTCTTTAATGGCCGCCACTCACCTCAACTCAGCTCCTGCTCCCCAGTTTGAAGTATTAGACCCCGCCCACAAACGCCATGAAACGCCCCCCGTGCCCTTGGAGGATTGGGCAACCATCACATCACTCAACGCTAATGAGTGGTAGGATTAGTCAACCGCTAATGAGCGGATTTTGTCCCTTTTTTGAACGTTTTTTGTACACTGTCTGAACAATTTTTGTCTGACCAAAAAGCAAATACACCTATGACACTCCCCTAATCATAAGCTTTCTTTTGATATAACATATGTATAGGCACGCTCTATAACGTATGAGTTAAGCCCGGACATACAGCCAGATAGACTGACAGAGGGACAGACAGACAGACAGACAGACAGACAACAGACACCACGATCCTTTTATATATATAAAAGATTACTCCTTTGTTTATAAAGCCAAGGGTTATGCTCGAAGTTTCTTATTAGCTAAAAGAGCCACTCAGTTTAATTTAAAGGAGTAGAGTTTCTGCATGTTTTATCAGTTCAATCCGGGTGCAATTAGCTGAACCAGTGCAAAAGCTCGTGGAAATTCAAGCGTGAGTTACGTCAAGCATAAACAGACTTTTTGCGATCTTTAACACTGGTTTAAAAGCCATTTTCCTGAAGCCGGCCCCGCCCACAAAGCTGGCCACGCCGCCAGTTAGGAAATAATGAAATAACAACAGAAAATGCTGGAAAAACTCAGCAGGCCAGGCAACATCCATGGAGAGAAATTGGAATCGACGTTTCGGGTGAACCCTTTTTCAAAACTGGAAAGGAAATGAAATAGATTGAAAGACAGGGCTGCGATAGAACAAAAGATGTAAAGAGACATTAAGAGGTATTCGAAACCAGATGAGATGGTAATAGGACAGTGGAGACAAAAGACAGCTCAGGATACGTGTGAAATGTACTGGCAGAATGAGAGACAGCTGCCATGTGGGAGAGAGAAAAAAAAGGAAAGGGGGGTAGGGAAATCCCAAAACAAAGGGTGGAAAATAAATATATAAGTAAAAATGTAATAGGGGCCGAGGTTATGATCTGAAATTGTTGAACTCGATATTGAGTCCGGAAGGCTGCAAAATGCCTAATCGGAAGACAAGGTGCTGTTCCTCGAGTTTACATTGAGCTTCCGTGGAACAATACAAGAGGCCAAGGACAGTGAGTTCCGAGTGGGAATGGAGTGGTGAATTAAAATGACAGGCGACCGGAAGCTCGGGGTCACCCTTACGGTCTGAACGGAGGTGTTCTGCAAAGCAGTCACCCAATCTGCGTTTGGTCTCCCCAATGTAGAGGAGACAGCATCGTGAGCAGCGAATACAGTATACTAGATTGCAAGAAGTACAAGTAAATCGCTGTTTCACCTGGAAGGGGTGTTTGAGGCCCTGGACAGTGGGAAGGGGGAGGTATAGGGGCAGGTGTTACATCTCCTGCGCTTGCATGGGAAGGTGCCAGGCGAAGGGGAAGGGCTGTTGGGGGTGATAGAGGAGTGGACTATGGTGTCTCGGAGGGAGCAGTCCCTACGGAATGCTGAAAGGGGAGGGGAGGGTAAGATGCATTTGGTGGTGAAATATGAGCCTGGCGAGTTTCCACCAATTGTGTCCATTCCAGGGGGGCTCTTTCTGGTTTGGACCTCAGCAACCAAGTGGCCCAGATTGGCACCAATCTCACTCCAGAGGGCCATCTTGGCCCAGTCGATGGCACTCTTGCCTTTGAAGCAGATTTTGGGTGCCCAAAATTCCTGGGATGTTGTTCATCTCAAGTGGATTACCAGTCCGGAAAGGGGAGCTTGAATTGGAAGTGGACCCTGAGGCCATCAAAAATTATGTCACAGTGTCGTGGAAGTTGCTAGATAAATTCAAGTTACTTCCTTCTCATATATATCTGCTTTATTGGACATTGCCTGCAACCTGTTAGCTAATGTAATATCAATTACTGAGACTATTAATTTAATACATTGACCATTATCACGGGCTTCCACACCTTTTTATCTGCTTTTCCCAAACATACTCCATTCATGTCTTCAATTTCCAATCCTTGCTTTGAGCAAGGAGACAGAGGAAAGGGAAGCATGGATAGAAAGAAAAGACAGTAAGGAGAAAAGCAAAAGTGGAAGGCGGAGAAATCAAGGGTGTAAATCAATCAGGGCCACAATAAAAAAGAATTCTAAAAGGACTAAGAGTGTTAGAAAATTAAGCCTTTAGGCTTTGTGTCTTAATGCAAGAAGCATTTGTAATAAGGTGGATGAATTAGCTGCGCAAATAGATGTAAACGGATATGATATGATTGGGATTACGGAGACATGGCTCCAGGGTAACCAAGTCTGGGAATTCAAAATCCAGGGGTATTCAATATTCATGAACGACAGGAAACAAGGAAAAGGAGGTGGGGGAGCATTGCTGGCTAAAGAGGAGGTTAACACAATAGTAAGGAAGGATATTAGCTCTGATTATGTGGAATCTGTATGGGCAGAGCTGAGAAATACCAAGAGGCAGAAAACGTTAGTGGGAGATGTATACAGACCCCCAAACAGTAATGCTGAGTTTGAGGATGGCATTTTATGGGAAATTAGAGATGCATGCAATAAGGGCACAGCAGTTATCATGGGTGACTTTAATCTACATATAGATTGGTCTAACCAAATTAGTAACAATACTGTGGAGGAAGAATTTCTAGAGAGTATACGGGATGGTTTCCTGGACCAATATGTCGAGGAACCAACTAGGGATCATGCCATCTTAGACTGGGTATTATGTAATGATAAAGGATTAATTAGCAATCTTGTTGCACAAGGTCCCTTGGGGAGGAGCGATCATTATATGATAGAATTCTTCATTAAAATGGAGAGTGAAGTAGTTGACTCAGAGACTAGGATCCTGAATTTAAATAAAGGAAACTACGATGGCATGAGGCACGAGTTGGCTAGGATGGATTGGGGAACGTTACTTAAAGGGTCGACGATGGATAGGCAATGGCAAACATTTAAAGATGGCATGGATGAACTACAGAATTTGGTCATCCCTGTTTGGCAAAAAAATAAAACAGAAAGGGTGACTCAACCGTGGCTAACAAGGGAAATTAGGGCTAGCATAAGATCCAAGGAGAGGACATATAAATTCGGCCAGAAAAAGCAGCGAACCTGAGGATTGGGAGCAGTTTAGGATTAAGCAAAGGAGGACAAAGGGATTAATTAAGAGGGGGAAAATAGTTTACGAGAGTAAGCTTGCAGGGAACATAACAACTGACTGTAAAAGCATCTATAGATATGTGAAGAGAAAATGATTGGTGAAGTCAAGCGTAGGTCACCTGCAGTCAGAATCAGGGGAATTTATAATGGGGTACAAAGAAATGGCACACCAATTAAATACATACTTTGGTTCTGTCTTCAGAAATGAGGACACAGAAAACCTCCCAGAGATGTCGGGGAACATAGGTTCTAATGAGAGGGAGGAATTGAAAGAAATCAGTATTTGTAGGGAAATGGTGTTAGGGAAATTGACGGGATTGAAGGCCGATAAATCACCAGGGCATGATAATCTAGGGCAGCATGGTGGCATAGTGGTTAGCACTGTTGCCTCACAGCGCCAGGGACCCGGGTTCGAATCTGGCCTCGGGTGACTGTCTGTGTGGAGTTTGCATATTCTCCCCGTGTTTGCGTGGGTTTCCTCCGGGTGCTCCGGTTTCCTCCCACCGTCCAAAGATGTGCGGGTTAGGTTGATTGGCTATGATAAATTGACCCTTAGTGTTAGGGGGATTAAATACGTGGGGTTACGGGGATAGGGTGGGATATGTGTTGGTGTAGGGGTTACAGGGATCGGGTGGGATATGTGTCGGTGCAGGCTCGATGGGCCGAAATGGCCTCTATCTGCACTGTGGGGTTTCTGTGATTCTGTGATTCTGTGTTCTACATCCTAGGGTACTTATGTAAGTGGCCCTAGAAATAGTAGATGCATTGCTGGCCATCTTCCAAAAATCTGTTGACTCTGGAACAGTTCCCATGGATTGGAGGTTAGCTAATGTCACCCCACTATTTAAGAAGGGTGGTAGAGAGAAAACGGGAAATTATAGACCGGTAAGCCTTATATTGGTAGTAGGGAAAATGCTAGAGCCCATTATAAAAGATGTAATATTAGCGCATTTGGAAAACAGTTACAGGATCGGACAAAGTCAACATGGATTTACCAAAGGTAAATCATGCTTGACTAATCTACTGGAATATTTTGAGGATGTAACTGGTAGAACAGATAAGGAGAACCAGTGGATGTGGTGTATGTGGGCTTTCAGAAGACTTTCGATAACGTCCTGCATAAGAGATTATCGTATACATTTAAAGCACATGGGATTGGTGGTCAGGTATGTCTTGGATAGAGAACTGGTTGGCAGACTGGAAGCCAAGAGCTGGAATAAACGGGTCTTTTTCTGAGTGGCATGCCGTGACTAGTGGGGTACTGCAGGGATCATTGCTAGGACCCCAGCTATTCACAATATATATAAATGATCTAGACGTGGGAACTAGATGTAATATCTGCAAGTTTGCAGACGACACAAAGCTGGGTGGGGGTGTGTGCTGTGAGCAGGATGCAGAGAAACTCCAATACGATTTGGACAGGTTGGGTGATTGGGCAGATGCATGGCAGATGCAGTATAATGTGGATAAATGCGAGGTTATCCACTTCGCTGGCAAAAACAGGAAGACAGCTTATTATTTAATGGCAATAGATTGGGAAAAGGGGAAGTGCAACGAGACCTGCGTGTCCTTGTGCACCAGTCGTGGTAGGTAATCATACAGGTGCAGCAGGTGGTTAAGAAGGCAAATGTTGGCCTTCATAGCGAGTGGATTTTAGAACAGGGGCAAGGAAATCTTGTTGCCGTTGTACAGGGCCTTGGTGAGACCACACCTTGAGTATTGTGAGCAGTTTTGGTCACCTTATCTGAGGAAGGATGTTCTTTCCATGGAGAGAGTGCAGCGAAGATTAACCAGACTGATACCTGGGATGGCAGGAATGACGTATGAGGAGAGATTGGGATGATTAGGGTTATATACGCTCGAGTTTAGATGAATCAGATGGGATTTCGTTGAAACTTATAAAATTCTATCAGGTCTAGACAGACTAGATGCAGGAAGGGTGTTCCCGATGGTGGGAGAGTCAAGAACCAAGGGTCACAGTCTAAGGATAAGGGGTATGCCATTTTGGACTGAGATGAGGAGGAATTTCTTCACCCGGAGAGTGGAGAACTTGTGGAATTCTCTGCCACACAGGGAAGTTAATGACAATTCATTAAATATTTTCAATAATTTGGATATATTTCTTGTGTCTAACGGGATCAAGGGATATGGGGAGAAAGCATGGACAGGGTACTGAATTTGGATGATCAGCCATGAACTCATTAAATGGCGGAGTGGGCGCGACGGGCCGAATGGCAGACTCCTGCTCCTATCTTCTACGTTTCTATGTTTCTATGTTTGTCATTGGGGATGCAACATCCAGCTGATCTCTGATGGTTCACAGCTGCAATGAGGCAAAGACCATTTCTGTTCCAGAGAGCTCCTGTTGCAAGGCATCAGGCATCCACTCTGAACATACTGCCACTAAAGGAACTTCACAGAAAAGTAAAATGATGGACATTAAATAATGAAGACTGTAATCGCCAAAGCTGGGAATGGTGGAAGTAAAAAAAAATTAGTTTTACAAATTTATTGTGGACATTGGACATCCTGGAGAGATGTATGATGGCCATCTTGGGGAGATGTATGTTGGGCATCCTGTGCCATGCGGGAAATCATTGATGCTTCTCATGGCCTGGATGACCACGTGTGCGGGAAGTGTTGCCAGCTACAGCAGCTCGAGCTCCCGGTTTCAGAGCTTGAGCGTTTCCTGTAGTCACTCCGGTGCATCCACGAGGCTGAGAGTTACGTGGATAGCACGTTCCTGGAGGTGGCCACATCACAGCTTAAGAGTGTGCAGGCAGAAAGGGAATGTGTGACCGCCAGACAGAAGAAAAGAAGCAGACAGGTAGTGTAGAGGTCCCCTGAATGCATCTCGCTCGCTAATGAGTATTCAGTTCTGGGTACCAGTGAGGCGATGGTTCCTCTGGGGATTGTAGCCAGATTCAAGACCACAGCACCATAGGTGGCTCAGCTGCACAGGTGGGGAAGGAGAAGAATGTAAGAGCAATAGTACATGGGGATTCGATATTTAGGGGAATACACATGCGTTTCTGCGGCCGCAGACGTGAATTCAGAATGATATTTTGCCTCTCTTCTACCAGGTTCAAGATGACACTGAACGGCTGCAGGACATTCTGAGGGGGGAGGCTGAAATGCCAGAGGTCGTGGTCCACATTGTTACCAACGACATAGTTAGAAAGAGGGATGAGGTCCTGCATGCAGATTTTATGGAGCTAGGAAAGAGTTTAAAAAGCAGGAACTCAAATGTAGCAATCTCTGAATTACTCCCGGTGCCACATGCTAGTGATTACAGAAATAGGAGGATAGAGCAGATGAATGCGTGGCTGGAGTGATAGTGCAGGACGGAGGCCTTTAGACTTCCGAGGCATTGTGACAGTTTCTGTGAGAGGTTGGACCTTTACAAGCTGAAGGATTTGCACCGCTACAGGACCGGGCTCAATATCCTCATGGCAGAGTTTGTAATGCTGTTGGGGAGGATTTAAACGAGATTGACACGTCGTTGGGAACTGGAGAGTGGATTCAGAATGGAGAGAAGCAAAGATGGAAATGGTAGGCAGAAAATTAGTAATCGAGTTTCGTAGGCAGGGGAAACAAAGGCTAGAAAGTAGACAGCAAGGGAGTCTGGCAGTGCTAAATGGTATATACTTCAGTGCAAGGAGTCTAGGGAATAAAGCAGATAGACCGAGGGCACAGATGGACATGTGGGAGTATGATGCTATAGCTATTACTGAGACATGGCTGAAAGAAGGGCAGGAAAGGCAGCTCAACGTTCCTGGTTACAGGTTTTTGAGACAAGATAGAGAGGGGGATGAGAAAGGTGTGGTGGTCGCAATATTGATCAAAGATTCAATTACAGCTCTAAGGAGGGAGGATATCTTAGAAGGATCATCAATTGCAGCCTTATGATTTGAACTGTAAAACAAACAAGAGGCAATCACACTGCTGGGAGTTTACTGTAGACCTCCGAGGGTGATAGAAGAGCAAATATCTCGGCACATTTCTGAGATGTGCAAAAATAGGGCAGTAATAGTAAGGGATTTCAACTCCCCTAATGTTAACTGGGATATAATTAGTGTGAACGGCATAGAGGGAGCAGAATTCTTAAAATGCATTCAGGAGAAATTTCTTAGCCAGTACTTAGCAAGCCCAACAAGAGAGGAGGCGTTTCGGGACATAATTTAAGGGAATGAATCTGGGCAGTGGAAAAGGTATCAGAGGGAAAGCATATTGGTGGTAGTGTTCATAATCCAGTTAAATTTAGTGTAGTAATGGAAAAGGAAAAGAATGTGCCAGGAATAAAAGTTCTCAATTGGGGAAATGCTAATTATATTAAGCTGAGAGGTGATTTATACAAAGTGGACTGTAGACAAAAACTTAAAGGTAAATCAGTGTCAGAGCAGTGGGATGCATTCATGGAGGAGATAGTGAGGGTTCAAAGCAAGTATGTCCCCTTAAGGAAAAAGGGCAGAATTAGCAAACCTAGAGCTCCATGGATGTCAAGGGGCATACAGGGTAGGATAAAGAAAAAAAGAGAAACTTATGAAAGATAGCAAGAAACAGAGGGTAATGGTCGAAGGGTATTTTTGTGACTGGATGGTTGCTCCAGTGGGGTTTTGCAGGGCTTGGTACTGGGTCCTCTGCTTCTTGTGGTACATATCAATGATTTGGACTTGAATGTAGGAAGTATGATTAAGAAGTTTGTAGATGATACAAAAATTGGCCGCGTGGTTTATAATGAAGAAGAAAGCTGCAGACTGCAGGAAGATATCAATGGACTTGTCAGGTGGGCAGAACAGTGGCAAATGAAATTCAATCTGGAGGAGTGTGAGCTAATGCATTTGGGGATGGCCAACAAGTCAAGGGAATACACAATAAATGGTATGACACTGAGAAGTGCAGAAGATAAGATCAACCTTGGAGTGCATGTCCACAGAACCCGCAAGGTAACAGGACAGGTAGATAAGGTGGTTAAGAAGGCATACAGGATACTTGCCTTTATTAGCCGAACCAATTCATAAATTTAAAGACAGTAAATTTTAATGCAGCAGCAGTGGAAAGAGGTTAAAGAGCGACCCGAGAGTGGAACTGAATTAAAGCAGCGGCAGGAAGGAGAGGATAAAGAGCGACCCGAGAGCGGACATGAATTAAAGCAGCGGCAGTCTCAGCGCGAGTCTCCGAAACAAAAACAACATCAAAGTGTGACGTCACAGGAGCGCAGGTAGGTGATTGGTTGGTGAATATTACCGCTCTTCTTTGCTCTCTGAGTTCGGGAGAGGTTGAATTAAGAGATGAGAAACTGTAGCTTGCTAGTATTTATTTAATTAATAACTTAAACTAAATAAAATAATCAAACAATAAAGCTAAAATATCGATGAAATTAAATCTTTAACTAATTAATTCATAAATAAAACAAGGTTAGAAATGGCAGGGCATGTGGTGTGTTGTAACTGCTGCATATGGAAGTTTGTGGAGAGCATCGCGATCCCGAACAACCACATCTACAGTAAGTGTCGGCAATTCCATGAACCTCAGCTCAGAATTGTTGAGCTGGAGTACGAGCTGAGACATTGCAGTGCATCAGGGACAGGAGGGTGTGACTGCGAGTCAGGAAGGTATGGGGACCCAGGATGTAGTGATGGAGGAGGCCAATGCTGGACGTTGTCCAACAGGTATGAGGTACATTCTACCTCTATGGATGAGGAAAAGTACTGCAGGGAGGATGGGCAAACTGATCACGACACTGTGTACAAGGGGTCTTCCAGGTGGTGGGAGAAGGAAGGAATGTGGTAATAGTGGGTACAGTGTAGTCAAGGGGGTAGATAGAGTTCTCTGCAGCCGTGAAAGTGAGTCCCGAAGGCTGTGTTGCCTGCCCGGTGCCAGGTTTAATGATATCTCGTCATGGCTGGAAAAGATCTTGGAGTGGGAGGGGGAGGATCCAGTTGTCGTTGTCACAACGACATAGGTCGAACTAAGAATGAAATTCTGATGAGGGAGTTTGGGGAACTAGGTTCTACATTAATAAGCAGAACAACAAGGGTAATAATTTCTGGATTACTACCACATTCTTTAAAAATTTGGCATCGGGCCAAGCAGATCAGAGAGATAAATGTGTGGCTGAAAGAGTGGTGTGGGAAAAAGGGGTTTCAATTCATGTGGCACGGGCTCAACTTAAAAGGGGCTGGGACCAGAGTCCTGGCAAATCGAATAACTGGGGCTGTAGATAGGGTTTAAACAAAAAAGGGGGGTGTCAGGTGATGTGAAATTAAAAATTTGAAGAGAAAGATCAAGGCAATAGAGCAGTGTAGCGATTTGAGCATAAATAAGCGTGACATGAATGGACAGAGTGTTTAACGGTATCAGTGCAGCAGAGAATAAGGTCAAAGCAGGGAATAATGGTAAATAAATTAAACTAAAGGCATTTTACCTGAATGCACGAAGCATTCGTATGACGACAGATGAACTATTGGCACAAATAGAGATAAATAGGGTTGATCTAATAACCATTACAGAGACTTATTTGCAAGATGACCAAGGCTGGGAACTAATTGTTCCAGGGTACTTGACGTTTCACAAACTCAGGCAGAATGGAAAAGGAGGTGGTATAGCCGTGATAATAAAGGATGACATAAGGACAGTAGCGAGAAAGGATCTCGGCTCAGAAGATCAGGAAGTAGAATCATTATGGTTGGAGATAAGTAATAACAAAGGGCAGAAAACACTGGTAGGAGTAGTATATAGGCCCCCTAACAGTAGCTATACCGTTGGACAGAATATTAATCAAGAAATAGTAGGAGCTTGCAACAAACGTAATGCAATAATCTTGGGAGACTTTTGCCTTCATATAGACTGGACAAATCAAATTGGGAAAGGTAGTCTGGAGGACGAGTTCATGGAATGCATTTGAGAAAGTTCCCTCGAACAATATATCATTGAGCCAACCAGGGAAGAGGCTATTTCAGATCTTGTATTGTGTAATGAGACAGAGTTAATTAGCAATCACATAATAAAGGGTCCTCTGTGGTAGAAAGATCATAATATGATAGAATTTAACATTCATTTTGAGAGTGACTTGCCTAAGCCCGAAGCTAGAGGCTTAAACATAAATAAAGCCAATTACATATGTATGAGGGGCGTGTTGGCTAAAGCAGATTGAATAACTAGATTAAAAGTTATGGAGGTAGATAAGCAGTGGCAAGCATTTAAAGAAATATTTGATAATTCTCAGCAAAAATAATTTCCATTTTGAAACAAAAACTCCACGGGAAAGGTGATCCAACCGTAGCTAACGAAAAAAGTTATGGATAGCATTAGATTGAAAGAAGAAGCTTATAATGTTGCAAAGAAGAATGGTAAGCCTTAGGATAGGAAGAGTTTCAGAAACCAGCAAAGGTTGACCAAAATATGGATAGAAAGCGCAAAAATAGAAAATGAGAGAAAACTAGCAAGAAATATGAAAGCAAATAGCAAGAGCTTCTAAAAGTATGTAAAACGGAAGAGAGTAGCAAAAGTAAAGTTGGTCCCTTAGAGGCTGAGAGATGAGAAATTAGTATGAGGAATAAGGAAATGGCAGAAACGTTAAACAAACATTTTGTAACTGTCTTCACAGTAGAAGACACAAAAAGCATCCCAAAAATGGAGGGAACCAAGGGTCGAATGAGGGTGTGGAACTTAATGTAAGTAGAGAAAAAGCATTGGAGAAGCTAATGGGACTGAAAGCCGACAAATCCCCTGGAACTGACGGCCTACACCCTCAGGTTCTAAAAGAGGTGGCTGAAGAGATAGTGGATGCATTGGTTTTGATCTTCCAAAATTCTCTAGATTCTAGAATGGACCCAGTGGATTTGAAATCACAAATGTAAAACTACTATGCAAGGAAGGAGGGAGAGAGAAACAGGGAACTATAGGCCAGTAAGCCTGACATTTGTCGTCGGGAAAATGGTAGAATCCATTGTTAAGGAAGTGGTATCAGGGCACTTAGAAAATCATAACATGATTAGACAGAGTCAAAATGGCTTTATGAAAGGGAAATCGTGTTTGACACATTTATTAGAATTTTTTGAGGATGTACCTAGCAGGGTAGATAAAGGGGAACCAGTGGATGTAGTACATTTGGAATTCCAACAGGCTTTCGATAAGGCACCACATAAAAGGTTATTACACAAGATTAGTGATCATGGGGTTGGGGTAATATAATAGCATGTATAGAGGATTGATTAACGAATAGAAAACAGGAAGTGGCGATAAACGGATCTTTTTCAGGTTGGCAGGCTGTAACTAATGGGATGCCACAAGGATCAGTTTTTGGGCCTCAGCTTTTTACAATCCATATTAATGAGCTAGATGAAGGGACCGACTGTAATATATCCAAGTTTGCTGATGATACAAAGCGAGTTGGGACAGTAAGCTGTGAGGAGAACACAAAGTGTCTACAGAGGGATGTAGATAGACTAAATGAGTGGGCAGTAAGTTTGGCAGTAGGAGTATAATGGAGGCAAATGTGAGGTTATTCACTTTGGTAGGAAGAATAGAAAAACAAAAGATTTTTTAAATGGTGAGAACCTTTCAAATGTTGGTGTTAAGTGAGTTTTGAGTGTCCTCGTGCAAGAAACACAGAAAGCTAGCACGCAGGTACAGCAAGCAATAAGTAAGGCAAATGGCATGTTGGCCTTTATTGCAAGGGGGTTGGAGTATTCGTGTAAGGAAGTCTTTCTACAATTATACATCGCCTCGGTTAGACCACACCTGGAGTCTGTGCACAGTTTTGGCCTCCTTATCAATGGAAGGATATACTTGCCTTGGAGGCGGTGCAGCAAAGGTTCACTAGATTGATTCTTGGGATGAGAGGGCTGCCCTGTGATGAATGATTGGGTAGAATGGGCCTATACTCTCTTGAGTTTAGAAGATTGAGAGGTGATCTCCTTGAAACATACAAGATTCTTAAGGAGATTGACAGGGTAGATGCTGAGACGTTGCTTCCACTGGCTGTAGTATTAAGAACCAGGGGGCATAGTCTCAGGATAAGGGTTAGGGCATTTAAGACCGAGATGTGGAGGATTTTCTTCTCTCAGAGTGTTGTGAAACTTTGGAATTATGTGCCACAGAGGGCTGTAAATGCTGAGTCTTGGAGTATATTTAAGGCTGAGATAGACAGATGTTTGGACTCTAGCAGAATCAAGGATATAGAGATCGGGCGGGAAAGTGGAGTTCAGGTCGATGTTCAACCATGATCTTATTGAATGGTGGAGCAGACTCGAGGGGCTGTATGCCCTACTCCTGCTCTTATTTCTTATTTTCTCTTATTACTTATGTTCGTATGTTCTTATCTCTCAGGTTACCTATAAGTCTTATCTTTTCTAATTTAAGAAAGTCCCAAACCCTTCATTCTTAAGATAGCTGCAATCGCCCCATGCTGGTATCATCCTTGTAAATCATTTTTGCACTTTCTCCAGTTCATCAATGCCTTTTTTATAGTATGGAGCCCAAAACTAAGTAAAGTGCGGCCTGACCACGGTCCTATGCACATTTAAAATAACTTCATTACTTTTGAACTCAATACTCCTGTAAATACATCCCAGTACTTTGTTAGCATTTTAATTGCTTTGCTGACCTGCGATGCTGCTTTAAATGATGTGATCACCTGTATCCCTAGATCCCTCTGCTCTTCTACCCCATTCAGTTTTTTATTTTCTTATGTTTAGGGTTTGCTTATACTTTTTGTACCAAGGTTAATTACCTCACAATCATTTATGTTGAAGTTAATTTGCCAGTAACTGCCCAGTCTGCAAGTCAGTTTAATATTTGTAGAATTGTATATTCCACTGTGTATATTGAATCCATTTTTTGAAATTATGTTGAAAATAAATCAATGTAAAAACATATTTGAAGTTAATTTACCAGAAAAATAATTTCAATTTTGTTCTTTATGGTATAATTGAAATATGCCTCAGAGCAAATTCCCTGTTTAAAGCAATTACTCGCTGAGTTGTTTCTATTTGTTCAGTTTAGTATGATTACCTGACGATTGTATGTACAGTTGTTTTCAAAAAAAACATTCGTTAACTTAACATGTTTTTTTGCCACTTCTGCATTCCAATATTCACAAGCCATGAGTAAAACACATTTTTAACGCTTTTATTGGATCTTTGAAATAAAATCGTACATTGAGTGGTTATGTATGTATTCAACATTTGTCTGTTAAAGCAGTCAGTTGTTGTTAAATGCTGAAACACCTATATTTTTTTCAAAGAACCTGTAACAAATCACTGACTTCAGTATCTGCAGAGAGATTTCTGACAAAGTTAATTTAACATTCATGGCCATCCACCGAAATGTTGTCAGATCCAATGATGTAAAACTGCTTCCCCACCAGAAAGCAGACTCAACTCACCACTTCTGCAAGACACCGGTTCTACCTCTGCGGTACTGCCAAAGGAAAGCATTGTCCAGGGACCAATTCTCAGTTCGGCTTAAACCCAAGCAAACTCCCCCCAGTGTCAATTAATCTCACAATTGCTACTGCAGCGCTGCAGAACACGAAGCCATCACGCTGTCCTGTCACACCTCAGCACACCTACTGCTAATCCTAGGTCCATAATCTGATTTTTCTAAATCTACAAATCATGTCGGAGCATTACTAAATGTAAGAACTCTGCTTCCATTGGGCAAAAGCTAAGCTCACCCACTGCCCTGCAGGTGAGCAACAAGACACCCACACCAGCTCCCTGATATTCAAGAACACCACCAATGTTAGCAGAATCTATCCCACCCTCCTAATTCAGGCGTAGTTCAAAACTAACCCCCACACCCAGCATTATTGTTAAGTGGCGGAGACAGAGCTTCATCGTGTTATCTCTTCTCAATCGCTTTATTGCGTGCTAGAGGTTGTAAACAGGTAAGACATGAATTCAGATCGTAGCTCACGATTTTTAAAGCAAGAATCAAGACCACGGATTCCGTGTTCAACCAGGAATGAACAGAATCAGTGTATTATTTGCCTGAATACAATTAAAAAATAAGGACATCATGTAATAATTTTTTTTACTCAGTCACCTTAAAGCAGTTGCAGTGAGACAATGGAATGATTCTTATCGAGCTTATCCCCTCTGTAATGCTAAGTTACCACGGCCGGGGCTTGTAGTATCCGCGCTCTCGAAGGAGCAAGCCCTGCCCCCCTGTCCCCCGTTTTCTCATTTTAAATGAAAATAAAATCAGGTTGGTGAGCGCAGAAACAGGAAACTCCGGCCTACAGGCTTTCACTGAGTGTGAGCAATTTGACGGAAAGTTAATCACTGCACATGTCTATTGAACAATTTGGGTCCATTTGCAGGGCTGTAATTGGAGTAATTTTAGTTTCGGACGATCGTGTCGAAGGGATTCTATCACATTAGCCGCTCATTATTCACCACTTCCTGTTCGTTTGCATTTCAGACAATGCTGCCTGGCGAGCGGCCAATTCGATATCGCCCCTTTTGCATTAATTCCCACAGTTAAAATGATTCCTGTTCTGTTTTAACTTACTGAAATAAATAGGTTATTAATCCCAGGGGTCGCTTAATGATATTTATGAACTCATCTCTGAATTCAATCTGGGACACTGCATAAATAAACGTGTGTGTGCAACAATTCAAAGTGCGAAGCATATACCCAGGTTGTTCCACAATAGAGAAAGGGTCATTGTAATTTGCCTCTGAATATTGAGTACTGCAAATTGTACAACTAAATAATATGTGAATAATACCATCCATGACAGTATAAAACTGCCAGATATGGTGAGTAGTAAAAATACGGATTTCCTTCGGTTCTCCATCTCTGGATCATTTTGATTCTCAGCGTTGTTGTTTCCAAGAAGTCTCCTTCTCACTCTATTGGCCAGTACAATGTGTCTGATTGTCAGAGCATTGAGCATTAAAATTAACACAAACGGAGCAAATGGGGTTTAAACTGTTTCCATCCACAGGAGTGCTACCCATATGGTGAGGTATAGATGCTTGACTTTACATAGCAGGACCATGGCACATTGTCAATTATTTCCCGAAGTTCAAATATAAAGTAGATTGGAATATTTTCGAAAAAGCTCAGCCCACGCATCACTGCTATCACCACAGTTGCTGTTACTTTCGTGCAGTATTTTGATCGCGATCTTTGGCAACAAATGGCCACAAACCGATCAAAGGTGAAAGTGACAGTTAAACAGACAGAGCAATCAAAGGAAGCAAAATTCAAGGAGAGATTGAGACAGCAAATGGGAGTGTAGTTCAGAAATGAAGATGGAAACTAAGCATCATTAATCTCATACAAGATTACAGCAAATATCAGGACCAGTAGATCAGCCGTTGCCATGGCCACCAGGTAACTGGTGATGCATTTGGAGAGGCCGCACCTTCCACGGGAGAGAACCACAATTATCGCGAAATTAGCTGCAAAGAGGAGGAAGATGAAGCTACTGAATCGTCTTATATTGAGTGAATGATCACTCGCCAGTTTATTGGTCTGAAAATTCATGATTTTCTAACCTTGGCCTCAAAAGTCTCTCCGGGGTTGTTTTAACCGAACACGCAGGGTGAAAACCCACGGGATCGAGGGCAACGCTCGATTTACTCCCCGCCCAATATTACTCTCCATCATCTTCAGTAGAGAGCAGAATTGGCTCAGTGTTAAACCAGCACTGCTCCCGATCCTGTCAGTTTACCGAGGGTGGGTTAGGTTAACAATCCCCCACTGCGGGGGATTTATTTGGCTGGGGTGCTGAAAGGAAATGCTTGCCAAGGATCACCTGTTAATACAACCCTTCGCATTTTCCTTCATTTGATATTATTTGGCAGGAAAATCCATCGGATTATTCAAAGGCGGTGGTTGCAGCCGCCAATTTGCCGTAGCTACCCGACCCTGCCATAAAGAATAGCTGCAGGTGGGATCATTACAAATTCTGCCAGACCTTGACTTCGGGATTCAAGCAGCGTGATGTCCTTTACTGTGCTGACTTACACCATTAGCTGGCCTCAATTTAATGCATCATTCCATATCGCTCAGTTTCACACTCGCAGCCTTCAGGGTTGCCCTGGGCTGCAAACATTCCGAATAGTTGTCGCTTTTTGAGATCTAGCCTTTCACCGAAACACAGCGGCAAATGCGCCCATGGTTTATGGATATCTGTTAACAGTGATAAACAATCGCTGCTGCGGGCACATTCCCAGAAAGTTAGTGGGAAATACACCTTGATGGATATTTTAAACTATTCAACAATATTAACCAACCAAAAACCAGGTGCGATGCTATTATTTGGCTCGGATTTAAAATTACATATATGAATAGAAGGTGCTGTAAATCTTCAGCAGGACAGACAGCATATGTGGTGGGAGAAACATAGTTAAAGTTTTAGATCGATGGTCTTTCATTAGAACTGGTCATCGACCTGAAACTTTAACTGTGTTTCTATCTCATAGAGTCATAAGTGTAGAAATTCAGTTGTTAGCGCCAGCCGCCAGCGCCTCAGGAGGAGGAGAAGTGGGGCGCTAAGTGGCTAGCGCCCGGGCACGGTGCGATCTGCGCCTCTCGCGAACTTCACTCAAGATTTAGCGGCGGCGCTAAACCGCAGTGCCCACTCAGCTGTGTGCGCAGATCATGATGTCATTTCATGGTGCAATGCCCTTGGTGTGCCCCGAACCGAAACTTCAGTGGCGCCACCCTTCTTTGCACCTGGCACCCCCAGCGACTCGTAGAGGGGAACAGTTCCCAGTCGCTGCGGGGCGCGGGGGGCGCTATTTAAAGGGGACTCCTCCTGCATCATAAGTGACAGCCATTTTGTGCCAACCCTTCTGTGTGAGAGACAAAGGCAGAGAGCTTTTTGCTTTGACTCAGCGCTCGCACAGGTACTTCTGGCTTCAGGCCAGAGCTTTGCACTTGGATTTCACTTTCAGTGTCATAGCCTTGAGTCACCACATATACTGTAATGGGGGCCACAATGGGTGGAAAATTTGGCTTTCTGCATTGCATTCAAAGGGATCAGAGACGCTGTGCGAGAGTGCCAGTCATGGGCAGATGGAGAAGGGCCAACAGGTGTCGGCACAGGAGGCCTTACCCACCCAGTGTATACCGCCAGCAGTTCTCATATCTGAACATGTCTGAGGAGCAGTGTGTTCGGAGGCTGTGATTCAGAAGGGAGGTGGGCACTGAGATCTGCCACCTGCTTCGCAGAGATCTGCAGCCACAGCTGAGGAGCAGGACGTCTCTGTCGGTGGCAGTGAAGGTGATGGGGGCTCTCAACTTCTATGCCACCGGCTCCTTCCAATCCGCTACTGGGGACATTGCCAACATCTCCCAGTTCGCGGTACATTGCTGCATCCGCCAGGTGAACAATGCCTTTTTCAGAAGGAGACATCAGTACATCTCCTTCCCCATGACCCTGGACAAGCAGCAAGAGCGTACAATGGGATTTGGAAGAATAGCGGGCTTCCCCATGGTCCAGGGCGTAGAACTGATGAACCAGCAATGGTCAGGCCTTGCTTCAGGGCTGCAGTGTGCAGGGCATGGCAGCCAGACAAGTCGACCCTCCCCCTTTAAGAGCTGACTGGCGCCGGCGTGTCTGCCTTCAATCAGCAATTCGTTGCACCTGCACTGCACCTGCCCTCGGTGGTAGCTCCCCGGCTTGCCAGCTTAGTGCCTTATGATAGTCGTGCATCACCTGCTTTAGCGCAGCAGCAACCTCTTGGGGTGATGCAACTGAATATCGGCGAAGGTGGCGCTAAGATGCGCCGGGCGCAAAATTTAGCGACCGCCCGGCTGTAGAGGCCCAAACGTGGCTATACTGAATTGTTAGGCCATAGAGTCATAGACTTATGCAGCACATGAAGTGGCACTTCGGCCCATCATGTTAGCACCGGCCATCAAGCCCTATCTATTCTAATCCCATTTTCCAGCATTTGGGCCGTAGCCTTGTATGCTATGGCGTTTCAAGTGCTCACCTAAATGCTTCCTGAATGTTGTGAGGGTTCCTGCCTCTACCAACCTTTTAGGCAGTGAGTTCCAGATTCCAACCACTCTCTGGGTGAAATTTTTATTCCTCAAGTCCCCTCTAAATCTCCTGCCCCATACCTTGAAACTATGCCCCCTGTTTATTGACCCCACTACTAAGGGGGAAAAGATCCTTTCTATCTACCCTATCTATTCCCCTCATAATTTTGTGCACCACAATCAGGTCCCCCCTCAGCCTTCTCTTCTCTCAGGAAAACAACCCCAGCCTGTCCAGTCTCTCTTCATAGCAACAGAAAATGCTGGAAAAACTCAGCAGGTCAGGCAACATCCGTAGAGAGAAATTTGAGTTGACGTTTCGTCTCTCTTCATAGCTGAAGCGCTCCAGCCCAGGTAACGTACTGGTGAATCTCCTCTGCACCCTCTCCAATGCTATCAGACCCTTGCTACAGTGTGGCAACCAGAACTGCACACAGTATTCCAGCTGTGGCCTAACTAGCGCTTTGCACAGCTGCATCATTACAACTCTGCTGTTATATTCTATGCCTCGGCTAATGAAGTCAAGTATCCCATATGCCATTTTAACCACCTTACCTACCTGTCCTGTTGCCTTCAGGGATTAATGTACATGCACACCAAGGACCCTCTGATCCTCTGTCCTTCCCAGGATCCTACCATTCTTTGTGTATTCCCGTTCCTTGTTAGCCCTCCACAAATGCATCACCTCACACTTTCCAGGGTTAAATTCCATTTGCCACTGTTCTGCCCATCTGACCAACCAGTCTATATCGTCTGTAGCCTGAGGCTTCCCTCTATTTACAATCCACTAATTATCGTGTCATCTGCAAACTTGCTGATCATACCTCCTACATTCATATATAAATAATTAATGTACACTAATAACAGCAAAGGACCCAGCACCGAACTCTTCGGTACACCACTGGACAAAGGCTTCCAGTCACAACCACAACTTTCGAGCATCAGCCTCTGCCTCCTGCCACTAAGTCAATGTTGGATGCACTGTGCCAAATTGCCCTGGAGCCCATGGGTCCTTATCTTCTTGACCAGTCTCCCAAGCAGGACCTTGCCAAAAGCCTTACTGAAATCCATGTAGACTACATCAACAGCACTACCCTCATCCACAAACCTAGTCACCCCCTCAAAAATTCAATCAAATTGGTTAGACTTGATCTCCCCCTGACAAAGCCATGCTGACTATCCTTTATTAATCCTTGCCTCTCCAAGTGTAGACAAATTCTGTCTCTCAGAATGTTTTCCAATGATTCCCCTACCACTGCTGTTAGGCTCACTGGCCTATAACTCCCTGGTTTATCCCAACAACACTCCTTGAATAATGGTACTACGTTAGCTGTCCTCCAGTCCTCTGGCACCTCACCTGTGGCCAGAGAGGTTCTAAAAAGTTGTGTCAGAGCCCCTGCAATCTCCTCCCTTGCCTCACACAGCAACATGGAATGCATCTCCTCTGGGCCTGGGGTTTTATCCACTTTTAAGCCTGCTATAGCCGCTAGTAACTCCTCCCTCTCAATACTAATTTGTTGAAATATATCACAATCCTCCTGTGTGATTTCTGTGCCTACCTCGTCCTTCTCCATAGTGAACAAAGATGCTAAATATTCATTTAAAACCTCACCCACATCTTCCAGCTCTACACACAGATTTCCACTTAGGTCATTAATGGGCCCTACTCTTTCCCTGGTTATTCTCTTAATATATTTATAAAAATCCTTGGGATTTTCCTTTATTTTGCCCACCAGTGTTTTTTCATGCCCCCTTTTCGCTCTCCTAATTTATTTTTTAAGTATCCACCTACACTTTCTATACTCCTCTAGGGCTTCCGCTGTTTTTAGGCAAAAGCCTCCCTTTTTTTCCTAATCCATTCCTGCATATCCCTTGACATCCAGGGTTCCCTGGGCTTGTTGGTCCCACCCTTGATCTTTACGGGAACATAAGAACATAAGAACATAAGGAACAGGAGCAGGAGTAGGCCAATCGGCCCCTCGAGCCTGCTCCGCCATTCAATAAGATCATGGCTGATCTGATCCTAACTGCCAATCCACTATCACAGAACCATCTCCTGCACCTAACAGAATTAGACACACGAAATAGGAGCAGGATCAGGCTACACGGCCCCTGGGCCCGCTCCACTACACAGAGGGCCATGACCGATCCGAAACTAGGCTCATGTCTAAATTCCTGCCCGCTCCCCGTAACCCTTAATTCCCTTTACTTCTAGGAAACTGTCTATTTCTGTTTTAAATTTATGTAATGATGTAGCTTCTACAGCTTTTTGGGGCAGCATATTCCATGGACCTACCACCCTCTGAGTGAAGTAGTTCCTCCTCATCTGAGTTTTGAAAGAGCAGCCACTTATTCTAAGACTATGCCCCTTAGTTCTAGTTTCACCCATCATCGGGATCATCTTCCCTGCATCCACCCGATCCAACCCCTTCACAATCTTATATGTTTCAATAAGATCGCCTCTCATTCTTCTGAACTCCAATGAGTAGAATCCCAATCTACTCAACCTCTCCTCATATGTCCATCCCCTCATCCCCGGGATTAACCGAGTGAACCTTCTTTGTACTGACTCGAGCGCAAGTATGTCCTTTCTTAAGCATGGACACCAAAACTGTATGCAGTATTGCAGGTGCGGTCTCACCAATACCTTGTACAACTGAAGCAATACCTCCCTATTTTTATATTCTATCCCACTAGCAATGAAAGCCAACATTCCATTGGCCTTCCTAATCACTTGCTGCACCTGCATACTAACCTTTTGAGTTTCGTGCACCAGGACCCCCAGATCCCTTTGTACTTCAGTACTTTCCAGTTTCTTGCCATTAAGATAATAACTTGCTCTATGATTTTTCCTGCCAAAGTGCATAACCTCACACTTTCCAGTATTGTATTCCATCTGCCAAATCTCTGCCCTCTTACTTAGCCTGTCTATGTCCCCTTGAAGGTTTTTTATGTGCTCCTCACTCACTACTACCCCCCCCATCTTAGTATCATCTGCAAACTTTGATATGTTACACTCGGTCCCCTCCTCCAAATCGTTAATATACATTGTAAAGAGTTGGGGACCCAGCAGTGACCCCTGCGGAACACCACATGTTACTGATTGCCAGTCTGAGAATGAACCATTTATCCCAACTCTCTGCCTTCTGTTAGATAGCCAATCCTCTATCCGTGCCAGAATATTACCCCCAATCCCGTAATTTTTTATCTTAAGCAATAATCTTTTGTGTGGCAACTTGTCAAATGCCTTTTGGAAGTCTAAATACACTACGTCCACTGGTTCCCCTTTATCGACCCTATATGTTACATCCTCAAAGAACTCCAGCAAATTTGTCAAACATGACTTCCCCTTCATAAAACCATGCTGACTTTGTCCTATTAAATTATGATTATCCAAATGTCCTGTTACTGTCACCTTAATAATGGACTCCAAAATTTTACCTACCACAGATGTTAGGCTAACCGGTCTATAGGTGCCAGCCTTCTGTCTACTGCCCTTTTTAAATAAGGGTGTTACATTAGCAGTTTTCCAGTCTGCCGGGACCATTGCCAAGTCCAGGGAGTTTTGGAAAATTATTACCAATGCATCCACAATCCCTACCGCCACATCCCTCAAGACCCTAGGATGTTAGCCATCAGGTCCAGGTGATTTATTCGCCTTGAGTCCCATTATTTTACCGAGTACCACTTCCTTAGTGATTTTGATCGTGTTTAGCTCCTCCCCCCCTTTAGCCCCCTGTTTGTCCAATATTGGGATATTCTTATTGTCTTCTACTGTAAAGACTGATATAAAATATTCATACAGTGTTTTTGCCATCTCCATATTTCCCACCATTAATTTCCCAGTCCCATCCTCTAAGGGACCAACATTTACTTTAGCCACCCTTTTTCTTTTTATATAACTGTAAAAACTCTTACTATCTGTTTTTATATTTCTTGCTAATTTACTTTGATAATCTATCTTCCCTTTCTTAATCAATCTTTTGTTATTTTTTGCTGTCTTTTAAAGTTTTCCCAATCCTCTATCTTCCCACTAGATTTGGCTACCTTATATGCCCTTGTTTTTAGTCGAATACTATCCTTAATTTCTTTACTTAGTGAGGGATGACTGTCTTTTCTTTTACAACATTTTCTTCTCAGTGGAATATATATTTTTTGGAATTTGTAAAATAACTCCTTAAATGTACACCACTGATCATGTATCGTCTTACCCTTTAATCTATTTTCCCAATGCACTCTACTCAATTCCGCAATCATACCTTCATAGTCTCCTTTATTCAAGCTCAGCACGCTTGTTTGAGATCCAACCTTCTCACCCTCGAATTGAATATGGAATTCAACCATGTTATGGTCACTCATTCCAAAGGGATCCTTTACTAGGACATTTTTAATTAATCCTGTCTCGTTACACAGGACCAGATCTAAGGTTGCTTGCCCCCTGGTCGGTTCAGTTACATACTGCTCAAGAAACCCATCCCTAATACACTCAATGAACTCATCCTCAAGGCAGCCCTGCCCAATTTGATTTTTCCAATTAATATGATAGTTAAAATCCCCCATAATTATAGATGTTCCCGTATTACAAGCCTCAACTATTTCCTGATTGATACTCCATCCAACAGAGTTGCCACAGTTCAGAGGCCTATAGACTACGCCCACTAGTGTTTTTTTCCCCTTATTATTCCTTACCTGCACCCAAACTGTTTCATTGTCCTGATCTTTTGACCCAATATCATTTCTCTGTATTACAGTGATTCCTTCCTTTATTAACATAGCCACCCCACCTCCCCTTCCTTCCTGCCTGTCCTTCCTGATTGTTAAATAACCTGGTATGTTTAAATCCCAGGCATTGTCACCCTGCAGCCATGTTTCTGTAATGGCCACAAAATCATACCCATGTGTAGTTATTTGTGCCATTAACTCATCTATTTTGTTACGAATGCTACGTGCATTCAGATAGAGAACTTTCAAAGATGTTTTGTGACATTTAGTTCCTGCTTTTGCCCTTTTTATTACTTTACCTTTTACTCCATAACTTCTGCGCCTTCCTGACATGCTCTGGTTTTTAATTTCCCCACTGCTACCTAAGTCTATGACCTTCTCTGTTGCCATTTGTATTATTTGCTCTCTAGGAACCTCCCCCCCACTAGTTAGTTTAAAGCCCTACGCTAACATGTTGACGTTATGCTCTCTCTATATCCTTTCTGAAAGACTCCCACTGCTCTGATGTGCATTTTCAGATCCCAATCCACTTTGGCCAGACCCTGCCTTTTCATTCTAAAATCGGCCTTCCCCCAATTTAGAACCTTTATTTCTGATCCATCTTTTTCCTTTTCCATGACTATCTTAAATCTCACCGAATTATGGTGACTGTCACCAAAATGCTCCTCTACTGACACTTCTACCACTTGCCCAGCTACATTCCCTAGAATTAGGTCCAGTACCACCCCTTCCCTTGTAGGACTTTCTACATGCTGGCTCAAAAAGCTCACCTGGATGCACTTTATGAATTCCACACCCTCTAATCCTTTCACACTGTGACTATCCCAGTTAATATTGGGGAAGTTGAAATCCCCTACTATCATTACCCTATTATTTCTTCACTTCTCTGAGATTTGCCTACATATCTGCTGCCCTATCGCCCCATACAGTTTGGGGGCCTATAGTACACTCCCAGCAAAGTGCTAGCCCCCTTTTTGTTTTTAAGTTCTACCCATATGGCCTCATTAGAGGAAGCTGCTAAGATATCATCCCTCCTTACAGCAGTAATTGAAGCCTTGATTAATATTGCGACACCCCTCCTCTTTTACACCCCCCTCTGTCTCGCCTCAGGATTCAATACCCCGGAATATTGAGGTGCCAGTCATGCCCCTCCCTCAACCATGTCTCTGTGATAGCAACAATATCATACTCCCATGTGTTCATCAGCAATTTCAATTAATCTGCCTAACTCACCAGATTCCTTACATTAAAATAAATGCCATCCAGCCTTGCCATACTCTCTCTTGCCGTTACATATTTGCTCTGGCTTCCAGGCTGACTTGTTTTATCCTCTATATTTGGCTGTGCCTCACCGCCTACTACAGTTCCACTTCGTATCCCATCCCCCTGCCAAGTCTGCAGTATTTCACTTCTGAAAATTACAACAATCTCTACAAAGGAGACACAATCCCACCTAAATTGTTTCAGTTAGTATTTCAGAATACATTTTGCTGCCAATCAGGTTATTATATTTAGAATATGTCAGAAACTTGGAGTTTTCTAAGTAGTAATTGTTTGATTGTGGTAATCAGTGTCTGCTCATCAATCACATTTAAACAAACAAATATTATCAATACGACGAGAGCTTGTCAGTGACACAGTGAGACAATGTTAACGATGAATATTAACAGATTAGAAGCGGCTTAACAGGAACACCAACTATTGCAAGAATAGGATAGTAAATGTTTTCTATCTCTATGTTTACTGGCTGTCCCATTTTCGGAGAGAAGCGATGTTGTCTGTTAGAGTTTTGCAGACACAGCTGCTGTGTTTTTAAAATAAGGTCTCATTTATACCTGAGGTAAACCTCGAGTGACACACGAGCATTATACAATGAGTGGCATTAGTTACAGTCATTCAACAAAGAGGTTCAGCTGAGCCGTATTTACTGCTGCTGGTCAGAGAGTGGGATATTTTGCAATAGCAATTAACATTGGAATGTCTTTTATAAATGAAACATTTTGAAATCTACACTCCTAAATTAATGGTACAGATTCCCGAAGCTGAGGATAATCGTATATTGGAGCAGGGCAGACATTTGTTGAAATAAATGCACACATTTGTGGTAGATTATCACCATCGAAATCGTCGATACATCATATTTTTTCTATTTAAATTTTTACTCTACATAATACATAAGGAGGCTCCGTGGAGCACTTGAGATCGAAGAGCGTTCAGAGACACTCAGAGAAAGTGATACAGACAGTTGTATACAACTGAGCAGCCCCGTGGATATGACAAGATGTTGGATTTCAGCATCAACAGGCATTGGGAGGAGGGGAAGGAGACAGGGTGTGGTCTGACATGTACCGGGTGTGAGAAAAGTGAATATCGATATGGATCTCAATAGCCGTTTGGAAGGGTCGTGGGAGTTTATGGCCATCAGAGTAAACGAATTGGATGGTGAAACGGAGACTTCCTGTCGGCTATCGAGGCGAAATTGGGAGCGGGACAAGGATTATATATATTAATCTCAGCTTTCAAATTTCAATTGACCTAAACTCAACAGCTTTTTGCAGGAGGCAGTTCCTGATTTGTTCCATGTTTGTGTGACGAGGTGTTTTGGAAATCACCCCTGAACGGTGGAGATCTAATTTTAAGGTTAAGCCCACCAGAGGAAATAGTTTCTCTGTATATACACTTTAAACCTCTTTAGTTATCTTAAACACCTGACAGAATAATCACTCTTAATCTTCTATGCTCAAGTAAATACAAGCCTAGAATGCACAACCTGTCCTTATAATTTAAACCTTTTAGCCCTGGCATTAATCTGCACTGCACCCACTCCAAGGCCAATATATGGTTCCTCAGGTGGGGTGCCCAGAGCTGAACGCAATGCTCCCAATGGGAGCTAAGTAGATTTTTGTTTAACTGTAACTCCACTTGCCCCCTTTGTGTTCCAGCCCCGTGAAGATAATACCCCATCTTCTCTTTGGAATTTTAAGAACATAAGAACATAACAATTAGGAGCAGGAGTAGGCAATGTGGATCCTCGAGCCTGCTGCATCATTCAATTAGATCATGGCTGATCTTCGACCTCACCTATACTTTCCTGATGGATCCCCATGTCCACTAATTCATCTGGGGTCCAAAAAACTATCTATCTCAGCTTTGAAAAAACTCAGCGACTGAGCATCCACGGCACTTTGGGGCAAGAATTGCAAGGATTCGCAACCCTCTCAGTGATGAAGTTCCTCCTCATCTCAGTCATAAAGGGCCGGCCCCTTATCCTGAGACTAAGGCCCCTAAATCTAGTTTCTTCAGCAAGGGAAAATAATCTCTCAGCATCTACCCAGTCAATCCATCTCAGAATCCTATATTTTCAATGAGATCACCACTTATTCTTCTTAACTCCCGAAATCGTAAGCCCAATCAACTCAACTTTTCCTCATAGGACAACCCTCTCATCCCAGGGATCAATCTAGTGATCCTTTGTTGCACCGCGTCGAAGGCAAGTAGATCATTGCTTTAATATGGAAACCAAAACTGTGCACAGTATTCCAGGTGTGGTCTCACCAGAGCCATGGACAATTGTAGCAAGACTTCCCTACTATTGTATTTCAGCCCTCTAGCAATAAAGGCCAACATGCTGTTTTCCTTCCTAATTGCTTGCTGTACCTGCATATTAATTCTCTGTGTTTCTTTTTCTAGGTCACTCAAATAGCGCTGAACACCAACATTGAATAGTTTCTCATCATTTAAAAAATATTCTCTTTTTACCGAAGTGATTAACCTCACTTTTCCCCACATTGTACTCCATCGGCCAGCTTATTGACTACTCACTTAATCTGTCTATATCCCTTTGTAAGCATTTTGTGTCTTCCTCTCAGCTTACTGTCTCACCTAGCTTTATATTGTCAGCACACGTGGATATATTGCACCAGGTCCCTTCATCGAAGTCATGAATATAGATTGTAAATAGCAGAGGCCCAAGCACTGATCCTTGTGGCACCCCATCAGTTGCAGCCTGCGAATCTGAAAATGACACTTATATCCCAACTCTCTGTTTTCTGTCTGTTAATTAATGCTTTATCCATGCTAACACCTTACCCCGAACCCCATGAGCCCTTATCTTGCTTAATAACCTTTTATGTGGCACCTTATCGAATGCCTTTTGAAAATCCAAATGTACTACATCCACTGGTTACCCTTTATCTTCTCCCCTAGTTACATCCTCAACAAACTCTAATAAATTTGTCAATCACGATTTAGCTTTCATCAAACCATGTTGACTCTGTTTAATCAATTATTTTATGATGTTCTAAGTACTCTGATACCACTTCCTTAAGTTTGGATACCAGCATTTTGCTGACTACTAATGTCTGGCTAACTGGTCTGTAGTTCCCGGTTTTCTCTCCCCCCCCACCGCCTTTCATGAATAGCGAAGTTGCATTTGTATCCTTCCAATCTGCTTGGACCTTTCCTGAATCTAGGGAATTTTGGAAAATGACAATCAATGCATCCACTATCACTGCAGCGACCTCCTTTAGAACGCTAGGATGTAGGACATCAGGACCAGGGGATTTGTCAGCTTTGACTCCCATTAATATCTCAAGTAATTTATTTCTACTGATATTAATTACTTTAAGTTCCTCGCTCTCATTCGCTCCTCGTTTCTCCACTAATTTTGGTATACCTTTTGTGTCTTCTACTTTTAAGACCGATACAAAATGCTTCTTTGAAGCCTCTGCCATTCCCTTTTTCCCCAATATAATTTCACGTGCCTCAGCCTCTAAGGTACTTACTTTTACTACTCTTTTTTTTTACATACTTGTTGAATCTCTTAGAATCTGTTTATATATTTCTTGATAATTTACTCTTATATTCTCTTTTCTCCCCTTTTAATCAATTTTTTGGTCATCATTTGCTGGTTTCGAAAGATATCCCAATCCTCAGGCATGCTACTATTCTTTGCCTCTTCTTTTAATTTAATACTATCCTTAAGGTTGGGGATGGAAATAAACGCAAAATTACAGATGCGTGCAATAAGTGCACAGCAGTTATCATGGGTGACTTTAATCTACATATAGATTGGGCTAACCAAATTAGCAACAGTACTGTGAAGGAGGAAATCCTAGAGCATATACGGGATGGTTTCCTGGACCAATATGTCAAGGAACCAACTGGATATCAGGCCATCTTATATTGGGTATTATGTAATGAGAAAGAATTAATTAGCAATTTTTTTCTGCGAGGGCCCTTGGGGAGGAGTGATCATAATATGGTAGAATTCTTCATTAAGAATGAGAGTGAAATAGTTCACTCAGAGACTAGTGTCCTGAATTTAAATAAAGGAAACTACGATGGTATGAGGTGCAAGTTGGCTAGGATAGATTGGGGAACGTTACTTAAAGGGTTGATGATGGATAGGCAATGGCAAACATTTAAAGAACACATGGATGAACTACAGAAGTTGTTCATCCCTGTTTGGCAAAAAAAATGTGACTCAACTGTGGTTAACAAGGGAAATTAGGGATTGCATAATATCCAAGGAGAGGACATATAAATCGGCCAGCTAAACCAGCAAACCAGAGGATTGGGAGCAGTTTGGGATTCAGCAAAGGAGGACAAAGGGGTTAATTAAGAGGGGTGAAATAGAATATGAGAGTAAACACTGAATGTAAAAGCTTCTATAGATATGTGAAGAGAAAATATTTGGTGAAGTCAAGTTTCGGTCCCTTGCAGTCAGAATGAGGGGAATTTATAATGGGGAACAAAGAAATGGTTACCGATTAAATTCATACTTTGGTTCTTTCTTCACAAAGGAGAACACAAGTAACCTTCCAGGGATGTCGGAGAACATAGGTCTAATGAGAGGGAGGAATCTGTAGGGAAATGGTGTTTGGGAAATTGACAGCATTGAAGGCTGATAAATCCTCAGGCCAGATAATCTACGTCCTAGCGTACTTAAGGAAGTGGACCTAGAAATATTAGATGCATTGCTGGTGATCTTCCAATATACTATAGATTCTGGAACAGTTCCCATGGATTGGAGTGTAGCTAATGTAACCCCATTATTTAGAAAAGGTGATAGAGGGAAAATGGGGAATTTTAAACCGTTAAGCCTGACATCGGTAGTGGGAAAAATGCTAGAGTCCATTATAAAAGATGAAATAGCAAAGCACTTGAAAAACAGTAACAGGATCGGACAAAGTCAACATCGATTTGCAAAATGTAAATCATGCTTGACTAAACAACTAGAATTTTTTGAGGATGTAACTGGTAGAATAGATAAGGGAGAACCAGTGGATGTGGATTATTTGGAATTTCAGAAGGCATTCTATAAGGTCCCTCATAAGAGATTTGCATGCCAAGTTAAAGCACAAGGGATTGGGGGTAAGGTACTGACTTGGATAGAGAACTGCTTGGCACACAGGAAGCAAAGAGTTGGAATAAACGTGTCTTTTTCCGAGTGGCAGGCAGCGAATAGTGGGGTACTGCAGGGATCGGTGTTGGACCCCAGCTATTCACAATATATATTAATGATCTAGACGAGGGAACTAGATGTAATATCTCCAAGTTTGCAGATGACACAAAGCTGGGTGGGCGTGTTTGCTATGAGGAGGATGCAGAGAAGCTCCAGTATGATTTGGACAGGTTGGGTGATTGAGAAGATGCATGGCAGTTGCAGTATAATGTGGAAAAATGCGAGATGAGATTATCCTCTTCTTCTTAGGCTGTCCCTCGGAACCGAGGATGACTTGCTTCCACGTTAAAAATGAGCTCGCAGGTGACTTATTAGACCAATGCGGGACCTACAGTCTTTGTCACAGGTGGGGCAGATGCTGGTTGAAGGGGTGGGTGAGTGGGGTGCTTGGGTTGACGTGCGCTCCTTGCGCTGTCTGCGCTTGGCTTCCACTTGCTCCCAGCGAAGAGACTCGAGATGTTCGGTGCCTTCCCGGATGCTTCTCGTCCACTTTGTGCGGTCTTGGGCCAGGGATTCCCAGGTGTCGGTGGGGATGTTTCACTTTTTCAAGGAGGCTTTGAGGGTGTCCTTGAAGCGTTTCCTCTGCCCACCTGGGGCTCTCTCGCCATGCCAGAGCTCCGAGTAGAGCGCTTGTTTTGGGAGTCTCGTATCGGGCATGCAGACAATGTGGCCTGTCCATCGGAGCTGATTGAGCATGGTCACAGCTTCGATGCTGGGGATGTTGGCCTGATCAATAACACTGACGTTGGTGCATCTATCCTGCCAATGGATTTGCAGGATCTTGCGGAGGCAGCGTTGCTGGTACCTCTCCAATGCTTTGAGGTGACTGTTGTACATGGTCCATGTCTCTGAGGCATACAGCAGGGCAGGTATCACTGCTGCCCTGTAGACCATGAGCTTAGTGCCGGGTTTGAGGTCCTGGTCTTCAAACACCCTCTTCTTCAGGCGACCGAAGTCTGCACTGGCACACTGAAGGCGGTGTTGGACTTCGTCATCGATGTTTGCCCTTGTTGACAGTACGCTCATGAGATATGGAAAGTGGTCCATGTTGTGCAGTGCCTTGTCATGGATTTTGGTAATCGGGGGGCAGCACTGTGTGGCAGGGGCAGGTTGGTAGAGGACCTTTGCCTTACGGATGTTTCGTTTAAGGCCCATGCTCTCGTATGCTTCGGTGAAGGTGTTTACGAAGGTTTGGAGTTTGAACTCCGAGTGAGCGCAGACGCAAGTTTCATCTACATACTGTAATTCGACGACAGAGGATGGGACGACCTTGGATCTGGACTGGAGGCGATGGAGATTGAAGAGTTTCCCGTTTGTTCTGTCAATTAACTCCACTCCAGTGGGGAGCTTACTCAGGGTGAGATGGAGCATTGCAGCAAGGAAGATTGAGAAGAGCGTTGGTGCAATGACACAGCCTTGCTTGAAATAACAGTAGAAAATGCTGGAAAAACTCAGCAGGTCAGGCAACATCCGTGGAGAGAAATTTGAGTTGACGTTTCAGGTCGAAACCCTTCTTCAAAACTGGAAAGAAAGTAAAATAGATCGAAGGCAGGGCTGCGATCGATCAAAAGAAGTTAAAGAGACAGTAAAAGGTATTCGAAACCAGACGAGATGGTAATAGATAGCAAAATACTGCAGATGTTGGAAATCCGAAATAACAAACAGAAAATAGACCCCGGTTCGTACGTGAATTGGGGCTGTGGTGGAATCGTTGGTCAGGATAATGGCTTGCATGTAGTCATGAAGCAGGCGGAGGATAGCGACAAACTTTTGATGGCAGCCGAATTTGAGGAGGACACTCCATAATCTCTCTCACAGTTGACAGTGTCAAAGGCCTTTGTGAGATCAAAGAAGGCCATGTACAGTAGTTGGTGCTGTTCCCTGCATTTCTCTTGTAATTGACGTGCAGTAAAGTTCATGTCCATTGTGCCTCTTAGTGGGCCGAATCCGCATTGCAACTCTGGAAGGAGCTCTTTGGCCACTGGGAGAAGGCGATTGAGGAGAATTCTTGCGATGACTTTCCCTGTGGCAGATAGCAGGGAAACTCCTCTGTAATTACCGCAATCGAACTTGTCACCTTTCTTGAAGATGGTCACAATTACAGCGTCTGTGAGATCCCCTGGCATGCTCTCCTCCTTCCAGTTAAGAGAAATGAGTTCATGAATTCATGCCATAAGCGCTTCTCTGCCATGCTTTAGTGCCTCGGCGGGGATTCCATCTGCTCCTGAGGCCTTGTTGTTCTTCAGTTGTCGGGTGTCCTTTTCCACCTCATGCCACACTGGGGTGAGATTGTCCACTTTGGTGGCAAAAACAGGAAGACAGCTAATTATCTGAACGGCAATAGATTGGGAAAAGGGGAAGTGCAACGAGACCTGGTGTCCCTGTGCACCAGTCGCTGAAGGTAAGCATGCAGGTGCAGCAGGCAGTTAAGAAGGCAAATGGTATGTTGCCCTTCATAGCGAGAGGATGTCTTGCGGCAGTTGTACAGTGCCTTGGTGAGACCACACCTTGAGTATTGTGTGCAGTTTTGGTCGCCTTATCTGAGGAAGGATGTACTTGCCATGGAGTGAGTGCAGCGAAGATTCATCAGACGGATACCTGGGATGGCAGGAATGACGTATGAAGAGAGATTGGGTCAATTAGGCTTATATTCGCTGGAGTTTAGAAGCATGAGAGGGGATCTCATTGAAACATATAACATTCCATCAGGACTAGACAGACTAGATGCAGGAAGGATGGTCCCGATGGCGGGGGTGTCCAGAACCAGAGGTCACAGTCTAAGAATAAGGGGTAAGCCAATTAAGACTGAGATGAGGAGGAATTTCTTCATCCAGAGTGTGGTGAACCTGTGGAATTCTATACCACAGAAGGCAGTTGAGGCCAACTTACTAAATATATTCAAGAAGGAGTTAGATATTTTTCCTAAGGCTAAAGGGATCAAGGGATATGGGGAGAAACCAGGGACAGGGTACTGAAATTGGATGATCAGCCATGATCTCATTAAATTGCGGAACAGGCTCGAGGGGCCGAATGGCCTACTCCTGCTGCTATCTTCTATTTTTCTATGTTTGTTAAAAGCCCTTATTATTTCTTGATTAATACTCTGTCCAATTGTGTAACTATTGTTAGAGCCCCTATAAACTACTACTACCACTTTTTTTCTGCCACGTGTTATTTCTTATCACCACCCATACTGATTCTACTTGCTGATCTTCTGAGCCAAGATCCTTTCCATTATGTTTTATTTAACTGTCCGTTAGCTTTTAGTAATGTCTGTACTTGGACTGCTAAATCTCTCTGCTCCTCCACATTTCCTATCTGCTTAAATTTAGAAAATACTCTGATCTATCTTTCTTAGTTCCAATGAGGATGTCCTCACACTTCTCCTGGTTTAACTCCATCTGCCACACATTTGTTCACTCATTTCATTTATTAATTACCCTTTGCAACCGTCTGCTCCCATCTACACTTTTTACTGTCGCATCTTCGTGTCGTCAGCAAACTTGGATATATGGTCCTATATTCGTTCATCTCAGTCAGTATAAATGTAGCAAAAATCTGAGGTCCCAGTACAGTTCCCTGGGCGCACCACTATTCACATCCTGCCAATCTGAGCACACACCGATTATCACTGCTCTCTGCCTCGTATTGCTTAAGAGATTTCCTTCCCGTATCAATCATCTCGAATTCGAACTTCGAATTTATATTGTCGGCCCCTCACAAACTGAGTATGTTGGGATAGTTGTCCAAAGTTTTTTGCCATGACTCTCTGACTAAGTAAGATTTATGTTGGTGTTATGATGCTTAATTTCAAATAAGAAGAGTAATTTGATTTCAAATTAGATTGACCAATCTGTACCATTACAGGAATTCCATTGTGCCCATGGCAGTGGTGACATTAGCTGTGCAGACACGTCAGGCTGTGCAAAAGAAAACATCGAAGCTGCATGAGGTTTATTTGCTTTTCTCCGTGCCTTTGTTTGGAAATAAAGTAAGAAGAAACAAAATAGATGATCAATGAAGAGAACAGCCAGGTTGTAAGGCCAGTGCATATGGATTGACAAATGATTGATGTAAATGATTTAATCTTTCAGATTGTGGTAAAAATAAGGCAAATTTTTGGGAAAGGTGCAAGTATATATAATCATTAAAACATTGTCTCACAAGCTTTAAGTTATGTCCTCATCCCATTTTTTGATGCCAAGATACTGTCTGTATCCGGATACATTACCAGTGCTACACTCTAAGTTTTAATTTGCCTTTATATCTGACTGGAGATCTGATCTCTGTGGATTGACGCGAAATGTTCATTTTCCAGCCTGGGGAAATTCTAGGTAAGATTTGTTTCATTCCAAAGTCGCGTTGTCTTGTATAACTATATAAGAAATTCTCCAGTGGGAGTTCAGATTTCCACCTTGTGATTAAATAATTGCTGATATTAAAGTTCATTACACCGCATCCTGTTGTGAGTTACCGTTTCGATGTATTATGTAGCATGTGATTAAACTCTGATTGTTAGATTTAGCCTTTGAATTCCTCTGACGACATTAACTTTTCACTTTTCATATAATCAGATATATTCAGATGAATTTGGTGAGCATCCGTCTTGATCTCTAGTGTTCGTTCCAAAAATCGGTGTGTACTTATTAATCCTTGGCACACGCAAATTAGAACAAGTAGTGGTTGGGCCAAAGCAAAAGCAGAGAATATCAACTCCTGAGTTAGATGCCTAATGGAGCGTCACTTGATCAATGGCTGGGAGCCAAAGAAAGTTTGGAAAGTCAGCAGGCCTGTATGCATCGGCAGACAGGAATTTCATTAAACCAGCTGATCAGCTGATTCCCAATGAGAGCAAACTGCAACTCAAGAGATCACAAAACGACAATTCTAGGTTCATTTGATGTCAGAAATACAACCTATTGGACACAAAGGAAGCGGCTTCGGGCCCTAAAGAGTGATAACCCCACCAGTGGAGAGACCATAGGGTAGAGTCTCAGGTTATGGTCCGTGAGACAAGAAATGGTTCATCAATGTGAAAGGGTGGAAAACTGCAGATTTATTAAATTATGAAGCATGTCAGTGAGAAAGGCAGAAGTAGGATATATAATGCCAGCGGTAGAAGGGTCACTGCACCATGCTGAAGCTGTTAGCATGAAGATATTAAACCGAGGCCCCTTTCTGCCCTCTCAGATAGACGTACAATAACCCATGATGACATTTCGAAGAAGAGCCAGATTCTGGGAGCCTAATGGTCCGAGCTTATTGGGCCAACTGATAACCGTTTGTGTCTTGCAGGAATGTTACTTGTGCTGGGATCATTGTGATGCTGTGTTTCTGGATAAACTGAGAAAGTCCTGTCATACTCAGTCTTATGTTTACTGAAGTGCAAACCTGTTTCCAGACACGGCTGCAGAAACACGTGAAAAATATCCCCTTCCTCTATGATCCAGACATTGATTTTGAGCAGTGATATTTCCTGAGGGATGGCGGATGCCTCACTTCTTGGGATTTGTTTTCTTTAGAAATATCTGTAGGTTCTTCCTTATCAGCAACTGATTGAAATGTTGTTTTAAGAGACAGTAAGTGAGTGAGGGCTACATTTGTTTTAATTAATGTGTTGAGCTCTTATTCCATGGTGACTAGAATCACATTTCAAAATCTTTTTTTACAGAATAGATACGTCAGCGAAAGCAGCATTGGAAATTACCACATCACCACTGGATTAGGTAGGGAGCCAAGATCTGGGCTCCCCGCTCCTGACTGATATTTTGGTGCATGTTGGTGCGGATTCAGATGGTCATCTTTCAAATTCTATGATACAATCGGCACATTTTCAGCGTAACAATGGTTAATTTTCCATAGATAGGACTCGCGACTAAGACTGAATTCAGTTGGCTGTATCTCAAAGGGAGTCCCATGACATCGCTAGCAGTGATGATCCAGAGCCTGTTGAAGGAACTTCCAAGTAGTAATCTGTTTTAAAATGCTTAATTATTGAATATGAATGAGCACATAATTGTGAATTTATTTTTATTCAGTCAGAGGATGTGGGCGTCACTGGTAAGAACAGCATTTAGTGCCTATTGGAATTACGCTTGAGATGGTGATGCTGAGCTGCCATCTTGGACGGCTGCAATCCATATGGTGAAGTTACTCCCACTTTGCTATTACATGGGATTTCCAGGATTTTGAACCAGTGACGATGAAGTAACAGCGATATATGTCCAAGTTAGGATGCTGTGTGACTTGAAGGGGAACTTGGATGAGGCGGTGTTCTCTTTCGACTGCTGCCCTTGTCCATCTAGGTGGTAGAATTCATGGGTCTGGGAGGTACCGCTGAAGAACCCTTTGTGAGTTGCTACAGAGCGTCTTATAGATGGAACACACTGCAGACACCTTGTGACATTGGTGGAGGTAGTGCATGTTTAAAGTGCTGAATGGTGTGCTGATTAATCGAACTCTTTTGTTCTGGATGGTGTCGAGATTCTTGAGTATTGTTTGAGCTCAGTCAGGCAAGTGGAGAGTGTACAATCACGCTCCTGAGTTGTGCCTTTTAGGTGGTGGAATGTCTCTGACGAATCATGAGGTGAGTCACTTGCCACAAATACCAACCCTCTGACCTGCTCTTACAGACACATTATTTATGTGGCTGGTGCAGTTAAGGTTCTGGTCAGTGATAAAACTCAGGATGTTGATGGCAAGGGATTCGACAATGGGCATGCCATTGAATGTCAAGGTGGTGGTTAGACTCTGTCTTGTTGGAGATGGTCATTACCTAGCATTGTGCAGCATGTATGTTACTTGCCACTTCTCAGCCCGAGTCTGGATGCTGTCCAGGTCTTTTGCAAGCAGGCACGGACTGCATCATTATCTGAGGTATTGCAATGGAATTGTACAGTGTGCAAGCAGCAGCGAACATCCCCATGTCTGACCTTATGACGGATGGAAGGTCATTGATGAAGCAGCTAAAGATGTTTGGGGCGACAACACTGCCCTGAGGAACTCCTGCAGGGATGTCCTTGGGTTGAGATGATTGGCCTCCAACAACCACAACGATCGTCCTTTGTTCTAGTTATGACTCCAGCCTGATTCCCATTGATTTCACATTTTACGAGGGCTCCTTGGCGTTACAATCGGTCAAGTGTTGCCTTGATGCCAAGGACAGTCACTCTCACCTCACATCTGTAATTCAGCTCTTTATCCATATTTGCACGAAGGCTGTAAAGAGGTCTGGAGTCGAGTGGTCCTGCTGGAAAACCCAACAGAGCTTCGGTGAGCAGGTTATTTTTGGGTAAGACCCGCAGAACCTAAGTTATTCTGTTCAGATACTTACAGACAAGATAATGGATCGGTAACTTTGCAGTTTGTGCAAAATCTAATATCGCAACCAGGAACTTGCAGGGCAATATTTGTGCATGCAATAACACACTAGACTTAATTAACATCTGCCATTAGGAAATAAATATTTGGGAATTTCGAGCTGTTGCCCACCAGGAAAACCATTCATCTGCAGAGTTTAGGTTGACCAATATTGCTGAGCTCTCTAAATCAGCCTACAATAGGGGAGAAATTCGGCTCTAAAGTGCTGCTCACTAAAATGGTGTCTGAGATGAGCCCGCAGAGTTCCGGCAGCAAATGTGCCAGGTGCAACCTTGCGAAAGGGCTGTCAAGGTGAAAAAGATGCTTAATTATTATGCAGCTTTCTCCTTCCAGGCTGCCGCTGTTGAGATAAACAACCTCTCGCAGTTTGCAGTACACTGCTGCATAAGGGAGGTCAGTGAGGCTCTCCTTACAAAGACAGACCGCCTCATCTCATTCCCTCTTGCCACAGTCAAGCAGACGGAGACAGCACGAGGGTTTGCTCTGATTGCAGGCTTCTCCCTGGTGCAGGGTGCCTTTGAATGCACACACAATGCCTTGTGTGCGCCTCATGTCAACTCGGCCATTTTCAGGAACCGAAAGGGATTCCTCTCCCTTAGTATGCAGCTGTTGTGGAACCATAGGCCTCGCTTCATGCAAGTGAATGCCGCTCAGCTGAGAGTGTATCAAGATTTGAGTTAGTGCTGCATGCTGCAAAAACTGGACAATATGAGGGAACAGCTATGCCACTGCGAAGCAGGCGAGAAGCTGAGGAGCCTCAACACAAGGAGGAGAATGAACTGGAGGAGGTAGTGGAGGAGGAAGAATTGGAGGAGAAAGTGGAGCACGATTAATTGGAGAAGGAGGAAGTGCAACAGGAAGTGGATTAATAGAAAGAGGAAAAGAGGTTACAAAATAGACAGTCCCTCTCTGCCCGTGCTCTGTTGATGTTGTAATTAATGAGCGATACCAATAACCTCGCCCACACCTCCCCATTCACCAACAGTCCCACGCTCTTTATCTTTCATTTATCACTGACCATCACATCGTCATATTTCCGACAAAACAAAAATAAAAACAACCAGACAACGCCCATTTCAAATCAAATCCAAAGGTATGCATTGAACCATTTCATAATCATACAAAAATAATCCAATCATTCTCATGCATTCCCTTAGTGCCTCTTGTTCCATGTGCTTTTGCCTCTCCTAGTGCTTCAACGACCTGCATCCCCAGTGCCTGCTGCATGGGTGGTGGAACGCTGCTGACCGTCAATTGAGGAGACTGCAGAGGGCCTTGGAGGGAAACCTCGAGCTGTTCTGGGCCTAGATGACTTGGCTTGAGACTGCACGATCTCAGCCTGTGCTTCAGCAGTCTGGGCTGACGGGCTGACAGGCAATCGTATGTATACCAGAAGAGTGGCGGGGTGGATGATGGAATGCTGTCATCCTGAGAGAGTAAAGCAGATCCATGCTCTTTGGAGCCACTGCCACTCACCCAGGGTGGTGCCTCAACAATCCTAGTAATCATTTGGATGACAGATTTATCGACTGCTGTTAGTCCCTGGAAACCCCCTGCAACAGTAGTACCCAGACGCATGAGGGCACCATTCTGAGCTTCCACTGCAGAACTCAGACTTTAACTGGAAGCTGCTTATGATGCATTAGATGTTGTGATATCGGCCATCAGATGCTGCATCATGGTGGGTTCCACAGGCGTACTGATGGAGTTGACCACTCATTCAGCTGCCTGCTGTTATGTTAGGAAGTTGGGCGCCGAGCTCAGCTCAAAGTCCCGTGCCGAGTTGGTGCTGGACTCCCCCATGCGCCTTGGCATTGAGGACAGGTATCTGGCAAGCTTTCCGGTGCAACAAGGCTTTGGGTGTATACACCCATCACCTTTCTTCTGCAGCCTGTCCCATTGAAGTCCGCATCTAACTGCTCTGCCACAGAGCTAATGTGTGACCACACCCTCCAGCAAGATGGTGCCTGCGCTATTCTTTCACCCCACCCTCAATCCTTCACAATTGTTCCCGGCATCTCACCACATGCAGACTTCTTCTCTACCCCAGCCTCTAAAATATGTGTAGAGCCATTATCTGAGCTGCTGGCTGCGACTGTGAGATGGATTGATGGTGTCTGTTCATCTTCATTTTCTTCTTCCTCTCCCTCCACTGACTGGATGGGATCCAGTTCCTGGGCATCTTAAATGAAAAATGGACAAGGGTTGTGTTGTGGTGATGAGAGGGGAGAAAGAAACAAGTGCCTTCTTACACACCCTGCCTCTTCCCAGTCAGAAGAGGTTGAGGAATGAGGGAGAAGCAGGATGAGAGAAGGAGGATTAGCTTTGCTGATACCCAGAACATCAATTGTTTCAGCCCCGTCAGTGGCCATGGCTTCAGCGATTCCCCTTCCCATGATGGTCTGCACTGTCTCCTCCATGGGGGTTAAAACATGCAGCCGCATTTGTCCACCTCAATCTATTTTCTGCTGCCTACTGTTAAGTGCCACCTACTCATGTACGAAAGGAGGAATTGTGTGAACGAATGTCGTGCAATATGTTTGATCGATGTGGCTGTCGTGCTGGAAGAGCTGCCAGTGTGTGCGAGCTGTGAGTTGCGGGTGCAATGCTTTCAACTGTGCTAAGTGTATGAGGGTGGGGCATAGCATATGAATTGAAGGGTTTAGCACTTATTGATAGATTGTTGGTACGTGGATGTTGGGCTTTAGTGAATTGAGCAGCGGATGAGGCTAGAGTTGCGGATGTGCCATTTGAAGAATGCGCAATGGAGCTAACTTGCGTGGAAGCTGTTGTGCTGATTTGGCATTAGTTTTGCTGTGACCAGTAGCCCAGGTTGTTTCCAGAGTAATTGCTCCTCACAGGTGAAATTTAAGATTATGATCCAAGAGTAGATTGAGCTCCAATGGCGCTGGCACCTCCCCTTCTTTCATACTCATCTACATTTTTAATGAAGTGAATGGATGAAGGTAGCGCGGTTGTTGTTCTGCAGATGGACATTAAATGGCTTTTGAGCAATTACCACATAAACAGACCATTTAGCAAAATGAAGCCCATGGGATAAAAGAGACACTGGCTTGATCAATACGAAATTAGTTAAAGGACAGAAAGCAGAGTGTTAGGGTAATCAGTTGTTTTTCAGACAGAAGGGACGTTTGCATCCCCCAGGGCTCGGTGTTGGGATCACTACACGTTTCAATATAAATTGATGAGCTGGAATTGGATATGCAGAGCATGCTTTCAATATTTGCAAATGACACGAAATGCGGGTATGTTGTAAACAGTGAGAAGGATCGGAGCAGACTGCAATAGGGTATAGACAGACTGGTGAAGTAAGTAGACACATGGCAAATTAATGAGAAGTGTTAAGTGATTATTTTGGGAGGAAGAATAATGAGAGTCAATTTAAATCAATGGTATAATTAAATAGACAGGGCAGGAACAGCGAGACCTGAAGGTGTATGAACACAAGTGTTTGAAGTTGAGTGACTTGTTCAAAAGGCAGACAGGCCCCATGGTTCTTTAAGTAGAGGCACAGAGCAGAAAAGCAAGCAAATTAGGCTGAATCTTTACAAAACTTTGGTTGGACCCTAGCTGAAGTATTGTCATATTCTGGGCACCACGTTTCAGTACAGATGTCAAAGCCTTAGAAATAATGCAGATGAGATTCATGAAAATGGTTCTAAGGGATGAAATAATTCAGTTACTTGGATGACGAGGGAAACTGGAGTTGTTCTCCTTAGCGCAGAGAAGTTAAGGGGTGATTTGACAAAGTTAAAAATCATGATTATTTGTTTTTGCCAGCAAAAGGATGCAACTATTTCCAGTAGCAGCAGGGTCGGCGACCCGATATACAGCTTTACGGTAATTGACAAATGAAGCAGTGATGACCTGACGGGGAAAAATCACAGCAAGTATTTGTGACCTGGACTACACTGCCTGGAATGGAGGTGCAAACAGATTCATTATAATTTTCAGAAGTGAATTAGAAAAACAATTGAGGGAAAGTTTTTGCAGGTCTATGGAGAAAGAGCAGGGGAGTGGATCTAATTTAATGCTCCTTCAAAGAGCCGGCACAGGATCGTCTTGTATCATTCTAAGATTCTCACTGTCATACCCTCTTTTACACCCGCACAAGTTCCGCTAATACCTCCAAAATTCCAGGTTATCTGCATAGCTGTGGGGCTGAACAGATGCGTACAACTGACTGCATCACTTTTTGTGTTTATCTATGAATGTTCTTCGATCTCACGTGCACCACGGAACCCCCCTGAATATAAATTAAATGTAATATAAGGTAAAGCAGATAAAGAAACATCTTGATCTAACTATGATCTAGCTGCAGCTAATATATGACAACTATGTGCATTTATTACATCAAATGTTTTTGTGTGAACCGAGGAGTAAATATGCTCAGGTTAAAGCGATTGGTACCATGATTGTAGAAGTGAAGATTGCGAAATATTCTGTTTGGAAAGAGTGATGAAATTAATATCCTTACCCTTTCAATGGGCAATAGTGTAATGTCCGTGTGTAATTGAGACACGGACTGCAGAAGTTGGTTATAACAGGTGCTTACTGAATGGAGACAAAACTGGAACTACTATACAAAGTTACTTCACAGGCTCATATACAGGGGAGGTCACTACTGGTACTGCAGTGTACAGGGGCTGCAGAATATAGTTCCTTCTTCAAGGTACATACACTACAATTCCTCCCCTTTTTGCTAAACAGTACATAATATTCGATTAATAATTAAATAACATATTTACAATTACAGTTGCTATATACATTAGCTGAAGTTAATCAATTATAAATTCAGTCTTTGAGGAGGCTTCCTGATTCTGTCCGGATAATGCCTCTTTGGGATATCAGGTTCTTCTGGCAAAGTTGATTCGGGATCAACGTCGTTGTTTGGTTCTTCTGCTTCCAGTATCACCGATTCTGATGTAGATGCAATTGGTACTTCGGTTTCATCACCAGGTGTATCGGATCGTGGTGTAGATTTGACGTTTTCCAATGACTCTAAAATCTGGTCAGCATGGCGTCTTACAATGCTCTCTCCAACATCCACGGTATACATTAGAGGTCCTTGCATTGTGCAGATCGTTCCTGGCTGCCATTTTTCTGTGTGGTAGTCCCGGGCCAAAACTGGTTGACCTATCTTGAAACTCCTGGTTGGCCTTTCATTCATATTCTGAAACTGCCTGTTCTCCACATCTCTTCTGATGTTTGGCTTAACCAAATCCAAGCGGCATCTTAGTCTTCAATTGAAGAACATCATGGCTGGAGTTAGGTTGGTAACCGCATGTGTCACATTCCGGTAGGCAAACAAAAAGTTATCCACCTTGTGTTGTAGGGGTATGTCTTCATTACACATTGCCTTGATAGCATTCTTGAATGTTTGAACGAACCTCTCAGCCAATCCATTGGTGGCTGGATGATATGGGGCGGATGTGTAATGCTTAACACCATTGTTCTTTAAGAACCTCCGGAATTCTTCAGAGACAAACTGTGGTCCATTGTCGGAGCAAATCTGTTCAGGCAGCCCATTTCTGGCGAATATGGTTCGTAAGACTGTGGTAGGTTTTTCTGTGGTGGTTGAGAACATTTTTATTACCTCTGGCCACTTTGAATGTGCATCCAACACAATTAAAAACATCGAGTCCATAAATGGACCAGCAAAATCAACGTGTACCCTTTGCCATGGAGATGAGGGCCACTCCCATGGATGTAGAGGGGCTTGTGGTGGGGCGTTTTGGACCTTCTGGCATCCTGTACAGCTCTTGGTCATCTCTTCGATTTCTCTATCTATTCCCGGCCACCACACAAACGCTCTGGCTAAGTTCTTCATTTTTACCCCTCCCAGATGACACTCATAAAGCTCATTGAGCACTCTATCCTTCAATTTGGGTGGAATTACTATTCTGGATCCCCACATCAAGGTTCCTTGGCACACTGACAGCTGTTCTCTTCTCGGCGAGAATGCTGGCAACAGTGTTTCGCAATGTGTTGGCCATCCCTTCACCTTTAAATCTTAGACCCTGGAGAGTGTCGGGTCATTTCGTGTTTCCTTTTCTATGTTTGCATTCGTCACAGGTAGACATTCGACTGTGGTCGAGTGGAATATCTCCACAGGATCCACTGCAGGTGCTTCTTCCACCGTCGGCAATGGTAGGCGCGAAAATCCATCAGCATTCCCTGTTTAGCTCCTTTGTACTCAATGTCATATTGGTGTGCCCCTAGGAAAAGGGACCACCTCTGTAGCCGTTGTACTGTCATTATCGGGACGCCCTTCTTAGGGTTGAAAATGGAGACAAGAGGTTGATGATCAGTTAGTAGAGTAAATGTCTGGCCGTGCAGGTAGTGATTGAACTTCTTCACCCCCCACACCAGGCTGAGGGCCTCTCTGTCAATCTGGGCGTAGTTACGCTCGGCTGCAGTTAACGAGCGTGACGCAAAAGCTATCGGCCTCTCTGAACCAACAAGGGATTTATGTGACAGTCCCGCTCCAATGCCCTAGGGAGATGCATCACACGCCAGTCTTATCGGTAGTGATGGGTTGTAGCGAGCCAATACTTCACTTGATGTGATCAGGCCTTTACACTTCTGAAAGGCCCGCTTACATTCATCGCTCCATTTCCATGCTACTCCAGTTTGTAGCAGGGCGTTGAGTGGGTGCAGAATTGTGGACAAATTCGGCAAAAACTTATGGTACTAATTCACCAATCCGAGGAATGACCTCAGTTGCGACACATTTTCAGGCGCTGCAGCATTAACTAGCGCTTCAACTTTGTCAGGGAACTTATGTAACCTCTCTTCATCAATCACTTGGCCACAATACGATATTTGTTTCTTAAAAAACTCGCACTTGGGGCGATTGGCTCGTAGCCCATGTTCTCTTAGTCTAGTGAGCACCTGCTCTAGGTTGGCAAGGTGTTCACTGTCATTTTCACCTGTTACTTGGATGTCGTCCAAGTAACACTGAGTCCCCGGAATCCCTGGCAGGACTTGTTCCATCGCTCTTTGCCATATAGCCGGAGCTGATGCTACTCCGAATACCAGTCGATTATACTGGTAAAGGCCTTTGTGAGTGTTTATCGTGTGATATTTGCTAGAGGATTCTTCGACCTCCATCTGCAAATATGCTTGCGCTAGGTCAATTTTTGTAAAACATTTCCCTCCAGATAGTGAGGCGAAAATACCTTCTTTCCTCGGAAGAGGATACTGTACTGTGTGAAGGACTTGGTTCACAGTCACCTTGAAGTCGCCACAGATGCGAACCTTCCTTGGCTCCTCAGATTTATTGTTTAACGTTTTCTTCATGACAGGAACGATGGGTGTTACCCACTCACTCCAGTCTACCTTAGATAACACGCCTGCATTCTTCAGATTCTCCAGCTCTGCCTCGATGGCTGGGCGAATTGCATACGGTACCGGTCTTGCTTTGACAAATTTGGGAATTGCATTCTCTTCTATTTTTATCGAGGCGGTTACGCCTTTAAGAGTTCCCAGTCCTTGTTGAAATACCTCTTTAGGGTTAGCGAAGATTTTTGACAAATCTCCAGGTGTGATGTCGTCATCCTTTTTACCAGCCACAGTCAGTGCCTGAAAGGAGTGCCAGTCAAAACTTATCTTTCTGATCCATTCACGTCCCAATAACGGTGGTCCACCATCTTCAAATCAAATCAAATCAAATCAACATTTCTTGTCATTGTTAGTGCACAAGTGCTGTACAATGAAATGTTGTCTTGCGGCTCCCGAGAGTGTACATTTGGATTAAGACATTTAAACATTCAACATACATTTGGCTTGTAGTATATTAACATAAATATAACCATAATAAAGTGCATTGGCAGATGTGCAGGCTTTAGAGTTTATTTGTGGAGTTCAGTAGGATGACAGCCCTGGGAATGAAGCTGTTCCTAAATCTGGCCGTACGGGTGCAAATGCATCTGTAGCATCTCCCAGATGGCAGGAGGGCGAACAGACTGTGGCTGGTGTGGGTAGGGTCTTTGATGATGGTCCGTGACCTCCGTAGACAGCGTTTCTGGTATATGTGCTCTATGGTCGGTAGCCGGTAATGCGTTGGGCAGTTTTGACTAAACGCTGCAGGGCTTTCCGGTCATAGTAGCTACAGCTGCCATACCATACTGTGATACAGTTTGTCTGGATGCTCTCTATAGTACAGCGGTAAAGGTTAGAGAGGATCAGGGGTGACAGATTACATCCCTTCAGCCTCCATAGGAAATATAGGCGCTGCTGGGCCTTCTTCACCAGAGAGGAGGTGTTGAGGGACCAGGAGAGGTCTTCCGTGATGTGGACTCCGAGGAACTTAAAGCGGTCCACCCTTTCCACCACAGCCCCATTGATGTGGATGGGGATGCGACTTCCGCCTTTGGACTTCCTGAAGTCCACAATAATTTATTTTGTTTTCTTGGTGTTAAGGGCCAGGTTGTTATCAGCGCACCACTTCACGAGATGCTGGACCTCCTCCCTGTAGGCTGACTCATCGTTGTTGGTGATCTGGCCTACTACCGTGGTGTCATCCACAAACTTGATGATGGTGTTGGAACCCTTAACAGCCACACAGTCGTGGGTGAAGAGGGAGTAGAGGAGAGGTCTCAGCACACATCCTTGTGGGGCCCCCGTGTTCAGGGTCAGGGGGGCGGAGGTGTGGTTACCTAATTTGACATACTGGGGTCTGTTTGTTAGGAAGTCCAGGGTCCAGTTGCAGAGGGAAGTTTTCAGGCCAACAGTTTGGAGTTTGGTGGCCAGCTTGTTGGGGACGATAGTGTTGAATGCTGAGCTGTAGTCTATGAACAGCATTCTGATGTAGGTCTCCTTACCATCTAGGTGATTCAGTGCCGAGTGTAGAGCAGTTGTGATTGCATCCTCCGTTGATCTGTTTGCACGATAGCCAAACTGGTGTTGGTCAAGGGAGGCAGGAACACTAGCTTTGATGTGGGCTAGGACCAGTCTCTCGAAACACTTCATTATGATGGGTGTGAGTGTGACAGGTCGATAGTCGTTCAGGCACATCACAGCCGTTTGTTTTGGCACAGGAATAATGGTAGCACATCTTGCAGTATGTCCAGATACAATTTCTGTATTTCCTTGCCGTCGTATTCGACAGGCACCCTTATTTTCCCTCTGGGGTATACTTTCTGCCCCGTATATGTATTCAAGACAATGGATATGCCTTTCAAGGGTATGTGTGAGAATAGCCGCTCGTTGTCTCGTCGATTCAGGATGGTCAGGGCTGATCCTGTATCCAATTCCATTTTGACTTGGGACCCTGCTATCGTGAGGGTGACCCAAATAGTTCGATGATCCTCTTTTGTGATTACGTTGTGTAGTTTGAGACAGCTTACTCTCTTGTTCCCGGATTCACTATCGCTCTTCTGGTCTTCGGAACTACTGTCCGTCATCTTTTGTACTTTCCTGTACTGTTCCTTATTAGTCTTTTTGTTGTCGTTAGTCTTCTTCCCGGACCTGCAAACTCATGCAATGCGTCCCATCTTTCCGCATTCCCTGCATGTTTTGTCCTTGGACCGGCAGTCCTTCTGGTCATGGGTTGTTCTGCCGCAGCGATAACATTTTTCAAATCCCCGTGTCATTTCATGGGTGCCGTATTCCTGTGGCTTTTGCTGTATTTCCGCAGCTCCCCTTGCTGCTGCTTCGTACGACACTGCCATGCTGAAAGCCTTATCTAGCGTCTGCTCTTTCTCTGAGAGTAACCTCTTCTGGGTTCCTTCACTCAGGAGTCCACAGACAAATTTATCCCGTAGGGTATCTGCCAGTCCTGCTCCGAACTGGCAGTGCTTTGATAGCTTGCATAGTTCCGTAAGGCACTCAGCATTGCTCTCATCTTTATGCTGATTTCTCTTGTGGAATTTAACTCTTTCTGCTATCAGCAGCGCTGTAGGATTTAGGTGTTCGTGTAGGATATCAACAATTTCGTTAAAACTCTTTGCCATCGGTTTGACTGGAGTGATCAGGTTCCGCAATAGGCCGTACATTCTTGCGCCCATTACGTTTAGTAGTACCGATGCCTTTTTCTCATCGGCTACTTCATTTGCCTTGCAATATACTTCGACTCTTTCCACATACGTGGTCCAGTCTTCTATTGCATTATCGAAGGCAGTGATATTGCCAGTCTTCGGCATCTTGGAGATCTAAGATGGCACCTCCCGCACTTTGCCTTCTTCCCCGATTGAACAAAATGGCGCCTCCCGCGCTTTGCCTTCTTCCCCGCTGCATTAGGATGGCACCTCCCGCGCGTTCTGCCTTTTCCGCTGCTGCCACCACTGTTGCTGGCGTTTTTATGCCTTGATGGCGACGCCCTATGATCTTCACGCGCTTCCCCCGCACTGCTGCCAAAGCCGCTCTCTGCAGTCCCCGTGGCAAACTGCAGCTCCTTGCGGCTTTCTGCGCTTCTAATTTCTTTTATTTTAATTACTGTTCCCGTCGTCAGAGTAGACCCTATGGGACACTTCCCTCCCTCTTCTCGGGTCTGTAAGCTGCCCGGCTTCGTAGCACCGGCCGCGCCCTGTGTGCTCCACCCTCTCTCTCTCTCTCCTCTTCCCGACAATGCTGCTCGGCCCCGTTGAAAAGCCACCCGATCGAGCTCTAGCCCGCCGCAGCCCAGGAAGGATCAGTGTACTACCTGCCACCAGCCCGATTAGCTGGAACACCATAGACTGGATAACCAAGCCTAGCTCTCAAAAGCCTCTCCTGCAAATCTTCGAATTCGATGAATCAGAGGGTGGTTGCCCACGGTCGACGCCCATTTCTTCTGTTTGTTTTTTTCTTTTCTTTTTGGATTTCTTCCTTCTGGCTTCGACCTCTAATAACTTCGCTTCAGGGATGGATCCCCATGAGGTGGTGCAGAACTGTAGGTATGTTCGGATCTGTTCATCGCCAATGTAATGTCCATGTGTAATTGAGACACGGACTGCAGAAGTTGGTTATAACATGTGTTTATCACAGAATCACAGTAATCACAGAAACCCCACAGTGCAGATAGAGGCCATTTCGGCCCATCGAGCCTGCACCGACACATATCCCACCCGATCCCCATAACCCCTACACCAACACATATCCCACCCTATCCCTGTAACCCCACGTATTTAATCCCCCTAACACTAAGGGTCAATTTATCATAGCCAATCAACCTAACCCGCACATCTTTGGACTGCGGGAGGAAACCGGAGCACCCGGAGAAAACCCACGCAAAAACGGGGAGAATGTGCAAACTCCACACAGACAGTCGCCCGAGGCCGGATTCAAACCCGGGTCTCTGGCCCTGTGAGGCAGCAGTGCTAAGCACTATGCCACCATGCTGCCCTGGTGGAGACAAATGAATGGAGACAAAACTGGAACTACTATACAAAGTTACTTCACAGGCTTATATACAGGGGTGTACACTACTGGTACTGCAGACAGGGGCTGCAAAATATAGTTCCTCCTTCAAGGTACATACACTACAAATAGCATTGCAAATTATCCTGCTCCCTGGTCCAAAGGATTCAACATGGTTTAGCTCAATCTGTATGTTCAAATAACTGTAACTAATGGCAATCATTATGTAATGCTATTGTGTCACTTGATGTTACTTTCAGGTATAAATACGACTTTGTTTGGAAAACAGAAGTTCTGCGGGTCAACAACACTAACAGAATAGGTCGCTTCTCTCCGAAAATGAGATAGCCAGTAATCATAAAGATAGAAAATATTTACTAACCTACTCTTGCTGTGATTGGTGTTACTGATAATATGCTTATAATCAGTTAGTATAAATCTTTACTAGTTTTTAACTGTAGCACTGCTGCCGCAGTCGGCTGCAATAATATCATCTTTTGATTACTGCCATCAAAGAAATAAAACAAGATGCTCCAAGTTTCTGCCATATTCCAATTGGGCAGGATTTTGCGGTAGTAAAAACATTGACAATAGCAGGGTTTATCGTATTACTGTGAAGTCAGACAGAAAATCCCAGTGACCAGACGTGCGCCGTTAAGCGCGGAAATCAGGAATTTGCAGTTCCTGCTGCCCTGCTCCTCTAAAGGATGTGCAATTATAAGATCTGGCCTAGAGACTCGCCTTTCAAATACATTGAATGACGTGACGTTGCTGTACATACTTGAAAAATAAATGGTCGCTATATGTTGATGCCTGCTGTCAAGTTGTCTTAAAATTTGTGCTAATAGCGCATTCATGCAGGCATGATTCTGAGACTGTGTGATATATTAAAATGAGCTGGATTTTGTTGTAAAAATAATAGTGAGGCTAATAGCGATCACCGTTATTAATGTGCAAATTGGACATAACTCTGGTGACTGCAAATGCGCAGTTAAATGCAGAAATCAGGAAGTTTCTTTCAGAGATGCAGTGCTCCTCCAAGACCTTCCCGAAAATGTCATCTCACCGTCTGAATTAACATTCAAATGCATTGAACTGCGTGAAGTTACTGTACCTGCCCGATAGATACGGACTAAATTCGCAAGGAACAGGCACAGCTTGTCCATTACAGTGTAAGTGTCCCTTTAAAGGTGTGGTAAGTCCTAATTACTGTCAAACAATGTCTCTGGCATGGAACGTTAAATTAAAAGTGTGGATTCTCATTTCTTCAGCTGTTAAATATTGCTGGAGAGAAAATATTTTTTAACTTTTTATTTCTGATCCTTTTAGCACTCTCTCTCTTACTCCAATCTTTTTTACGTTCCTTGCTTTCGCTTCTGTCCTGGATTGACATTGAATTCTATCTTATACTTCCTGGTTCAGACATTGCGCTGCTCTGAGAAATTATACTTCAATCTGATTGGTTATAAGATAGACAGTTGCTCGCCCTCTTCACACAGGTCCCAGATGCCATGTAGAGGGTGCTGTGCTTTATTCATTATTGGCTGACAGGAACTTCCAGTGCAAAACCCCATAGAAAGTCTATGAGCAACTGCAAATCTAACGAACGGCTGACACTCGGGGCAAAATCCCGCTGCTCCGCTGGAGCCAATTATTGCTGTGACTAGGCAAATGATGTGAGTCAAGTGATACTAAAGTGAGTCCAACTAATGACGTGGTGTTGTAATTCTAATGCCAACTTGCTGTACCTGGTGATTCCTCCAGAAACTATGGGATAGATTTTAATCTTTATGTGCGGGACTTTCTGCATAATCTGAGCAAGGCATGGAAATGAAAATACTCTGGAAGTTATCAGTTCCCTAACAAAACAGCAGATCCTGGTCCATTACAGTCAATGGAAAAAATGCGGTGGATTCTGTTACTACCCGTGCTAATAGCTGCCAAATTTCCCTTTCTACTTATAAGTTTAGAACTGCGTTATCGTGTCTGCATCTCACTCCCGCCCAATGTTCAGTTCCATTGACTTCAACAGAACTGATTACCAAGCAAGGCAGATAACAGGCATCCCATGCGACAGTGGAAAGGCCCAAGACAAATTTCTACTGATATAGTCAGGCGATGGTTAATGCTCAGGCGGGTAAGACAACAATCTACACCATGTTTTATTTGCATGGTAGTAATAGAGTGTCAGGAATAGAAATTTTGCGGGCCTTCTCCCGATGTTCCACCAAAACTTGGATAGAAAATCCTGAATATCCAGGAGGAATGATGTAGAGGGTTGAACTTACCGCAGGAGATCAGCGGATTCCTCCCAGAAATTCTCCCCAATAGTGTCGATGGAGACACAGCTCTGTAGGGCAGATTCAGCAATGGGATGGAAGGGCGGCAGGCTTCAGTCCACCCATTCTTCAGGTTCTCGGCCAGGGGGTGATGGTTAAAAATAATTGCCTTTATTACTGGTCGTTTAATCCCGTTTCATATACCAGGAAATAATTAGTTCAACTTAATAATAGACTTTAATCCATCTGTTGATTGATTAAAACAATATTGTTATGAACAGAAATCTGGAGGCAATAGTAATATTTTTCGCACATCAAGCCCCAAACAGGGAATAGTTAAATTGGGATATGGTTGTTATATGGTTGTCATTATGGTTACATGTTTTGTTCAATTCCATGGTTGTAAACGCCACCTTTCCCAAAAGCTGAAATATCCACTCTTAACAGTGATTAGGCCCTGATACAAGAGCTAATGCATTTTACATTATGTGGCTCAGGTTGGAGGAGAAAGAACAGTTTTCATGTCGTTAAACAGGGACAATAATTATACTTGGCTTAAACTAAACAGTTTGAAATACATATGGGATAATTAGATGAGCAATGATTTAAGGGGGCTACGCAGGAAGCCACCATTATCTACGGGTAGAAATTATTGTTCTGTATCGTATGTGATGCCCCTCCCGATGCTAGGCTCTATTGGTCTAACAAAATGAATATCATGCGCATTACCGCCCAAGACGAACACGCGCTTGTTTGCAAAGAACAGCTTTTCTATTCAGAGCCTCCCGTTTATATTAATAGACATCCACGTTATTGAAAAACTGCATTTCAAATGCATTTCTAAATGTCCATGTCAAATCCATACCAACACCCAAGCTTCTAGTAATAACTGCGATTTTATTGTTTTACAAGACACCACTCTGATATAGCTGCAATGTACGCTCCGCCCATGCTCGGACCCCATGTCACTCCCATCACTTAACCGTGCACATCTATCTATATATATAAATCGGTACTTGTGTCATTCTGTCTATCTGCCTGTCTGTCTGTCATCGCGTGTGCGTTGCGGGTATGCACTCGAAAGTTACAGGGCGTACCTACGCGCGCGTTACCTCCAAAGAAAGCTTACGCTTCCGAGACGGTTTTAAGCATATTTACGTTTCGGCCGGGCTAAAATCCCACCCGCGGTATCCCAAAAACCTTCAACGTTCCGCTCATTAGCATCTCATTATCCGCTCATTAGCAACAGAGTGACCTCGAGCTCGACCAATCGTACGCCGGGTTGCTGGCGTGTGCCGCCGGGCCAATCGGTGCGCGTGTGGCCGGGCTTTATCGTTCTGAACCGAGGTGAGTCGCCGCCATCTTGATTCCAAACTTTTCCTTTCTTTATCCCGCTTTCTGCGTCTTAAAAAAAAACGTTGCTTTTAAAACACATATTGTTTTAAAAAAAAATGATTTAGAAAGTAATTAACTTATCTAATCTCATTAATTTTCCTACCTTTCCCGTTTTTCCAGGTAGGCCTAGAAGCCTCGGCGTCTCCTCCGCACCCACGCCCGAGCTAGGCATCTCCCGGCCCCACTCGAAGGCTGGAGGGCCGAGCCTCAGACCAGCGCCGCTAGGGTGCGCGCGCAGCAGTAGCTGAGACGTCTCTGGCTCGGCCGGGGGGCGGGGCTTGCTGAGCGCCCAGCGTTACCCTGGCAACCGGGCCCGCCGGACGTCTCGCACAGCCGCAATCGGCGGTCTTCACCTGTGGGGCCGCGACCTCCGGGGGGGGGCGCGACCCTCGGGGGGGGGGGGCCGCGACCCTCGGTGGGGGGTGGGGTGCCGCGCGCGCAGCAGGAGCAGCTGAGACGCGGCGTCTCTCTCTCTGGCTTGGTCAGCGTCACGGTTGCCCTGGCAACCGGGCCCACCGGCCGAGAGAGACGCCGCGTCTCAGCTCCTGCTGCGCGCGCAATCGGCGGTCTTCACCTCGGGGGTGGGGGGGCCGCGACCCTCGGGGGTGGGGGCGGTGCCGCGCGCGCAGGAGCAGCAGCTGAGACGCGGCGTCTCTCTCTCTGGCTTGGTCAGCGTCACGGTTGCCCTGGCAACCGGGCCTACCGGCCAAGAGAGACGCCGCGTCCCAGCTCCTGCTGCGCGCGCAATCGGCGGTCTTCACCTCGGGGGGGGGGGCCGCGACCCTCGGGGGGGCCGCGACCCTCGGGGGCCGCGACCCTAGGGGGGGCGCCCCCCGCCCTCCCTTCCTCCCCCTTTTCCCCCCTCCACGCCCTCCCACCCTCCCTTCCCCCCCGCCCTCCCCCCCGCCCTCCCTACCTTCCCCGCCTCCCCCTCCCCCCTCCCCCTCCCTACCCCCTGCCCTTCCCCCTCCTCCCTCCCTTCCTCCCCCCCTCCCCGCCCTCCCTTCCCCTCCCTCCCCCCCTGCCCTTCCCCTCTTCCCTCGCCCCGCCCTCCCCCCTCCCCTCCCCCTCTTCCCTCCCCGCTCCCCTCCCCCCTCCCCTCCCCCTCTTCCCTCCGCCCTCCCCTCCCTCTGTTCCCCCCAGTCGCGCTCTCTCTTCCCCCCAGTCGCGCTCTCTCTTCCCCCCAGTCGCGCTCTATCTTCCCCCCAGTCGCTCTCTCTCTTCCCCCCAGTCGCTCTCTCTCTTCCTCCCAGTCGCACTCTCTTCCCCCCACTCGCTCTCTCTCTCTCTTCCAACAACAACATTCCCTTGAAAAAGCCTCGGCACCGCCAGGCACTTCAGCTAGTGATCAATGTATCGCTGAGAAATCATAATATGTTTTTTATTTCTGGAGGAACGTGATCAACCCTTAGTAGGAATGTTCACCTGCTTCCAGAAACCAGAGCGATTGAATATTGCAGTCAGAATCATGTTATCACAGTGAAAGTTATATTGTATGATTATTTAGGAGCCTTGAAATTATAAGATGTTGGGGTAAATTTCCAACATGACCTTTGTTTACACCTGGCGTTCCGGTTCGGCAACTAGTGAATCCGCAATATTGGTTTTAAGGAAGAAAAGAGAGTTGGAGAGTTATTCATGATGATGTGTATGGAGTGTCAGGGATCAGTAAATGTGGCGCCTCCTTGTACCCAGACTGAGATTCCTTTCTGATGAAGTCAATGGAAATTAAAAACAGGCAGATGCTATTACGGGTGTCAGTCTGAAAGTCCAGATTTAGTCCTGTGAAAAGCTTTAAGAAACTTGTGAATTTCACAGCAGATTTTTGATTTGATGAAGTAACTCACGGAATAATTTTGTGTTGTATATCGATATAGAAATTTATCCTGTCAGAATTGCTAATCTTGTCCGATGGTGTGGGAGAAAGATAGAAATAGACTGTGGAGTGACAGACAATAATCATGGATTTTCATACAAAGTCCTGTTGACATCACCGTTTCTATATCAGGAGAGTTAGTAATGATATGTCCTTCTTTTTACAGCTAATTTGGTGACAATTGTGATTCTCGGCCGTGGAAATTGCGGTCTCGCCAATGCATCACCCATTACCTGGTGGCCATGGCAGTGGCTGATCTACTGATAATGATAATTGCTGTAATTCCCGATGAGATTAAATATGCCTATTTCCCTTATTCATTCTTGAATTATACTCCTACGTGTAGTCTCAATATCGCCCTGCATTTTTCCATTCATTGCTCTGTCTGGTTAACTGTGGCTTTCAACTTTGATCGATTTGTTGCTATTTGCTGCCAAAGTTTGTGAACAAATTATTGTACGAAAAGGACTGCAGCTGTGGTTATAGCAGTAGTGTGTCCCTTAAGCAGTTTACAAAATGTTTCAATCTACTTTTTATTTGAACCTGGGGAAATAATTGACAATGTACCATAGCCCTGCTCTTTGAAATCAAGCTTCTATACCTCACCCATATGGGCAGCATATTTGTGGTTGGAAAACATATTAAACCCATTTGCACAATCTGTTTTGATTTTACTGTTCAATGCCCTGACCACCAGACACATTCTACTGGCCAATAGAGTGAGGACAGGACTCCAAGGTAACAAAAGCGGTGCTAATCAAAACGATCCCGAGATGGAGAACCGAAGCAAATCCATTATTTTATTACTAGCTGTGGTAAACCACTGTTTGTATTCCACTGTGTACATGCCTGGACATGCCTCGGCTGACTCCTCCCACAAGTCCTAGTATAAAGGTGACTGCTTCCCAGCCCTTTGTATTTCTGGACCGGTCGACCACTCGAGGCAGACCTTCATTCTTTTGTTAATAAAAGCCTTTAGTTACTCTCTTAACTCTCAGTCATTTATGAGTAATTGATAGCGCATCAATTTTATTAACAAAATTTTTATAATGGAGAAGATCCTCACACCAGCATGCCTGGACTTAGATCATCGGGAGGCGGACTCATCCACCAAGTTTACTCACTGGCATAAGTGTTTCGAAAATTCCTGACCGCCTCCGCAGCAATCAAATCGGACGAGGACAAACTGGATGTCCTGACCTCCAAAGTGAACCACTGAGTGTACTCGGTCATCCAAGACGCGACCTCGTACGCGGACGCGATCAAGCTCCTCAAGGACCAGTACACACGCCCAGTGAATGAAGTGTATGCCAGGCACCTTCTGGGGAGTCGTAAACAACAACCTGGGGAATCGACCGTGGAATACCTTCAGGCACTGTCTGTGCTTGGCCGGGCCTGTGGTTGTAAGGATGTAAAGGCCGCCGTGTACACAGAGGAACTTATACGGGACGCTTTTGTAGCGGGCCACAGATCCAATTACACCCGACAGCAACTGTTGGAGCAGAGTGACCTCGACCTCAACAAGGCCTCTGAACTCGCACTATCATTGGATGCAGCCTACCGGGGCATGGATGCCTACTCCTCTGCACCGTGGACGCCGTGCGGAATGACAGCCTGGGACACGGTAGGACCACCTCATAGCGCCATGCCACCCCAGCCGCACCCCAGCAACGGCCCAACTACCACAGCAGTGTCCCAAGGCCAGACAGCAGTGCCACAAGGCCAGAAATGCTACTTCTGTGGCCAGGCAAAACACCCCAGAGCGCGCTGCCCGGCGAAAAACGCGATCTGCTCAGGCTGCAGGAAGAAGGGACACTACGCTATCATCTGCACGGCCAAAGACACCCTGTACCCCAGCAGCGCCGCGTGTGGGCCATGCGGGCCGCCATCTTGGGCCTCCCTGGCCATGTGCGATCCACCGGTACAGCAGCCATTTTGGACGCCTCCAGCCACATGGGGATCATGGACGCCGCCATCTTGGACGACAGCCAGAATGCAGCAGGCCCCCAACACCGCCTCATCTGATACCCGCAGCGACACACCGACCCCTACGCTGGCATCCGTTACACTGGACCAAGCGAGACCGCACCAGCTGGCCAGTTCCACAATGGACATTAAGGTAAATGGCCATGATACAATCTGCCTTTTTGACTCTGGGAGCACGGAGAGCTTCATCCACCCTGACACGGTGCGGCGTTGCTCTCTCCCAGTCCTGCCTGCACACCAGCGGATTTCTATGGCCTCCGAGTCCCAGTCGGCGGACATCGGCGGCTACTGCGTAGTGACACTCGTAGTAGACGGGACCGTGTACGATCATTTTAAACTTCTGGTCCTGCCCGACCTCTGCGCTGCCGTCCTGCTGGGGTTAGATTTTCAGTGCCACCTTAAAAGTGTTACGATGGCGTACGGTGGACCGCTACCCCCACTCACAGTCCACAGCCAGCAACTCCCAAATTGCCCACCGCGCACCAGGTGCAACCTCTCCACACTCAGAGTCACCCCCCCCCCCACTGTTTGCTAACCTCACCCCCGACTGTAAGCCCATCGCCACAAAGAGCAGGCGATACAGTGCCGGGGACAGGGTTTTCATTAAAACCGAAGTGGAGCGGCTCCTGAAGGAAGGGATTATTGAGGGCAGCACCAGCCCCTGGCGAGCCCAGGTTGTGGTCGTTAAGACCGGCGAGAAGCAGCACCTGGTCATCGACTACAGCCAGACAATAAATCGCTACACCCTGCTGGATGCCTACCCACTCCCCCGCATAGCTGATATGGTCAACCAGATCGCGCAGTACCGCGTCTTCTCGACCATTGACCTGAAATCAGCGTACCACCAACTCCCTATCCGCCCTGAGGACCGCCAGTATACTGCCTTTGTGGCAAACGGCCGCCTCTACCACATCCTTCGGGTTCCCTTTGGCGTCACCAACGGTGTCTCCGTCTTCCAAAGGGAGATGGACCGGATGGTAGATCAAAATGCGTTGCAGGCCACTTTCCCATATCTGGACAATGTGACCATCTGCAGCCGTGACTTGCAGGACCATGACGCAAACCTCGAAAAATTCCTCCGCACCGCCCAACTCCTGAACCTGACATATAACAAGGAGAAGTACATATTCCGCACAAACCGCCTCGCCATCCTTGGCTGTGTTGAGGAACACGGAGTCATCGGCCCCAACCCCGACCGGATGCATCCCCTTATGGAACTCCCACTGCCCCACTGCCTCAAGGCCCTGAAGAGGTGCCTAGGGTTTTTCTCCTATTATGCCCAGTGGGTCCCCTACTATGCGGACAAGGCCCATCCACTGATCAAGTCCACCTCTTTTCCCTTGATGGCAGAGGCCCGCTTAGCCTTCCACCGTATCAAGGAAGACATTGCCAAAGCCACCATGCACGCAGTGGACGAATTCATCCCCTTCCAGGTGGAAAGCGACGCGTCCGACTTTGCCCTGGCCGCTACCCTCAATCAGGCGGGGAGACCCGTGGCCTTCTTTTCAGGAACCCTCCAAGGCCCGGAGACCAGACACTCCGCTGTTGAGAAGGAGGCCCAGGCGATTGTGGAGGCTGTGCGTCATTGGAGGCACTACCTGGCCGGAAAACGATTTACCCTGCTCACTGACCAACGTTCAGTTGCTTTCATGTTTAACAACAAGCAGAGGGGCAAAATCAAAAATGACAAGATCTTGAGGTGGAGAATCGAACTTTCCACCTACAATTACGAGATCTTGTACCGGCCCGGGAAGCTCAATGAACCCCCGGATGCGCTATCGCATGGCACCTGCGCCAGCGCACAGAGCGATAGACTGCAGGCCCTCCACAATGACCTCAGCCACCCGGGGGTCACCAGGTTTTTCCACTTCATCAAGGCCCGCAACCTGCCTTACTCTATTGAGGAGGTCAGGACCATGACCAGGAACTGCCAAGTCTGCGCTGAGTGCAAACCGCACTTTTATAGACCAGACAGGGCCCACCTGATAAAAGCCACTCGCCCCTTCGACCGCCTGAGCGTTGATTTTAAAGGGCCTCTCCCCTCCTCCGACCGCAATGTGTACTTCCTCAATATTAATGATGAGTACTCCCGTTTCCTGTTCGCCATCCCCTGCCCGGACATGAGCAGTGCCACGGTCATTAAATGTCTGAATGACCTCTTCACCCTGTTCGGTTTCCCCAGCTATATCCATAGCGACCGGGGCTCATCGTTTATGAGCGACGAACTCCGTCAGTACCTGCTAACTAGGGGTATTGCCACAAGCAGGACCACCAGTTACAACCCCCGGGGGAACGGACAGGTGGAAAGAGAAAATGCGACAGTTTGGAAGGCCGCCCTTCTAGCCTTAAAGTCTAGGGGCCTTCCAACCTCCCGCTGGCAGGATGTGCTCCCCGATGCGCTCCACTCTATTCGGTCACTGCTCTGCACTGCCACTAACGCCACCCCTCATGAGAAAATGTTTGTCTTCCCAAGGAAGTGCACATCGGGGACATCGCTACCACCATGGCTGACGTCCCCAGGGCCGGTCCTACTGAGAAGGCACGTGAGGACCCATAAAATGGACCCCCTGGTCGAGAGGGTCGACCTCCTCCACGCCAACCCCCAGTATGCTTACATTGCATACCCGGCCGGGCGGGAGGACACAGTTTCCATAAGAGACCTTGCACCCTCGGGGGCCGCAGTGACCCACTACTCACTACCACCCCCCCCCCACGATCCGATATCCAGCCCCAGCAGATGGCAGGCCTGGGCCCCGCGACACGCTCGACATCTACGAGGACGACACGCCTGTGCCACAGCCCACGCAGGACTCGACGCCGGAAGCTCCACTACCCCTGCCGTTGCCCCGCCGATCACAGCGGCAGACAAGACCACCGGAGAGACTCCAATACACTAACTTTTAATACACTTCACCCCGCCGGACTCAATTTTAAACAAGGGGTTAATGTGGTAAACCACTGTTTGTATTCCACTGTGTACATGCCTGGACATGCCTCGGCTGACTCCTCCCACAAGTCCTAGTATAAAGGTGACTGCTCCCCAGCCCTTTGTATTTCTGGACCGGTCGACCACTCGAGGCAGACCTTCATTCTTTTGTTAATAAAAGCCTTTAGTTACTCTCTTAACTCTCAGTCTTTTATGAGTAATTGATAGCGCATCACTAGCCATCTCAGGCAATTTTATACTTTGATGGATGCTAATTTTCATGTTTGACTTATGTGTGCAATTTACAGATGTTCAATTTTTGGAAACAAATTGCAATGACTCTTTCGCCATTATGGAACAGTCTGGGTATATGCTTGGAAATTTGAGTTCATGCACAAACATGTTTATTTATGCCATGTCCCAGAGTAAATTCAGAGAGGAATTGAAGAATGTGATTAAGCACCCTTTTCTATATTTACTAATTTAATCAAATAATTGAAAAGACTTCACAAAACTACACTGCAGTTATATCCGGCTGAACCTAACATCAGTTGTTCACTTCACATGTACACACAGAAATCTCCGAAGGCAATGGAAAGTTGCAATCTGGTCTCTATTAGCTGTCATAGTCGAGGAGATCAAATCTGACTGGGTTAACATTAAACAATAACTGAAAATGCTGGAAACATTCAGCAGGGCAGGCAGCATCATGGAGAGAGCGGTAGAGTTAACGTTTTAGGTCGATGACCCTTCGGCAGAACTGGAAAAAGTAACAGATATTTAAGCAAGTGTGGGGCAGGGAAAGGGAGGAGGGGAGGAAAGAAGAAAGGGGAAGATCTAGATTAGGGAGAAAGGCTGGAGAGATTAAAAGACAACAGAGATGGTGTGCACGGCAAAATGAGATGGTAATGGGATAAGTTATGAAACAAAATATGACTCTTGATGAGGTGTAAAAGACAATGGCAGGATCATCATCAGCTGCCATGTAAGAGAGAAAAGAAAACATGGGGGCCGGGGTTATAGTCTGAAATCGTTGAACTCGATGTTGAGTCCAGGAGTCTGTTAAGCGCCTAATCGAAAGACGAGATGCTGTTCCTCGAGATTACATTGATCTGCTTTAGAACAGTGTAAGAGGCCGAGGACGGAAAGGTAAGAGCGGGAGTGGAGTGGAGGTTAAATAACAGGTGACCGGAAACTCAGGGTCACACGTATGGACTGAACAGAGGTGTTCTGCAAAGTGGTCACCCAATCTAAGTTTTGTCACGTCAATATAGAGGAGACCAAATTGTGAGCAGTGAATACAGTGTACTAAATTGCAAAAAGTACCAGTAAATCGCTGTTTCACCTGGAAGGCCCTGGACAGTGGGAAAGAAGGAGGTAAAGGGGCAGGTGCTGCCTCTCCTGTGCTTGCACGGGAAGTTGCAGTGGGAAGGGGAATGGTGTTAGGGTGATAGAAGAGTTGACCAGGGTGTAGCGGAGGGAGTGGTCCCTTTGGAATGCTTAATGTGGAGGGGAGGGGACAATCTGTTTAGCAGTGGGATCACGCTGGCGGTGCCAGAAATGGTGCAGGCTGATCTGTTGAATGTGGAGGCTGGTGGGGTGAAACATGAGGACGGGGGAACACTATCGTGGTTCTGGAAGCGAGAGGAAAGGGAAGAGCAGAAGTGTGGGAAATGGAACGGACATGGTCAAAAGGCATGTCAACCATGGTGACCCTCGGTTGAGGAAAGAGGAAGAGACATCGGTGGCACTAGTCTGAAGTTGGCATCGTCTGAACAGATGTGTTGCATTTGGAGAAACTGAGAGAACGGTATAGAGTCCTTACAGGGAGCAGTGTGGGAGGAAGTGTAGTCCAGGTAGCTGTGGGAGTCAGTGGGCTTAGAGTGGATGTTTCTCGATAGACTATCCCCAGAAATGGAGAGAGAGAGAAGTCAATGAAGTGAAGGGAAGACTCGGAAATGGACTATGTGAAGGTGAGAAAAGGGGGAAAATTGGTCGCAAAGTTTATGAAATTTTCTAATTCCAGACGAGAGCAGGAAACGATACCAATAGAGTCATCAAAGTAACAGAAAAAGAGCTGAGCAATGGGAACTTATTAGGACTGGAACAAAGAATGTTTCACATATGCCACGAATGGACAGGTATAGAGAGGGTCCATGCGGGTCCTCATAGCAACACCTTTAATTTGGAGCAAGTGAGAGGAGTCAAAGGAGTAGCTGTTCAATGTGAGAACAAGTTCAGCCAGGCGGAGGAAGGCGGTGGTGGATGATAACAGTTTTGCCCTCTGTTCAACAAGGAAGTGGAGTGCCCTCATGCCGTCCTGGTGGAGGATGCAGGTGTAGAGGTATTGGACTTCAATAGTGAAAAGTAGGCGGTTGGGGGCCAGTAAACTGGAAAATTCTGAAGTGGTGAAGGGCGTCGGAATAGTTGCAAATATAGGTGAGAAGAGACTGGACAAGGTGAGAAAAAATCAGTTCCGTATGCTTTTTCCAGTTCTGACGAAGGGTCATCAACTTGAAACGTTAACTCTGTTTCACGCTCCACTATACTGCCTGGCCTGCTGTGTGTTTCCAGCATTTTCTGTAGTATTTTTCAGATTTCAAGCTTCCGCAGTATTTTGCTATTGGGTTAATATTAAAGTCTGCCTTCAGTATAAGGCAGGTGTTATAGGATTGGTTCAAACGCATATTTTTGCAGAAACTAAGAAAATCAATTACAGAAGCACATCTGTAGTTTTTCGCTGATCCTCCTCATTCTATCAGAAAGATGCGTAGTTATCTGTTGAAACCACTAACTATTCCCTTCAGCTGGCGAGTCTTTCACATTATGCCACGGGTGTTTGATCCTTTCAGTGACAATTCCTGTCTGACCTGACATTTTGCTCGCAAGTTGCGAACTTTCAACATGTAATGTGGAATTTGAAATATTCACCACATAGATTTGAATAAACTTGCTCATCGCCTTCATGGTGTTGGACAATCCAATTGTGTCACTAGGTATCTGCTCCTTTCCAAGAAAATTTCAAATTGCTTCAAGTTTTCTATAAATCTCAATTCGTGGCTGTTACTGGAATTAGACACTGCACCTACCATATGAATATTGTCTGATATTTCATCATCCACCTGTCTGATTTAGACTTGAATGTTGTGACAGCATGGTGGCATAGTGGTTAGCACTGTTGCCTCACAGCGCCAGGAACCCGGGTTCGAATCTGGCCTCGGGTGACTGTCTGTGTGGAGTTTGTGCATTCTCCCTGTGTTTGCGTGGGTTTTCTCTGCATGCTCCGGTTTCCTCCCACAGTCCAAAGATGTGTGGGTTAGGTTGATTGGCTATGATAAATTGACCCTTAGTGTTAGGGGGATTAAATACGGGGATAGGGTGGGATATGTGTTGGTGTAGGGGTTACAGGGATCGGGTGGGATATGTGTCGGTGCAGGCTCGATGGGCCGAAATGGCCTCTATCTGCACTGTGGGGATTCTGTGATTCTGTGACTGTTTATGCCTCAGACACGAAGAATGCAAGTGAATTCCACAGCCGTATAACCCATTATGTAGAGAACTTCCTGCTGCACTTTGCTCTAAATCTCTTACATTTAATCTTCTATCAATGACTCCTCATTTTTGGTCACTCAACGACTGGAAACACATAGCTTATATCTATCCTTAAACAAACGATCATCATTTTAAACACTTGTATCATATTGCAGTACAATATTGTCTAATGGAATCAATATTTTTTAAGGATACTTAAATATCGCTGTGTTTGCCCAATAAGTTATAATGGTAATCAATCCATGTACTGGGACATTATAAACATTCTTTATTGGACTGGTGCAAATGTAATTGAATAGGACAGTTTGGTGCCTCATGTTATATCACGTTGTTGTCGATTTGCAAATTATGCCATGATGCTGGATTTGCTGATAATACCTGCATTGTAGAAATCGTTTGATTTTCTCACCATTGATTTCATTGGAAATAAAATTTGGGAGTTTTTACAATGGGCCGACAATCCATAAAATAAATTTTACCTGGCAGAGGGAAGTTGAAAATGTAACTGCAATGTTGGTCGTCATTACCATTGTCACCACAACTCGGGAATAATTTGATTTACCTGAGCTGAACAATAAGACCTTGTGATTGGTGCAAATGGACGAAGGCGGGGAATCAAAACCAATGGTATTGCATTGGTCGCCTTTTCTACGAATGGTCTGTTATTCAGTTCCATTGTCTTTAATAGACCTGAAAATCAGGCGTGTTGTATAATGATCCACAAATGCGATTCCGCCAGTTTTATCTCCCCACCTATGTCCAATTTCACACCCAATAGAAGAACAATAGCCCCGTTGGATCAGAACCTGTGCACTGAACCTAGGCTAAACATAAGCACAGTTAAGGCATTACCAGAGGATATAAAATGAATGTCAGCTCGGAAATTATTTCACCTCAGACACATGCTGGGAGAGCAATTGGCTAACACCCCAAAATGTGGCGTGGGGATCGTGGTACGCCATTAAACCAAAGCCTTTCATTGCCTTGCAGGCAGCATGGTAAATTACATTACATTAGTTCAGCGCGCAGCCAGTGCACCCATGCTGTTCATTGGATTCACGCATCAGCTGGCGATGCATTATCGCCATTGGTGAGCGCTGCTTAGAGGCAGCCTGCGCCTCTGAAACGGAAGATGCATTGTGGCAGCAAGAAGTGGTGGGAGTAATTTGAAAACTGACGCTTTGCACTCAAAGTTTGAGCATGAGCTGAACATGCTAAAGAGCGGGCACCAAGGTTTTCAGACACTGCACTGGTCTCGGTGAAGCAGGTGGAAAAAAGGAGAGATATCCTGTAGCCACGGGGGGCAGGAGGTTCACCAGACAGATGCTCAGGAGGCAGTGGGAAGGAATAGCGGCAGAGGCCAATACCAGAGTTTTGATCCAAAAACATGGATGGAGTGCAGGAAGCAGCTTAACGATCTCACACGAGTTTTCAAGGTCAGTGAGTTCTTTTTCCAAAGGCACATCCTAAGAACTGCAAATCTAGCCTCATCCACTTCTTAATTCTCTAAACCCCATCACGCGCCTACCAACAATCGCGATCAATAAGTACTCAACTCATCTATTCATATGCTTAACCTCACACTCAACACAGTTGCAAGCATTGCACCCAAAACTCAAAGCTCGCACACAATGTCTGCTATTCAACTATGACAGCCATCTCAACCAAATATATTGCAGGAAACTCATTGACAGACTTCCCCCTTTCTTACATGAGCAGGTGGCACATAACAGCAGGCTGCAGAAAAGAGTTGGAGGAGGTCAAGCGCCTGCATGTTTTAACGCACATGGAGGAGACAGTGTAGGCCATCATGAGAAGGGGCATTGCTGAAGCCGTGGCCACTCTCGGGACTGAAGCAATTGATGATAATATCAGTATACCTAATGCCCTTTCTCACATCCCGCATCTCCCTCATTCCACAATCTCTTCTGACTGAGAAGCTGCAGAGGGTGTAAGAATGCACTTGTTACTTTCTCCTCTCTCATCACCACAACACAACCCTTGTCCCTTTTTCATTTAAGATACCCAAGAACTGGAACCTGCCCAGTCAGTGGAGGACGAGGAAGAAAAAAGTGAAGATGAACAGATACCATCAATCCATCTTACAGTCACAGCCAGCAGCTCTGCACATATTTTATTGGCTGGGACAGAGGAGTGGTCTGCACGTGGTGAGACACCGGATACAAGTGCGCAGAACTCTGGTTGGAGGGAAGGAAAAGTACAGGCACCAACTCGCTGGAGGGTGAGGTCTCACATTAGGGCAGCACGGTGGCATAGTGGTTAGCACTGTTGCCTCACAGCGGCAGGGACCCGGGTTCGAATCCGGCCTCGGGTGACTGTCTGTGTGGAGTTTGCACATTCTCCCCGTGTTTGCGTGGGTTTCCTCCGGGTGCTCCGGTTTCCTCCCACAGTCCAAAGATGTGCGGGTTAGGTTGATTGGCTGTGATAAACTGACCCTTAGTGTTAGGGGGATTAAATACGGGGATATGGTGGGATATGTGTTGGTGTATGGGTTATGGGGATCGGGTGGGATATATGTCAGTGCAGGCTCGATGGGCCGAAATGGCCTCTATATGCACTGTGGGGTTTCTGTGATTCTGTGATTATTTCTGCGGCAGAAGACTTAGATGAGGACTTCAATGGGACAGGCTGCAGAAGCAGGCTGATGGGTGTATACACCCAAATGCTTGTTGCAATTATCACATAAGGGGATTTGGTAATGGAAGTGCGGTTATACATGCAGTAGAATTAAAAGTTCACCAGAAAATACCCCATCCTATGAATAAAACACAATCTTGGGAAGGACGTAATACAACCCTGGTCAATTGCTCTAAGCACACCCCAGGACCGACCAATAGGCTAGTGCTACTCCCAACTCGGATGATATTGTACCATTATGTGCAACACGAGGTGGTGCCAGTAATATTGAATCTGACTGAAGTGGGACTGCCAAACTGGTGCAAGCCAGAGACAGCGCGGTTATATGGGAGGATGATGCGGGAATTAATAGCATGATTTTGGGAAAGGGCCAGCACAGCACTGGCGGAATCGGAATTAGAGCCATACCATCACATGAGCTCTAAGGAGGGTAATGTATTTAACAATGACTTTGGGGAAAATATTACTGAGATCATTGAAGAAAACTATGTCGGTTGCAGGATTAAAGGGGACCATATCAGAAGGTGATGGGCTGTGATAAGAGAGGTAGCAAATGTTTTTTAACACTGGAACCTTCCTCGTTAATAGTTTAGATTTGGTCAGTTTCGATCAATCCGTAAAGGTGGTTAGAAATCGTTTAAGGGAAATTTTGAATAAACTGAATGGCCTAGAACAAAATGAATTGAAGGAGGATCAAATAATGACCATTCATCTGCAGGATGTGGTTTAATATATAGAATCCGATGCTAAAACGTAATCAAATTTTAATGGAGGTTCGGAATGCCTCTAATGAGGCCGCACGAAATGATAAGTGTTTAATGAGTGGATCTTGGAAAGTGGAGAAAGCCCGTGAAAACATGCAGAGCATTTCTGAGGGGAAGCTACCCTCGGGGGTGACTGATCGACACCTGAGTGCAATGTTCACTTACCAATTTACCATGAATATGTATAAAGTCAGGGGGTTGCAGGTGTACCCAGTAAAGCATGAATGCCATTTGCCGAAGGAAAACAACATCACACTGTTGGGGATGGTATAAAATTATCTCATTTTGCCCCAAAATGACAACTCCAAATCCGTTGTTCTGCGTGGAGAATATAGGAGTACATCAGGGAGAGCACTTAATAAGGTATGACAAATCCCCAAAGTAAGTGACCAGAGTGGATGGGACCACCTGGATGACCCCAGATCTTACCGGTTGCACTCAAGCTCGGGACACTTTCATCTGCCCTTATGTTGTGATAGAACATGCAGCCCCTTGTGTGCAGGTTTGATTGGGATGTGACAGCATGGAACATCACCATGAAAGTGATTGCGGGGCCGCATTTTCCCATACGATCTGTGTATCGATGGAAGGATGAATATTGTTTCACTACAAAGCACAGGGAATACTGGGATGGCAACAACCTGACTTGTCCTGTTGCGACAGGGACATTTTGTTTTACCCCAGTCCAGTCTGGGAGTCCTGGGGCGCTGGTTTTCTTAAGAATTTATTCGCATAGACAAGTAGATACAGCTGTAGAAGCTGAGTTAATAGAGCAATTGCACCAGCACGTGACTCGATTCGGCTACGACATTCCACCTCTCCCAGGACACTTGGTAGACTTAACGAAACAAGTTATTCAGTCCCAAAAGCACTGTTATTCCTTGGCCCAGAAAAACCGTGAACTGCATAAAGCAATCCTTAAGGTCGGGGGCGATTCGGCCTGGTGCGATATGTGTATTAGTATTGAGGTCCATCCCTGGATAAGATTTATTTCCCACGTTTTGGTCATTGTTCATTTGCTGATTGTGTTATTTTTACTAATGAAAACTTGCCGAGTCAAGAGGAGACACAAGCAGCAAGAGTGGGTTAAACTGTTGCAGAAGATGCCGAAGGAGGAAGACAAGGCCTACAAAGTGTAAGTGCCTGTGCTTCCTGATTCAGGTGCATAGCCACGTGAGTGTGGACTGTAAGAATAAGCCATTTGCTGTAAATTTTGCTGTAACTTGACCAAACTTAAAAGTTGAACAAATTTAATATACCAGCATGCTTCGAGAAGCTGAGAGGTTGGTAACTGTGGGAACTTTGTATGGAAACTATTCTCAGATAAAGAAGAACGTGGACAGAAACAGAAACTTGCTGCTGGAATGTAAAACAGACTGCTCCAGTTGTAAGATATAAAGGCTGCCTGCTGCCTTTTAACAGATAAGGGATGCAGACTTTGAATGTTCTGTGGAGAAGAAGCTACTGAACTGTTGAGCCATTTCAAAAACAAGAACATCTTCAGACTTTGGAATGTAACCAGCCTTACAGACCACTGACTGATTGACCACTGATAATAAGACGAGAAAAACAACTACTGACTAATCTTTGCTAAAGTTTGTGACATGTATGCTGTGAGCGTGTTGCCACATTTCATGGTATAAAAGATGCTGTAAAAAGGCACTCAGGGCAGCAGCCAGGCAACCTGGTCTGTTGTCAGAAATCATGCGTCAGAGAAGGTCAGAGGCTGTGTATTCTGTGGCAAGTGACTCACCTCCTGATTCAACAGAAAACTTCCACCACCTAAAACGCACAACTCAGGAGTGTGATGGAATACTCTCCACTTGTCTGGGTGAGTGTAGCTCCAACAACACACAAGAATCGCGACACCATCCAGAACAAAACAGTTTGCTTGATCGGCCCAACTTTCACCACCTTAAACATTCACTGCTTCCGCCAATGGCACAAAATAGCTGCAGTGTATACCATCTACAGGATACTCTGCAGCAACTCGCAAAGGCTTCTTCAGCAGTACCTCCCAAACCAATAGCTCTACCACCTAGAAGAACAAGGGCAGTAGGCAAAAGGGAACACTGCCTCATCCAAGTTCCCCTTCAAGTCACACAGCATCCTAACTTGGAAATATATCGCCTAGACGTCATGATTGGTGGTTCAAAATCTGGGAACACTCTACCTAATAGCACTGTGGGATTACCTCCACCACATGGATTGCAGCCATCCAAGATGGCGGCTCACCACCACCATCTCAAGGGCAATTAAAATAGGCAATAAATGCTGGCCTTGCCAGTGGCACCCACATCCGCTACATCAATCAAAAAAAAGGCATAATTATGTGCTCGTTCATATTCAACAATTAAGCATTTTATAACTGATAACTACTTAGGAATTCCTTCAACAGGCTCCGGATCATCACAAATATAGGTGTCATGGGACTCGCTTAGAGAAACATCCAACCGAATTCATTCTTAGTCGTGAGTCCTAACTATGGATGATTAAACATCATAACGCTTAGAAAGTGCCCATTATATCATAGAATCTCGAAAGATAACCATCTGAATTCGCACCAACCAGCATCAACATATCAGTTAGGAGCGGGGAGCCCAGATCATGGCTCCCTACCTAATCCAGTGGTGATGTGGTAATTCCCAATGCTGACCTATCAACTCTGTAAGAAAAGATTATGAAATGTGATTCTAGTCACCATGTAATAACAGTTCAACAACTTAATTTTTTAAAATGTTGCCCTCACACACTAACTGCCTCTTAAAACAACAATTCAATAAGTTACATAGATAGCTTGCTGATAAGGAACAACCTACAGATATTTCTGAAGGAGACGAATCCCAAGAAGAGGCACCCTCCGCCAGTCAGTTAACTTTAAGGGCCAGAATTTCAGGTCCCATGGTTGAGTACATGCTGGGTACTCATGCGTAGGCCCAACGAAAGTGCTGGTGTCGTGCATGCACTGCCATGTGTGGGAAATCGGAACTTCCATTCCCTTAAAGGAAGGGGTTCACAGGTCGACCACGTGCGCCGGAGAGACAGCACGTATTCCTGGAACTTCCGGTTTGTTTCCATGTTTTTCCAGGAGGGTAAGTCTCCAGCAGCTATGCTTGTAAAAAGCAGTTGCAAGGCCTGCTTTTAACAAGGTAAGTGGTGAATTAAGTAAAATTAAAACATTTTTCCACAGGTTTATTATTTTTAAACACTTTAAAGAAAGGCACGTTTATTTTTAGCCCCGTTAGAAACTGTAATATATATTTTCAAAAATTTACATTATTGTTTAAAATAGTTATTTTATGTCATTTATAGTTATTTTAAAAATGTGATTTCTTTTAAAATTATTTGAAGTTTTGGTTATGTTTTGGGGCTGAATTGTATTCATAGATTTGACAGGTCTACCTGTCAAAATCTATGAATACAGATTCCCTGCTACCATTGGCTCTCCATGGCCCACGTGATCCCAGGTTACACTTCGAACTAATTGCGTCCCAGGGATATGCAATCACTGCACGCCGGCAGTTGGAGCAGGCCCAGGATCCGAATCCCATGTGGGCCCACAGCACAATGGCCGGCATGCTAGGTAAGTGCAGGTCGGAGGATTGCACCCGCGGGAAGCCTCCGACCCGAATTTCTGGGCCATTATCAGTGCTCAAAATCAATGCTTATAACATAGAGGGAGGGGATATTTTCCAACTGTTTATGGTGCCGAGTCTGGAAAATGGTCCGCACTTCTGTAAACATAAGATGGAGTATGACAGGACTTTCTCACTTTATCGAGAAACACAGAAACACAATGAACCAAGCACAATTAAAATTCTTGTAAGAAACAAAACGTCATCAGTTGGCGCAATAAGCTCGGTCCATCAGACTCCCAGAAGCTGGCTCCTCTTCAAAATGGCGCCATGGGATATTTTATGTCCATCTGAGAGGGCAGAAAGCAGACTCGGTTAAATGTCTTCATGCTAACAACTTCAGCATCGTGCATTGGCACTTCTACCGTCGACATTAGATATCCTACTTCCACATTTCTCACCGGCATGTGTCATGGTTATATCAATCTGAAGTTTTCCCGCTCACACATTGACCAACCATTTCTTGTCTCACGGGCCACAACCTCAGAATCTACCCTATATTCTCTCCACTGGTGGGGCTGTCACACTTAAGGGCCAGAACCCGCTTCCTTTGTGTCCAATCGGTTGCATTTATATGATATTAAATGAACCTAGAATTTTGGTTTTGTGATCTTCTGAGTTGCGCAGTTTGACCTCAATGGGTGTCAGCTGATCAGCTGGTTTGGTGAAATACCTGTTTGTCGAATCATACAGTCCTGCTGCCTTTACAAAACTTCTTTGGCTCACAGGCATTGATTAAGTGATCACTTGATCAACTCCCTTAGGAATATAACTCAGGAGTTGATAGTCTCTGTTTTTGTTGGGTCCAACCATTATTTGTTCTAACTTGTGTGTGCTCAGGATTAATAATTACACACCGCTTTTGGGAATGACCACTAGAGATCACGTGGGACACCCATCAATTTCATCTGATTACATCTGATTATATGAAAAGCGAAAACTAACAGTCGCCAGATGAATTCACAGGCTAAATCTAACGATCAGAGTTTAATCACAGGCTACACAATACATCGACCGGGTAACTCACAACAGGATGCCGTGTAATGTACGATAGCAAAATACTGCAGATGCTGGAAATCCGAAATAACAACAGAAAATGCTGGAAAATCTCAGCAGGCCAGGCAACTTCCATGGAGAGAAATTAAAGTCAATGTTTTGGGTCGAAACCATTTCTCAAAACTGGAAAGGAAATAAAATAGATCGAAGGCAGGGCTGCGATATCACAACAGAAGTAAAAGAGATATTAAGATGTATTCAAAACCAGACGAGATGGTAATCGGACAGTGGAGACAAAAGATGGCTCAGATTAGGTGTGAAGTGTACTGGCAGGATGAGAGACAGCTGCCATGTGGGAGAGAGAAAAAAAAGGAAGGCGGGGAGGGGAAAGAAAGACCCAAAACGAAGGGGTGGAAAAAATATAAGTAAAAATGTAATAGGGGCTGAGGTTATGATCAAAGTGTCTAATCGTAAGATGAGCTGCAGTTCCTCAAGCTTACGCTGAGCTTCTATGGAACAATGCAAAAGGCCAAGGACTGAGGGGGAATGGAGCACTAAATTGAAATGACAGGTGACCGGAAGCTCGGGGTCACCCTTACCGACTGAACAGAGCTGTTCCACAAAGCGGTCACCCAATCTGCGTTTGGTCTCCCCAATGTAGAGGAGACTGCATCGTGAGCAGCGAATACAGTATACTAGATTGCAAGAATACAAGTAAATCGCTGTTTCACCTGGAAGGGGTGTTTGGGGTCCTGGACAGTGGGAAGGGGAGAGGTATATGGGCAGGTGTTACATCTCCTGCGCTTGCACGGGAAAGTGCCACGCAAAGGGGAAGGGCTGTTGGGAGTGATAGAGGAGTTGACTGGGGTGTCTCGGAGGGAGCGGTCCCTATGGAATGCTGAAAGGGGAGGGGAGGGGAAGATGCATTTGGTGGTGGGATCATTTTGGAGGCAGCGGAAATGGCGGAGGATGATCTGTTGAATGTGGAGGCTGGTGGGGTGAAAGGTGAGGACAAGGGGAACCCTATCGTGGTTCTGGGAGGGAAGAGCAGGGGTGAGGGCAGAAGTGCGGGAGATAGAACGGACACGGTCGAGGGCTGTGTCAACCACGGTAGAGTGTAATCCTTGGTTGCGGAAAAAGGAAGACATGTCTGAAGCACTGGTGTGGAAGGTGGAATCGTCGGAGCAGATACGGCGGAGACGGAGAATCTGGGAGAATGGACTCGAGTCCTTACAGGAGTCGGGGTGGGAGGAAGTGTAGTCCAGGTAGCTGTGGGAGTCAGTGAGCTTGCCGTGAATATTGGTTGATAACCTATCCCCAGAGATGGAGACGGAGAAGTCGAGGAAGGGAAGGGATTTCAGATCATAACCACGGCCCCTATTACACTTTTACTTATATTCTTTTTCCACCCCTTCGTTTTGGGTCTTCCTTCCCCTCCCCCTTCCTTTTTTTCTCTCTCTCCTACATGGCAGCTGTCTCTCATCCTGTCAGTACACTTCACACCTAACCTGAGCCGTCTTTTGTCTCCACTGTCCTATTACCATCTCGTCTGGTTTTGAATACCTCTTAATGTCTCTTTTACTTCTTTTGTGCTATCGCAGCCCTGACTTCGATCTATTTTATTTCCTTTCCAGTTTTGAAAAAGGGTTTTGACCCGAAACGTTGACTCTAATTTCTCTGCACGGATGTTGCCCGGCCTGCTGAGTTTTTCCAGCATTTTCTGTTGTTGTTGCCGTGTAATGTGCTTTAATATCAGTAATTATTTACTCAGAAGTTTGCAGTCTACCCTCCCACTGGAGAATTTCTTGTATAGTTTTTCAGGCTCAGCGATTTTTGAATGAAACAAATGTTACTTCGACTTTTCCCAGACTGGATAATGAAAATTTCTAGTCAACCCACAGAGTTCAGATCTCCAGTCAGACTTAAAGGCAAGTCAACATTTAGAATGTGGCACTGCAAATACATCCGGCTACAGAGAGTACCTTGAAGTAAAAAAGAAATGGGAGGTGGAGAAGCCTTATAGCTTGTGAGAAATTGGGCCGTATTTTCTGATCAGAGCTCTCCTGCTTACCCAAGGTGTCCCGGGGCGCTGACATTTCCAATCCTGGGCCTCTCTAATCTCTAGGTGCGCAGGGCCCAGGTATCCCAGAGGCGCATGCGGTCCGCAAACATCCCTGGGATCACGTGGGCCAGGCCAGCCAATAGAAGAAGGGAATCTCCCTTCATACACTTGACAGATAGACTTCTCAAATATATGAATGGAGATCAATGAAAAAACATAGTAAAACATTAAATACATTTTTAAAAAATCACCTTTTTATAATTTTTTGAAATTACAATAAATTAAATATGTTAAACAAAAATTTATTTTTGGAAAAAGATAATTAACGATTTTACAGGGCTATAAATAAACTTATCTTTTTTTAAAGTATTTTTAAATGATAAATGACTGAAATTAAAAACAAACTTTTTTCAACTCTTATCCTGGTAAAAGCAAGCCTTACGCTTTTACCAAGTGTAAGAATTCTAAGGGTTTTCTGCGGTCGGAGGGTCTCTGTAAAGCGTAACTATCCACCCACGGAAGCCCTTCTCCAGGGCAGGAGTCTGATGTGTCAAGAGCATTCTTGACAGATCGGAAATGCCAGCTTTCAGTGTATGCACAGTGCATGCCTGAAACTGGCATTTCCAATGTCCCTCCGGGTGGGTACACAGCGCATACCCACTTGTAGGGATCGGAATATCCGGGCCAATGTATTAATGTCTATACATACTTGCACTTTTTAATCAAGTTGCCTTATTTGTACCACAATCAAAAACATTAAATCATTTACCTCCATCAGTTGTCAATCCATATGCACTGGCCTTACAACCTGGCTGCTCTCTTCAAGAATCATCTATTTATTTCCAAACAAAGGCATGGAGGAAAGCAAATAAACCCCATGCAGATTCGATGTTTCCTTTTGCACAGTCTGACAGGTCTGCACAGTTAAGTTCAGCACTGCCATGTGCACAATGGAATTCCTGTAATGGTACAGCTTGGTCAATTTAATTTTAAGTCAAATTTTCCCTTTTTGTTTGAAATTAAGCCCCATAGACCAACGAAAATCTTACGTTGTAACAGATTCACGGCAAACAATCCCGTCAAACTGTCTCAACATGCTCAATTTAAGAGGTGTTGTTAATATCAAATTGGAGTTCGAATCAAGATCATTTCCCCATCCAATTCATATGGGTAGCGAATCTGTTCGACAATACGAGGCAGAGAGCAGCAATAATGGGTATATACTGAGATTGACAGGGTGTGACTAGTGGTGTGCCCAGGCAACTGAACTGGGGCTTCAGCGTTTCGCTACATTTATAGTGACCTAGATGAAGGAATATAGAGCCAGATATCCAAGTTTGCTGATGACACCGAGAAGGGACAGTAAATAATGTAAATGGGAGCAGATGTTTTCAAAGGTAATCAATAAATTAAATGAGTGAGCAAATGTGTTTGGCAGCAAAACTGGGTGAAGTGGCAGCAGCGGTGGTGGCAGAACGAGGATAAAAGCGGCAACAGCAGCAGGTAGGCCCCACAGCAGCAGCAGACCTGGCTGAAGTGGCGTCGGCGGCGGCGGAGCGAGGATAAAACCGGTGGCAGCAGCAGGTAGGCCCCACAGCAGCAGCAGACCTGGGTGAAGCGGCGGCAGTGGAGTGATGATAAAAGCAACGGCAGCAGCAGGTAGGCCCCACAGCGGCGGTGGACCTGGGGGAAGCGGTGACGGTGGAGTGAGGATAAAAGCAGCGGCAGCAGCAGTTAGGCTCCACAGCGGTGGCGGACCTGGGTGAAGCGGTGGTGGTGGAGTGAGGATAAAAGCAGTGGCAGGCCAGGTAGGCCCCACAGCGGTGGCAGACCTGGTTGAAGCGGTGGTGGCGGAGCGAGGATAAAAGTGGCGGCAGCAGCAGGTAGGTCCCACAGTGGTGGCAGACCTGGGTGAAGTGGTGGCGGCAGCGGTGGTGCGAGGATAAAAGCAGCAGCAGCAGCAGGTAGGCCCCACAGCGGCGGTGGACCTGGGTGAAGTGGCAGCAGCGGAGCGAGGATAAAAGCAGAGGCAGCAGCAGGTAGGCCCCACAGCAGCGACGGGCCTGGGTGAAGCGGCGGCGGTGCAAGGATAAAAGTGGCGGCAGGCCAGGTAGGCCCCACAGCGGTGGCGGGCCTGGGTGAAGCGGTGGTGGTGGAGTGAGGATAAAAGCAGTGGCAGGCCAGGTAGGCCCCACAGCGGTGGCAGACCTGGGTGAAGCGGTGGTGGCGGAGCGAGGATTAAAGTGGCGGCAGCAGCAGGTAGGCCCCACAGCGGTGGCAGACCTGGGTGAAGCGGTGGTGGCGGAGCGAGGATAAAAGTGTCGGCAGCAGCAGGTAGGCCCCACAGTGATGGCAGACCTGGGTGAAGTGGTGGCGGCAGCGGTGGTGCGAGGATAAAAGCAGAGGCAGCAGCAGGTAGGCCCCACAGCAGCGGTGGGCCTGGGTGAAGCGGCGGCGGTGCAAGGATAAAAGTGGCGGCAGGCCAGGTAGGCCCCACAGCGGTGGTGGACCTGGGTGAAGTGGTGGTGGTGGAGCAAGGATAAAAGTGATGGCAGACAAGGTAGGCCCCACAACGATGGTGGAAATGGGTGAAGCGGCAGCAGTGGCCTGAGGATAAAAGTGTTGGCAGGCCAGGTAGGCCCCACAGCGGTGGCAGACCTTGGTGAATTGGCGGCGGCGGAGCGAGGATAAAAGTGGCGGCAGCAGCAGGTAGGCCCCACAGTGGTGGCAGACCTGGGTGAAGTGGTGGCGGCAGCAGTGGTGCGAGGATAAAAGCAGCAGCAGCAGCAGGTAGGCCCCACAGCGGCGGTGGACCTGGGTGAAGTGGCAGCGGTGGAGCGAGGATAAAAGCAGAGGCAGCAGCAGGTAGGCCCCACAGCAGCGGCGGGCTGGGTGAAGCGGTGGCGGTGCAAGGATAAAAGTGGCGGCAGGCCAGGTAGGCCCCACAGCGGTGGCGGACCTGGGTGAAGTGGTGGCGGTGGAGCAAGGATAAAAGTGATGGCAGACAAGGTAGGCCCCACAACGATGGTGGAAATCAGTGAAGCGGCAGCAGTGGCCTGAGGATAAAAGGGTTGGCAGGCCAGGTAGGCCCCACAGCGGTGGCAGACCTTGGTGAATTGGCGGTGGCGGAGCGAGGATAAAAGCGGTGGCAGCAGCAGGTAGGCTTACCATTCTCAGAGCAGGAGAGAGAGAAGTAAAAAGTAATCGAAGTGTGACGTCACCAGAAAGCAGGAAAGTGATTGCTTGGTGAGTATTTCTCTCTTTCTCCTTTATTCCAAAATTAAGCTCTTTGGTTTATAGTTTCTAATCTCTCTGTGGTGTAGCGGGGACTGTTGATAAACAAGGGCCCTTGAGTATATCATTTAATTTTGGTGAAATTGGTGGTATTGATTAGTTTTAATTTTATTTAAATTAATTAAAGGGAAAATCATGGCAGGAGAGATCGGCCTCTTGGTATGCACTCGTTGTGTCCCTGACGACCATGTGTGCAGGAATTGTTTCCAGCTGCAGCTATTGGCAGACCACATTGCGGCGCTGGAGCTGCGATTGGATATATACTGGAGCTTTCACGATGCTGAGGATGTCGTGGATATCACGTTTAATCAGTTGGTCACACCGCAGGTAAAGGTTGCACAGGCAGAATGGGAATGGGTGACAACCAGGCAGAGTAATAGGTGCAGGCAGGTAGTGCAGGAGTCCCCTGTGGTCATCCCCCTCTCAAACAGATATACCACTTTGGATACTTTTGAGGGGGACGGCTTATCAGATGAAGGCAGCAGCAGCCAACTTCCAGGCACCATGGGTGGTTCTGCTGCACAGCACATGAGGAAAAAGAGGGGGAGAGCTACAGTAATAGGGGATTCATTTGTAAGGGGAATAGATAGGCGTTTCTGCGGCCGCAAACGAGACTCCAGGATGGAATGTTGCCTCCCTGGTGCAAGGGTCAAGGATGTCTCAGAGTGGCTGCAGAACAATTTGGAAGGGGAGGGTGAACAGTCAGTTGTCGTGGTGCATATAGGTACCAACGATATAGGTAAAAACGGGATGAGGTCCTAAAAGCTGAATGTAGGGAGTTAGGAGGTAAATTAAAAAGTAGGACCTCAAAGGCAGTAATCTCAGGATTGCTACCAATGCCACGTTGTAGTCAGAGTAGAAATAGAAGGATATTTCAGGTGAATACGTGGCTAGAGGAATGGTGAAAGGGGGAGAGATTAAAATTCCTGGGACACTGTAACCGGCTCTGGGGGCGGTGGGACCAGTACAAACTGGACGGTTTGCACTTGGGCAGGACCAGGACCGATGTCATAGGGGGAGTGTTTGCTAGTGCTCTGGCGGAGGGTTTAAACAAAAATGGTAAGGGATTGGGAAACTGAGCAGGGAGACAGAGGAAAGGGAAACAAGGATAGAAGCAAAAGACAGGGGGGAGAAAAACAAAGGTGGAAGTCGGAGAAATCAAGGGTTTAAATCAAACATGGCCACAGTAAATAATAATTCTAAAAGTTCTAAGTACATTAAAAAAACAAGCCTGAAGGCGTTGTGTCTTAATGCGAGGAGCATTCATAATAAGGTGGATGAATTAGCTGCACACATAAAGGTAAACAAATATGATATGATTGGGATTACGGAAACATAGCTCCAGGGTGGCCAAGGCTGGGAACTCAACATCCAGAGGTATTCAATATTCAGGAAAGATAGTCAAAAAGGAAAAGGAGGAGGGGTAGCATTGCTGGTTAAAGAGGGGATTAACACAATTGTAAGGAAGGATATTAGTTCTGATGATGTGGAATCTGTATGAGTAGAACTGAGAAATATCAAGGGGCAGAAAACATTAGCGGGAGTGGTATATAGACCCCCAAACAGTAATGCGGAGGTCGGGGATGGCATTAAAAGGGAAATTAGGGAAGCGTGCAATAAGGGCACAGCAATTATCATGGTTGACTTTAATCTACATATAGATTTGGCTAACCAAATTAGTAACAATACTGTGGAGGAGAAATTCCTGGAGTGTTTACGGGATGGTTTTCTGGACCAATATGTCGAGGAATCAACTAGAGATCAGGCCATCTTAGACTGGGTATTCTGTAATGAGAAAGGATTAATTAGCAATCTTGTTGTGCGAGGCCCCTTGGGGCGGAGCGACAATAATAGGATAGAATTCTTCATTAAGATGGAGAGTGAATAGTTGACTCAGAGACTAGGGTCCTGAATTTAAATAAACGAAACTACGATGGTATGAGGCATGTTTTGGGTAGGATTGATTGGAGAATGTCACTCAAAGGGTTGACAGTGGATAGGCAATGCAAACATTCAAAGATCGCATGGCTGAACTACAGAATTTGTTCATCCCAGTTTGGCATAAAAATAAAACAAAGAAGTTGCCTCAACCATGGCGAACAAGGGAAATTAGGGATAGCATAAGATCCAAGGAGAGGACATATAAATTGGCCAGAAAAAGCAGTAAACCAGAGGTTTGGGAGCAGTTTAGGATTCAACAAAGGAGGACAAAGGGATTAATTAAGAGGGGGAAAATAGAGTATGAGAGTAAGCTAGCACGGAACATAAAAGCTGACTGTAAAAGCTTTTATAGATATGTGAAGAGAAAAAGATTGGTGAAGTCAAGCGTAGGTCCCTTACAGTCAGAATCAGGGGAATTTATAATGGGAAACAAAGAAATGGCAGACCAACTAAATTCATACTTTGGTTCTGTCTTCACAAAGGAGGACACAAATAACCTCCCAGAGATGCGGGGGAACATAGGGCCTGATGAAAGGGTGGAACTGAAAGAAATCAGTATTGATAGGGAAATAGTGTTAGGAAAATTGATGGGACTAAAGGCCGATAAATCCCCAGGACCTGATAATCTACATCCCAGGGTACTTAAGGAAGTGGCCCTGGAAATAGTAGATGCATTGCTGGTCATCTCCCAGTACTCGATAGACTCTGGAACAGTACCCATGGATTGGAGGGTAGCTAATGTTACCCCACTATTCAAAAAAGGTGGTGGAGAAAAAGCGGGGAATTATAGACCGGTAAGCCTGATATCGGTAGTGGGGAAAATGCTAGAATCTATTATAACAGATGTACCAGCAGAGCACTTGGTAAGCAGTGATAGGATCGGACAAAGTCAACATGGATTTACAAAAGGTAAATCATGCTTGACTAATCTACTGGAATTATTTGAGGATGTAACTGGTAAAATAGATAAGGGAGAACCAGTGGATGTGGTGTATTTGGACTTTCAGAAGTCTTTCGATAAGGTCCCACATAAGAGATTAGCGTGCAAAATTAAGGCACATGGGATTGGGGGCAAGGTATTGACTTGGATAGAGAAATGGTTGGCGGACAGAAAGTAAAGAGTTGGAATAAATGGGTTGTTTTCCGAGTGGCAGGCAGTGACTAGTGGGGTACTGCAAGGATCGGTCCTAGGACCCCAGCTGTTCACAATATATATTAATGATCTGGACGAGGGAATTGGATGTAATATCTCCAAATTTGCAGATGACACAAAGCTGGGTGGGAGGGTAAGCTGTGAGGAGGATGTCGTGAAACTCCAGTACGATTTGGACAGATTGGGTGATTGGGCAGAAACATGGCAAATGATTCTTAATTTTTATGCAGCTTTCTCTTCCAGGCTGCTGCTGTTGATATAAACAACCTCTCCCAGTTTGCAGTACATCGCTGCATAAGGGAGGTCAGTGCGGTTCTCTATACAAGGACAGACCGCCTCTTCTCATTCCCACTTGCCACAGTCAAGCAGGCGGAGAGAGCATGAGGGTTTGCTTTAATTGCAGGCATCCCCCTAGTGAACGGTGCCATTGAATACACCCACAATGGCTTGTGTGCGCCTTATGTCAACCTGGCCATTTTCAGGAACAGAAACGAATTCCACTCCCTTAGTGTGCAGCTGTTGTGCGATCATAGGCCTCACTTCATGAAACTGAATGCCCATCAAGATTTGAATTAGTGCTGCATGCTGCACAAACTGGCCATTATGAGGGAACAGCAGTGTCATTGCATATCAGGCGAGAAGTTGAGGAGCCTCAACATGAGGAGGAACAGAAAGAGGAAAGGAGGTAACGAAATAGACAGCCCCTCTCTGCCCGGGCTCTATGTAATGAAGTAATCAGTGAGCAATGCCAGTAAACTCACCAACACCTCCCATTTACCAACAGTCCCACGCTCCTTAACTTTCCTTTATCCCTGACCATTACATCGTCCTCTTTCCGACAACACAAAAATAAAAACAACCAGGCAATGCCCATTTCAAATCAAATCCAAAAGTATGAATTTAACCATTTCGCAAACATACAAAAATAATACAATTATTCTCGGGCATTCCATTAGAGTCTGTTGTTCCGTGTGCTTTTTCCTCTCCTAATGCTCCGATGAGCTGCTTCCCCAGAGCCTGCAGCATGGGTGGTGGAATGCTGCTGACCTTCAAATGCAGAGACAGCAGGTGGCCTCGAGGAGCTCTGGGCCTAATTGACTTGGCTTCAGACTGCACCATTTCGGCCTGTGCTGCAGCAGTCTGAGCTGACTGGCTGACAGGCAATAATATGGGTACCAGTGGAGTGGCGGTGTGGGGGCAGGAATGCTGTCATTCTGAGAGAGGAAAGCAGATTTGTGCTCCTTGGAGCCACTGTCACTCACCCGGGACGGTGCCTCAGCAATCCTAGTAATTAGTTGGAGGACAGATTGAACGAATGATGTTAGGCCATGGAAGCCCCCTTCAACAGTATTATCCAGACACATGACGGCACCATTCTGAGCTTGCACTGCAGAAATCAGATCTTTAATGGAAGCTGCTTTAGCTGCAGTAGAAGTTGTGACATCGGCCATCAGAAGCTGCATCATGGTGGGTTCCACAGGCATACTGATGGAGGTGACCACCCGTTCTGCAGCCTGCTGTTATGTTAGGAAGTTGGGCACCGAGCTCAACGCAAAGCCCCATGCTGAGTTAGTGCTGGACTCCTCCATGCTCCTTGGCATTGAGGGCAGGTATCTGGCAAGCTTTACGGTGCAACAATTATTTGGGTGCTGTTCTTCTGCAGCCTGTCCCATTGACGTCCTCATCTACGTCCTCTGCCACAGAGCTAATGTGTGACCTCACCCTCTAGCGAGATAGTGCCTGTGCTATTGTTTCAACCCACCTGAAGTCCTTCACACTTGTTCCTGGCGGCTCACCACATGCAGACTCCTTCTCTACACCAGCCTCTAAAATATGTGCAGAGGCAGTATCTGAGCTGCTGTCTGCGAATGTAAGATGGATTGACAGTGTCTGTTCATCTTCATCTTCTTCTTCCTCTCCCTCCACTCACTGGATGGAACCCAGTTCCTGGGCATATTAAATTAAAAATGGACAAGGGTTGTGTTGTGTTGATGAGAGGGGAGAAAGTAACAAGTGCCTTCAACACACCCTGCATCTTCCCAGTCAGAAGAGATTGAGGAATGAGGGAGAATTGGGATGAGAGAAGGAGGATTAGATATGCCGATACCCTGATCTTCGATCGCTTCAGCCACACCAGTAGCCATGGCTGCAGTTGTTCCCCTTCCCATGATGGGTTGCACTGTCTCCTCCATGGGGGTTAAATCATGCAGGCGCACTTGTCCACCTCAACCTCTTTTCTGCAGCCTTTGGTTAAGCGCCAGCTACTCCTGTAAGAAAGGAGGAATTGTGCCAAATGATGTCGTGCAATATGTTTGATGGATGTGGCTGGCATGCTGGGATAGCTGCCAGTGTGTGTGAGCTGTGAGTTGCGGGTGCAATTCTTTCAACAGTGCTAAATGCATGAGGGTGGGGCAAAGCATATTAATTGAAGTGTTTAGTACTTATTGATGGATTGTTGGTAGGTGGGTTTCCAGCATTAGTGAATTGAGCAGTGGATGAGGCTAGAGTTGCACGTCACAGGATGTGCCATTTGAAGAAGAACTCACTGACCTTGAAAATTCATGTGAGATCGCTAAACTGCTTCCTGCACCGCATCCATGTTCTTGGAGTAACGCGCCGGGTATTCGACTCCACCGCTACTTCTTCCCACACCTATTTTTGGGGTTAGCCAATTTCTCCCCCAATATGTGCCTTAGTTGAAATAAGTTCACAGCTGATGTGCCATTTGCTTACCCTGGCGATGCCATGACTGTGCTTATGTTTAGCTTGTGGTCAGTGCACAGGGTTTGATGCAACGCTGCTAAAGTTCTCCTATTGGGTGTGAAATTGGACATGGGTGAATCACATTTGTGGACTGTTATACGACACACCTGATATTCATGTCTATTAAATTCAATGGAACTGAATATCAGACGGTGTGAATAACAGGGGACCAATGCGATACCATTGGTTTTACTTCCCCATTCTTGTCCATTTGCACCAATCAAAAAGTCTCAGCACATAGTTCAGCTCAGGTAAATCAAAATATTCCCCAGTTGTGGTGAGAAGGCTAAAGATGAGCATCATTACAGTTCGATTTTCAACTTGCCTCTGCCAGTTCAACATTATTTTGTTGATTGGCCGCCCATTGTACAAACCACCCAATTGTTTTACTTGCAATGGAATCAATGGAGATGAAAATCAAACGATTTCTACAATGAATGTGTTATCTGCAACTCGAGCTTCATCGCATAAGTTGAAAATCGACCACAATATGATGGATCATGCGGCAACAAACTGTCCTATTCAATTATAATTGCAATAGTTCATTAAAGGGATTCTTTGAATGATTAAAATTATATCTTATTTGGAAATACAGAGTTATTAAGTATACCTAAAGTAAACTTTCCTTGGACAATATGATACAATGCATAAAATGATGAACGTTTGGTTAAAGATTGATATATGCAGCATGTTGCCAGTAGATAAGAGACCAAGAATGAGGTGTCATCGATACAAGATTAAATGTAAGAGACTTCGAGCAAAGTGCTGTAGAACATTCGTTATATAATTGGTTTTAAGGCTGTGGAACTCACTTGCAGGGTTACTGTTTGAGGCAAAAACAATGTCAACATTCAAGTCTAAATTGGACAGGTGGATGAGGAAATATCAGACAATATTCATATGGTAGTTGTACAGATTAGTCCAGCAACAAACACGAATTTACGTTTACAGAAAACTGAAATACCCTGTAAAAGCTTCTAAATCTATTGTAAAAGCTTCTATAAGTATGTAAAATAGCAAAGATTAGCGAAAATAAATGTTGGTCCCTTACAGGCTGAGACAGGAGAAATGATAATGGGGTATAAGGAAATGGAAAGAAATTAACCAAATATTTTGTGTCTGTCATTACGGAAGAAGACACAACAAACTTTACAGAAATAGTGGAGAACCAAAGGTCTAACGCAAATGAGGAACTGAAAGAAATTAGTATCAGTAAAAAAATTACTGGAGAAATTAAAGGGACTGAAAGCAAATCAATCCCCTGAACCTGAAGGCCTACATTCTAAGGTTTTGAAAGAGGTGGCTATACAGAAAGTGGATGCATTGGTTGTCATTTTCGAAATTTCCATCGATTCAAGAATTGGTCCCGCGGATTGCAAGGTAGCAAATGTAACCCCACTATTTAAGAAAGGAGGGAGGGAGAAAACGATGAACTACAGACCAGTTAGCCTGACATCATTAGGGAAAATGCTAGAATCTATTATTAAGGACGTGGTGACAGGGCACTTAGAAAATAATAATAGGATTGTGCAGAGACAGCACAGATTTATGAAAGGGAAAAGCAAAATACTGCAGATGCTAAAAATCTGAAATAAAAAGAGAAAATGCTGGAAATACTCAGCAGGTCAGGCATCATCTGTCGAGAGAGAAACAGAGTTAATGGTTCAGGTCGCTGACGATGGGTCATTGACATGAAACGTTGCCTCCGTTTCTATCTCTACAGATGCTGCCTGGCCTGCTGAGTATTTCCAGCATTTTCTGTTCTTAATTTATGAAAGGATATTCGTGCTTGACAAATCTGTTCCAGTTTTTTGAGGTTGTAACTAGCAGAATAGATAAGGCCCAACCAGTGGATGTGATGAATTTGGATTTTCAGCAGCCATTAGATAACGTGCCACAAAAGATGGATTGAGGATTGGTAAATGGACAGAAAACAGAGAGTAGGAATAAACGGGTCATTTTAGGGTTGGCAGGTTGTAACTAATGGGGTACCACAAGGATCAGTGCTTAGGCCTCCACTATTCACAATCTACATCAACGATTTGGATGAGGGAAACATATAATATATCCAAGTTTGCTGATGATACAAAGCTGGGTGGGAATCTAAGTTGTGAGGAGGAGAAAAAGAGGCTTCAAGGCGATATAGACAGGCTAAGTGATTGGGCAAGTACATTGCAAATAGAATATAATGTGGACAAATGTGAGGTTATTCACTTTTGTAGGAAAAATAGAAAAGCAGAGTATTTTTAAAATGATGACAGATTTGGAAATGTTGGTGTTCAGAAGGACCTGGTTGTCCTTGTACACGAATCACTGAAAGTTAACATACAGGTGCAGCAAACAATTACAAAAGCAAATGGAATGTTGGCATTTATTACAAGAGGATTTGAGTATAAGAGTAATGGCATCTTACTGCAAATAAATAGGGGCCTGGTGAGACCCCACCTGAGTATTGGGCACAGTTTTGGTCTCCTGACCTAAGGAAGGATGTACTTGCCATAGAGGGAATGCAACGAAGATTCACTAGACTGGTTCATGGGCTGGGGTGGATTGTTCTATGAGGAGAGATTGAGTAGACTAGGCTTATATTCTCTAGTGTTTAGAAGAATGAGAGGTGATCTCATTGAAACATACAACATTCTTACAGGGTTTGACAGGGTAGATGCAGGGATGATGTCTACCCTGGCTGGGGAGTCTAGAACCAGGTGTCACAGCCTCAGAATAAGGGGACGGCCACTTAGGACCGAGATGAGGAGAAATGTCTTCACTTAAAGGGTGGTGAATCTTTCGAATTCTCTACTGAGTCTCTTCAAATTATTAAATAATGAATAGTGGTATACTCTGACTGGCCACAATGAACAACTGGTTAAGTAATTATGTGAACAGTCTTGGATTTGTGGCGTGTGACTGTCATGCAACAATTGGCACATGAGTTCATCACTCATAACAGGGAAATAAATTAATCAGGGCCAAATGTTGAGTATAAATAAAATGACTGGATTTGTTGTAACAGAGAACGTAAATAGAGTTGACATATAATGCAGGCTAATCAATTACAAGGCATTAATTACGTCCAGTTTGAGATTGTGCCAAACAATCTAGGATATTTAAGGAAGTCCTGCTTTGTCTCAGTCACTCTGGTCTATTTGTATAGAAATTACATTTACTTCAGCCGGGATGTACTTGATTAAGATTGGTGTGAACAGCACCCATCGGAATCTAGTGACTGGCTGTGATCAAAAATGTATTCAACTGTAAAAGTTGGACACAATCGTAAATGTAGCCATCATTTGGTATAAAGTAAATCAAAACTATACAGGGTGCGCTTTCAGTCAGTGTAACATCGGTATAAAATTGGTATATAAACTTGCGGGCGTAGGAATTCATAAGGTGTAAGACCAGGGCAAAAACATTCCGGGGGGTGCAATCATTAGGTACATATTCAGGACTAAATCAAAAATGTGATCATTTATTAGGTTCAATATCAGTATTGTAAGACAGGCAGAAGTCGCCTCTCAGCCCGTCCAACAGTTTCCAAAGTTCAGACGAGTCGAACAGAAAACACAAAAGGCAATGAATCTCTGAAAAACTACTTTTACTTAAAAATCTGCAAGAGATTACAAGTAAGCATCCGACAGTTATGTTGCATGTAACAATTCCCAATTATAATTTAGTAAACACAGCGCTATCCATTTACTTTGAGGTCAAGCGATAATAAGCAAACACCACATACATACTTATACCAGTGATTGGTCAATTCGGAGGTGACTTGACATGTGATTCCTGGCAACTGACCAGGTTGCCCGGCTGCAGTCTCACGTATCTTTTTACAGCATCTTTTACACCATAAATCCTGGCAAGTTTTAAGATGTTCCTGTTTTTGACATGCCTTAACAGTTCAATAGCTTCTTCCCCACAGAACTGTCAAGCTGTATTTCCCTTTTTTGTTGAAAGGCAGCAGGCAGCCTTTACATCTTACAACCGGAGCAGTCTGTTTAACATTCCAGCAGAAAGTCTCTGTTTCTGTCCAAGGTCTTCTTCATCTGTGAACAGTTTCCGTACAAAGTTCCCACAGGAATCAACGTCAGCTTCTTAGAGCATGCTGGTATATTAGAACATAAGAACATAAGAAATAGGAGCAGGAGTAGGCCAATCGGCCCCTCGAGCCTGCTCCACCATTCAATAAGATCATGGCTGATCTGATCCTAACCGCCAATCTACTATCACAGAACCATCTCCTGAATGTAACAGAATTAGACACATGAACTAGGAGTAGGATCAGGCTACACGGCCCCTGGGCCCGCTCCGCTACCAACAGGGCCATGACCAATCCGAACCTAGACTCATGTCCAAATTCCTGCCCGCTCCCCGTAAACCTTAATTCCCTTTACTTCTGGGAAACTCTCTATTTCTGTTTTAAATTTATGTAATGATGTAGCTTCTACAGCTTTTTGGGGCAGCATATTCCATGGACCTACCACCCTCTGAGTGAAGTAGTGACTCCTCATCTCAGTTTTGAAAGAGCAGCCCCTTATTCTAAGACTATGCCCCCTAGTTCTAGTTTCACCCATCATCGGGAACATCCTCCCCGCATCCACCCGATCCAACCCCTTCACAATCTTATATGTTTCAATAAGATCGCCTCTCATTCTTCTGAACTCCAATGAGTAGAGTCCCAATCTACTCAACCTCTCCTTATACGTCCATCCCCTCATCCCCGGGATTAACCGAGTGAACCTTCTTTGTACTGACTCGAGAGCAAGTATGTCTTTTCTTAAGTATGGACAGCAAAACTGTATGCAGTATTCCAGGTGCGGTCTCACCAATACCTTGTACAACTGAAGCAATAACTCCCTATTTTTATATTCTATCCCCCTAGCAATGAAAGCCAACATTCCATTGGTCTTCTTAATCACGTGCTGCACCTGCATACTAACCTTTTGAGTTGCGTGCACCAGGACCCCCAGATCCCTTTGTACTTCAGTACTTTCAAGTTTATTGCCATTAAGATAATAACTTGCTCTACGATTTTTCCTGCCAAAGTGAATAACCTCACACTTGCCAGTACTGTTTTCCATCTGCCAAATCTCTGCCCACTTACTTAGCCTGTCTATGTCCCCTTGCAGGTTTTTTATGTCCTCCTCACTCACTACTTTCACCCCGAACTTAGTATCATCTGCAAACTTTGTTATGTTACACGTGGTCCCCTCCTCCAAATCGTTAATATAGATTGAAAAGAGTTGGGGACCCAGCACTGACCCCTGTGGAACACCACTAGTTACTGATTGCCAGTCTGAGAATGAAACATTTATCCCAACTCTCTGCCTTCTGTTAGATAGCCAATCCTCTATCCATGCCAGAATATTACCCCCAATCCCGTGATTTTTTATCTTAAGCAATAATCTTTTGTGTGGTACATTGTCAAATGCCTTTTGGAAGTCTAAATACACTACGTCCACTGGTTCCCCTTTATCCACCCTATATGTTACTTCCTCAAAGAACCCCAGCAAATTTGTCAAACATGACCTCCCCTTCATAAAACCATGCTGATTTTGTCCTAATAAATTATGATTATCCAAATGTCCTGTTACTGTCTCCTTAATATTGGACTCCAAAATTTTACCTACCACAGATGTTAGGCTAACCGGTCTATAGTTTCCAGCCTTCTGTCTACTGCCCTTTTTAAATAAGAGTGTTACATTAGTAGTTTTCCAGTCTGCCGGGACCTTTGCTGAGTCCAGGGAGTTTTGGAAAATTATTACCAATGCATCCACAATCCCTACCGCCACTTCCCTCAAGACCCTAGGATGTAAGCCATTCGGTCCAGGTGATTTATCCGACGTGAGTCCCATTATTTTACCGAGTACCACTTCCTTAGTGATTTTGATTGTGTTTAGCTCCTCCCCCCTATAGCCCGCTGTTTGTCCAGTGTTGGGATATTCTTAGTGTCCTCCACTGTAAAGACTGATACAAAATATTCATTCAGTGTTTTTGCCATCTCCATGTTTCCCACCATTAATTTCCCGGTCTCATCCTCTAAGGGACCAACATTTACTTCAGCCACCCTTTTTCTTTTTATATAACTATAAAAAGTCTTACTATCTGTTTTTATATTTTTTGCTAATTTACTTTCATAATCTTTCTTCCCTTTCTTAATCAATCTTTATTTTTTATTTTTTGCTGTCTTTTAAAGTTTTCCCAATCCTCTATCCTCCCACTAGATGTTGCTACCTTATATGCCCTTGTTTTTAGTCGAATACTATCCTTAATTTCTTTACTTAGCCACGGATGGCTGTCTTTTCTTTTACAACCTTTTCTTTTCAGTGGAATATATTTTTATTGGAAGTTGGATAATAACTCCTTAAATGTACACCACTGATCATGTATCGTCTTACCCTTTAATCTATATTAAAGTTGGTCATCTTTTAAGTTTGGTCAAGTTACAGCAAATTTACAGCAAATGGCTTATTCTTACAGTCCACCCTCGAGTGACCGTGTCCCCTAATCGGGGTTCACAGGCACTTGCACTCTGTATTCTTTGTCTTCTTCCTTCGGCGTCTTCTGCAACATTTTAACCCACTCTTGCTGCTTGCATCTACTGTTGACTCGACAAGTTAGTAAATAGAACAGAATCAATAACTGAACAATGAGCAACACGTGAGAGATAATTCTTATCCAGGGATGGACCTCAATACTCATACCGATATCCCTCCAGGACGAATCATCCCCAACCTTAAGGTTTGCTTTATGCAGTTCACGGTTTTTCTGGGCCAGGGTATAAAAGTGCTTTTGGGACTGAATAACGCATTTCATTAACTCTACCAAGTGTTTTAGCAGAGGTGGAATGTCATAGCCGAATCGAGTCACGTACTGGTGCAATTGCTCTTTCAGCTCATCTTCTAGAGCAATATCTACTTATCTATGCAAATAAATGCTTAAGAAAACCCATGCCCCAAAACTCACAGATTGCACGGGGTAGAACAAAAAGTTCCTGTCGCATTAGGACAAGTCAGGTTGTCACCATACCGGTATTCTTGGTTCACTGTAGTGACACAATATTCACCCTTCAATCGATAAGCAGATCGCAATCACATTCATGGTGCAGTCCAATGCTATCCCATCCCAATCAAACCCGTACGCAGTGGCTGCATATTCTGCCACGTCATAAGGGCAGGTGAATGTGCCTCGAGCTTGAGCGCAGCTGCTAAGTTCTGGGGTCATCCATGTGGTCCCATCCACTGGGGCCACATACTTTGGGGGTTTGTCATACCTCATTAAGTGGTCTCCCTGACGTACTCCTATATTCTCCACGTGGAACAAAGTATCTGGGGCCAAATGGGATAATATGATACCATCCCTAAAACGGTGATGTTGTTTTCTTCCAGCAAATGGCATTCATGTTTCACCGGGTACACCTGTACCAACGCCCTGACTTTACACATATTAATGGTAAATTGGTAAGTGGACATTGTCCTCAGGTGTCGATCAGTCACCTCCGAGGGTAGCTTCCAATCAGCAATGTTCTGTAGGTTTTCTTGGGCTTGTTCCACTTTCCTAGATCCATACATTACCTGCACATCATTTCTTGTGGCCTCACTAGAGGCAATCCGATCCTCCATTAACTTTGATTAAATTTTAGCATGGGATTCCAAATATTTAACCACATCCTGCAGGTGAATGGTCATAATTTGATCCTCCTTCAATTCATTTTGTTCTAGGCCATTCAGTTTATTCAAAATTTCACTTAAACGACTTGTAACCTCCTTTACAGATTGATCGAAGCTGACCAAATCTAAGCTATTAATGAGGGGGGTACCACTGTTAAAAACATTTGCTAGCTCATTTATCACAGCCCGTCACGTTCTGATATGGTCCCCCTTAATCCTGTAACTGACATCGTTATCTTCAATGATCTCAATATTATTTTCCCCAAAGTTATTGTTAAATCCATTACCCTCCTTATGGCCCATGTGATATAACGGCTCTAATTCTGATTCCGCCAGTGTTATGCTGACCCTTTACCAAAATCCTGCTTTTAATCCCCAGCTCCACCTCCCATATAACCACGCTGTCTCTGGCTTGCACCAGTTTGGCAGTCCCACTTCAGTCAATGTTATTGGCACCACCTCGTGATGCACATCTTGATACAATATCATCCGAATTGGGAGTGCCACTAGCCCATTGGTCAGCTCCGAGGTGTGGTTAGGGCAAGTGACCTGGGGTGTACTTTGTCCTTCCATTGATTGAGTTTTATTCATACGGAGGGGAATTTTAGGTCGAAGTTTTAATTCTACTGCATGTATAACTGCACTTCCATTACCACATCCCCTTATGTGATAAGTGTAACACACACTTGTTGCAGCCTGTCCCGTTGAAGTCCTCATCAAGCCCTCTGCCGCAGAATTAACGTGTGAATTCGCCCTCCAGTGAGATGGTGCCTGTGCTATTCTTTACCCCCAACCAGAGTTCCACGCACTTGTGCCCGGTGTCTCACCACGTGCAGACCCCTCCTCTATCCCAGCCACTAAAATATGTGCCAAGCCAATATCTGAGCTGATGGCTGTGACTGTAAGATGGATTGACGGTTTCTGTTCATTTTCACTTTTTTTCCCTCTTCCTCCACTGACTGGGCAGGTTCCAGTTCTTGGGTATTTTAAAAGAAAAAGCGACAAGGGCTGGGTTGTGATTATGAGCGAGGAGAAAGTCAAAAGTGCATTCTTACACCCTCTGCAGCTTATCAGTCAGAAGAGATTTTGGAAGGAGGGATATGCGGGATGAGAGAAGCGGGATTAGGTATGCTGAAACCATCATCATCAATTGCTTCGGCCCCGCCAGTGGCACGGCTTCAGCAATGCCCCTTCCCATGATGGCCAGAACTGTCTCCTCCCTGGGGGTTAAAACATGCAGGCGCTAGTCCTCCAGCTCTTTTCTGCTGCCTGCTGTTATGCACCACCTCCTCATGTAAGAAAGGGGAAGTAGGTCAATGAGTGTCCTGCAATATGTTTGGTTGTGCAGGCTGTCATTATTGAATAGCTGACATTGTTTGCGAGCTGTGAATTGCGGGTGCGAGGCTTGTAACAGTGTTAATGTTGAGGTAAAACATATGAATTGAAGAGTTGAGTGCTTATTGATCGTGATTGTTGGTAGGTGTGTGATGGCATTCAGTCAATGAAGAAGTGGATGAGGCTAGATTTGCAGTTCGTAGGATGTGCCACTCGAAGAAATACTTGCTGACCTTGGAAACTGGTGTGAGATCGTTAAACTGCTTCTTGCACTAAATCTATGTTCTTGCAGCAACACTCGTGCTATGGCCCTCCACTGCTACATCTTCCAGCTGCCTCCTGAGCATCTGTCTGGAGAACCTCCTTTTGGGTACAGGATATCTCTCCTTATTTCCAACTTTTTCACCAAGACCAATGCAGTGTCTGAAAATCTTGGTGCACGCTCTTTGGCATGTTCAGCTAATGCTCAAACTATCAACAAAAAATCAGTTTTCAAATGACTGCCACCATTTCTTGCTGCCACAATGCACCTTCTGTTTAAGAGGCACAAGCTGCCTTTAAGTAGTGCAAGCCAATGGTGATAATGCCCCGCAGCCCTACTGAAGTCTGAATGCAATGAACAGCGCGGGTAGCACTGGCTGCACACTGAAATTATGGAAAGCAGGATGCAGCATGAATTTACCATGCTGCCTGCAAGGCAATGAATGGTTGCGGGTTTATGGTGTACCACGATCACCACGCCTATTTTTGGAGGTCAGCCAATTACAGCTGTTTGAGCTGAAATAATTTCAGAGCTGACTTGCATTTTGAATCCTCTAGTAATGCTGTACCTGTGCTTAAGTTTAACCTGGGTTCAATCCACAGAGGCTGATGCAACGCTGCTATTGTTTTTCTATTGGGAGTGAAATTGGACATAGGTGGAGAGACAAAACAGGCAGAATCACATTTGTGGAGTATTGTACAGCACGCCTGATATTCATGCATATGAAAGACAACGGAACTGAATATCAGACAGTGCGTATAACAGGCGGCCAATGCAATACCATTGGTTTTGCTTCCCTGCCCTTGTCCATTTGCACCAATCCATATCGTTCAGCTCAGGTAAATGACATCATCCCCGCATTGTGGTGAAAAGGTTAATTATGGGCAACATTGCAGTTAGATTTTCAACTTCCCTCTGCCACGGAAAATTTATTTTGTGGATTTGCGGCCCATTGTGGAAACCACCCAATTTCTTTTTATTTCCAAAGGAATCAATGGTGGTGAAAATCAAACGGTTTCTACAATACAGGAATTAGCTGTAACTCCAGGTTCATGGCGTAAGTTGAAAATCGAACACAATGTGATGTAGCATGAGGCACCAAACTGTCCTATTCAATTATTATTGCAACAGTTCATTAAATAAATGTTTTTAACGCCCTAGTACATGAATTGTTTAAAATTATATCGTATTGGGGAATCATAAAGATATTTAAGTATACTTAAAAAAATATTGATTCTGTTGGACAATATTGTACTGCAATAAGATACAAGTGTTCAAAATGGTAGAAGTTTGGGAAATGATCGATATAAGCAGTGTGTTTCCAATAGTATAATGATCAAGAATGAGGAGTCATTGATACAAGAATAAATTTAAGAGATTTAGAGCAAAATGCAGCAGAAAGTTCTCTAAATAATGGGTTATAAGGCTGTTAAACTCACTTGCAGGGTTAGTGCTTGACCCATAAAGAGTGTCAACATTCAAGTCTAAATTGGTCAGGTGGAAGATAAAATATCACACGATACCCATATGGTAGGTGTACAGTCTTAGCCCAGTAACAGACACAAATTGACGTTTATAGAAAACTTGAAGGAGTTTGAAGTTTCCTTGGAAAAGAGCAGACATGGAGCGACCTAATTGGATTATCCAACACAATGTAGGCGATGAGCAAATTTATTCAATCTAATTATTCTATAAGGTGAACATTTCAAATTCCACGTTACATATTGAAAGTTCGCAAATTGGGAGCAAAATATCAGGTCAGGCAGGAATTGTCACTGAAAGGATCAAACACCCGTGGCATAATTTGAAAGACTCGCCAGTTGAAGGGAATAGTCAGTGGTTTCAACAGGTAACTACACATGTTTCTGACAGAATGAGGAGGATCATCGAAAACCTAGAGATATGTTTCTATAATTGTTTTTCTTAGTTTCTGCAACAAGTGTTGTGTGTTTGATCCAATCCTATCCCGCCTATCTTATACTACAGGCAGCCATTAATATTAACCCAACAGCAAAATAATGCGGAAGCTGGAAATCTGAAAAAACAACAGAAAATGCAGGAAACACTCAGCAGGTCAGGCAGTAAGGTGGAGATAGAAACAGAATTATCGTTTCAAGTCGATGACCCTTCGTCAGTACTGCAAAAAGAAGATGGAACTGATTTTTTCTCCCCTTGTCCAGTCTCTTCCCACTTACATTTGCAACACTTCCGATGCCCTCCGCCACTTCAACATTTTCAAATTACTGGCCACAAACTTCTCTTTTTCGCTGCGGACGTCCAATCACTCTGCACCTCCATCCCCCACCAGGATGGCCTGAGGGCGCTCCAGTTCTTCATTGAACAGAGGCCCAACCAGCCCCCATCCGCGACCGCCTTCCTCTACCTGGTTGAAGTTGTTCTCACGTTGAACAACTTCACCTTTGAATCAACTCACTTCCTCCAAATTAAAGGTGTTGCTATGGGGAACGGCATGGGCCCTATCTATGCCTGCCTCTGCGTGGGTATGTGAAACATTTTTGTTCCAGTCATAATCAGGTCCACTCCCTCACCTCTTTTTTCCTGTACATTGATGAATGTATTGTTGCCACTTCCAGCTCCCTAGAAAATTCCATACACTTTGCTACCAATGGGGTAAGGTACTGTCTTGGGTAGAGAATTGGTTGGCAGACAGGAAGCAAAGAGTTGGAATAAATGGGTCTTTTTCCAAGTGGCAGGCAGTGACGAGTGGGGTACCACAGGGATCGGTGCTGGGACACCAGCTTTCAGCATATATATATATTAATGATCTAGACGAGGGAACTAGATGTAATACCTTCAAGTTTGCAGACGACACAAAGCTGGGTGGGCGTGTGTGCTGTGAGGAGGATGCAGAGAAACTCCAGTACGATTTGGACAGGGGTGATTGGGCAGATGCATAGCAAATACAGTTTAATGTGGATAACTGCGAGGTTATCCACTTCGGTGGCAAAAGCAGGAAGCCAGATTATTATCAGAATGGCAATAGATTGGGAAAAGGGGAAGTGCAACGAGACCTCGGGGTCGTTGTGCACCAGTCGCTGAAGCATGCAGGTGCAGCTGGTGGTTAAGAAGGCAAATGGTATGTTGGCCTTCATAGCGAGAGGATTTGAACACAGGAGCAAGGATGTCTTCCTGCAGATGTACAGCGCCTTGGTGAGACCACATCTTGAGTATTGTGTGCAGTTTTGGTCGGCTTATCTGAGGAAGGATGTTCTTGCCATGGAGAGAATGCAGCGAAGATTCACCAGACTGATACCTGGGATGGCAGGAATGACGTATGAGGAGAGTTTGAGTTAATTGTGCTTATACTCAATGGAGTTTAGAAGAATGAGAGGGGATCTCATTGAAACTTATAAAATTCCAACAGGACTAGACAGGCTAGATGCAGGAAGGATGTTCCCGATGGCAGGCAAGTCCAGAACCAGCGATCACAGTCTAAGTAGAATTGGTAAGCCATTTAGGGCTGAGATGAGGAATTTCTTTACCCAGAGAGTGGTGAACCTGTGGAATTCTCTGCCACACAGGGCAGTTAAGGCCAATTCATTAAATATATTCAAGAGGGAGTTCGACATATTTCTTGAAGCTAAAGGGATCAAGGGATAGGTGGAAAAGCAGGGACAGGGTACTGAATTTGGATGTTCAGCCATGATCTCATTAAATGACAGAGCAAGCTCGAGGGGTCGAATGGCCTACTCCTGCTCCTGTCTTCTATGTTTCTATGTTTCACCATTTCCTCACCTTCACATAGTCCATCTCCGAGTCTTCCCTTCACTTCATTGACTTCTCTGTCTCCATTTCTGGGGATAGGCTATCGACAAACATCCAATATATGCCCACTGACTCCCACAGCTACCTGGACTACACTTCCTCCCACACTGGTCCATATAAGGACTCTGAGTTCTCACAGTTTCTCAGTCTCCACCCCATCTGTTTGGACAATGCCACATTCCACACTGATGCCACCGATATGTTTTCCTTTTTGCTCAACCGAAGGTTACCCCTCTACCGTAGTTGACCATTCCACTTCCTGCACTTCAGCTCTCACCCCTTCCCCTCCCTCCTAGAACCACGATATGTTTCCCCTGGTCCTCACCTTTCACCGCACCAGCCTCCACATTCAAGGGATCATCCTGTGCCATTTCCACCAACTCCAGCATGATCCCACCACTAAAGACACTTTCCCTTCCCCTCCCCTTTCAGCATTCCAAAGGGACCTCTCCCTCCGTGACACCCTGGTCCACTCTTCTATCACCCCAACACCCTTCCTACTGCAACTTCCCGTGTAAGCACAGGAGATGCAGCACGTGCCCGTTCACTTCCACCCTTCCCACTGTCCAGGGCCCCAAACATTCCTTCCAGGTGAAACAGCAATTTGCTTGTACTTCTTGCAATTTATTATACTGTATTCGCTGCTCTCGATGCGCTTCCTCTACATTGGTGAGACTGAACATAGATTGGGTGACCGCTTTGTAGAACACTGCCGTTCAGTCCGTACGCGTGACCCTGAGTTTCCAGTCACCTGTTAATAAAAATCTCCACTCTGAACTATCCGTCCTCGGCCTCTTACACTGTTGCAATGAAGTTCAATGTAAGCTCGAGGAACAGCACCTCATCTTTCGATTAGGCACTTTACAGCCTTCTGGACTCAACATCGATAACGACAATTTCAGAATATAACGTCGGCCCTCATGTTTTCTTTTCTCTCTCCCATGGCAGCTGTTGATAATTCTGCCATTGATATTTACACCTCATCAGAGTCATATTATGTTTCTTTACTTATCCCATTACCATCTCCTTTTGCTTTGCACATCATCCCTTTTGTCTTTCAATCTCTCCAGCCTTCCTCCCTATCACAGACATTCCCTTTTGTTCTTTCCTCCCCTCCTACATTTCCCCGCACCGCACTTGCTTTAGTATCTGTTACTTTTTCCCCAGTTCTGACGAAGGGTCATCGACCTAAAATGTTAAATCTGCTTCTCTCTCGACGATGCTGACTGACCTGCTGAGTTTTTCCAGCATTTGTTTAATATTAATTCAGTCATATTTGATCTCATACAGTGTGACATCTAATATGCAAGATTGCAGCTCCCATTGCCTTCGGAGATTTCTGTGTGCACATGTGAAGTGAACAGATGATGTTAGGTTCGGGTGGATATAATTAACTTTTAGTTCTGTGAAGTCATTTAAATTATTTGATTAAATTAATAATTATAGTCAAGGGTCGCTTCATCACATTCTTCAATTCCTCTCTGAATTTACTCTGGGACACGACATAAATAAATGTGTTTGTGCATGAGCTCAAATTTAAAAGCATATACCCAGAGTGTTCCATAATTGTGAAAGAGTTGTTGTAACTTGATTCCAAAAGTTGAACATCTGTAAAGTGCACACATAAGTAATATATGAAATTTACCATCCATAAAAGTATAAAGTTGCTGGAGATGGCGAGCAGTAAAATGATGGATTTTCTTCGGTTCTCTATCTCTGGATCGTTTTGATTACCTCCACTTTTTTTACATTGGAGTCCTGTCCTCGCTCTATTGGCCAGTACAATATGCCTGGCGGTCAGGGCATTGAACAATAAAATCAAAACAAATGGTGCAAATGGGATTAAAATGGTTTCCAACCACAAATATGCTGCCCATATGGGTGAGGTATAGAAGGTTGGTTTCACAGAGCAGGACCATGGTACATTGTTAATTATTTCCTTAGGTTCAAATACAAAGTAGACTGGAACATTTTGTAAACCACTTAATGAACACACCACTGCTATAACCACAGCTGCAGTCCTTTCGGTGCAATATTTTGCTTGCAAACTTTGGCTACAAATAGCAACAAATCGATCAAAAGTGAAAGCCACAGTTAACCAGACAGAGCAATCTATGGAAACAAAATGCAGGGCAATATTCAGACTACAAATAGGAGTATAATTAAAGAATGTATAAGGGAAATAAGCATCTTTGATATTGGAGAGAATTACACCAATTATCAGGTTCAGTAGATCAGCCACTGCCATGGTCATCAGGTAACGGGTGATGCATTTGGAGAGACCGCACTTTCCACGGCAGAGAATCACAATTGTCACCAAATTAGCTGAAAAAAGGAGGAGATGTCATTACTAACTCTCCTGATATAGAAAAGATAATCAGTCGACATTGCTTTGTATGATAATCCATGATTATTTTCTGTCGCTCCGCTGTCTGTCCCTATCTTTCTCCCACACCATGAAACAAGATTAGCAATTCTGACAGGATAAATTTATATATCGAAATACGCCGTAAAATAATTCTGTGAGTTACTTCAGCAAAACATTTAAGTTTGGATTGTGCCTTAACTTTGTAACACCAGAGCCGCTTACATTAAGCAGTGGGTTAAGTGGTGAGAGTTACATGGGGTCTGAGCATGGGCAGCGGGAACATTGGAGATATATCGGAGAGGTGTCTGGTAAAGCAATAAAATCACAGTTATTATTGGAAATGTGGGTGCTGGTATGGATCTGACATGGACATTTAGAAATGTACTTGAAATGTAGTTTTTCAATAACGTGGAATATCTATTAATATAAATGGGAGGCTCTGAATAGAATGGCTGTGCTTTGCAAACAAGAGCTTGCTCCTCTTGGGCGATAATGTGCGTGATATTCATTTTCTTAGACCAAAAAAGCCTAAAATCAGGAGGCAGCCATTAATTTCTCCCCGCAGATAGTGGTGGCTATAGGAGTAACCACCCCCACCCCTTAAATCATTTCTCAGCTATGTATCCCAGATATATTTCAACCTTTTTATTTTAAGCCAACTTTAATTTTTGTCCCAGTTTGACGACATGAAACTCTTCTTTGGCCTCCACCCTGAGCCGAATGATGTAAAATGCATTATCTCTTGTACCAGCTCTCAATACCTGTTAAGAGTCAATATTTAAGCTTTGGAAAAGGTGGCGTTTACAAAAATGGAATTGAAAAGTCCTCTGACCATAATGACAACCCATATAACTAACATATCCTAATTTAACACTTCCCTCTTTACGGCTTGATGTGCCTCACAGTATTACTATTTTTTCCAGTTTTTGTGAATAACAGTATTTTTTAAATCTATCAACAGATGGATAAATATTTATTATTGTGTGCAACTAATTATCTCCTGGTTTCTTAAACGGGAGGAAATTACCAGTAATAAAGACAATGATTCCACTGTAAACCCTTGACCGATAATCTGAAGAACAGATGGCCTGCTGCCCGCCGCCCTTTCATCCTACAGCTGAAAGTGGAAATGTCCCCTACAGAGCTGTGCCAAACTCCTGTGGTAACTTCAACCCTTTACATCGTTTCCCTGGGATAGCCAGGACCTTCTATACAAGCTTTGGTGGAGCATGGGGAGCAGGCCCGCGGAAAATTGATTCTTGTCACTCGATTGCTACCATGCAAATAAAAGTTGGGGTAGATTGTAGTCTTAAACCCCCGTTCATTAACCATTGCCTGACTAGTTTGGAGGAAATTGGTCTTTGGTGGTGCCGGTAAACGGGAGCTATTGCATGGGTCACCTGTTATACGCCTCGCTTGATAATCTGTTCCATTGCAGTCAATAGAACTGAACATCGGGCGTGGAGCAAGAGGCAGACACGGTACCACTGTTCTACTCCTGCATGTGGAAAGGAAAATCCAGCGGCTATTATCACGGGTAGTAGCAGAATCCACCGGATTTGTCGTCCATTTACAGTAATGTTTGATGATCTGCTGTTTTATTAGGGAAGCGATAACTTCCAGAATATTTTCCATTTTGTGCCTCGCTAAGCTGATGCAGAACATCCCGGAAGTAAAGACTAAAGTCTATCCCATAGTTTCCGGAGATTCACCAGATTCAGCAACTTGGCATTAGAATTAAAACACCACAGCATTGGTTGAACTCGCTTTATTATCACTTGGCTCACATTAATTTGCGTAGTCACAGCAATAACTGGCTCCAGCTTAATGCAACATATTGGGCCGGATTTTGCTCCGAGTGTCAGCGGTTACATAGGATTACATAGGATACACCGCCAGAAACAGGCCCTTTGTCCCAACCAGTCAATGCTGGCATTTATGCTGCACTCGAGCCTCCTCCCGTCTTTCCTCATCTACATCTATCAGAACAACCCTCTATCCCCTTCTCCCTCATATGCTTGTCTAGCCTCCCCTTAAAGGCGTCTCTACTATTCGCGTCAACCAACCCAGAGGTAACAAGTTCCACATTCTCACCACTCTTTGTGTAAAGATGTTTCTTCTGAGTTCTCTAATAGTTTTCTTGTTAACTATCTTATATTGATTGGCTCTAGTTGTGTTCTTACCCACAAGTGGAAATATTTTCTCTGTATCCACTCTATCAAAAGCTTTCATACTTTTAAATGTTATATTAGGTCACCCCCTAGCCTTCTTTGTTCAAGAGAAAAGAGACCCAGCCTCTTCATCCTTTCCTGACATCTATACCCTCGCATTTCTGGTATCAACCTTGTAAATCCGCTCTGCACCCTGTCTAGTGCCTCTATATCGTTTTTTTAATATGGCGATCAGAACTCCAAGTGTGGTCTAACCAAGGTTCGATGCAGGTTTAGCACAACTTCCCTACATTTGAATTCTATCCCTCTAGAAATAAACCCTAGTGCTTGGTTTGCTTTCCTTTGGCCTTTGTACTCTGTGTCGCAACTTTTAGTGATTTGTGTATATGTGCTCCCAAATCCCATTGCTCTGCTACCCCAACCAGACTCACGCACTCCAAGTAATCAGTGACCGCCCTATTCTTCCTACCAAAATGTAATAGATCACATTTATCGATGTTAAACTGCATTTGACAATTATATGACAATACTGCACATTTATTACTGCCCTCCTGTAACTTGATGCAGTCCTCCTCAGTATTGACTATCCCCACCGCCCCAACCACCCCCCCGCAATTTGGTGTCATCCATGAATTTAAAAACTATTGATTCCAAATTCTAAATCGTTAAGGTAAATTGTGAACATCAGTGTCCCAGCATTGCTCCTTGTGAACATCACTATCCACCTTCTGTCCCTGTAAATAGCTACCCTTTACCCCTATTCTTTGTTTTCTGTCTTGAAACCAGCTAGCTATCCATCCTGCTATGTTCCCCCTGACTCCACAATCTCTGACCTTGTTCATCAGTCTATTATGGGGTACCTTTTCGAAGGCCTTTTGAAAATCTAGGTAAATTACATCTACTACATTACCATTGTCTACTCTCACTGTTACCTCTTCAAAAATTCAATGAGATTGGTCAAGCAAGAACTTCCCTTTTGAAATCCATGCTGACTATTCCTTCTTATATTTTTGGTTTCTAGGTGTTCTTCTGTTTTCTCCTTTATTAGAGATTCCATTATTTTTCCTACCACCAATGTTAAGCTGAATGGTCTATAATTCCCTGGACATGTTCTATGCCCCTTCTATAAAATAGGTGTTATGTTAACGACCCACCAGTTATCTGTCACTACACCTTTTCCTAATGAATTACTAAATATGTTGAGTAAAGCCTCTGCTATCTCTTCCCCAGAGTCTTTTAAAATGTGTGGGTGCAATCCATCCGGAGAGGAGGTTTTCTCCTCTTCTGAGTTTGATTAGTTCAGTTAATATATCCAGTCTTTTTATTTCAAAAGCTCTTAGTTCATTACTAATCTCATCATGTCATATCCACCTGTTCTATCACCCTGGTAAATACTGAAGCAAAATAATTATTTATTATTTACCACGTCGTTAAAAAGTTATTCACACTGGAATGCACACGTCGTGCCTGTTCCTGCTGAGTTTATTCTGTATCTATGAGGTAAGTGCAGTAACTTCACGCAGTTCAGTAAATTTGAATGCTGATTCAGATGGCGAGATGCCATTTTTGGGAAGCTCTTGGCGCAGCTGAGCATCGCAGCCAGCAACTTCCGGGATTCTGTGTTTAACTGCGCATGTGCGGTCACCAATTGTGCTGTACATTTTGGGTGATAACGGTGATCTCTATTAGACTCACTGTAATTTTACTGCAAAATGCGGCCCATTTTAATACATCACACAGTTTCAAAATCATCCGGAATGTGTTATTAGCCCAAATTTTATGACTACATGCCAGCAGGAATTGACCTTGCCCTGCATCAACATATAGCGGCCATTTATTTATCAATTACATACAGCAACCTCACACCATTCAACGTATTTGAATCTCTTGGAGAGATACTATAATTGCGCCCCTTTGGACGAACAGGGAATCACAGACAGCAACATCCTGACTTCTGTGCTTAACTGCACAGGTGCGGTCGCAGGAAGTTGATGCCTGAGTTCACATAGATAACGGTGAGCACTGCTAGCATCACCGTTATTACTGCCACAAAATCCCGTCCAAGTGGAATATGGTAGAATTTCGGAGCATTTTGTTTTATTTCCTTGGTGACAGTAATCAACGTCCAAAAAACAAACACATCCAAACAAACAGATGATATTATTGGAGTGACTGCAGGAGCAGTGATACTGTGAAACAGCATTACAGATGAATATTAACTGATTATATGTGTCTTACCAGGAACGCCAACCACTGCAAGAATCGGATAGTAAATGCTTTCTATCTGTCTGATTACCGGCTGGCCCATTTTCGGAGAAAAGCGACCTTGTCTGTTCGTGTTGTGAACTCACAGAACTTATGTTTTCAAAACAAAGCCGTATTTATACCTGAGAGAAACATCAAGCGACACAAGGGCATTACATAATGATTGCCATTAGTTACAGTCATTTGAACAAACAGATTCGGCCAAACCGGGTTGACGCCCATCAGTCAGGGAATAGGATATGTTGCAGTGATATTGCACATTGAAACAGTAAGGAGACCAGGATATTAATCTCATCATACATTGCAAACAAAATATTTTGCAATCTCCACTTCTACAATCATGGTACAAGACTCTTTAAGCTGTGTATATTTATTCACAGATTTATACAAGGACATTTGATGCATTAAATGCACACGTTTGGTACATATAAATGAATATATATTAGCTGCATCTAGATCTCAGTTACATCAAAATGGGTCTTTTCCTGCTCTAATTTATATTAAACCTAATTTATATACAGGGGTTTCCATGGTGCACGTGAGAACAAAGAACATTCACAGATAAACACAGAAAGTGATACAGTCAGTAGTGTGCATCTGATCAGCAGAGAGGTGAAATTTTGGAGTTAATAACAGATCTTGCGCAGAGGTCAAAGAGGCATAACAATTGGAATCTTAGAATGAAACAACACGTGCCTGTACCCGCACCCTGACAGAGATTTCCAATGAGACCCACCCCCCTGCTCGTTCCCCATAACCCAGCAAAATGTCCCCTTGAAGGATGCATCGGATTCACTTCTGACAATTATTATTGAATCCGATTCCACCACCCTTTCAGGCAGGGTATTCCAGATCATAACAAGTCGCTGCGATATTTATGTCTTCATGTCATCTCTGCTTGTTTTGCCAATTATCGTAAAGCCTTGTCCTTTGGTTGGGGACCCTGCTGCCACTAGAAACAGTTTCATCTTATTTGCTCTTAGAAAAATTGATGATTTTTAAAAGCTTTATCAAATTTCCCTTTAGCTTCTCTGCTCTGAGGAGAACAATCCCAGTTTTTTGCATCATCCACATAACTGAAGTCCCTGATCCCATAGGACCAGTTTAATGAATCTCATTTGCACCATCTCCAAGGCATTGACAGCTGCACTGAAGTGTGCTGCCCAGAATAGGTGGCAATACTTCAGCCAAGGTCTAACCAGTGTTGTATAAAGATTCAGCATAACTTGCTTGATTTAGTGCTCTGTGCCTCTATTTAAAGAAACATGGCCCTGTCGGCTTTTTTTCAACTTGCTGAACTTCAAACACTGGTGTTCGTACAGCTCCAGGTGTTGCTGTTCCTTCACTGCCTACAAAATTTGTAACAATTAGTTTATATTGTCCCTCCTCATTCTTCCTAACAAAATGAATCACTTCACACTTCTCTGCGTCAAATTAAACCTGCCATTGGTTTACTTATTTCACCAGTCTGTCTATGTCCTCCTAATGTATCTTACTATCCTCCTCACCGCTTACAACATTTTAGAGTTTCGTGGCCTCTGCAAACTTTGAAAGTATGCCCTGTATATCCAATTACAGCTCATTAATCTATATCAAAACGTACAGTGGTCCCAACAGCGATCCATGGCCGATGCACAACTGCCTCCAGTCTGATAAACAACTGCTTACTTCAACTCTCTGTTTTATGTCTTTTAACAAAATTCGTATCTACGCAGCCACTTCCCTTGTCATCCCATGGACTTCATTTCTGCTAAAACGTCTAATATGTGTTACTTGAAGAAATGCCTTTTAAAGTCTATATGGATCACTTCAACCACGCTACCTTCATCCACCCACTTCATGAAAGAATTCAATCGTCAGTCAGAAGTGACGACTGGAAAACCCATCTCGACCACCTCCTGACGTTCCCACTATCAGAAAAGCCAGTCTTCAGCAGCCAATTTGATTCACTCCACGTGATATCAAGAATAAGCTGTGCACACTCGATACAGCCAAGGCTATCGGACCCAACAACATCCCAGCTGTCGTGCTGAAGACTTGTGCTCCAGAACTAGCTGTGCCTATGGCTAAGCTGTCCCAGTACAGCTAAAACACTGGCATCTATCCGGCAATGTGGAAAGCAGCCTAAGTATGTCCTGTCCTCAAAAACCAGGACAAATCCAATCAGGCCAATTACCGCACCATCTGTCTACTCCCAATCATCAGCAAAGTGATGGAAGTAGTCGTCCACAGTGTTATATAGTGGCACTTACTCTCTAACAATCTGCTCACAGATGCCCAATTGGGTTCTGCCAGGACCACTCGGCTTCTGACCTCATTGCAGACTTGGTCCAAACGTGGACAAAGGAACTGAATTCCAAAGGTGAGTTGAGAGTGACTGCCCTTGACTTCAAGGCAGTATTTGAACGAGTGTGGCATCAAGGAGCCCTAGTAAAGCTGAAGTCAATGGGAATCTTTGTGAAAATGATCTGCTCGCTGGAGTCATACCTAGCACAAAGGAAGATGGTTGTGGTGGTTGTTGGTCAATCATCAGAGCCCCAGAACATCGCTGAAGGAGTTCCCCAGGGCAGTGTCCTAGGCCCAACCATCTTCAGCTGCTTCTTTAATGACATTCCCTCCAACATAAGGTCAGAACTGGTGATGTTCACTGATGACTGCACAGTGTTCAGTGCCATTTGGAGCTCCTCAGGTAATGAAGCAGTCCATTCCCGCATGCAACAAAATCTGGAGGGCATTCAGGCTTGGGCTCAAAAGTGGCAGGTATCATTCGTGTCACACACGTGCTAGGTAGTCTCTATCTCCAACAAGCGAGAGGCTAACCATCACCCCTTGACATTCAACGGCATTACCATCACCGAATCCCACACCATAAACATCCTGGGGGTCAGCATTGACCAGAAACTCAATTGGACCAGCCACATAAATATTGTGGCAACAAGAGCAGGTCAGAGGCTAGGTATTCTGTGGCGATTGTCACACCACCTGACTTTACAAAGCCTTATCCACCATCTACAGGGTACAAGTAACAAGTGTGCTGGAATACTCTCCACTTGCCTGGATAAGTGCAGCTCCAACAACACTCAATAAGGTCGATACCATCCAGGGCAAGGTAGCACTTTTGACAGGCACCACATCTACCTATTTAACATTCACTCCCTCCACCACCGGCGGACCTTGGCTGCAGTGTGTACCATTTACAAGATACACTGCAGCAACTAGCTGCAGCTTCTTTTGCAGCACCTTCCAAACACCCAAACTCTACCGCCTAGATGGACAAGGGCAGCAGGTGCATGGGAACACCACCACCTCCAGGTTCTCCTCCAAGTCCTACACATAGACATAGAAACATAGAAGATAGGAGCAGGAGTAGGCCATTCGGCCCCTCGAGCCTACTCGGCCATTCAATGAGATCACGGCTGATCATCCAAACTCAGTACCATGTCCCTGCCTTCTCCCATTATCTCTTGAACACTTTAGCCTTAAGAAATGTATCTAACTCCTTCTTGAATATATTTAATGAATTGGCCTCAACTGCCTTCTGTGGTAGAGAATTCCACAGGTTCACCACGCCCTGAGTGAAGAAATTCCTCCTCATCTCTGTCCGAAATGGCATACCCCTTATCATTAGTCTGCGACCCCTGGTTCTGGACTCCCCCACCATCGGCAACATCCTTCCCGCATGTAGTCTGTCTAGTCCTGTTAGAATTTTATAAGTCTCAGTGAGATCCCCTCTCATTCATCTAAACTCCAGTGAGTATAAGCACAATCGACCCAATCTCTCCTCATAGGTCATTCTTGCCATCCCAGGTATCAGCCTGGTGAATCTTCGCTGCACTCCCTGCATGGCAAGAACACCCTTCCTCAGCTAAGGTGACCAAAACTACACACAATACTCAATGTGTGGTCTCACCAAGGCCCTGTATAACTGCAGCAAGACATCCTTGTTCCTGTACTCGAACCCTCTCGCTACGAAGGCCAACATTCCATTTGCCTTCTTAACCAGCTGCTGCACCTACATGCTTAGCTTCAGCAACTGGTGCACAAGGACACCCAGGTCTCTTTGCACTTCCCCTTCTCCCAATCTATTGCCATGCAGCTAATAATCTGCCATCCTGTTTTTGCCACCAAAGTGGATAACTTCGCATTTATCCACATCTGCCAATAATCTGCCAAATCACCCAACCTGTCCAAACCATACTGACTTGGAAGTATATCGCCATTCCTTCATCTTCGCTGGGACAAGATCATGTAAATCCCTCTCTAACAGCACTGTGACGCTGCCTTCACCACACGGACTGCAGTGGTTCAAGAAAGCAGCTATCCAGCAGGGATGAGCAATAAATGGTGGCAATGCCAACAACGGCCAGATCCCATGAAAGAATGGGCCAGAAATTGGTGATCAGGGCTTGCCGCGCGTGCAAGCCCCGTATATGCACTTACCCCGCGCTACTGCCGATCAGCTCCAGGGACGCCTGGACTTGGTGTTTGAAAAAGAAGAATCCCGGGCAGCGTATGACGTCACGCCGCCCAGGAGGGCAGCCAGCGCGAAGCCAGGAGCGTGCAGTGCAAGTGAGACACGCCCCTTGAGGTCTCAGTTTCACTGGACATGCCCCCAATATTTCTGTCAAGCTGCTAAGCATTTTTACATGCAAAGCAGCAGTTTAAATAGGTTTTTGGAAGTTATTTGAAGATTTTGGTTACTTTTATAAACTTTTAAAAATGTTTACATTATTTTGAGTAATCTGAAGTAGTTTTAAAGAGAATTAAAGCAATTTAAAGACTTTTAAAAGCCCTAAAAGAATTTTTTTAATTCCATTTATTTATTTAGCAATGTCGTCGTCATAAGTGTCTTCACACTGTTCCCTTTGGGGAACTGTATGAAGTGGTGGAAGGATTTACGGCCATGATTAACGCTCATTCCATGACCGTAACCATCTTTGAACCAGCCATTAGGGCGGTTAGTCCTATGGCGGGATGGATTTACGGGCTCCCACAAGCTATACAAGGAGGGGGGGCCACCCACACCCATGGTCGCAAATATCCCACTGGATGTCAACCCAGAATTTAGAGCCGGAGCTCCGACTCCACTTGCCGGGACTGTCTAGAGCGGGGTTCGAAACCCTACCCTGATCTAGCCCAGCAGCGGGGATCCTACCGCTATGACAAAGGCCCAATCCGATTATCAACGTGAAATGGCAGCATACGGCTCCAGTCACGGGGAGGGAAAAGGCGCAGGAAAAGTATGGGTGTCACCTTTTGTGCGGAGTGGGCCTTTTGCGTAGCAGTAAGCATCCCCGCCGCTGGGCCAGAAGGAGTAGGGTTTTGAACCCCACTCCAGACAATCCCGGCAAGTGGAGTCGGAGCTCCAACTTTAAATTCTGGGTGGACATCCAGCGGGATACTTGCGTCCGTGGGTGTTGGTGGCCCCCCCCCTCAGATGGGTTGTGGGAGCCCGTAAAACTCTCCCGCCATAGGACTAACCACTCTAATGGATGGTTCAAAGATGGTTATGGTCACGGAATGAGCGTTAATCACGGCCATAAATCCTTCCACCACTTCATACAGTTCCCCAAAGGGAACAGTGTGAGGATACGTACGATGATGACCTCTTGCGCAATGCACCTCCTTGGACCCTCAGTCGCAGATGCGAGGGGGCAAGTCGTGCAATTGTTAAATTTTTCATTTTATTGACATGTAAAATGTTGGCCCAGTAATTCCCTTCCAAATGCGCGAGTACGGTCGGGGGTACTTACGCATCTGGCTGGATGAAATGCCGGTTTTCAGCATGCACAGTGCATGTGGGGAAAACCGGCATTTCCTGTCCTCTGAACGAAGGGGTTCAGAGGCAGAACGCGTGCGACTGCACAGGCAGCGCGTTCGCAGTATAATTCGCCGCTTTCATTAATGCTTTCAGTGAGGTCAAGTCATTACAACTTACACATGAAAAAAGCATGGGTACAGTTGCTCCAGAGGCTGCGGAGGAAGATATTTCTTATCGTGGAGCTTCTGAAAGTATGTATGTCTGTATATATTCCTTTGCGTGTTATGTATATATTCCTTTACTTATGTGTATGAATGTATTATTTAATTATGACTTTCAGAGAAAGTAACTTATTGGAAAATCATCATTAAAAACATACATTCATACACATTAGCAAAGGAATATAAAACATACATACATATACGTAAAGGAATATATGTGGACATACATACATAACTCATTCTCACATTCCATTCACACAGCCACAATTGCTCCTTCTACCTACCGTTCTGAAAAACATTAAAAAAAAAAAAGTTTTAACTTTAAAACTTACTTAAAATTTCTTAAAATAACTTCCCTCCCTTTCCCAAACAAAAATATTGCATTTCAGAAGCTCCACGATAAAATATTTCTTCCTCCGCAGCCAATGAACAACTTTACACTTGCTTTTTTCAAGTGTAACTTATGAGGACTTACCCTCACTGAATCCATCATTGAAATCCACAAAGTTCACTGCGCAAGCGCTGCCTGTGCAGTCGCACGCGCTGTGAATAGACCTCGGGTCTGGAAATGCCGGCGTTCCCCACATGCGCTGTTCCTGCTGAACGCCAGCATTTCCAATGGCCAAATGCGTGAGCACCCTGACCGTACTCACGCTTCTGGCCGCGAATTTCTGGCCCAAAATATAAAAAAACACGGTTTGCCTTTAAAAAATCCATACTGCGTTCATTTAATAATACATATTTTTTCAATTGCAATATATTATTTTCCACCATTATTGCCTCTAAAATTTACCCCACTTTGTGTTGTTAGGCTGACTGGCTTGTAGTTGCTAGTATTATTCCGCTCCCATTTTTTGAGCAGGGGAATAACATTGCAATCTTCCAGTCCTCTGGCACCACTCCCATATATAAGCATGATGATGATGACTGGAAGATTATGACAAGAACCTCCGAAATTTTCACCCTTCCTTCCCTCAGCAACCTACGATACATCCCGTCTGGACTGCACAAAATTTGTAATTCGAGCATTATCAGTTTTTTAGTTACCTCCACATTATTTTTAGCTGATCCAGTTTCTCTACTGCCTCTTTTTTACTGTGACATTGGCGGCATCCTCTTCACTGAAGACAGATGTAAACTACTCATTTACTACCTCAGCCATGTCCTCTGCCTCCAGAAGAAGATTCCCTTTTTGCCCCTAATCGGTACAGCCTTCCTTTTACTAACCTTTTACTACATGGGTAGTTTGTCTACACGAATGTCCTTTGCACATATATTCTAAAACGGTTAGCCGTCCTGAATCATGAGATTTTAATATCAGCATTCCATTATTCCCGTGGCAGTGGGGCCGTTCACTCTGCAGACCTGGCAGTCAGTGTAAAAATAAATATCTAATCTGCATGGACTTTCTTTGTAATTGTCCATGCCTTTGTTTGGAAATAAAATAAGCAGCTAGTAAACTAGTTCTGTGCTGAAGTGGACATCAGTTTTGTAAAGTTAATACACATTTATTGAAATTCGATTGATTTAATCTCTGTGATTGCGGCAAAAGTAAAACACCTTTTAGTGGAAGGAGCCGGTGTATATAAACATCTCAGGCCCTGCCGGCTGTCTACCTCCACTTTGTTAAACTCAAGGGAAACACTGTAACTTGATAATATTCCACCACACATATCACGTCTCAGGGTTTACTTGTGTTCAGTTCTGTCTGATCTGAACTCGGTACAATGATCAAACATTTAATATCTACCTCGCATGGTCCATCTCTATGAAATAAATATTTTCAACCAAAATTACTGTTCGTTATCAAACTGTCAGATATTATCCCTTGTGGGAATGGGTGGGGTGGGGTTATCGTCTTCTGAATTATCGTATTGTTTTATTTTAAATTACTTTACTTTGTACCTTACTGTATCTTACGGTTTAAATGTATTATTCAGCCTGTAATTGCAATCTGACCATTAGATTTAGCCTGATCTGACAACATGGGATTTTTCCCCTTTGATCAAATTCAGGGGAATGTACTGAGCATCCCACGTGATTTCCAGTGCTACTCTCAAAATCGGTCTCTAATTGTTCATCCAGGATACACAAAATAGATAAAGTAATGGTTGAGTCAGAGCAGAAGCGGAAAATCGCAATTCCTCCGATTTTAACTCTCAGGCAAATTACGTTTGTTTGGGGAATGGCAGCAAATGGGTTCGGTCTGTTGTAACTGCCACGCCTCATGAGCATGTCAGTCGTGGACTTCCCGAAATCGGGCTGAAGGAGGCTGCCATCACGACACAGGGAAACTGCCCCAGAACAAGCTACGAGGATGGATGGAACCAGGCAGCAACAGTGCTGTAAGGGGAGGTGGAAGCGCAGTGCAGGTGAAATCCAAACCTTTCTTCTGGTGCTCAGAGGAGAACTCCTGTTCTTTCTGACCCATGAGAAACTGATTTTTAACAAACTAACACGTTTGTCGGCCTCTTCTGGCCCTGACTACTGTTCCCGACAGGTTTTGCCTAGCGGGGAAGCCATAACAGTTCCCCGCTTAGGCATCAGGTAAATAAAGCAGGTCACCGGACCGGATCTGCATATTCCAAGAGGACCCTGTTGAACTGGACATTTAAAATTTCAGACAGCCAGGCTGGGAAGAGAATTCAGGGAGAGTTCATAGAGTGTATTAGGGACGGGTTCCTTGAGCAGTATGTAACTGAACCAACCAGGGGGCAGGCAATCTTAGATCTGGTCCTGTGTAATGAGAAAGGATTAATAAAAAATGTTCTAATAAAGGATCCCCTTGGAATGAGTGACCATAATATGGTTGAATTCCAAATTCAGTTTGAGGGTGAGAGAGTTGGATCTCAAACCAGCATACTAAGCTTAAATAAAGGAGACTATGAAGGTATGAGAGTAGAATTGATTAAAGTAGATCGGGAACACAGATTAAAGTGTAAGACGGTACAAGAGAAGTGGGCTACATTCAAGGAGATATCTCACATCTTTCAAGATAAATACATTCCACTGAGGAAAAAGGGGAGTAAAAGAAAATACAGCCATCCGTGGCTTAGTAAAGTAATAAAGGATAGTATTCGACTGAAAACAAGGGCATATAAAGTAGCCAAATCTAGTGGGAGGATAGAAGATTGGGAAGCATTTAAAAGCCAGCAAACAATAACTAAAAGATTAATTAAGAAAGGGAAGATAGATTATGAAAGCAAACGAGCAAAAAATATAAAAACAGATAGCAAGAGTTTCTACAGCTCTACAAAAAACAAAAAGGGTGGCTAAAGTGAACGTTGGTCCATTAGAGGATGGGACCAGGAAACTAGTGGTGGGGAACATGGAGATGGCAAAGACGCTGAACAAATATTTTGTGTCAGTCTTTACAGTAGAGGACACTAAAAATATCACAACACTGGAAAAACAGGGGGCAATGGGGGGCGGGGGAGGAGCTAAACACGAATAAAATCACTAAGGAGATGGAACTCAGTAAAATAATGGGACTTAAGGCAGATAAATCCCCCGGACCTGATGGTCTACATCCTAGGGTCTTGAGAGAAGTGGCGGAAGGGATTGTGGATGCATTGGTGATCATTTTCCAGAACTCCCTGGACTCAGGAAAGGTCCCGGCAGATTGGAAAACTGCTAATGTAACACCCTTATTTAAAAAGAGAAGTAGACAAAAAGCTGGAAACTATAGACCAGTTAGCCTAACATCTGTGGTTGGCAAAATGTTGGAGTCCATTATTAAGGAAACAGTAACAGAGCATTTGGATAAACATAATTTAATAGGACAGAGTCAGCATGGTTTTACAAAGGGGATGTAATGTTTGACAAATTTGCTTGAATTCTTTGAGGATAAAGGGGAATCAGTGGATGTAGTGTATTTGGACTTCCAAAAGTCATTTGACAAGGTTCCACACAAAAGATTACTGCTCAAAATAAAAAATCACGGGATTGGGGGTAATATACTGGCATGGGTGGAAGATTGGCTATCTAACAGAAAACAAAGATTTGGGATCAATGGTTCGTTCTCGGGTTGGCAATCAGTAACTAGTGGTGTTCCGCAGGGATCAGTGCTGGGACCCCAACTCTTTACAATCTATATTAACGATTTGGAGGAAGGGACCGAATGCAAAATATCCAAGTTTGCCGACGATACAAAGATGGGAGGGAAAGCAGTGAGTGAGGAGGACATAAAAAACCTGCAAAAGGACATAGACAGGCTAAGTGAGTGGGCAGAGATTTGGCAGATGCAATATAATGTTGCAAAGTGTGAGGTTATGCATTTGGCAGAAAAAATTAAAGAGCAAGTTATTATCTAAATGGAGAGAAACTGCAAAGTGCTACAGTACAAAGGGATCTGGGGGTCCTGGTGCATGAAACACAAAAATTTAGTCTGCAGGTGCAGCAGGTGATCAGGAAGGCCAATGGAATCTTGGCTTTTATTGCAAGGGGGATGGAGTATAAAAACAGGGAAGTCTTGCTGCAGTTATACAGGGTATTGGTGAGGCCACACCTGGAATACTGCGTGCAGTTTTGGTTTCCATATTTAAGAAAAGATATACTTGCTCTCGAGGCAGTTCAGAGAAGGTTCACTCGGTTGATTCCAGAGATGAGGGGGTTGACGTATGAGGAAAGGTTGAGTAGGCTGGGACTCTACTCATTGGAGTTCAGAAGAATGAGAGGCGATCTTATCGAAACATATAAGATTGTGAGGGGGCTTGAACGGGTGGATGCGGTGAGGATGTTTCCACTGATGGGTGAGACTAGAACTAGGGGGCATAATCTTAGAATAAGGGGCTGCCCTTTCAAAACTGACATGAGGAGAAACTTCTTCACTCAGAGTGAAGTAAATCTATGGAATTTGCTACCCCAGAGAGCTGTGGAAGCTGCAAAATTAAATACATTTAAAATGGAGATAGACATTTTCCTAGCAGATAAGGGAATTATGGGTTAAGGGGAGAGGGCAGGGAAGTGGACGTCAGTCTAGATTCAGATCAGCCATGATCCTATTGAATGGTGGAGCAGACCCGAGGGGCCGTATGGCCTACTCCTGCTCCTATTTCTTATGTTCTCTTATGTTCTTAATGGGCATTTGGGCAGCTCCATTTTAACTCCCCATCACCTCACCTGGTTTCTGCCAGGTGGGGCGAGTTAAAATCGAGGAACAATTCGATCAAGTGATGGCTTCGCAAATGCCTGAGACGCGAAGGAGGAATAGAAAAGAAGAGAGTTCCTGTTAGGGCACTAGCAGGTACTTCAGTAACCCAGCAGATTAGTTGACAACCCATCAGCTCCACACTGCAGCTCAGTAGAACAGAAAACGCCTATTCTAAGGTTACTCTTTTCATAAGTTCAGCAGATGGAACACAAAGCAAACAGCTCCTGGTACTAAAAGTTGATAGGCGAACAGTGGAGGGAACACTGGGCAGATTTCAGCTTACCAACCCGATAGAAAATACCACTGCGGATCGGCCACCAGTTGTAGAAACCATCCGATTGTCAATTTGACATCAGCAAAAAACGGACAATAAAACAGTGGCCGCCCGTTTAATACCCTGTCTTGTCCTTTGAATTCAATGGGGAAGGAAATTAGGTGGGATAAAAAATAGGCTGGCAATTTATTATCAACTATTTTGCTCTACTGCCGAAGGCAAAGTTCAGCCCCGTATTCTCAACATGCTGTCCTGACATAAAACACAGCAAAGAGTATTGGGCGATTAATATAAACAGCAGGCCCAGATATTACTTCCAGGTAGGAAGTTGAAAATCTATTCCCATATCAACCCATCAGATCAGAAATTGTTGATCAGTGTGAAAGGCCTTAAGCAGATGATTTGTGCGACAGGGCTTCGTTCACCTCTGGGGAAGGGTGATCCGTTTCTCGATGGCTATTGTGATTTATTTGGAGACAAAATGTGAATAGAATACATGATTTAGAGGAATGTGAAAGAAGTGGAGCTGCCAGCGCCATTGCAGCTAAATCTACTATAGGACCACGGTCTAAAATTTCACCTGTGGGGAGCCCTTACTGGGGAAACAACCTGGGCTTCTGGACACAGCAACACCAATACGGAATCAGCACAACAGCTTCCAGGCAGGTTGGTTACATTGTAGAGAAGCAAAGGATTCATCAACGTTACCCAGGTCAAGATGAGAATTTCCAGGAGCCGGAGTATGAATTGAATTACTGTAATTGATGCTAACTAACTGAGTTTACAGACTGAGATTCACAGCAAATGATTATATTATGAAAGCTATTTCTCTGTCGCTGGCCAAGCTAAACATAAACAATTATTTGCTCAGTCTCGGGTTTGCAGGATTGGGCTGACTTGTAACAGTTAGCACATGAGTTAATCGCCCATAACAGAAACATTATTCATCCTTAGTTAGAATTTCTACGATGATTTAAATGGTCAAGCTGTCCCAGCATCTCTTTCTTTTAGCATTTTTATTGGTAGAGCAAATGTAGGTGAAAGGCCAATCTTAATCTTGTCTCCAAATATGAACAACAAGCGGTTTGGAAACGCAATGAACTCTGCACTGAGCACCCTCTGCCCATTTTACCATCATGTCTCTGTCACGCTGAAGCCTATAACTATCATCATCACTATCTACTACTTTGCCAACCTATGATTCAGCTGCAAACTTTATAATGTTGGTCCCTACACAAGTGGCAAGGATGTTTACAAAAATTGAAAATATTAATGGATATGGAAATTGAGGCTCATGGAATAGCAGGGTCAGTGGCAGCTTGGATACGGAATTGCCTTAAGGAAAGAAAACAGCAAGTTGTGGTAAATGGCTGTTTTTAAGACTGGAGTCATAGAGTCATAGAGTTATACAGCACAGAAAGAGGCCCTTCGGCCCATCACATCCGTGCCGACCATCAAGCCCTTTCCAATCTAATCCCATTTTCCAGCATTTGGTCCGGAGCCTTGTATGCTATGGCATTTCAAGTGCTCATCCAAATGCTTCTTGAATGTTGTGACGGTTCCTGCCTCTACCACCCTTTCAGGCAGTGAGTTCCAGATTCCAACCACCCTCTGGGTGAAAAGATTTTTCCTCAAATCCCCTCTAAACCTCCTGGCCCTTACCTTGAATCTATGCCCCCTTGTTATTGACCCCTCTACTAAGGGGAAAAATTCCTTTCTATCTACCCTATCTATGCCCCTCATAATTTTGTAAACCTCAATCAGGTCCCACCTCAGCCTCCTCTTCTCCAAGGAAAACAACCCCAGCCTGTCCAGTCTTTCTTCATAGCTGAAGCACTCCAGCCCAGGTAACATCCTCGTAAACCTCCTCTGCACCCTCTCCAAAGCAATCACATCCTTCCTATAGTGTGGCGACCAGAACTGCACAAAGTACTCCTGCTTTGGCCTTACCAGCGCTTTGTACAGCTCCATCATAACCTCCCTGCTCTTATATTCTATGCCTTGGCTAAAGAAGGCAAGTATCCCTTATGCCTTTTTAACTACCTTCTCCACCTGTTCTGCTGCCTTCAGGGATCTATATACATGCACACCAAGGTCCCTCTGATCCTCTGTCTTTCCTAGGGTCTTACCATTCATTGTGTATTCCCTTGCCTTGTTAGTCCCTCCAAAATGCATCACCTCACACTTTTCCGGGTTAAATTCCATTTGCCACTGTTCCGCCCATCTTACCAACCGATCTATATCGTCCTGTAGCCTGAGGCTTCCCTCCTCACTATTTACCACCCCACCAATTTTCGTGTCATCTGCGAACTTACTGATCATACCTTTTACATTCACATCCAAATCATTAATATAGAGCACAAACAGCAAGGGAACCAGCACCGATCCCTGCGGTACCCCACTGGACACAGGCTTCCAGTCACAAAAACAACCTTCGACCGTCACCCTCTGCCTTCTGCCACTAAGCCAGTTTTGGATCCAATGTGCCAAGGCACCCTGGATCCCATGGGCTCTTACCTTCCTGACCAGTCTCCTATGCGGGACTTTATCAAAAGCCTTATTGAAATCCATGTAAACCACATCCACTGCACTACCCTCATCCACACACCTAGTCACCCCCTCGTAAAATTCAATCAAATTGGTCAGATACGATCTTCCCTTGACAAAGCCATGCTGGCTATCCCAAATTAATCCTTGCCTCTCCAAGTGGAGACTAATTCTGTCCCTAAGAATTTTTTCCAATAATTTCCCTGCCACTGATGTTAGGCTCACTGGCCTGTAATTCCCTGGTTTATCCCTACTACCCTTCTTGAATAATGGTACTACGTTAGCTGTTCTCCAATCCTCTGGCACATCCCCTGTGGCCAGAGAGGTTCTGAAAATATGTGTCAGAGCCCCTGCAATCTCCTCCTTTGCCTCACATAGCAGCCTGGGATACGCCTCGTCCAGGCCTGGTGATTTATCCACTTTTAAGCCTGCTAAAACCGCTAGTACCTCCTCCCTCTCGATGCTAATATGTTCAAGTATATCACAGTCCCCCGGCCCGATTTCTATGTCCACATCGTCCTTCTCCATAGCGAACACAGATGCAAAAAATACATTTAAAACCCTACCTACATCTTCTGGCTCTACACACAGCTTACCACTTTGGTCCCTAATCGGCCCTACTCTTTCCCTAGTTATCCTCTTGCCCTTAATCTGTATATATAAAATGATATGCCTATCTGTCTGTCTCTCTGTCTGTCTCTCTGTCTGTCTCTCTGGCCGGCTATACAATCAAAAGTTGTAGAGCGTACCTACAGATATGTTATATCACAAGAAAGCTCATCATTCGGGGACTCTTGTAGGCATATTTACTTTATTCTCGGAAAAAATTGTGCCGACGGTATCCAAAAAACTTTCAAAATTCCTCTCATTATCCGCTCATATGCATCGAGTGGGGGTGGGTTCATTGTGTGTGCGGGCGGGCCATTCTACAGTTGAGTGACGTGGTGATTGACCAATCCTACAGTTCAGTGACCTGATGGTTGACCAATCGGTGCGTGTGTGGGCGAGCCTTATCATTCTGAACCGAGGTGAGTCGCCACCATCTTGATTCCAAACTTTTCATTTCTTTTTCCCACTTTCTGCGTGTTTCTTTTCAAATCTACATTTCCAGCAAAAAAGAAGTTGCTTTTAAAACACAAATTGTTTTTTAAAAAAGTTAATTAATTTGTAAAACTTTTCTCTAACATCTAGAATTTTCCTACCTTTCACCATTTTTCCAGGCCACTAAGCCTAGGCCTCTGTTGCCCTGCCACGCCCGAGCTAGGCACTACCCGTCGTGCTCAACAAGCGGCTCGCTATCACCACCATCTTTGTGAAGGCTGGAGGGGGCGAGCCTGAGCCGAGCATCGCCACCGCCGCGATCTTAGTAAAGGCGGGTGGGGCAGGAGTCCAGCCGGGCCTCACACGGTAGGTTGCACGGCGGCGTCTCTCTCTCTGCTCTTGAAGCCGGCTCGGGTGGGGGGCGGGGCTTGGGAGATCAGGTTCGGCAGATCGGTCCTTGGGGGGGCGGGGCTCGTGAGATCGGGCCTCATGAGATCGGGGGGGTCGAGCCTCGGGAGATTGGGGGGTGGGCCTCAGGAGATCGGCGCTCGGGAGATCAGGGAGCGCATCTCGGGAGATCGGACCTCGTGAGATCGGGCCTCGGCAGGGTGGGGGGCGGGGCTCGGGACATATAGACATCGGGGGGCGGTACATCGGGAGATCGGGGGGGCGGTGCTCGGGGACTCCTCCCCTCTCCCCCTCCTTCCCTCTTCCCCCCTCTCCCCCTCCTTCCGCCTTCCTCCCATTGCCGGCAGAGGGGAGAGGGTCTGCTGGCTCCCCCTCCTTTTTTCCCCCCCTCCTTCGCCCACCTCGACCCCTCCCCTCCCCCGTCTCCCACCTCCTCTCCCCCTCCCCCTCCCCTCCCCCTCCTCTCCCCCTCCTCATCCTCCCCTTCCTTCCTCCCCCTCTCTCCCTCCCCTCCCCCCTCCTCCCCCCTCATCCCCCCCTCTCCCCTTCCTCCCCCTCCCTCCTCCCCTTCCTCCCCCTCCCTCCTCCCCCTCCCCCTCCCCCTCCCCTGTTCCTCCCTCCCCCCCGCCCCTCTCCACGCCCTCACCCCCTCCAACCCTCCTCCCCCCACCCCATCCACCCCCCTCCACCCACCCTCCTCCTCCCCTCCCCCCTTCCCACAATTCCCCTCCCCCTTCCCCTCCACCCCCCCTTCCCCCCTTCCCGCTTGCCCTCCCCCTTCCCCCTCCCACCACCTTCCCCCCTTCCCCGTCCCCCCCTTCCCCCCCTGCCCCCTTCTTCCAACCCCCTTCCCCCCACTTCTTCCCCCCTCCTTCACCCCACCTCCCATCCCTTCCCCGCCTTCCCTCCCCTTTACCCCCCTTCCACCCCCCTTTCCCCCCTTCCCCCCTTTCCCCCCTTCCCCCACCTTCCCCATAGTCATGCTCTCTCTTCCCCCCAGTCGCGCTCTCTCTTCCCCCCAGTCACGCTGTCTCTTTCCCCCAGTCGTGCTCTCTCTTCCCCCCAGTTGCTCTCTCACTCTCTCTTTTCCAACAATATGCACTCAAAAATCCCTCGGCACCACCGGGCACTTCAGGCAGGCTATATATATAATAGGATCGTTCTGTCTGTCTGTCTGTCTATCTGTCTGTCTGTCCGTCTGTCCTTCGGTGTGTCTGTCCGGCTATACACTCTAAAGTTATAGAGCGTGCCTACACGTGTGTTACATCAAAAGAAAGATTAAGATTCCGAACTGTCATAAGCATATTTACGTTCCGGCGAGACAAAAATTGTGCCCGCCATATCCAAAAAACGTTCAAAATTCTGCTCATTATCCGCTCATTAGCATAGAGTGACATTAAGTTCGACCAATCGTATGGTCGAGCGACCCGACGTTCGACCAATTGACGAATCCTATGCTTCCATAACAGGACATTTGACCAATCGGTGCGTGTGTGGGCGGGCCTTATTGTTCTGAACCGAGGTGAGTAGCCGCCATCTTGCTTCCATTCTTTTTCCGCTTTATGTGTGTTTCTTTTCAAATATACATTTCCAGCAAAATAAAAAGTTGCTTATAAAGCACAATTGTTTTTTAAAAAAGTTAATTAATTTGTACATCTTTTCTCTAACCTCTATAATTTTTCCTACCTTTCACGTTTTTGTAGGCCTCGAAGCCTGGGCCTCTCCTCCGCACCCACACCGAGCTAGTCACCTCCCGGCCCCAGTCACAAGCGGCCCCCGATTGCCACCATCTTTGTGAAGGCTGGAGGGGCGGGCCTCAGCCGAGCGTCGCTACCGCCGCCATCTTAGTAAAGGCTGGTGGTGCGGCGGGTGGCGGCACGGAGCTCCGCGGAGAAGGTGCACGGCGGCATCCCACACTCCCCCCCAGCCCCTCTCTCTCTCTCTTCCCGCGCCTCCTGAATGCACGGGGGAAGAGGCCCGGGGCACTGTGTCCGCTTTCAGAGACTTCAACTCCGTGATGGGTGAGGAGGGTCTTTGCTGTTCACGTTGGGCGTCGGGCGGGTTCCTCGGGTGCTGATCCCTGGCAGTGTGGTGTGGGGCCGGAGCCCGGCTCATACCTTGCCCTGGACAGTGGGTGGACGGCGGGGCCTGGAGTAGCAATTCGGGCACCGGCGCCAAGATGATTTCCATACAGAGCCTGAATGGCCGGCGAGCTCCCAGACAAAATCGGCAGAAAAACTGAGAGCGGCAGAGGGGAACAGACATCAGAGAGACAGAGAAATAGGAAGGGAGGAGAGGTAGAGGACAGGGAGGGGGGAGGGAGAGGGAGAGGAGCAGGGAGGGAGAGAGAAGAGGGGCAAGGAGGGAGAGGGGAGAGAGAGAGGGTGGGGGAGGGGAGAGAGAGAGGGTGGGGGGAGGGGAGAGAGAAGAGGGTGGGTGGAGTGGAGAGAGAGAGGGTGGGTGAGGGGTGAGAGAGAGGGAGAGGGGAGGGAGAGAAAGTGGGTGGGGGGAGGGGAGAGAGAGAGGCAGGGGAGGGGAGAGAGATACGGTGGGGGGAGGGGAGAGAGAGAGGGTGGGGAGGGGAGAGAGATGGTGGGGGGAGGGGAGAGAGAGAGTGTGGGGGTGGGGTGAGGGTAGGGGGAGAGAGAGAGTGTGGGGGGAGAGAGGGAGGGTTGGGGGAGGGGAGAGAGTGAGGGTGGGGGAGGGGAGAGGGTGGTGTTGGGGAGAAGGGGAGGGAGAGAGCGGACAAGGGGCGAGGGAGGGAGAGAGAGTAAAGCAGGGAGAGACAGGGGAGGGAGAGAGAGGGGGGAGGGCGGGAGAGGATGAGGAGAGGGGGAGGGAGGGAGAGGACAGGGGGAGAGGGGGAGGGAGAGAGAGTAAAGCAGGGAGAGACGGGGAGGGAGAGAGAGGGTGAGGGTGGGAAAGAGTGAGGGGGTGGGACAGGGAGGGAGAGCTTACCTTCTTCCTTCCTTCGCAGGGGTCCATCGGGCCACCTTCCCCCGCCCCCGTCGCTCTCTCTCTTCCCCCCCAGTCGCTCTCTCTCTTCCCCCCAGTCGCTCTCTCTCTTCCCCCCCAGTCGCTCTCTCTCTTCCCCCCGTCGCTCTCTCTCTTCCCCCCCAGTCGCTCTCATTCTTCCCCCCCAGCCGCTCTCTCTCTTCCCTCCCAGTCACTCTCTCTCTTCCCCCCCAGTCGCCCTCTCTCTTCCCCCCAGTCGCTCTCTCTCTTCCCCCCAGCCGCTCTCAATTTCAATTCAATTCAATTCAAATCGCTTTATTGGCATGATAAGGTACATCTTCTGTTGCCAAAGCATCAAAATACATTTATGGTTGAACACATAAACGCAGTTCTATTCATACAGTGTATAAACAGGTATATCACTGAGTGTATAAATATACATTCGCATTATTTATATATACTCTTTTCTTAGGTTTACTGGTTGTCCCTCTGTTCATGGCAAGCTGTAACATAGTGTGCCGCCAGTGCTACACAGCTTCTCTCCTCCCCCAGTAGGTATGGGACTTTTTGGTCGTCATTCAGATTTCTGAATTCAGGGCATATTTGTGAGAATTTTTGGTAGAAATTCTCCCTGATGCCCTGATATTTTCCACAGGCTGTGAGGAAGTGCATCTCTGTCTCCACTACTCCCTGACTGCAGTGAGAGCACATCCTGTCCTCTCTTGGCAGCCTGGTCTGCCTGTGTCTGCCTTTTTCGATCGCTAGGCTATGTTCGCTAAGTCTGTACCTTGTCAAGGTTTTTCTCAGTTTGTTATCCTTTACCATGGTCAGGTACTCAGCCATGTTGTATCGTCTGTTTAGGGCCAAGTAGCAATTGAGTTTGCTTTGGGTTTTTTTGTTTCTGCCCAATATGACAGGTATTTTCCTTTTGTTTAGTGACAATTGTGTTGGGTCGAATTATCTCTGCTATGATGTCACTGTCCTGGGGCTGGTTATTGTTAGTAGTGTTAGTGGTTGCTTCACTGAGCCCCAGGACTAGTTGACTGAGGGAGTTATTCTTTATGGTCCTCTCTTGGCATTTCAAGACTTCGTAATGATAGCAGTGGGGGTTACTCATTTTTAGATGTTTCCAAAATTTGGTGGCTCTTTTTTGGATACTAATTATTAGTGGAAATTGGCCTAGTTCTGCCCTGCATGCATTGTTTATGGTTTTCCTTTGAGTCCGGAGGATACTTTTACAGAATTCTGCATGTAGGATCTCAATTGGGTGTTTGTCCCATTTTGCAAATTTTTGTTGTGCTAGCGGTCCCCACACTTCACTGCCATAGAGTGCAATTGGTTCAATTACTGATTTGAAAATTTTGAGCCAAATTGGGATTTCTATTTGGATTGATCTTTTAATGGCGTAGAAAGCCCTTCTTGCTTTCTCTTTCAGTTCATTCACTGCCAGTTTGAAATTTCCCGTACAGCTGATTTTTATGCCCAAGTATGTGTAGTTAGTGGTTTGTTTGATTTTAGTTGTTCCTCGTGTGAGATTTATTTTGGGTCCCTGATGTCTGGATCCTTGTTGGAACACGAGGACCTTGGTTTTTTGGAGATTTATTGTCAGGGCCCAGGCCTGACAGACTGATTCCAGCAGATCCAGGTTCTGATGTAGACCCTCCTTAGTTGGTGACAGCAGAACCACGTCGTCTGCATAGAGGAGGAATTTAACCTTGGATTCATGCAGGGTGAGGCCGGGTGCTGTAGATTGCTCAAGTAGTTTTGCTAATACATTTATGTAAATATTAAAGAGTGTTGGTGAGATTGGCGTGCCCTGAGTCACCCCCCGCCCCTGTGGGAAGTATTTTGTTTGTTTGTCTCCAATTTTAACTGCACATTTTTTGTTTGTATACATTGATTTAATTACATCATATGTTTTCCCCCCTACCCCGCTTTCGATAAGTTTCAGGAATAGACCATCGTGCCAGATGGAATCGAAAGCCTTCTGGAAATCTGTAAAGCATGCGTAGATTTTGCTTTTGTTTTGATGGATGTGTTTGTCAATTAGGGTCCGTAGGGTGAAGATATGATCTGATGTTCTATAGTTTGGCAGGAATCCAATTTGTCTTTTACTCAAGACATTGTGCTCCTCAAGGAAGTTTATAAGTCTTTTGTTTATGATACTACAGAAAACCTTTCCCATGTTACTGTTTACACAGATGCCTCGATAGTTATTTGGGTCTCCTTTATCCCCACTTTTGCATATGGGCGTTATGAGTCCTTTGTTCCAGATATCAGGGAAGTAACCGACACTCTGAACCAAGTTGAAGAGTTTCAGTATAGCCAATCTCATTTTATCGTCCGTGTGTTTAATCATCTCGCTTAGGATGCCGTCTGCCCCACAAGCCTTTCCTGGTCGCAGGTCCTTGAGTTTTTCAATTAGGTATTTTTCAGATATTATGGTGTCTCTCGGGTTTTGGTTATCTTTTATGGCAGATTCTAGCTTTGCCAGTTTTTCGCTTATTTGGTATTGCTCTGGGCTTAGTGTGTTTTTCTGGTATAATTTTTCAAAATGGTTTTCCCATGTGTCACCGTTTTGAATGGCAAATTCATCGTGTTGTTTTTTGTGTAATGTATTCCAGTTGTCCCAGAAACAATTGGAAACAATGGATTCCTCAATGGAGATGAGTGTATTCTTAATATACTGCTCTTTCTTGGTTCTGAGTGTGCGTTTGTATTGTGTTAGTGCCTGACAATAAGCAAGGCGTAATTCCTCGTTTTCTGGTTGTCTGTGTTTTTGGTTTGATATTTTTCTGAGTTTTTTCCTCATGTTCTGGCAATCGGAGTCAAACCATTTTTCGTAGTTTTTTGTTTTGGGTTTGTTCTTTCGAACTTTCAAGTTTGACATTGATGCCAGATTATCAAAAATATTATTTAGGTTATTCACTGCCCGGTTTACGCCTTCTTTATTGTGTGTGTGTGTATTTTCCAGAAAGGTGTCCAAGAGAGCTTGAGTTGTTTGGTTGCTAATTGATTTCTGGTATATTTCCGTGCTGTTTTTGGCCCATCTGTAGGATTTTTTAATTTTGTACAGTTTACTGGGTTGTGTTTCTGTGTTGGTTGTTTCTGTCCTTTCAAGATATGCAGTAATTTGACTGTGGTCTGACAATGTTGTTTGCGGTTTGACGGTGAATGTTCTGAAAGAGGATGGGTCTAGATCTGTAATCATATAGTCTATGGTGCTGAAGCCAAGAGGTGAGCAATAGGTGGATCTTCCTAGGAAATCTCCCAAAAAACTACCATTGACAATGTACAGACCCAGGCTTCGACAGAGCTGCAGTAGCTGTTTTCCGTTAGTATTTGTCTGTTTGTTGCAGTTATGCCTGTGTGGATGGGAAGGGAGAGCAAAATGGTTATTCCCAAATATGTAATTATTCCCGTGACTGTTGATGAAGTCTGGTTCTTCTCCCGTTCTCGAGTTGTGGTCCCCACATATCAACACATTTCCCTTGGCCTGGAATTGGATAATCTCCCTCTCTATGTTGGAGAAGGTGTCCTCTTTGAAGTACGGGGAATCTGTCGGGGGGATATAGAGTGTGCAAATGAAAATATCTTTCCTGCTGGAGATGATGCCCCTCTTAATTTTTAGCCATAGGTGGTTTTCGCCCTTTTCCACAAATTCAATGCAACTCCTAAGTTTTGCTTTGATCCAAATCAGTATGCCTCCAGATTCTCTGCCCTGGGTTACTCCTGGCAATTTATTGGAGGGGACCACCAGCTCTGTGTACCCACTGGGACAGCCAGTGTGTCCTACTCCTCCACACCAGGTTTCCTGTAGAAAGATAATGTCTAGATTTTTAATCTCCTCTAGGAACTCTGGGGTCTCAAACTTCATGCCAAGCGTATAAGAGCGTAGACCTTGGATATTCCAGGTTGATATATATAAAGATTTCATGCTAAACTTGATTTTTTTTTTTTTCTGTGATCGGTTAAAATATGATAAATAGTAAAATGTGTTTGTCGTGTCTAAATGGGGATAAAAGAACATTTCAATTTTCACTCTCTCTTCCCCCCCAGTCGCTCTCTCTCTTCCCCCCAGTCGCTCTCTCTCTTCCCCCCAGTCGCTCTCTCTCTTCCCCCCCAGTCGCTCTCTCTCTTCCCCCCCAGTCTCTCTCTCTCTTCCCCCCAGTCGCTCTCTCTCTTCCCCCCCAGTCGCTCTCTCTCTTCCAACAACTACATGCCCTCGATAAAGCCGTGGCACCGCCAGACACTCCAGCTAGTATACTTATAAAACACCTTAGGATTTTCCTTTATTATGCCCTCCACTGTTAATTCATGACCCATCCTCGCTCCCCTAATTTCTTTTTTAAGTATCCCCCTGCACTTTTTAATACTCCTCTTGGGCTTCCTTTGTCTTTAGTCCTTTGAATCTACCAAAAGCCCTCCTTTTTTTCCTAATGCATTCTCGTATATCCCTTGACATCCAAGGTTCCCTGGGCTTGTTGTTCCCACCCTTGACCTTTAGGGGAACATGTTGCCATTGTACTCTCTCAATTTCCTTTCTGAAATACTCCCATTGCTCCGATGTGGATTTTCCTTCAAGTAGCTGATCGCAGTCCACATTGGCCATGTCCATGGCCATGGCCATTGACAATATCATATTAAAATCGGCCTTCCCCCAATTTAGAATCTTTATTTCCGGTCCATCCTTACCCTTATCCATGACTACCTTAAATCTCACGGAATTATGGTCACTCTCACCAAAGTGCTCACCTTCTAGCACTTCTACCACTTGCCCAGCCACATACCCTAGAATTATGTCCAGTACCGCCCCCTCTCTTGTAGGACTTTCTACATGCTGGCTTAAAAAGCTCTCCTGGATGCACTTTAAGAATTCTGCACCCTCTAAGCCTTTCACACTCTGATGATCCCATTCAATATTGGGGAAGGTGAAATCCCCCACTATTATTACCCTATTATTTGCACACTTCTCTGAGATTTGCCTGCATATCTATTCTTCCATCTACCCCTGACTGTTTGGGGGCCTATAGTACACTCCCAGCAAAGTGCTTGCCCCCTTTTTGTTTTTAAGTTCAACCCATATGGCCTCATAAGAGGAACCTGTTAATATATCATCCCTCCTTACAGCAGTAATTGACTCCTTAATTAATATTGCGACACCCCCTCCTCTTTTACCCCCCGCCCCTGTCTCGCCTGAAGATTCTATTCCCTGGAATATTCAGCTGCCAGTCTTGCCCCTCCCTCATCCATGTCTCCGTGATAGCAACAATATCGTACTCCCATGTGTTCATCAACACCTTCAGTTCATCCACCTTATTCGCAAGACTCCTTGCATTAAAATAAATGCTATTCAGCCTTGCCCTACTCCCTTGTCGCATTACATATTTGCTCTGCCTTCCAAGCTGACTTGTTTTTTCCTTTATATTTGGCTGTACATCACCCCCTATTATAGCTGCACTCTGTATCCCATTCCCCTGCCAAGTTAGTTTAAACCCCCCCCCCCGCAACAGTGCTAGCACACCTCCCCACAAGGATAATTGTCCCTTTCTGGTTCAGGTGCAACCCGTCTGACTTGTACAAGTCCCACCTTCCCCAGAAGCAGACCCAGTGATCCAGGAAAGTAAAGCCCTCCCTCCTGCACCAACTCTTTAGCCACGCATTCATCTGCTCTATCCTCCTATTCCTGTACTCACTAGCACGTGGCACCGGGAGTAATCCAGAGATTACAACCTTTGAGGTCCTGCTCTTTAATCTGCTACCTAGCTCCCTAAATTCTTGTTGCAGGACCTCATCCCTCTTCCTACCCATGTCATTGGTCCCAATGTGAACCACGACCTCTGACTGTTCACCCTCCCCCTTCAGAATGCCCTGCAGCCGTTCAGTGACATCCTTGACCCTGGAAACAGGGAGGCAACAAACCATCCTGGAGTCATGTCTATGGCCACAGAAACGCCTATCTGTTCCCCTTACGATAGAATCCCCTACCACTATTGCTCTCCCAATCTATTTCCTCCCTTCCTGAGCAGCAGAAGCACCCCTGGTGCCAGGAAGTTGGCTGCTGCCGCCTTCCCCTGGTGAGTCATCCCCCTCAACAGTATCCAAATCGGTATACCTGTTTGAGAGGGGTATGGCCACAGGGGCTCCCTGCATTAACTGCCTGCCTCTACTGCTTTGCCTGATGGTCACCCATTTCCCTTCTGCCTGTGCAGCCCTTACCTGCAGTGTGAACAACTCACTAATCGTGAAATCCACGACCCTCTCAGCATCGCAAATGCTCCAAAAATCATCCATCTGCAGCTCCAGCACCGCAATGCAGTCTGCTAGTAGCTGCAGCTGGATACATTTCTGGCACACATGGTCGTCAGTGACACCGGCAGTGTCCCTGAATTCCCACATAGAGCAAGAGGAGCATAACACGGGGCTGGGTTGTCCTGACGTGACTTACCCTTTCATTAATTTAAATTAAATCATTTCCACCAATTAAATGATATATTCAAGGGTGCTTGCCTGCCAGCAGTCCCCGCTACACCACAGAGACACTAGAAACTATAAACCACAGAATTTAAGTTTTGTAAAGAAGGAGAAAGATTAAATACTTACCAACCAATCACTTAACCGCTTTCTGATGACGTCACACTTGGATTACATTTTGTTTCTCTCCTTCCCTTGGACTTCGGAGACTGGAGACTGGTATGGCTACCTGAGGCTCTGGGGACTTTTGTAGCCGCTCCACCGCTCCGAGACTCCTCCCGCCGCTGCCGCTGCCGCTGCCACACTGAGGCCTACCTGAGTCTCTGGGGCCTTTTGTAGTCGCTCCGCCACTCCGAGACTCCTCCCACCACTGCCGCTGCTGCACTGAGGCCTACTTGAGCCTCTGGGGCATTTTGTAGGCGCTCTGCCGCTCCGAGACTCCTCCCCCCCCCGCTGTCGCTGCTGCACTGAGGCCTACCTGAGCCTCTGGGGACTTTTGTAGCCGCTCCGCCGCTCCGAGACTCCTCCCGCTGCTGCCGCTGCCGCACTGAGGTCTACCTGAGCCTCTGCGGCCTTCTGTTGTCTCTCCGCCACTCCGAGATTCCTCCCGCCATTGCCACACTGAGGCCTACCTGAGCCTCTGGGGCCTTTTGTATTCATTCCGCCTCTCTGAGACTCCTCCCGCTGGTGCCGCACTGAGGCCTACCTGAGCCCCTGGGGACTTTTGTAGTCACTCCGCCGCTCTGAGACTCCTCCTGCCGCTGCCACTGCCACAGGAGGATGGTGAACAGTGGTGTTCACCAAGGGTTAGTGCTGGCATCACTGCATTTTTAGATATATACATAAATGACCTGGATATTTGAATAACAAGGGGCAGAAAACACTTGTAGGATTGGTATATAGACCCCTAACAGTAGCTATACCGTTGGTCAGAATATCAACCAAGAACTAGTAGGAGCTTGCAACAAAGGCAATGTAATAATCTTGGGGGACTTTAATCTTCATATAGACTGGACAAATCAAATTGGCAACGATAGTATGGAGGATGAGTTCATGTAATGCATTCGGGACAGATTCTTGGAACAATATGTTATGGAACCAACCAGGGGACAGGTTATATTAGATCTTGTATTGTGTAATGAGAGAGGGTTAATTAGCAATCTCATAGTAAAGGATCCTCTGGGCAGAGTGATCATAATATGATAGATTTTCACGTTAACTTGGAGAGAAACTTGCATAAGTCTGAAACTAGACTCTTAGACCCCGAATTTCTGCCAGACGTCGGGCGGCTTTTCTGGCAGCCGGGGATCTGAAAATCGCTGAATAAACGGGTCGCGACCCGACCCCCCCGCCTGATTCCCCACCCCCTCCAACTTTTGAACCGCTGTTTCTCCACGACCCGCTTCAGTCCCACCCGCCGCTGGCGGGACTGGCCGTCGGAGCGCTAATCACCAATTATTACCTTGTTTAAGTAGATTTTGAGGGGCCGTTGCAATTTTGGGGCTTTCCCCACATGAAACACGCCTGCAGGGAACCCCGCTGATGAGACCTGGTGTGAAAACAATTGGCTTGCTTGCTTGCAGCTGCAGGTCAATGAGGACTGAAGAGATTTAAACAGGCAGCATTTGCAGGCTGCAGGACCTTGTTGATGAAGGCTTGGGGGAAATTTTTCAAGGCGTAGGCACAGCTGTAGAAAGTTGGAGCCTCACACACTTCTCCAGTGTGAGCTCCTGGGAAGCCCCTCTCACCACCCTAACTCAGCTCCTCCTCAATGGAGGCATCTGCCAGAAGCATGGGAGGCCGTTGGTACCTTCCCTTCCTGGCATTAGAGGATCTCTAACAGCAGAGGATGCTGGAGCAACTCCAGCAACAGCAGCACCAGCAACAACAGTAGCACCAGCAGGAGCGACAGGCTGCGGCTCAGCCACCTGGGGCAGCACAGGCCAGAAGGGACCAGTGCACAAGAACATTGCTAGGCGGAATGCAAGGAACGCACTCATCCTGGGCAGATTTGCAAAGCCTGGTACATCAAACACTGCAGCCTCACTGCTTCTTAACTGAACATGGACAGTTGCCCATGCCTGCACATTCCTACCTATTTGACCAGCTTGCTGACATCTGCAAGTTATCCTAAGGCCTCTATGTGATATCCCTATTCGCCAAATGACAGGCGCCATAACTGCAGCAGTTACCACCAGATATTTTATGTAAAGGAAACTGATGTCATTAAAACTATTTACAAGACCTTTCACCCAAGTGACTAGCCTTGTGATTAGTGGTGCTCTATTTTTCTCTTATGCGTGCTCCTACATAGTGGTACCTCTGTGGCTTCAGCAGATGTGGAGGCCACTTGTTCGCTTTCCTGCCGCGCCTGTCTCGACACCTTTGGTGGGCGTCCTCTGGGGTGGCTAGCCTGTGAGGGCTTGCCAGCAGTCTGTTGTTCCTGCGGCTGTGCAGGGCTTGAGAGTCCTATCTCACTGGGGTGTGGACCCCGGCGGGGCTCTGACGGAGGGCTCTGAAGTGACATGGAAGTGTGAGCGCCTGGAGAGGAGCCCCCACTTCCTTCAGGTGTGCCAACAACCTCCCTCTCATGGGTGAGCTCCCCCTCAGCGCCTGCAAGTGGCTGGAGAGCACCTTGCTGCACATCAGGGGGGCCATGGGGACCCGTCTCAGCACTGGAATTCCTGCTCAGATGGAATTCCATGAAGGTCTGGATTCGGTGCTCCATAGGTGCCCATCGCTCCTCAAGTGATGCCATTCTATTCAGAGCACTCACCATGTTTTCGACACCCTGGCGACTATGCTCCTCCATGGCCACAGCCATCCTCTCCTTGGCCACTGCCCTCCTCTCCTCGGCCACAGCCCTCCTCTCCTCGGCCACAGCCCTCCTCTCCTCGGCCACAGCCCTCCTCTCCTCGGCTAAACCCCTCCTCTCCTCGGCTGCAGCCAGCATTGCCACGGAGGTAGCCATCCTTTCCGCGGTGTTGCTTTGATGCGCCACTGACTCCAATAAGGCTTTACTCGTGCTCGCCATGGACTCCTCCATTCGCTCCACAATTGCAGCGAACCTGGAGACAAAACCTGCCAGAGACTCCTGCATCTGTGCATGGAGATCCATCACCTCCTGCCTTGCGGATGGACCCAGAGCCATAGGATCGGCATGCAGCTGAGCTGATCTGGCAGAGCCCTGCGCCCTCCGACGAGGACTCTCCACTGCTGTCCCTGTCTCCACAATCTGCTGATGCTCACTTGTGAGCTGTGATACACCAGGTGACAACTCTACATATGTCCTGAATGTCCCACCGAGGTGTGAGTGTCTGCACTGGTGCTGGGTGCGCTTACATCTGCTGACGCTGCACCCTCAGAGGTTGGAGCTTCCTCTGAGGAGTCTGTCTGCAAAGCCTCTTCCTCCTTGGCACTGGCGATGAGGGCTCCGGATGGTCCTGTGGGGGAGTAAAGGAAAGAGTTAGAGATGTGATGGCAAGGCTACTTGCACATTGGATTTGGCATATGCTCATAATTCCAAATGATGTGGCTTCAGAATCATTTCAGCAACTCATGCTGCATCAATGAGAAAGATGGTGAACTATTCTGTCACCAGCTTGCGGGCTTGCTCCGGTCTCTCCTTCACCAGCATCCACAGGCACGTCAGCCTCAGCAATCTCGAGTGCCGCTTCATCACAGGGGATCAGGTGGGCGAGTTAGGGTGGTCCTCCTCCGGTCCTCGCACGCTCTCGCCTGTTGTGAGCTCTCTTTTCCTGCAATGAGAGAGACAGGTGGCATTTGAATGAGAGTGCAGGAGTGAGTGTAGAGATTGCATAGCATAAATGCTTAGAAGGAAACAAAGATGTTGTGAGGCTGCAAGACCAAGGGCCCTCCCTGTGTGTGGTCAGTTGTGTTCCAAGCATCAGAGTGAGAGGCAGTGTGAGGGCTGCATGGTGGAACAGTTATGTGAATGTGAGTATAGAGTGATAGGGAATGGGTAAGGGTGCATGGATGTGACTGTGAAGTGGGATGTGGAGGAAGAGATTGCTGAAGCTGAGTGCTGTTGGGGAAAGGCAATGGGGATCAGGTTGAGGGTGATGGAAACTTCGAACTTACTTTCCCTCTGTGGTGAAGGTCGTGGAAGTGCTTCCTGCACTGCAGCCAGGTGCAACGGGTGACTCCCAGAGAGTTGACCTCTGCAGCCACCTACATCCAAGCATCCTTGGTCTCTGTGGAAGGCCTCTTCCTCCCTGAGCGAGGGTACAGGACCTCCCTGTGGGCCCTCACCCCATCGATCAGTGTCTCCAGTGATGTTTGGTCGAATTTGGTGGCTGCTCGGCCTCGGTTGCTGGCAACAGCTGGTGCAGGCTCCTCTTCCATTCTGCAGGAGTGGTTGAGAAGCCTGCAGAGGTTGAGAAGCTTTCTGGACACTTTAAAAGCACCACGAATGATGACATCATTTTGTGGGGCTTTCTGACTGGAAATGGACAATTAGCAAGGTTGCCCACATGCTAGGAATTAATTGGCCACTTGAGGGAAAATTGCTTGCAGCTGACTGACTCATTTTTTTGTGTGTCAGAAACCCCACATTCGGGGAAACCCGACCATTTCCCACACAAGCCAAAAATGGGGCCCTTAAACTTCAATAATTCCAATTCCGTAGGTATGAGGGGCGAGTTGGCTAAGGTAGATTGGAAAAATAGTTTATAAGGTGTGGTGGTAGACAAACAGTGGCTAGCATTTAAAGAAATATTTCATGATTCTCAACAAAAATATATTCCATTCAGAACCAGGAACTCCATGGAAAAAGTGATCCAACCTTGGCTAACTAAAGAAGTTAAGGATAGTATTAGATTGAAAGAAGAAGCTTATAATGTTGCAACGAATAATACTAAGCCTGAAGATTGTGAGTTTTTCAGAAACCAGCAAAGGTTGACCATAAATGTGACAAAGAGGGAAAAACTGGAATATGATAGAAAATAGCATGAAATATAAAAGCAGATTGTAAGAGCTTCTACAAGTGTGTAAAAAGGAAGAGAATAGCAAAAGTCAACATTGGTTCTGTAGAGGCTAAGAATGGAGAAATTATTATGGGGAATAAGGAAATGGCAGAAATTTAAACAAATATTTTGTATCTGTCTTCATAGTAGAAGACACAAAAAGCATACCAAAAATAGTGGGGAACCAAGGGTCTAATGATGGTGAGGAGATTAACATAATTAATATAAGTAGAGAAAATGTAGTGGAGAAACTAATGGGACTAAAAGCCATCAAAATCCTGGCGGCCTAAATCCTTGGATTCTAAAAGAGGTGGAGGAAGAGATAGTGGATGCATTGGTTTTGATCTTACAAAATTCCCTAGATTCCAGAATGGTCCTATCACAGTGGAAAGTCGCAAATATAACACCGCTATTCAAGAATGGAGGGAGAGAAAAACAGGGAATTACAGGCCAGTTAGCCTGACATTGGTCATCGGGAAAATGCTGGAATTCATTATTAAGGAAGTGGTATCAGGGCACGAATAAAATCATAACATGATTAGGCAGAGTCAACATGGTTTTATGAAAGGAAATCCTGTTTGACAAATTTAATAGTGTTGTTTGAGGATGTTACTAGCAGGGTAGATAAAGGGGAACCAGTGGTTGTAGTATATTTGATTTCCAAAAGGCATTCGACGAGGTTCCACATAAAAGGTTATTACACAAGATTGGACCTCATGGGGTTGGTGGTAATAAAATAGCATGGCTAGAGGATTGGTTAATGGACGGAAAACAGAGAGTAGGTATAAACAAATCTTTTCATGTTGGCAGGCTGTAATTAGTGAGGTGCCACAAGGATCAGTGTTGGAGCCTCAGCTTTTTCACAAACTATATTAATGAGCTAGATGATGGGACCGAGTGTAATGTATCCAGGTTTGTTGATTATATAAAGCTAGGTGGAACAGTAAGCTGTGAGGAGAACAGAAATAGTCTGCAACGGGTTATAGATAGAATAAGTGAGTGGGCAGTACGGTGACAGATGGTTTATAATGTAAGGAAATGTAAGGATATTTATTGTGGTAGGAAGAATAGAAAAACAAAATATTTTTTGTATGGTGATAAACGTTCAAATATTGGTGTTCAGAGAGATTTGGATGTGCTTGTGCAAGAAACACAGAAAGCTAGCAGGTGCAGGTACAGCAAGCAAGAAGGAAAGCAAATGGCATGTTGGACTTTATTGCAAGGAGGTTGGAATATATGGGTAAGGAAGTCTTGCTACAATTGTACAGGGCCTTGGTGAGACCACACCTGGAGTACAGTGCCCAGTTATAATCTCCTTATTTAAGGAAGGCTAAAATGACCTTGGAGGCGGTGTAACAAAGGTTCACTGGATTGACACCTGGGGTGAGAGGGCTGTCCTATGATGAGAGATTGTGTAGAATGGGTCTATACTCTCTGGAGTTTAGAACAATGAAAGGTGATATCATTGACACATACAAGATTCTGAAGGGCATTGACAGGGTAGACGCTGAGAGGTTTCTTCCCCTGGCTGATGTGTCGAACTATGGTGCATAGTCTCAGGATAAGGGGTAGGCCATTTAAGACCGAGCTGAAGAGGAATTGCTTCATTCAGAGGGTTGTGAATCTTTGGAATTCTCTGCCGCAGAGGGCTGTGAATGCTAAGTTTTGAGTATATTCAAGGCTGAGATAGGTAGATGTTTGGACACTAGTGGAATCAAGGGGTATGTTGATTGGGAGGGAAAGTGGAGTTGAGGTCGATGATCAGCGCTGATCTTATTAAATGGTGGAGCAGGCTCGAGGGGCCATATGGCCTAATCCTGCTATTATTTCTTATGCTCCTATCACCCAGGCCCGTCACTTAAACCACTCTCATCCGGGTCCACAGTCCCTCACCCAACCATGTTTCTGCTTCTCCTACTTTGACCCAGCCGCCCTGGTGTGGCAGAGTCCAAGGTGAGTCGGTCTGTGAGCAGAGGGGTGGGGCCATATGCAGAGCCCTAAATGGTTCATTTGTGTGTCAGTATAAGAACATAAGAAATAGGAGCAGGAGTAGGCCAATCGGCCCCTCGAGCCTGCTCCACCATTCAATAAGATCATTGCTGATCTGATCCTAACCTCAAATCTTCTATCACTGTGCATCCACCCGAACCCATGTAATCTCCCGGGAGAGGTGAAAAACCAGATAAAGACCCAATGGCCAAATTGGGAGAAAATAATCTGGGAAATTCCTCTCCGACCCATCTAGGCGATCAAAATTCTTCCAGGAGATCACTCTGTCCCTATATTTTCTACAGTACTTACCTTCTGTAAAGGCGATCTCCACCCCAGACAGAAACAGGAATAAAACCATCTCCTGAAATCTAACACAGAATTAGAACACAGTAGGAGCAGAACCAGGCTACATGGCCCACTCCACTACCCACAGGGCCATGACCATGCCGAACCTAGACTCATGTCCAATTTCCTGCCCGCTCCCCGTAACCCTTAATTCCCTTTACTTCTAGGAAACTATCTATTTCAGTTTTAAATTTAATTAATGATGTAGCTTCCACAGATTTCTGGGACAACAAATTCCACAAACCTACCACCCTCTGAGTGAAGAAGTTTCTCCTCATCTCAGTTTTGAAAGAGCAGCCCCTTATTTTAAGATTATGCCCCCAAGTTCTAGTTTCACCCATCATTGGGAACATCCTCACCGCATCCACCCGATCAAGCCCCTTCACAATCTTATATGTTTCAATAAGATCGCCTCTCATTCTTCTGAACTCCAATGAGTAGAGTCCCAATCTACTCAACCTCTCCTCATATGACCACCCCCTCATCCCCGGGATTAACCGAGTGAACCTTCTTTGTACTGACTCGAGAGCAAGTATGTCTTTTCTTAAGTATGGACACCAAAACTGTATGCAGTATTCCAGGTGCGGTCTCACCAATACCTTGTACAACTGCAGCAATACCTCCCTGTTTTTATATTCCATCCTCCTAGCAATAAAAGCCAACATTCCATTGCCCTTCTTGATCACTTGCTGCACCTGCATACTAACTTTTTGAGTTTCGTGCACCAGGACCCCCAGATCCCTTTGTACTACAGTATTTTCCAGTTTCTTGCCATTAAGATAATAACTTGCTCTATGATTTTTCCTGCCAAAGTGCATAACTTCACACTTTCCAGTATTGTATTCCATCTGCCAAATCTCTGCCCACCTACTTAGCCTGTCTATGTCCCTTTGCATGTTTTTTATGTCCTCCTCACTCACTACTTTCCGTCCCATCTTTGTATCATCTGCAAACTTTGATATGTTACACTCGGTCCCCTCCTCCAAATCGTTAATATAGATTGTAAAGAGTTGGGGACCCAGCACTGACCCCTGCGGAACACCACTAGTTACTGGTTGCCAATCTGAGAACGAACCATTTATCCCAACTCTCTGCTTTCTGTTAGAGAGCCAATTCTCCACCCACGCCAGAATATTAACCCCAATCCTGTGATTATTTATCTTGAGCAATAATATTTCATGTGGCACCTTGTCAAAAGCCTTTTGGAAGTCTAAATACACTACGTCCACTGGTTCCCCTTTATCCACCCTGTATGTTACTTCCTCAAAAAACTCCAGCAAATTTGTCAAACATGACTTCCCCTTCATGAAACCATGCTGAGTTTGTCCTATTAAATTATGTTTATACAAATGTCCCGTTACTGTCTCCTTAATAATGGACTCTAACATTTTACCAACCACAGATGTTAGGCAAACAGGTCTATAGTTTCCAGCCTTCTGCCTACTACCCTTTTTAAATAAGGGTGTTACATTAGCAGTTTTCCAATCTGCCGGGACCTTTGCTGAGTCCAGTGAGTTTTGGAAAATTATTACCAATGCATCCACAATCCCTACCGCTACTTCCCTCAAGACCCTAGGATGCAAGCCATCAGGTCCAGGGGATTTATCCGCCTTGAGTCCCTTTATTTTACCAAGTACCACTTCCTTAGTGATTTTAATCGTATTTAGTTCCTCCCCCCCTAGAGCCCCCTGTTTGTCCAGTGTTGGGATATTTTAGTGTCCTCTACTGTAAAGACTGATACAAAATAATTGTTCAGTGTTTTTGCCATCTCCATTTTTCCCACCATTAATTTCCCAGTCTCATCCTCTAAGGGACCAACATTTACTTTAGCCACCCTTTTTCTTTTGATATAACTATAGAAACTTTTACTGTCTGTTTTTATATTTATTGCTAATTTACTTTCATAATCTAGCTTCCCTTTCTTAATCAATCTTTTAGTTATTTTTTGCTGTCTTTTAAAGACTTCCCAATCTTCTATCCTCCCACTAGATTTGGCTACCTTATATGCCCTTGTTTTTAGTCGGATACTATCCTTGATTACTTTACTTAGCCACGGATGGCTATCTTTTCTCTTACACCCTTTTTTCCTCAGTGGAATATATTTTTTTTGGAAGTTGTAAAATAACTCCTTAAATATACACCACTGATCATGTACCGTCTTACACTTTAATCTATTTTCCCAGTCCACTCTAATCAATTCCACTCTCATACCTTCATAGTCTCCTTTATTCAAGCTCAGCACACTTGTTTGAGATCCAACCTTCTCACCCTTTACTTGAATATGGAACTCAACCATGTTATGGTCACTCATTCCAAGGGGATCCTTTACTAGGACATTTTTAATTTATCCTGTCTCATTACACAGGACCAAATCTAAGGTTGCTTGCCCCCTGGTCGGTTCCGTTAGATACTGCTCAAGAAACCCATCCCTAATACACTCAATGAACTCATCCTCAAGGCTGCTCTGCCCAATTTGATTTGTCCAGTTAATATGATAATTAAAATCCCCCATAATTAAAGCTGTTCCCTTATTACAAGCCTCAACTATTTCCTGATTAATACTCCGTCCAACAGAGTTGCAACTGTTCGGAGGCCTATAGACTATACCCACTAGTGTTTTTTTCCCCTTATTATTCCTTATCTCCACCCAAACTGTTTCACTATCCTGCTCCTTTGACCCAATATCATTTCTCTGTATTATAGTGGTTCCTTCCTTCATTAACATAGCCACCCCACCTCCTCTCCCTTCCTGCCTGTCCTTCCTGATTGTTAAATAACCTGGTATGTTTAATTCCCAGTCATGGTCACCCTGCAGCCATGTTTCTGTAATGGCCACAAGATCATACCCATATGTCGTTATTTGTGCCGTTAACTCATTCATTTTGTTACGAATGCTACGTGCATTCAGATAAAGAACTTACAATTATGTTTTGTTACACTTAGTTCCTGTTTTTTCCCTTTTTTGTACTTTACTTTTTGCTCCATACCTTCTGTCCCTTCCTGGCACATTCTGCTTTTTAATTCCCCCACTGCTACCTAAGTCTATGACCTTCTCTGTTGTCATTTCTATTATTTGCTCTCTAGAAACCTCCCCCCCACTAATTATTTTAAAGCCCTCTCTACAGCCCTAGTTATATGATTCGCCAGGACTCTAGTCCCAGCACTGGCCAAGTGGAGTCCGTCCCAATGGAACAGCTCCCTCCTGTCCCAGTATTGGTGCCAGTGTCCCAAGAAGCAAAACACATTTCTCCCACACCAGTCTTTGAGCCACACATTTAACTCTTCAATTTTATTTATCCTAGCCATATTCGCTCGTGGCTCAGGTAATAACCCAGAGATTATTACCCTTGAGGTTCTGTTTTTTAATTTGACCCCTAGCTGCTCATACTCCTTTAACAGAACCGTCTTCCTTGTCCTATCTACGTCGTTTGTACCAACATGGACCACGACAACTGGATCCTCCCCCTCCCACTCCAAGTTTCTTTCCAGCCCAGAAGAGATGTCCTTAACCCTCGCACCAGGCAGGCAACACAGCCTTCGGGACTCCCGCTCTTGACTGCAGAGCACCCTATCTATCCCCCTAATGATACTATCCCCTACCACTACAACATTTCTTTTCACTCCCTCCACTTGAATGGCCCCCTGTACCACGGTGCAGTGGCCAGGTTGCTCCTCCTCCCTGCAGTCCCCGCTCCCGCCCTCAAAGGGAGTAAGAACCTCGATCCTGCTGGACAAGAACAAGGGCTGCGTCTCCTTCAACACTACATCCTGGATCCCTGTACCTTCCTCACTCGTAGTCACACCGTCCTGTCCCTGTACACGGACTACATCTGCAGTAATTAACTTCATAGGTATGCTTCCGATATTCAGGAAAGATAGGCAAAAAGGAAAGGGAGGAGGGGTAGCATTACTGGTTAAAGAAGGGATTATCACAATTGTAATGAAGGATATTAGCTCTGATGAGGTGGAATCTGTATGGGTAGTATTGAGGAATACTAAGGGGAAAAAAACATTAGTGGGAGTGGTATATAGACCTCCAAGCAGTAAGGCGGAGGTTGGGGGTGTCATTAAAAGGGAAATTAAAGAAGCATGCAAAAAAGGCACAGCAGTCATCATGGGTGACTTTAATCTACATATAGATTGGGCTAACCAAATTAGTAACAATACTGTGGACGAGGAATTCCTGGAGTGTTTACAGGATGGTTTCCTGGACCAATATGTCGAGGAACCAACCAGAGATCAGGCCATCTTAGACTGGCTATTATGTAACGAGAAAGGATTAATTAGCAATCTGGTTGTACAAGGCCCCTTGGGTCGGAGCGATCATAAAATGATGAAATTCTTCATTAAGCTGGAGAATGAAGTAATTGACTCAGAAACTAGGGTCCTCAATTTAAATAAAGGAAACTATGATGGTCTGAGGAGCGAGTTGGGTAGGATTGATTGGGGAATGGCACTCAAAGGGTTGACGGTGGATAGGCAATGGCAAACATTCAAAGACCAAATGGATGAACTACAGAACTTGTTCGTCACAGTTTGGCAGAAAAAAGACCAAAAAAGGTGACTCAACCATGGCTAACAAGGGAAATTAGGGATAGCATAAGATCCAAGGAGAGGACATACAAATTGGCCAGAAAAAGCAATAATCCTGAGGATTGGGAGAAGTTTAGGATTGAACAAAGGAGGACAAAGGGATTAATTAAGAAAGGGAAAATAGAATATGAGAGTAAGCTTGCAGGGAACATAAAAACTGACTGTAAAAGCTTTTATAGATATGTAAAGAGAAAAAAATTGGTGAAGTCAAGCATAGGTTCCTTGCAGTCAGAATCGGGGGAATTTACAATGGGGAGCAAAGAAATGGCTGACCAACTAAATACATATTTTGGTTCTGTCTTCACAAAGAAGGACACAAATAACCTTCCAGAAATACCGTGGAACATAGGGTCTGATGAAACGTTGGAAATGAAAGAAATCAGTATTTGTCGGGAAATGGTGTTAGGAAAATTGATGGCACTTAAGGCCGATAAATCATCAGGGCCTGATAATCTGCATCCCAGGGTACTTAAGGAAGTGGCCCTAGAAATAGTAGATGCATTGCTGGTCATCTTCCAGAACTCGCTAGACTCTGGAACAGTACCCATGGATTGGAGGGTAGCTAATGTTACCCCACTATTCAAAAAAGGTGGCAGAGAAAAAGCGGGGAATTATAGACCAGTAAGCCTGGCATCGGTAGTGGGGAAAATGCTAGAGTCCATTATAAAAGATGTAATAGCAGAGCACTTGGAAAGCAGTGACAGGACCGGACAAAGTCAACATGGATTTACAAAAGGTAAATCATGCTTGACTAACCTACTGGAATTTTTTGAGGATGCAACTGGTAAAATAGGTAAGGGAGAACCAGTGGATGTGGTGTATTTGGACTTTCAGAAGGCTTTCGATAAGGTCCCTCATAAGAGATTAGTGTGCAAAATTAAGGCATATGGGATTGGGGGCAAGGTATTGACTTAGATAGAGAACTGGTTGGCGGACAGAAAGCAAAGAGTTGGAATAAGCGGGTTGTTTTCCGAATGGCAGGCAGTGACGAGTGGGATACCACAAGGATCGGTCCTAGGACTCCAGCTGTTCACTATATATATTAATGATCCGGACAAGGGAATTGGATGTAATATCTCCAAATTTGCAGACGACACAAAGCTGGGTGGGAGGGTATGCTGTGAGGAGGATGTCATGAAACTCCAGTACGATTTGGACAGGTTGGGTGATTGGGCAGAAACATGGCAAATGCACTATAATGTGGATAAATGTGAGGTTATCCGCTTTGGTGGCAAAAACAGGAAGGCAGATTATTATTTGAATGGCAATAGATTGGGAGAAGGGCAAGTGCAAAGAGACTTGGGTGTTCTTGTGCACCAGTCGCTGAAGGTAAGCATGCAGGTGCAGCAGGTGGTTAAGAAGGCAAATGGTATGTTGGCCTTCGTAGCAAGAGGTTTCGAGTACAAGAACAAGGATGTCTTGCTGCAGTTGTACAGGGCCTTGGTGAGACCGCACTTTGAGTATTGTGTGCAGTTTTGGTCGCCTTATCTGAGGAATGAAGTTCTTGCCATGGAGGGAGTGCAGCGAAGATTCACCAGGCTGATACCTGGGATGGCAGGAATGACGTGCGAGGAGAGATTGTGTCAATTGGGCTTATACTCACTGGAGTTTAGAAGATTGAGAGGGGATCTCATCGAAACCCATAAAATTCTGTCAGCTCTGGACAGACTAGATGCAGAAAGGATGTTTCTGATGGCCGGGGAGTCCAGAACCAGGGGTCATAGTCTAAGGATAAGGGGTAAGCCATTTAGGACTGAAATGAGGAGGGATTTCTTCACCCAGAGAGAGGTGGACCTGTGGAATTCTCTGCCACAGAGGGCGGTGGAGGCCAGTTCATTAAATATTTTCAAGAAAGATTTGGCATATTTCTTGAGGCTAAAGGGATCAAGGGATATGGGGAGAAGGCAGGGACAGGGTACTGAATTTGGATGATCAGCCATGATCTCATTGAATGGCGGAGCAGGCTCGAAGGGCCGAATGGCCTACTCCTGCTCCTATCTTCTATGTGTCTATGTTTCTATGTCCCCCAGGCAACTCTAGTAATAATTCTCATTCGTGGTTAATCATGAATAAAATGCAATATCTCACAACCTCTGTATAGATGCTCTTTCTGGTACAATTCTGCACACACACAAACACAACATAGATTTTTGTTAAAACAAAAAGTAAGTACTGCAGATACTGGAAATGTCAAATAAAAGCAGAAAATGCTGGAGAAACTTAGCAGGTCAGGCAGCATCTGTGAAGAGAGAAACAGAGGTAATGTTTCAGGTCGATGACCTTTCGGCAGAACTGGAATAAAGCAGGAATTGGAACAGATTATTAAGCAAGTGAAGAGGCTGGGAAAGTGGGGAGGGGATGAAAGAAAAAAAGGGAAGGTCTGTGATAGGATGGAAGGTGGATGAGGTTAAGAGACATTAAGGGATATTCAAGGCAAACGGAGATGGTGTGGCGTACTGATCACAGAAAGGACACAATCCGCTTTTCGGTCCATAGACTACAAATCAGGTGTCATGCCTTTAAGAAGGATCACACCTTTAAGAAACTCGATCTGCAACATAGTTAAGCCCAGAGCGGGGGAGGAGCAGCCGAAGCTGTGGACTGATGAAAGGCAGTCGGACTTGGTGTAGTCTCTGACGCCATTTTTGTGTTCAACATGCAGTCTCAACAATTAAGCCTTTTTAGTTGAACCTCTCCGAGTTCAGTATTTTTTGCTAGGAGTAGGTAGACTCCTACAATGGTGACCCCGACGCTCAGGACGACTCCTAAGCATAACCATGGCTGACACAAACACAGTTTCTGTGAAGCTGCCGTAGTTCTGGGAGAACCTAGCCACCGCCTGGTTCATTCAAGCCGAATCGCAATTCCGACTCCACGGCATCACCGCCGATGCAATGATGTACGACTACCTCCTCGCATCCCTGGGCAGCTCAACAATCATGAAAGTCTGGACAACACTACAAAACCCTTCGGAGGAAGGCAAGTACGCAAATCTCAAGGCCGCGCACCTTAAAAAATTCACAGCCTCCCAATTCGTGCACAACTGCCACCTCCTCGACCTCCCGGGCCTTGGTGACTCCACGCCGTCAGTCTTGCTCTCACACAGGCTTGCTCTGACCGACGAGAAACCGCCCAGCTCCCTCTTCCGCACGCTCTTTATCCACCAACTACCTCCCAGCATCCGCCCGGCAATCGTGAGGTCCAGCCTCACGGACCTCGAGGCCCTGGCCGACAAAGCCGATAGGCTCCTGTCCCCGAAATGGCGTGGGAGTGCCGCGCCCGCTCAACGGACGACTACTCAGCACTCCTGGCTGAGTTCCCAGCCCTCACCAACCCGACCTTCTCCGCGAAAGTTGCTAAGCATGGGGTAGAACACTTCATCCCCACCACAGGCCCACTGGTGTATGCCCACGCCCGCAGGCAGGGCCCGGCCAAGCTGGAGATCGCGCGGGCCGAGTTCACCACAATGGAACAGCTCGGCATCATCCGCCGCTCCAAAAGCCCCTGGGCCTCCCCACTCCACATCGTCACCAAACCCGACGGTGGATGGCGCCCCTGTGGTGACTACCGGCGCCTAAACGATGCCACCACGCCGGATCGGTACCACATACCGCACATTCAAGACTTCTCGGCTAGACTGGCCGGCTGCTCAGTCTTCTCGAAATTTGACCTGCTGCGCGGTTACCATCAGTTGCCAGTCCATCCCACGGACGTTCCCAAGACGGCCATAATCACCCCTTTTGGGCTATTCCAGTTCCTCCGAATGCCCTTCGGCCTCAAAAACGCGGCCCAGGCCTTCCAGCGGCTCATGGACTCAGTCCTCCACGACCTGAAGTTCCTCTTTGTCTACCTGGATGACATCCTGGTAGCTAGTTCCTCCAAGCAGGAACACATCGAGCACCTCCACAACCTGTTGCAGCGGCTCAGTGAGTACCGGCTCATCATCAAACCAGCCAAGTGCCAATTCGGCCTCAGCAGGATCGAATTCCTCAGCCACCACATCACGCAGGATGGAGCCATTCACCTGCCCACCAAGGTGCAAGCCGTCCAGCAGTCCCCCCGGACTACCACCATCAAAGGCCTCCAGGAGTTCTTGGGGATGATCAACTTTTACAACCGCTTCATTCCCGGAGCGGCCTCCCTCATGCAGCCCCTATATTAAGCCCTCTGGGGTAAGAAAGACAGAATGGTGATCGAGTGGTCGGCGGACATGTTGATCGCTTTTGACTCGACCAAAAAGGCGCTCGCCGAAGCCACCATGCTCGCTCAACCAAAGCCCAACTCCAGGGTGGCCCTCACCACGGACGCCTCCGACCACGTGGTCGGCGCCTTGTACGAACAGTGGGTCGATGGGGCCTGGCAACCGCTGCCCTTTTTCAGCCACCAATTGCAGCCCCCGGAGGCCAAATACAGTGCCTTTGACCGCGAGCTCCTCGCACTTTACCTGGCAGTCCACCATTTTAGATTTCTTCTGGAAGGCCACCCCTTCACCGCGTTTGTCGACCACAAACCCCTGACATTCGCGATGGCAAAATCTGCGGACCCGTGGTCAGCCAGGCAACAACGCCAGCTCGCCGCGCTTTCCGAATTCACTACGGACATCCGGCACGTCTCTGGTCGAGACAACATGGTGGCCGACTGCCTATCCTGCCCCGCCATCCATGGCACCCACCTGGCAGTGGACTATGCACAACTGGCAGCGGAGCAACGCACCAACCCCGATCTGCTCTCTGCGCACACAACCCTCCCAGGGCTGCGACTGACTGACGTCGCCTGCGGCCCGTCCGCCATCACAGTCAAATGCGACACCTCCTTGGTGCAAACTCGCACCGTAGTCCCGGTGTCCTGGCGAAAACGGGTGTTCAACATCGTCCACGGCCTCTCACACCCCGGCACCCGCGCGTCCATTAGACTGCTGGCCAACCGATTTGTCTGGTGCGGCCTGCGCAAAGATGTGCGCATCTGGTCCAGATCCTGCATAACTTGCCAGCGTGCCAAAATCCACCAGCACGTCAAAGCCCCACTCGAGGAGCTCACCGTGCCAGAATGAAGGTTTGACCACGTCCACATCGACCTCGTCGGCCCCCTGCCGCCATCACAAGGTCACATGCACCTGCTGACAATCGTGGACTGTACCACCCGCTGGCCCGAGGCCATTCCACTGACGTCCACCACCACCACCGACATCACGAGGGCATTCATCGGTACCTGGGTCGGTCGGTTCGGCGTCCCATCCGAGATGAAGCCGGATAGATGCCCGCAGTTCACCTCTGATCTGTGGGCCACCATCGCCCGAATCCTCAGGGTGGCCGTTCACCGCACCGTGGCTTACCATCCCCAAGCCAACGGATTGTGCAAGCAATTCCACAGGTCCATGAAGGCGTCCCTCCGCACCAGCCTCGAGGACGAGGCTTGGATCGACCACCACCCTTTGGTGCTACTTGGCCTACGCTCCGTGGTCAAGGAAGACCGGCAAGCCTCGGAGGCGGATCTCATGTACGGCCAGCCGCTGCGTGTACCCGGAGAGTTCCTGCCCACGGCCACGACCCCCTGGTCGGCTGACCAGCAACGCCGCACTTTCGCCAACCGAGCACAACAGTTCACTCCGGTACCCACCGGCCGGCACGGCGAACAAGCAACCCGCATACCACATAGCTTGCACATGGCCAAATTTGTTTTCGTGCGCCATGACGCCCACCGAGGACCTCTACTGCCCCCATACGATGGACCCTACAAGGTACTCCAGACGGGGAACAAGTTCTTCCTCCTCGAAGTGGGCGGCAGAACTGACAAGGTGTCAGTCGACCGGCTCAAGCTGGCGCACCTAGAGCCTGACGAACCCGTTCAAGTGGGCCAACCCCCACCGCAGGGCAGACCGCCTAAGAGCCCAACACGTCCAACCACCCCACTCCCGACACCAACCGCCAAGAGCCGTTCCGGCCGTGCCATCAAGCCACCATGCCGGTTTGTAAACTCCCTAATAGCGGATTCTGGGGGGAGCTGTGTGGCGTACCGATCACAGAAAGGGCACAATCCGCTTTTTGGTCCGTAGACTATAAATCAGGCGTCATGCCTTTAAGAAGGATCACACCTTTAAGAAACTCGATCTGCAACATAGTTCAGCCCAGAGCGGCGGAGGAGCAGTCGAAGCTGTGGACTGATGAAAGGCAGTCGGACTTGGTGTAGTCTCTGACGCCATTTTTGTGTTCAACATGCAGTCTCAACAATTAAACCTTTTTTGTTGAACCTCTCCGAGTTCAGTATTTTTTGCTAGGATTCCGTAGACTCCTACAATGGTAATGGAACAGGTTAAGAAACAAAGGATGGCTCTAGATGAAGTGTAAATTGTGCTGGCAGAATGAAAGACAGCTGCCATGTGGAGGAGAAGAAAACAAAGGACACAGACAAAGAGTGTGGATAAAATATATATATATATAAATGTGAAAGGGACAGAGGTTATGATCTGAAATTGTTGAACTCTATGTTGAGTCCGGAACGCTGTAAAATGCCTAATGGAAAGTTGAGGTGCTGTTCTTCGAGCTTACGCTGAGCGTCCATGGAACAATGCAAGAGGCCGAGGACGATAAGGTCTGAGTGGGAGTGGAGCGGTGAATTAAAGTGACAGGCGACCAGAAGCTTGGGCTCCCCCTCATTGATTGAATGGAGGTGTATTGCAAAGCCATCACCCAATCTGCGTTTGATCTCCCCAAGGTAGTGGAGACCACATCATGAGCAGTGAATACAGTATACTAAATTGCGAGAAGTACAAGTAAATCACTGTTTCACCTGGAAGAGGTGTTTGGGGCCCTGGACATTCAGATGGCGGGAGGTATAACGGCATGTGTGGCATCTCCTGTGCTTGCACAGGAAGTTGCTGGGCGAAGGGGAAGGGGTCTTGTGGGTGGTAGTGGAGAGGACAAGGCTGTCGCAGAGGGAGTGGTCCCTACAGAATGCTGAAAGCGGAGTTGAGGGGAAGATGCATTTGGTGGTGGGAGCACGCTGGAAATCGCAGAAATGGTGGAGGATGATTCGTTGAATGTGCAGGCTGGTGGGGTGAAGGGTGAGGACAAGGGGAACTCTATCATGGTTCTGGGACAGAGGGGCAGGGGTGAGGGCAGAAGTGCGGGAGATAGAACGGACACGGTCAAGGGCCATGTCAACCAGTGTAGAGGGGAATCCTCGGTTGAGGAAAGACGAAGACATGTCAGAAGCACTGGTATGGAAGGTGGCATCGTCAGAGCAGATGTGGCAGAGACGGAGAAACTGGGAGAATGGAATAGAGTCCTTACAGGAGGCGGGGTGGGAGGAAGTGTAGTCCAGGTAGCTGTGGGAATCAGTGGGATTGTAGTGAATGTTTGTCAGTAACCAATACCCAGAGATGGAGACAGAGAAGTCGAGGAAAGGAAGGGAATAGTCGAAGATGGACCATGTGAAGGTGAGGGAAGAGTGGGAAGCAAAGTGAATGAAATTATCTAGTTCAGGGAGAGAGCAGGAAACGGCACCAATACAGTCATTAATGTACCAGAAAAAGAGGTGAGGGGGGGGACCTGAGTAGGACTGGAACAAAGTGTTCCACATATCCCACAAAAAGGCACGCATAGCTGGAACCGTGTGGGTTCCCATAGCCAAACCTTTGATTTGGAGGAAGTGAGTGGAGTCAATGGAGAAGTTGTTCAATGTGAGTACAAGTTTAGCCAGGTGGAGGAGGGGGGTGGTGGATGGTGACTGGTTGGGCCTCTGTTCAAGGAAGAAGCAGAGCGCCCTCAGGCAATCCTGGTGGGGGATGGAGGTGTAGAGGGATTGTACATCCATAGTGAAAAAGAGCGTTTGGGGCCAGGATACTGGAAACTGTTAAAGTGGCGAAGGGCGTCAGAAGAATCGCGGATGTAGCTGGGAAAAGATTGGAGAAGGGGAGAAAAAATAGTGTCGCGATAGGAAGAGATAAGTTCTGTGGGGCAAGAACAAGCTGAAACGAAGGGTCTACCAGGGCAGCCCTGTTTGTGGATCTTGGGAAGGAGGTAGAAGCGGGCTGTGCGGGGTTGGCGGCCGTGGGGTGAAGATCTCCAGAGGAGATGAGATCAGTGACAGTCTTTGAAAACGGTGGCTTGACTTCGGTGGTGGGGTCATGGTCCAGGCAGAGTTAGGAGGAGGTTGCGAGAGTTGGCATTCAGCTTCCGCTAGGTAGATGTCGGTTCGCCATACAACAACAGCACCACCTTTGTCAGTGGGTTCAATGACAATGTTGAGGTTGGATCTGAGAGAATGCAGTGCTGCAAGTTCAGAGGGAGGTAAGTTGGAGTGAGTGAGGGGAGCAGAGATATGGAGACAGCCGATGTCACGCCGGTAGTTTGCAATGAGAAGATCTAGAGAGGGTAAGAGGCCAGAAGGAGGGGTCCAGGTGGAACCAGAATGCTGAAAGCGGGAGCAAGGGTCAGCCATGCGGGGGGAAGACTCCTGGCCAAAGAAGTGGGCGCGGAGACGAATGCAGCAGAAAAAAAGCTCAGCATTGTGCCTAGCTCGAAATTCATTTATGTGGGGGCATCAGGGGATGAAGATTCGGCGTTTGCTAAGGACTGATCGTTCAGGGTCAGAGAGGGGAATGTTAGAGGGCATAGTGAAAATACGGCAGGGGGTGAGATTGGGAGAAGGGATGGGGTCAGAGCAACGTGAAGGGGAAGAAGGTTCCGGAGGGGCATTGGTGTCCATGAGTTGTTGAAGCTTGCGATCCTTGACACCTGAAAGGATGAAAAAATGGATCTGCTCCTTGAATGCCTCCCAGTGCTCTGACACTGATTTACCTTCAAATAGCTGTTTCCAGTCCACTATGGCTAAATTCCCTCTGAGCATAGCAAAATTTGCTTTTCCCCAATTTAGAACTTTTGTTCCTGTTCTTTTCTTGTTCTTTTCCATAACTACCTTAAACCTAGCAGAATTAAGGTCACTGGCATCAAAATACTCCCCCACTGATACGCTTTCTACCTGGCCAGCTGCATTCTATAAAACTAAGTCCAGAACAGCCCTCTCCCTTGTTGGGCTTGCTACTTACTGGCTAAAAAATTCTCCTGGATGCATTTGAGGAATTCTGCACCTTCTATGCCCTTCACAGTAATTTTATCCCAGTTAACATTGGTGTAGTTGAAATCCCCTACAATTACTGCCCTATAGTTCTTGCACTTCTCAGAAATGTGTCTACATATTTGTCCTTCTATATCCCTCTCACTGTTTGGGGGTCTGTAGTACACCCCCAGCAGTGTGATCGCCCCTTTTTTGTTTTTCAATTCGACCCATTTGGCCTTGTTGATGATTCCTCCAACATATCATCCCTCCTCACAGCTGTAATAATTTCTTTAATCCATACATTGACCCACCACTCCCTTTTTACCTCCCTCTCTATCCCGTCTGAAAATCCTGTAACCAGGAATGTTGAGCTGCCAGACCTGCCCCTCTTTCAGACACGTCTCTGTAATAGCTATAATATCATAGTCACAATATCTACCTGTGCCCTCAGCTCATCTGCCTTGTTCGCTGTACACTGGAGAATAAACTTGCAGGTAATTGTTAATTTAGACCTGATACCCTCTACACCAGGAAATAATGCTACAGATAATTGTTAATGTTGACCTCATATCCTCTACACCAGGGAGTAAAGTCACAGTTAATTGTTAATTTAGATATGATACCCTTTACACTGGGGAATAAAGTTACCATTAAATGTTAATTAATATTGATACCCTCTACACCGGGGAACATGTTACAGTTAATTGTTCATTTGACATGTTACCCCCTACACCAGATTATAAAATTACACTTAAATTTTACTTTTTTAAAAATTCGCCTTTGGGATCTGGGCGTCTCTCTCAAGGCCAGCATTTATTGCCCATCCCTACTTGACCTTGAGAAGGTGGTGGCAAGCCGCCTTCTTGAAGCACTGCAGTCCGTTTGGTGAAGTTGCTTCTTCTACACCAGGTAATAATGTTACAGTAAATTGTTAATTTAGACAGGTTAACCAATGCACCGGGAAACAAAGTTGCAGTTAATTGTTAAAGTAGGCATGCTCTCCTCTACACCGGGGAATAAAGTTACAGTTACTTGTTAATTTTGACATAATATCCTCTACAACAGGGAATAACTCACAATTAATTGGTCATTTTGACCTGATTACACCCTTTAAACCAGTCAATTAAATTATAGTTTATCGCTAATTTAAAAAAATGAAATCCTATACACGAGGGAATAAAGTTACAGTTAATTGTTAATTTAGACATGGTATCCTCTACATTGGGGGAATAAAGTTACAGTTAAATGTTAATTTATATATGGTAACCATTACACCAGGTTATAAAGTTACAGTTAATTGTTAATTATTCATGATATCAAGTACACGGGGAATAAATTTACACATAATTGTTATTTTCGACATGATACACTCTACATCTGGGAATTAAGTGACAATTACTTGTTAATTTAGATATGATGGCCTCTAAACCAGGGAATAAAGTTATGCAAAATGGTAATTTAGAAATGACACCCGTTAAACTAGTCAATCAAGTTATAGTCAATTGCTAATTTAGACATAAAGGCCTAGAAATTCATTATAGCCACTTTTGGGGCAGTAAAGTCGGGCGGCTGCTAAAGTTTGCGCCCGGCGCAAATTCGAGGCCACTTCACCGAGGTTCATTAGCTTCGCCCTAAGAGTTTGCTCGAGCGCTAAAACTGGCGATGCACGGCTCTCTTTAGGCGCTAAGCCGGCGGTGCTGAGCGATACCACCGAGGCCGGGCGCAGCGCAGGTGCGGCCATTTCTTGATTGACAGCAGACACCCTGGCGCTGGCCAGCTCTTAAGGGGGAAGTGTCGAATTGGTCTGCTGCCATGCCCTGGACACTGCAGCCCTCCAGCTAGGCCTGAACACTGCTGCTGGAACCAAATAGCGCCTGAAAGGATGGAGAAGGCCCGTGAACGAACGCAGCGCATCTCAGAGCATGATCTGAGGGTGCTGGTTGGCGCTATGGAGAAGAGACGCCATATTTTGTTTCCGGACAGTGGGAAGAAGCCGGCGGCCCGCGTCTACCGGAAAGCCTGTAGTCATGTCGCCACCAGGGTGACATCCAACAGTGAGGTCCCCAGGAGCGCTGTACAATGCCGGAAAAAGCTAAATGATCACGCCAGGATTGTCACGCTGAGTACCCTTTCCAGTGTCCTCCTCATCCTTGCATGTGCACCTCACATTATGGGCAAAGGAACCTGAAAGCCCTAATGGCCAGCCCTCATGCAGCAGCTATGGGACAGTCATGAACACCAGTTGCACATTGTGCACTTAACACACTGGCCAGGCTACTCGACCATGGGAGGCAGTGCACACAAGATCAGGGCTACACACTGGCCAGGCTATTCCACCATGGGAGGAGATGCGCCTCCTCGAGGACATGTCCGTGGACTCGGAGCACCGGCACACGGAGCTCATGGGGGTAATGGCACGGATGCCTGAGGCCATCGAGTCCCTGTCTTGGAGTGTGACCGAATTCGGGGCCTCACAGGCCAACAGTTTGGCGGAATTCGGGGCAGATCAGGCAGCGAGTCTGGCAGAATTCGGGGCAGCTCAGGCAGCGACTGGCCAGGTGATCAGTGGTGCCGTGCAGTCACTGGTGAGCACCTGCCATTCGCTAGCTTGCCCCCATTCCTCCAGCCACCACTGCCACTCCCCCAGTGGAGCTGCCACGAGCTGCTGCAGCGACTGATGCTGCCCAGCCACAGCTGCAGCATTCACCAGCCGGCCCCTCGAGGCCCAGACCTTGTCTAGGCCGACCCCCAAGGGCATCTGCCATCACGACATGTGCCCCTCAGGAGCCTTCCCCTAGCCTTGCAACAGCCACTGGCCTCACTTTGAGGAGGAGCAGCAGGGCGTGTAGGGGCCGCCAACGCTTGCAGAAGGCATCGCCCTCGCGGGCCACAAAGTAGAGGGTGTGTCCAAATGTTTTGTTTTTTGGAATGGGTGTTTTGTGAAGGCCGAGGATGAAGGCCATTTTTGTTTACATCTTTTGTTAATCCTCCCCAGGTTGTGGGAGTGAGTCATGTGTGTGAGTGTTTTTTGGGGGTTTCGTGTGTTTTTGGTTTTCATGTGGGAAGGGCCCTGAGTTTGTACAATAAACCGTTTTATTTATTCACATTGTCCTTGTTTGATCTTTGAAGTGTTTGTTGCCTTAACCGGCTGAGGGCTTGCGGAGTGGCTGCAATCATGTTCTTTCATTGGCACAAGCCATTCCCTGACAGGGGGCCTAGAAGTGACGTTCAATAAGCCGCCGACAGGCGGCACTTGGACCTTCTGCCTCCCTCCTGGGCTGGCACTCCTCTCCTCCTCCTCCTCATGCTCCTCCTGCTCCTCCTCCTGAGGTGGTGGTCCAATGTAAGGTGGCAGTGCCTGAGCCCTGCGGATAGCCAGGTTGTGCAGCATGCAGCAAACGACGACGAATTGGGAGACTCGCTCCTACGAACACTGGAGGGCTCCCCCGGAGCGATCCAGACAGCAGAACCATTGCTTCAGGACGCCGATTGTTTGTTCGATGAGGTTCCTGGTCGCTTGATGGCTCTCGTTGTCTGCCCCTTCAGCAGGGGTCCTGGGCACGTGGAGCGGGGTCATGAGCCAGGTACACAAAGGATAGCCTTTGTCCCCGATAAGCCATCCTCTTGGGTGAGGCTGTGCCTGGAACATGTCAGGCACAGTTGTCTGTCGCAGGATAAAGACATCGTGGCTGCTGCCTGGAAAGCGGGCATTGACAGTGAAATAAGGAATAGATTTGCCTTTCTAATCAAGGCTTTATTAACTTAAGAATCCTGTAGCACATCTTTCAACACCCAGTCCCAACTAAAGGCTGGAAAGAACTGAATTTAAGATGGCCACCACAAATCACATGACATCAACTACCAATGAGATTACAGCATATATCCCAAGGCAGGAAACAAACAACCAATCACAATACTTCTTACTAAACATAAAGAATAATCACCACATTCACCCCTCCTTTTAAAATATACTCCAACCTATATAACCTTTACAATTTATAATTAATTATTTACAACTAAAACTATGCACAGACGAAATATAACTATTCAACATGACACAATACTAAGTGAGCAACAACAAATAGTAACATTGCACATAAGTATTAAGTATCTCTCAACTAAAACAATATAATATAATATTGCAACAATTTTAAAACATTACTATCAATTTAAAAGTCCATTTTCAATCGGTCGACCGGATATCTTGTTCATGTCGACCTTCTTAACCTTGGTGAAATTCCTTGCCCTCCCACACCAGGAGACACAGAAGTATCTTCTGCAGGAAGGCTATCCATATCCCGATTTTCAACGGTTTCCGGATTAGAAATCCCATCAGGAGGTAAACTGGGACGGTCATGAACATCCATCGAGGGCTGACTAATAGAAGTATAATTATCTGCAGTCGGATTGGAAATATTCGTAGTATCTGTAACAGCATCCACATTATCTGAATCATCACTTTTGTTAATATCCTCAGAAGAGGACTGGCCACCACAAGGAGCCAAGTCTTTAATTGAAACGGTACTTTCTTTCCCATCTTGGAATCGAATATGAGCATATTGGGAATTTGCCTCCAACAGCTCCACCTCCTCCACTAAAGGATCATATTTTGACAATCTAACATGGCGTCGAAGCAGCACACGTCCCTGCATAGTAAGCCATGAAGGTACCGAATATCCCGTAGTAGATCTCCGCGGATAGTTAAAGAGCCTTTCATGGGGGGTCACATTAGTAGCCGTTGAAAGCAATGATCTAATGGAATGCAGGGCATCAGGCAGTACCATTTCCCACTGTTTATTCTTAAGGTTCCGGGATGTCAAAGCCAACATAACTGCCTTCCAGATCACCCCATTGTATCGTTCACACTGTCCATTACCCTGGGGATTATACGGGGTAGTTCTGCTAGTAGAAATTCCCCGACTCTGAAGGTATTCCTTCAACTGGAAAGACATAAAAGAACCTCCCTGATCTGAATGGATATACGCAGGCATCCCAAAGATGACAAAAAGTTGAGTCAGACATTTGATAACTGTAGCAGCTGATACATCTGCGCAAGGAAAAGCAAAAGGAAACCTTGAAAACTCATCCACAACAGTAAATATATATCGGTTTTGAGTAGTTGAAGGAAGAGGCACCTTGAAATCGATGCTCAAACGTTCAAAAGGAGAAGTAGCATTTATAAGATGAGCTCGTTGAGGCTTAAAGAAATTCGGTTTACACCGAGCACAGATAGAACATGATGAAGTCATCTGCTTGACGTCTTCAACTGAAAAGGGCAAATTCTTACTGCGTACGAAGTGTATCATCCTCGTAACCCCAGGATGGCATAAGGCATTATGAAGATTAATAAGCATATCTCCGTGAATCACAGAACAATAAGCCCTCGACAGCGCATCAGCAGCAACATTATCCTTCCCCGGACGATGAACTGTATCAAACTGGTAAAATGCCAACTCAATCCTCCACCTCATTATTTTATCATTCTTAATCTTTCCAAAATGTTTGACATCAAACATAAAGGACACAGACTTTTGGTCAGTTACCAACGTAAAATGCCGCCCCGATAAATAATGTCTCCATTTACGCAGTGCTTCTACTATTGCATACGCCTCTTTCTCTATTGAAGAATGCCTTTTTTCACTATTGTTCAAGGTACGTGAGAAAAAGGCCACAGGTCTTCCATTTTGGTTCAGAGTAGCCCCAATTGCAAAATCAGAAGCGTCCGTCTCAATCACAGAAGGAACCTGCTCATCAATAGAATGCACAACTGCTCCAAGGATATCCTTTTTAAAATTTTCAAAACACATCCTGGCCTCCCATGATAGAGGATATGTCGTAACCCGAATAAGATGCCGGATCTTCTGTGAAAAATTTGCAATCCAATTAGAATAGTAAGAAAACAGTCCAACAACTCGTTGCAAAGCCTTAGAATTATTAGGACAAGGTAAATCAATCTATGGTCGCAGACGTTCTGGGTCTGGTTTAATCTTGTTTCCCGAGATAATGTACCCCAGTAGATTTACCTCAGTGGTCGAAAAGATACACTTCTCTTTATTAAAAGTTAAACCAACTTTTTCCGCAGCTTGAAGGAATCTTTCTAAATTAGAATCATGCTCCACCCTTGATTTGCCACACGCCGTGATGCCATCTAAGTATGAAAAGGTGTCAGAGAGAGAGTTATCACTTATAAAATCATCCATTGCCCGTTGAAAACAAGCAACACCATTAGTAACACCAAATGGTATTCGGCAAAACTGATACAGCTTTCCACCAGCCTCAAAGGCCGTATATGGTTGATCCTTCTTAACAATAGGAATCTGATGATAAGCACTCTTTAGGTCAATAGTGCTAAAAACCTTATACTGAGATACTTTATTGATAAGCTCATCAATCTTAGGCAAAGGGTACGCATCTAATTGAGTATACCTATTAATAGTTTGGGAAAAGTCTATCACCATTCGTTTCTTATGTCTCTCTTTAGTCGTGACAACTACCTGTGCCCGCCAAGGCGAACAACTAGGTTCAATGATTCCTTCCAATAAGAGACGTTGAACTTCAGAATAATAAATTCTCTATCCTGACTGCTATACCTTCTTGACTTGGTAGCAATTGGCTTACAATCCGGCATCAAATTGGAAAAAAGTGATAATGGAGAAATGGATAAAGAGGTTAATCCACAAATAGATAAAGGTGGCTTTGTCCCTCCAAATGAAAGACTGAGAGACTCGTGTAACTGAAGCACATCATGACCAATCAAAATATCCGCACAGAGATTAGGCAAAACAGATAGGCATATATCAGTATACGTATTACCTAGAAGAATCAATTTCACAAGGCAACAACCAGCTACTTGTGAAGTGAGAGTCGTCTGAGCCATACATACCTGATAGGAAACAGGCGAAATTTTCAAATGCTTCTCCTTTGCAAACTGAAGACTTATAAAACTCTCGGTACTGCCCGTATCTATAAGGGCCTTCACTTCCAACCCATTAACTTGGGCCGTAACTATAGCTTTGTTTATGCCATGAGCAAATGCAGCAGAAATTGATGCAATAAATGCCCTATCTAAAGGCTGAATAGTCACAGAGGAGGTAATTGAACCTGATGATTTACACACGCGTGCGTAATGACCTCTCTTGCTGCATTTACTACACACAGCCTCCCAAGCAGGACACTTCAGACGAGGGTGCCGGACGTTCCCAGAAAAATAACACTTCTGAATCCTAGAGGCAACAGCCGCTGAAGTAGAAACTGTTTCAGAATCTAGTAAACCACTCCTATTAAGTCCACATAATTCCTTTTCATCCAGAACTGCCGAAACCACAGTCACAGTCCGATTAAAAAGAGCATAAGATTCCGAATTTCTCTGAGCCACATCCAATGTAGAAGCTTGCTCAAAAGCACTCTTAAGATCCAAAGTCTTATTTTCTAACAACCGCTGACGAATTGATCTAGACAGTAATCCATTAATAAAAGCATCCCGTACCGATTCTTCCTTATATTATTCAGCTGTCACGGCCTTATAATTACAGTTAACACTAAGGCACCGAAGTGCTTGTAAATAAGTATCCAAAGATTCTCCCACCTGCTGCCTACGGGCAGATAGAAGGTGACGTGCAAATACCTCATTCTTTGGTTTAACAAAAATCTTTTCCAATGTAGAAATAGCCACTTCGTAAGTTTTACAGTCCAAAATACACATCCGGAGCAATGTAGTTGATCAGCATATTCAGCTTATTTAGAAACTCTTGATCCAACACGCCCAAAAAGTTTTTAAATGTACAATACCAATGTTTCCATTTATCATCCACTCCTGCAGAATTAGGGTCAGCATTGAATCGTTCTGGTTGAAGATATTGCTCCATTCTGACATAAAGTTAATAAATTGAAATAAAGAATAGATTTGCCTTTCTAATCTAGGCTTTATTAACTTAAAAATCCTGTAGCACATCTTTCAACACCCAGTCCCAACTAAAGGCTGGAAAGAACTGAATATAAGATGGCCACCACAAATCACATGACATCAACTACCAATGAGATTACTGATTATGCCATCGGGGCAGTACAGGAGCAGTGGGTCCATGGCACATGGCAACCATTGGCTTTCTTCAGCCGCCAATTGCGGAAGAGCAAACGCAAGTATAGTACTTTTGATAGGGAGTTGTTGGCATTGTTTCTGGCCATCCGCCATTTTCGCTTCCAACTGGAAGGACGCCCATTCATGGCTTTTGTAGACCACAAGCCAGTTACTTATGTGATGGCCAAGACAGCAGAACCATGGTCGGCACGGCATTTCAGAATTTGCAACTGACATACAATATGTTTCAGACAAGGACAACCTGGGAGTTGACTATGTTGGTTTGGCAAAAGAACAGAAGGCAGACCCTGAAGCGCAGGCATACCGGACCACACCTTCCAGCTTACAAGTGGCTGATGTCAGTTTCCAGGCCGCAGGGACCACACTCCTTTGTGACATCTCGATGGGAGTCCCCCGTCCAATCATTCCAGTCGAATGGCACAGGAGAATTTTTGACACAATCCACGGGTTGTTACACCCTGGCATCAGAGCGTCACAACGACTCATGGCAAAGAAATTCGTCTGGAAGGGAATGCATCTCGACGTACTTGACTGGACCAGTACCTGCGCGAGGTGCCAGAAGTCCAAATTACAACGCCATGTTAAGGCCCCAGTCACCACTTTTCCGGTTCCGGAGATTCAATTCGACCATGTGCACGTGGACCTGGCTGGTCCTCTCCCTTCCACTCGTGGATAAACTCACCTCCTCACCGTGGTAGACCGCACCACCAGGTGGCCAGAGGCAATTCCTTTGGTAGCCACCACAGTGGCAGACATCTCCAGAGCCTTCATCTCATCGTGGCTAGCTTGGTTTGGGGTACCGGCTGACATCTCCTCTGACCGGGGGCCTCAATTTACCTCTGAGCTGTGGAATGCCGTCGCCCAAGGTTTGTGCACCAAGCTTTATCGTACCACCGCCTGCCATCCACAGGTGAATGGTCTGTGTGAGAGATTTCACAGGTCCCTTAAAGTGGCACTGCGTGCTAGTCTCCGTGGGCCTATTTAGGTGGACAGGCTCCCTTGGGTGCTGCTAGGTTTTCGCACGGCGCCTAATGACGACCTGCAATCTTCTTCAGCAGAGCTGGTTTTCGGGCAACCACTCAGAGTGCCGGGCGATTTTCTTCCACCTCACACGGAACCCTGGTCCCCAGCTCAGCAGCTCATCAGCCACCAGGAAGTGGCTAAGAATTTCATCCCAGTGCGTACATCGCATCATGACCTGCAGTGCTCCCATGTCCTGGTGGAACTTAAGAGCGCAGAATATGTGTTCATTCGGCAAGATGCTCACAAATGCCCGCTCAAACCGCCTTACACAGGTCCATTCCGCGTCATCTCATCAGATGACAAGTCCTTCACAGTCGACGTCAGCGGTAAGCCTGACCACATCTCCATCGACCGGTTGAAACCGGCACATCTGGATCTGAGCGAACCAGTCATCACCGCTCAGCCGCCTCGTCGTAGTCGTCCACCGTCGACTGCCGGTCCAGTACAGCCACAGTCATCCACCAAGGCACCAGTGCCAGCCTCACCGGGCTGACCACAGCTGGCCTCTTCTACTCCTTCGCCTGCGGCGTCATCCCAACCACAGCCAACGGACAGTTTGTCTTCTAGCGCTCCGTTCCAGCTGTCAGGTTATCGCAGTCGGTCGGACAGACTTGTCAGACCCCCTTCTCACCTTACTTTCTCTGTTAAAAGCAATTCTGGGGGGGCGCATGTGGCGAAACCACTCGAGGATTACAGACAATTGTATATAATTCCTTTTACAGCAATGTAGTACAGCTGGGGGCTGCACCTTTAATGTATCTGTTAACTGTACTATGGCTTCTTTCCTGTACTCCGCGTGATGACGTCATGCCGCCCGTCACATGATCTGTCAACGGCGGGAAGAACATGATGACGTCATGATGTCAGAGCTCGGAACCTTCTAGCAGTTCTAGAGTGGCTTTCAAACAGACCAGACCTATTTGTATTGTCTCCTACAGTTTACTGTTCAGCTTCGTTTGTTCATTAAATTTGATTGTTTTTGATTCTCTGCGTCGATCTCAATTCTTCAGCTACGAACCTCAGTTCCTACACAGTTACTTTTTAATTTAGACATGATACCAGCTGCACTGTGGAACAAAAGTTACAGTTAATTGTTAATTTAGACATTATAACTAATACACCGGGGAATAAAGTTACAATTAATTGTTAATTTCAACATGATATTCTGTACACCAGGGGAAAAAGTTACAGGAAATTTTTTATTTCGACATGATACCCTCTGCTTTGGGGAATAACGTTACAGTTAATTGTTAATTTTGTCATGGACCCCTCTACACTGGGGAATTAAATTGCAGTACATTGTTAATTTTGACCTGGTATCCTCTACACCAGGGAATAAAGTCACAGTTAATTGTTAATTTAGTTATAATACCCTTTATACTGGGGAATAAAGTTACAGCTAGTTGTTTATTTAGACATGATAGACTCTAAACCAGGGAATAAAGTTAGGGGGAAATGTTAATTTCGACATGATACCCTCTACACCTGGGAATAAAGTCACAGTTAAATGATAATTAATACATGACACCCTCTACACCGCAAAATAAAGTTACAGTTAATTGTTAATTTAGACATGTTAACCAATACACCGGAAACAAAGTTCCAGATAATTGTTAAATTAGATGTGGTCTCCTCTACACCAGGGAATAAAGTTACATTTAATTGTAAATGTCGACATGATATCCTCCACACCAGGGAATAAAGTCACAGTTTATTGTTAACTTTGACCTGAAACCCTCTACACCTGGGATTAAAGTTACAGGTAATTGTTAATTTAGACATGATACCCTCTACACCGGGGCATAAAGTCACGGTTAATTTTCAATTTAGACATGGTATCCTATACACTGGAGTATAAAGCTACAGTTAATTGTTAATTTAGACATGACACACTTTACACAATTGAATAAAGTTACAGCTGATTGTTAATTTAGACATGACCCCTCCACATCGGGGAATAAAGTTACAGTTACTTGTTAAGTTAGACATGGACCACTTTACACTGGAGGATAAAGTAACAGTTAATTGTTAATTTCGACATGATATCCACTAAACCAAGGTATAAATTCATAGTTAATTGTTAAATTAGACATGGTATCCCATACACCAGTGTATAAAGTTACAGTTACTTTTTTAATTTAGACATGATACCATCTGCACCGTGGAACACAATTTACAGTCAATTTCTAATTTAGACATGATAACCAATACACCAGGGAATAAAGTTACAATTAATTGTTCATTTCGACATGATATCCTGTACACTGGGGAAAAAATTACAGGAAATTATTAATTTGGCATGATAACCTCTTCTCTGGGGAATAAAGTTACAATTAATTGTTAATTTTGACATGGACCCCACTACACCGGGGAATAAAGTCACAGTTAATTGTTAATTTAGATATGATTCCTTTTACACTGGCGAATAAAGTTACAGTTAAATGTTTATTTAGACATGGTAACCATTATATAAATTTACCGTTGCTTTTTACTTTAGACATGATTCTGTCTGCACCGGTGAACAAAGTTACAGGTAATTGTTAATTTAGACACGATAGCCTCTAAGCCAGGGAATAAAGTTAGAGGTAATTGTTAATTTAGACATGATAGCCTCTAAGCCAGGGAATAAAGTTACAGGTAATTGTTAATTTAGACATGATAGCCTCTAAGCCAGGTATTAAAGTTACAGGTAATTGTTAATTTAGACATGATAGCCTCTAAACAAAGGAATAAAGTTAGAGCGAAATGGTAATTTAGAAATGACACACAGTAAATCAGTCAACCAAGTTATAGTCAATTGCTAATTTAGTCATAATATCTTGTACACCACGGAATAAAGTTACAGTTAATTGTTCATTCAGACATGTTATCCTCTACATTACGGAATAAAGCTACAGATAAATCTTAATTCAGAAATTATACCCTCTACACCAGGATATAAAATTACAGTTAGTTATTAATTTATATATTATACCATGTAAACCGGGGAATACATTTACAGGTAACTGTTATTTTTGTCATGATAACCTCTACTCCAGGGAATAAAATTACTGTAAGTTGTTAATTTAGACATGAAAGACACTAAACCAGGGAATAAAGTTAGAGTGAAATGGTAACTTAGATTTGATACCCTCTACACCGGGGAATAAAGTTACAATTAAATGTTAATTAATGCATGATATCCACTACACCGAGGAATAAAGTTACAGGTAATTGATAATTTAGACATGTTAGCTAATACACCAGGAAAAAAAGTTGCAGTTAATTGTTAAAGTAGACATGGTCTCCTCTACACCGGGGAATAAAGTTCCAGTTAACTGTAAAATTCATCATGATATCCTCTGCACAATGGAATAAATTCACAGTCAATTGGTAATTTTGACCTGATACCCTGTACACCTGGGATTAAAGTTACAGGTAATTTTTAATTTAGCCACGATATCCGATACACCGGGGAATAAATTTACAGTTAATTGTTAATTTAGAACTGATACCCTTTAGACCGGGGAATAAAGTTACAGTTAATTGATAATTTTGGCATGGACCCCTCTACACCAGGGATTAAAGTTATAGTTAATAGTTAATTTAGGCCTAATACACTTTACAACGTGGGATAAAGTTACAGTTAATTGTTAATTTAGACCTGATACCCTTTGCACCGGGGAATAAAGTTTCAGTTAATTGATAATTTTGGCATGACCCCTCTACACCGGGGAAAACATTTCCAGTTAATTGTTAACTTAGACATGATACACACTAAACCGGGGCATAAAATCACAGTTAATTGTTAAATTAGATATGGTATCCGATACAACAGTCTATAAAGTTGCAGTTACTTTTTAATTTAGACATGATACCATCTGCACCGTGGAACAAAAGTCACAGTCAATTGTTAATTTAGACATGATAATCAATACACCGGTGAATAAAAAGACAATTAATTGTTAATTTCGACATGATACCATATACACTGGGGAATAATGTTACAGGGAATTGTTAATTTCGACATGATAGCCTCTGCACTGGGGTGTAAAGTTACAGTTTACTGTTAATTGAGTCAGGGTAACCAATACACCTGGGTGCAAGATTGAAGATAATTCTTAATTTAGACCGGATACCCTCTGCACCAGGGAATAAAGTTGCAATTAATTGTTAATTTTGGCACAGCATGTGCTACACCAGGGAATGAAGTTACAGTTAATTGTTAATTTATACGTGTTAACCAATACACCGGGGAATGTTACATTTAATTGTTAATTTCGACAGGATATCCTCTACACCAGGAAATAAAGTCACAGTTAATTCGTAATTTTAACCTGGAATAAATGTTACAGGTAATTGTTAATTTTGAAATGATAGCCTTTAAGCCAGGAAATAAAGTTAGAGCGAAATGGTAATGTAGAAATGACACTCTTTAAACCAGTAAATCAAATTGCAGTTAATTGCTAATTTAGACATGATACCCTATACATGAGAGAATAAAGTGACAGTTAATTGCTTATTTAGACCTGGTATCCTCTACTTTGCAGAACAAAGTTACAGTTAAATGTTAATTTAGATATGGTAACCATTACACCAGGGAATAAAGTTACAGTTACATGTTAATTATTCATGGTACTAATGACACGGGGGAATAAATTTACACATAATTCTTATTTTCGACATGGTACCGTCTACACCTGGGAATAAGGTAACAGTTAGTTGTTAATTTAGACATGATAACCTCTAAACCAGGGAATAATCTAAATGCAAATTGGTAATTTAGATATAATACCCACTACACCTGGGAATAAAGTTACAGTTCAATGTAAATTAATACATGATACCCTCTCCAAAAGGGAATAAAGTTACAGTTAATTGTTAATTTAGAAATGATACCCTGTACACCAGGGAACAAAGTTACAGTTAATTTATCATTTGACATGTTACCCCATGCACCGGATTATAAAGTTACAGTTAATTGTTAATTATTTTTATTCACTTATGGGATCTGGGTGTCACTGGCAGAGCAAGCATTTATTGCCCCTCCCTAATTGACCTTGAGATGGTAGTGGTAAGCCGCCTTCTTGAAGCGCTGCATTCCGTGTGGTGACGGTGTTCCCTCTACACCAGGGAATAATGTGTACATTTAATTGTTAATTTTGACATGGTATCCGTTACACTGGGGAATAAAGTTACCGTTAATTGTTAGTTTCAACAGGATATCCTCTACACCGAGGCATAAATTTACAGTAAATTGTTAATTGCGACATGATATCCTATAGAATGGGAAATAAAGTTACAGTTAATTGTTAATTTAGAAATGATACCCGCTACACCAGGGAATAATGTTACAGTTAATTGTTAATTTTGACCTGGTATCCTCTACACCAGGGAATAAAGTTACATTTTAATTTTAATTTGACATGATACCCGCTAAACCGGGAAATAAAAATACAGTTAATTGTTAATTTAGACATGATAGCCTCTACATGCGAAATAAAGAAAGTTAGTTGTTAATTTTGACATGATAGACTCCACACTGGGTAATAAAGATACAGGCCTAGAAATTCACTGGCCTTAGCGCCGCTTTTGAGGCGCTAGAGGGCCTAGCGCCGAAGTTATGGCCAGTTTTGAAATTGACAGGGGCCCTAAATCGGCGTTAGGCCGGTAGCGCTGCGCCGGCACCGATGACATCATCGGTGTGCGCAGCGTCCCGGTTGCCATGGTAACCCGCCCGAACTCAGAAATTGAGTTGCGGCCGCCTCGCCCGTGGCAGCCGCAAGCAACTTTCTGGCAGAGGTGCCTTACAGAACGTTGCGCCGGCGCATTAAAGGCCCCGCGGCGGCCGGCCGCTTTCCCGCCGCCCGCCTGGCCGCAGCTCCCTCCCCGGACATCCCCCCCCCCCGGAACAGAAGCAAGCCCGGCACTTGTCCGAGGTGCCGGGCTCATTTTTAAAAAGATTATCGCGGGCCACGGCCGGGTGCAGGCAGCTCCTCCTTAAGGGAAGGAGGAGGCCTACACTTCCCGAACCTGCCACACCGCAGCGGGCGCCGCAGCGCTGGAATAGCGCCGAAATTCAGCGCATAGCGCCAGTTTTCAGGCGCAAACAGCTTTCAGCAGCGCCGGCAGCCGTTTGGGCGCAGAACTAGTGAATTTTTGGGCCGCCCAGCGCGACCTAGCTCCGGCACTAACTTCCGGCGCTAATGCCGTCGCTGCGCCAAAACCCAATTTCTAGGCCACAGTTAATTGTTAATTTGGACATGATAGCCCCTACACTGGGAAAGAAATTTGCAGTGAATTGTTAAATTAGAGATGGTCTCCTCTACACCGGTGAATACATTTGCAGTTAATTGTTAATTTTGACATGATGTCCTCTATACTGGAGAATAAAGTTACAGTTAATTGTTAATTGAGACATGATATTCTCTATAATGGAAAATAAAGTTACTGTTACTTTTTAATTTAGACATGGTGGCCTAGAAATTCAGTTGGCTTTGCGCCCACTTTTTGCCCAAAGAGGGCTTTTGCGCCAGTAGGGGAGGTAGCGCTGATATTGAGTGCCGTGGTAATGGTGGCGGTAGCCGGTAGTGCTGTGCCGGCACCGATGACGTCATCGGTGTGTGCAGTGCCCCGGTTCTGCCCCGCTACCGCCCCGACCCCCATCTTCAGTAGCCGCCGCCTCCTCCGTGGCGGCCGCTACTAACATCTGGAGACCAGGGCCTTACTGCAGCCTTAATGGGGCGCATAAAGGTGGAGGTGCGGCCGGCCGCTTTTTCGGCGGCAGCCTGCCCGCACCTCCTTCCCCGGCCACCCCCCCCCACGGCACTGTCGGCTGCTTTCCGCGAGCCCGTCACTTCTCCGTGGTGCCGTGCTCATTTGCCGGCACAATCCAGCGGCGATCTCCCCGTTGCAGGCACCTCCAGCTTAAGAGAAGGAGGAGGCCTGCAGTACCGCAGCCTGCCGCACCGCATCGGGTGGCGCAGCGGCACCTAGAGCGCTGATATTCAGTTTCAGCCCCCCAAGCGGAGGCGGGCACACCCTGGAACAGTGCCCGGTTCTGACTTGGGGCGCAGAAACTGAATATCTCACGGGCGCAACTGCCAGCGTGCGCAGCGCTAACTTTTGGGCGCACGCCAGCTGGCGGGCCCAAACTGAATTTCTAGGCCGGTATCTTTTACACCGGATTATAAAGTTACAGTTAATTGTTAATTTAGCTATGATGCCCACTAAACCAGGATATAAAATTATTGTTAATTGTTAATTTAGACATGACATGTTCTACACCGGGGAATAAAGTCACAGTTAATTTTTAATTTGATATTATACCCTCTACAATGGGGAATAAAGTTACAGTTACATGTTAATTTAGACATGATAACCAATACACCAGGGAATAAGGTTGCATTTAATTGTTAAAATAGGCATGGCAAATGATTTTACCTATGGGGAGCATTTGGAGGCGGGACTCCGACTTGTCGGGTTTCAATCCCTCCTCCATCAACTTCTGGACAACTCACACTATTTTCCCTTGATTGACCTTGTTAAGCCCACCCAGGGGGCTTAGCAAACCATTTAAGAAAAAAACAGTTGCAGAGAACGTCAACGTAAGACGTTTCATCTGTTAATAATTTTTGACAGATGAAGGGGACGATTTTCCCACTGGAGGTGGGATGGAGGCGGATTTCGGTTTGATTGGTTTTGAAACCCACCTCCACTGATAATTTTCAAAAGATTGCGATTTTCCCCTGATTGGCCACTTGTTTCAGAGGTGTTGGTTGCCCTTGCTCAATTAATGTTTTGGGACTGAATCTTGCCTCTGCTGACATCACTTTTCCAGACTGACTTTAGGGCTATTTGCTGCCTTGGATTATTCCACTGGATTTCTGCTGATGCTGCATCACCTGCAACATATTCGGAGAAACCATTATGTCCAATTCCAAGGCAATGGCCGCCCCGAGATTCTTGGATGAGGCGCTGCAAATGTTTGTTTAGGGGGTGACAGCTAGCAGGGAAGTGCTCTTCCACTCATCTGGGAGGAAGATGCCTCCCAAAGAAACCAAGGCTGTGTTGGTCCAGCTGGCAAGGGATATAAACTCCCGATCTGTGAGCAGATTGGGTGAATGTTTCTGTGTATTGATGAAATGCCATCCTTGTTGGAAAGCATTAAAATGAATTGATGCCAAAATATTGGTGTTATGGCATCTGTCCTTTCGCCTTCAGCAGCTCCACATTGCGGTCTCTGCGACACTTGCTTTTTCAGGTTGGTGGCCAGAGTGAAAGGAGGCCAGAGATTCATGTCCATTGTCAATGATGTCTCAACATGGAGCCAACGACATGTGGCAACTTGGGCAGATCAGGGCAGGATAATTTCATCCCTTGCATCATGGGCAGCCATGCTGCCACTGACGCTGGTCGATAGACTGGCACTCTGACCTCCTCCTACTCGTCCTCCTCCTTCTGCTCCTCCTCCTACTCCACGTCCTCTCCTCCTGAGCCTCCTCATCCTCCTCCTCCTCATCCTCATCTGAGGAGGACTGGAACTGAGCCACTTGCTCATCAGGAAGCTTAAGCCACGACGCACAGCAGACGATGACCATTCTGGTGACCCTGGCTGGCGTATACTGCAGGGCTCCACCTGATCAGTCAAAGCATTGGAAGCGCATTTTTAACAACCCAATGGTTTGCTCAATGAGGGACCTGATCGAAGTGTGGCTGGCGTTGTAGCGCTCTTCAGCCTCGTTAGATTGCCTCCTGATCGGCATCATTAGCCACTCCTTCAGGGGGTAGCCTTTGTCTCCAAGGAGCCGTCTGTCAAGTTGATTTGGTGGATTGAAAAATGGAGGAACACTAGAGTGCCGCTGGATCAAAGAGTCATGGCAAGTACCAAAGAACTTGGTGCAAACCTGCAAAAACTCTAACTTGTGGTTGCACACCAGCTGTATGTTGAGAGAGTGGAAGCCCCTTCAGTTGACAAAGATATTTGTGTTTCGCTGGGGTGCCCCAAGGGCCACATGTGTGCAATCTATGAAGCTATGCACCATTGGCATGCTTGCCATATTTGCAAATCCAACTGAACGTGCAGTTATACTTGCTTGATCCCTTGAGAACTAGATGTAATTGTGGGCCTTTGCAAAAAGGGCATCGGTAACCTGGGTGATGCAACTGTGGGTGGCCGACTGGGAGATGCCGCTGATGTTTGCTGATGGTCCCTGGAAGGAGCCTGAGGCAAAGAAGTTGAGTGCGATGGTGACTTTGAACGCCACTGGTAAGGGGTATACACCCGTTCCACCGGGCACCAGGTCTTGCTGCAGAAGTCCGCAGAACTCTCGGACAACCTCTTGCGAAAGTCTTAGCCTCATTTGGAATGGCTGCTCACTCATGTTGACGTAGCTCATCCTCTGTCTGTAAACCCTCGTCGGGGTATCTCCTGCGGCGAGGTGCCTCGATGTGCTGGAGCCTTCTGTCCTGTGCAGTATCATGTGGCTGAGCAGGAAGTTGGGGCTCCTGCTGCTGTTGCCGCTGAGCCCCCTGGCTCTGCTGCTGCCATGGATGCTCCTCATCCAAATCTGAGGTCCATGGTGAAAGAAAATGAATGGTTCCCATGCTACTGGAAGATGCCTCCGTTGGGGAAGCTCACATTGCAAGCGGGGATACCGTCTTCCAAGGAGGTCCTACAGTTGATAGATTCAAGCTGCAGCACCTGCGACTTCGGAAGGCCTTCTAAAAGTTCTCAAAGACTTTTAAAGCAAAGTTCTGCCACCTGCAACTAATCCCTGATGAAATATTCGGTTTAATGTTGGACCTGCAGCTGAGAGGAGACCACCCATTTGTCAACCCACAAGGTTTAGCTGGCATGCTTTAGGAGGGTCGTGGAACACTTTGGAATGCTTGAAAAACAACGAGGGTCTCTCAAAATAGTCTTAGAGAGGCCCATAGAGAGCATTTAAGCCTCTTAACAAGGTCTCTGGCCAGCTGGAGGTGGGATCGTTTACCACCCTGCAAAACCGGCACTGGCACAATCCCATGGAGGTGAGTTGGAGGCGGGTTCTGAACTTGCACTCATTTATCCCAATTATCCCACTTTCCCACCTCCAAACCCGCCTCCTTGGGTCTCAGAAAATCATACCCGAATTGTCATCGTTTCACAGCTCTGTGAAGCAGTCAGACACTGACATTCTCTGTAATTTGATGAGGTATTGATTTCAAAACCTGATCAAACTTCTTTCTTTTGCAGAAATGAGATGGTTGTTGCATTGGAGAATGCAATGGCCATCTGTCATCTCTACCGCGGAGGTGCAAGACTCTCCGCATTCCCACCGATTGAAGCCTGCAGGAAGAAACAAAGGTAAGTACACTGTTTTTAACACTTTGCACTTACCTCAGATACACACCTCTCCACACTTGCACCCATCACACACCTCCACAGAACATTTTTGGACCCCTCCGACACCCGCAAACCAACTGCTCGCCTCGGTGACCCTGGCAGGTTTAGGAGACTGCGGAAAATGCTGATAAGCCTATTTTCTGCCTGTTAAATACCTCTTTACAGGCAATTAAGTGGCTTTATTCCCCTCCCACCTTCAAGGAGACGGATATATTAGTTGGTTCCTCTAATGCGGCCATATGCGTAGAACTTAAAAACAAAAAGGGGGCAAGCACTTTGCTGGGAGTGTGCTATAGCCCCCCAAACAATCAGGGGGGATAGAGAAACAGATAAGTAGGCAAATCTCAGAGAAATGTAGAAATAATAGGGTAATAATAGTAGGGGATTTCAACTTCCCCAATATTAACTGTGATAGTCAGAGTGTGAAACGCTTAGAGAGTGCAGAATTCGTAAAGTGCATCCAGGGAGCTTTTTGAGACAGCAGCTAGAAAGTCCTACAAGAGAGGGGGTGGTACTGGACCTAATTCTAGGGAATGTAGCCGGGCAAGTGGTAGATGTGTCAGTAGGAGAACATTTTAGTGACAGTGGCCAGAATTCGATGAGATCGAAGGTAGTCATGGAAAAGGACAAAGATGGACCGAAAATAAAGTTTCTAAATAGGGGGAAGGCCAATATTACTATGATAAGGCAGGATCTGGCCAAAGTGGACTGGGACCAGCTACTTGTAGGAAAATCCACATCAGAGCAGTGGGAGACCTTCAGAAAGGAAATAGAGAGAGTACAATGGCAACATGTTCCTGTAAATGTCAGGGGTGGGACCAACAAGCCCAGTGAACCCTGGATGTGAAGGGCTATACAAGAATGGGATTAAGAAAAAAAGGGAGGCTTTTGGCAGACACAAAGGACTAAAACAGTGGAAGCACTAGAGGAGCATAGAAAGTTCAGGGGGTACTTGAAAAAGAAGTTAGGAGAGCGAAGAGGGGGCATGAAAAAGCACTGGTGGGCAAAATGAAGGAAAATCCCAAGGTGTTTATATGCATATTAAGGGCAAGAGGATAACCAGGGAAAGAGTAGGGCCCATTAGGGACCAAAGTGACAATCTGTGTGTTGAGACGGAAGATGTGGGTGAGGTTTTGATTGAATGTGTTGCATGTGTGTTCACTACGGAGAAGGATGATGTAGGAATAGACATAAGGCAGGGGGATGTGATATACTTGAGCACATTAGTTTTGAGACCGAGGTGGTACTAACGGTTTTAGTGGTCTGAAAAGTAAATAAATCCCCACGCCTAGACGAGATGTATCCCAGGCTGCTGTGTGAGGCAAAGGAGGGCTGACACAAATTTTCAGATCCCCTCTGGCCACAGGGGCGGTGCCAGAGAACTGGAGGACAGGTAGCCTCGCACCATTATTCACGAAGGATAGTAGGGATAAACCAGGGAATTACTGGCCACTGAGCCTAACATCAGTGGTAGGGAAATTATTGGAAATAATTCTGAGGGACAGAATTAGTTTCCACTTGGAGAGGCAAGGATTAATCAAGGATAGTCAGCATGGCTTTGTCTGGGGGAGATGATATCTAACCAATTTGATTAAATTTTTGGAGGGGATGACTAGGTGCATGGCTGAGGGTATTGCAGTTGATGTAGCCTGCATGGACTTCAGTAAGGCTTTTGACAAAGACACGCATGGGAGACTGGTCAAGAAGGTAAGAACCCATGGGATGCAGGGCAATTTGGCACATTGGATCCAAAATTGGCTTAGTGGCAGGAGGCAGAGGGTGATGGTCGAAGGTTGCTTTTTGTGACTGGAAGCCTGTGTCCAGTGGTGTACCGTAGGGAACAGTGCTGGGTCCTTTGCTGTTTATAGTGTACGTCAATGATATAGATATGAATTTAGGAGGTATGAGCAGTAAGTTCGCAGATGACACGAAAATTAGTGGAGTGGTAAATAGGGAGGAGGGCTACAGGACGATATAGATGTGTTGTTCAGATGGGCAGAGCAGTGGGAAATGGAATTTAACCCTGAAAAGTGTGAGGTGATGAATTTTGGGAGGACTAACAAGGCAAGGGAATACACAATGAATGGAAGGACCCTAGGAAGGACAGAGGATCAGAGGGACCTTTGTGTGCATATACATAGATCCCTGAAGGCAGCAGGACAGGTAGATAAGTTGGTTGAAAGGGCATATGGGATACTTGCCTTCTTTAGCTGAGGCATAGAATATAAGAGCAGAGAGGTTATGATGGAGTTGTACAAAACGCTAGTTAGGCCACAGCTGGAATACTGTGTGCAGTTCTGGTCGCCACACTATAGGAAGGATGTGATTGCATTGGAGCGGGTGCAGAGGAGATTCACCAGGATGTTGCCTGGGCTGGAGCGCTTCAGCTGTGAAGAGAGTCATAACAGGCTGGTGTTGTTTTCCTTAGACCAGAAAAGGCAGGCGGGGGACCTGATTGAGGTATACAAAATTATGAGGGGCATAGATAGTGTAGATAGAAAGGAACTTTACCTCTCAGTAGAGGGGTCAATAACCAGGGGGCATAGATTCAAGTTAAGGGGCAGGTGGTTTCGAGGGGATTTGGGGAAAATCTATTTCACCCAGAGGGTGGTTGGAATCTGGAACTCACTTCCTGAAAGGGTGGTCGAGGAAGGAAGCCTCACAACATTCAAGAAACATTTAGATGAGCACTTGAAACGCCTTAGCATACAAGGCTACGGACCAAGTGCTGGAAAATTGGATTCCAATAGATAGGGCTTGATGGCCGGCACAGACACGATAGGCCGAAGGGCCTCTTTCTGTGCTGTATTACACTATGGGCTGGGTCTTGCCACAGGGGTGGGCTGGGGGCATGTCAGATGGTTTTTGCTTCAGGAACCCGACTCCGATGTGAAGTGGGAGATCAAAGCGATTTTCCCCTAATTGGGCACTTGATTTCCAGCGTGTGGTAACCCCTGGCCCAATGAGTCTTTCCATCCTGAAAGTCGCCTCCGATGACGTCATCAGTGCTACTGGATTTAAGGCCTGCAAGCAGCATTGCTTCTTCTGGAGACTGCAAAATTTATGCCCTTTGTTGTGATCGCTTCATTCTGCAAATATGTCCAGCAGAAGGCCAAAGTGTGCCCCACGGTTCAATGACGCCGCCCTGCAAGCTCTGCTGGAGGGAGCAAGATCAAATAAGGGGGTGCTTTTCCCTTCCTCAGGGAGGAAAAAGCCTTCAAAGCAGACTAAAGCTGTGTGGATGCAAGTGGCCCAGGTGGTCAACTCAATGTCTATGTGCTGCAGAAACTGGCTGCAGTACAGGAGCAGGTTTCATGACCTTCTCTGCATAGGAAAAGTGAGTATGACTTTCCCATCACCCTCAATCTGATCCCCATCGCCTCTCCTCACCAGCAGTCAGCTTTGCCAACCTCTTCCTCCACATTCCACTTGACACTGACACCCCTGCACACTTACCCATTCCCTCTCTTTGTATGTTCACATTCACTTAACTATTCGACTATACAGCCCTCACACACGCTATCGCTGTGATGCTATGACAACAACTTACAACACACAGGAAGGGCCCTTGGTCTTGCCACCTCACTCCATCTTTGTCTCCCTCTAAGCATCTATGCTATGGATTCTCTACACTCACTCCTTCATTTTCACTCAATCACCACATGTGTCCCTCATTGCAGGAAAAGAGAGCTCACAATAAGAGGGATAGGGCGAGGACAGGAGGAGGGCCACCCTCAGTAGCCCAGCTCACCACTGCGGTGGAGGTGGTCCTGGAGATTGTGGGAGTGGAGGAGGATGCGCAAGTGGGAGACGGACAGACGTGTGCATCACAGCAAGCTGGTGACAGAATAGTTTTGCATCTCTCTCATTGACATTGCATGAGTAACTGATAATGATTCTGAAGATCTAACAGATTGACTTATAATCATCTGCACAATTCAATGTGCATGTAAAATTTACCTCACAACTCCAACTCTTTCCTTTACTCCCCCACAGGACCATCGACAGCCCCAGACCCCACTGTCCAAGAGGAAGAGCCTGAGCTTCAAGACTCCTCAGAGGAAGCTGCAACCTTTGAAGGTGTAATGTCAGCAGAATTCAGTGCACCCAGCACCAGTGCAGACACTCACACCTCGGTGGGAACTGCGCGAGATAGTGTAGTGTTGTCACCTGGTGTATCACAGCTCACAAATGAGAATCAGCAGATGGTGGAGACAGGAACAACAGTGGAGAGTTCTCATTGGAGGGCGCAGGACTCTGCCAGCTGGGCTTGGCTGTATGTCGACCCTGTGCCTGTGGGTCCATCCAGAAGAGGAGTGGTGCTGGAACTCCAGGAACAGGTGCAGGAGTCTCTGGTAGCTTTTGTCTCCAGGGTCACTGCGAGTGTGGAGCGAATGGAGGAGTCCATTGCTAATATGAGCAGAGCCTTTTTGGAGGCGTTGGTGCATGAGCGCATCACCACGGAAAGGATGGCAACCTCTGTGGAAAGGGTGGCTACCATAGAGGAAAGGATGGCTACGGCCATGGAGGAGCTTAGTCGCCAGGGTCGTGAAAATATGGTCATTGTTCAGAATAGACTGGCATCTCTTGAGGAGCGCTGGTCAGCTATTGAGCAGAGAAACCAGAACTTCATGGAAGTCCTCTGGAGTAAGACTTCCAATGCAGAAACGGGTCCTCATGGGCCCCTTGATGTGCAGATAGGGGCTGTCCAGCCACTTGCTAGGTCTGAGGTGGGGCTGATCCATGAGAGGGATGTTGGTGGCAGACAACAAGGAAGTGGGGGCTCGTCTGCAAGCGCTCACAAGAACATGCCACTGCAGAGCCCTCGGTTGGAGCCCCACCAGATTCCCCACCCAACTGAGATCAGCGTCTTAACCCCTCCCCAGTCTCAGGAGCAGCAGACTATTGCCGAGCCCTCACAGGCTTGCAACCCCAGAGGATGCCCGCCAAAGGTGTCGAGGCAGGAGCAGCAAGAAATTGAGCAAGGGGCCTCCACACCTGTTGAAGCCACAGGGGAAGCAATACGTAGGAGCATTCGTAAGAGGAAGATAATGCACAAGTAGTCACAAAGGTAGTCACTTGGGTGTCAAGTTGTGTTTATTTTTGAAATGCCATCAGTTGCTTGTTGTGATAAAAAATACTGATGTCAATCTGCTGAAGTTGTGGCATGTGTCATTTCGCAAATGGGACTTCCACGTTGAGGGCTTAGGGTGACTTGCAATTGTCAGTATGGTGGTCATAGTGATAGGAATCCGTAGGTTCTTGGCCATTGTCAATGGTCTGGAAAGAAGCTGCGAATCAAAAGTGCTTGATTGTCTAGGCTAAGCAAATCTGGCCAAGATGAGTGCATCCCTTGCATCCCAGGCAGCCATGTGCTCGCATGCTGCTGCCGCTGGTTGATGCGCCTCTGCATGCTGTTCAGTGTCGCTCTCCTCCTCCTCCTCATCTGAGCAGGCTATGGGATGAGCCAGTTGTTCCTCAGGCATCTGCAAGCCACGATGCTGTGCCATGTTGTGAAGTGCACAGCAGACCACGACCATTCTGGAGACCCTGGCTGCTGAGTACTGCAGGGCTCCACCTGATCTATCCAGGCATCTGGAGCGCATCTTCAGCAAACCGATGGTTTGTTTGATTATGGATCAGGTGGAAATGTGGCTGGAGTTGTAACGCTCCTCAGCTTTGTTGGATGGCCTCCCCATCGGCGTCATTAGCCATGTCTTCAGGGGATAGCCCTTGTCTCCAAGAAGCCACTGCAAAGTTGGTCTGGTGGATTGAAGAGTAGAGGCAAACTAGACTGGTGCAGAATGAAGGAGTCATGGCAAGTGCCAGAGTACTTGGGGCAAACGTGCAAAATTTCATTCTTGTGGTCACACACCAGCTGTACGTTGAGAGATTGGAAGCCCTTGTGGCTGACAAAAATACTTGGATTGTGATGGGGTGCCTGAGGGGCCACATGTGTGCAGTCAACTACGCCCTGCACCCTTGGAAAGCCTGCCAGATTGCCAAACCCAAACGCACACGCAGTTGAACTGGCTTGATCCTTGGAGAAATTGATGTAATTATGAGCGATGGCAAAGAGGGCATCGGTTACTTGAATGATGCAAGTGTGTGCGGCCACCTGGGATACGCCACTGATGTCTGCTGCTACTCCCTGGAATGAGCCTGAAGCAAAACATTTGAGTGCGGTGGTGACTTTGACGGCCACTGGTCAAATCTGCTCTGGGCTCCAGCTCTTGCTGCACCAATGCACAGATGTCACCCACTACCTCTCACGAAAGTCGCAGCCGCCTTTGGCACTGCTGCTCAGTCATGTTGAGGTAGCTGATCCTCTGTCTGTAGACCCAGTTTTGTGGGTATCTCCTGCGCCGACGTGCTTCCATGTGCTGGCGCCTTCTGGCCTGTGCAGCTTCAGGTGGGTGAGCAGCAGCTTGGAGCTCCTGCTTTTGCTCCTACGTTTGGTGCTGCGGTTGTTCAGAGTTCTGCTGCTGCCGCGGCTGGTCTTCATCTGAATCTGATGTCCAGGAGGAAAGGACATAAATGGTTCCCATACTTCTGGTATATACCTCAGTTGAGGAAGCGCTCATTCAATGTGGGGAGAGGGGTTTCCCAGGACGTCACACTGGAGATGGGTGTCAGGGTCCAAACATCCAGAACAATGTGTTTGTTAAATTTCCCCCAGACCTGAGGTAACAAAGTTCTGCCACCTTCAAATGATGATTGCTGAAAACTCATTCTTAATGGTGCAGCTGCAGCTGTTAGTAAGCAATACACTTGTGATGCCACCAGGTTTCACTGGCGTGTTCCAGAGGAGATGTGGAGCACGTGGGAAATGTGTTAAAATCAGAAAGGCCTCTCAAAATGGGATTATAGAGGCAATTAAGTGATTGTTAAGGGCCTTAAGGGTCTATCTCGCCTCTTGGAGACGGGATATAAACAGGGTCAGAAAACACGCATGCGGGAAAATTGCTCGGAGGCGGTAAGGAGGCGAGATCGGGCCCACCCGCCTTTTTTTTGCGATTTTACCAGCTCACACACCTCCAATCCCGCCTCCTCGGGCCTGGCAAAATCGAGCCCTTTGAAGACTCTATGACCCGGCGTGAGACGGCTAGCTGCCTCCTGGAAAGATGGCATGGCGGTGTTTGGGTGCAGGTTATGCACCCGCCCCCAAATTCTGCCATTTTCCCGGTAGTCCCGCTTCCATACCCGCCTCCCCAGGGCTGGCAATATCGCCTCCCTGGACTCCTGGTAGAATTAGAGGTGACTTCACTGAAACTTTCAAAATTTTTACCAGAGAAAATAGTGGAAGCATGTGTCTCCTGGCTGGAGAGTCTAGAACCATGGGCCACAGTCTCAGAATAAGGAGTCGGACATTTGGGACTGAGATGAGGAGACATTTTTTCACTCAAATGGTTATGAATCTTCATAATTCTGTACCCCAGAGGGCTGTGGATGCTCAGTCTTTGAGTACATTAAAGGCAGGGATCGATAGATTTTTGGATATTGAGGGAATTAAGGGACATGTGGATAGGGTGGGAAGATCTTGTTGAGGTAGAAGTTCAGCCACGATTTTATTGCACAGCAGAGTAGAATCGAAGGGTCGAATGGCCTACTCCTGCTTCAATTTCTTCTGTTCTTATTATGGTTTTAACATTTGATTTTCGAGTGAAAAAGTTGATAATTAATCAGTTGCACATAAGCAACCTTTCCCGATTTCCATCTCTATTGAAGTCAATGGAAAGCAAAATCGAGAGATGTGGTAGTATGTAACTACAACATGACAAGATTTCACAGAGAGTTTCCATTACAAATGTAGACATCAAAACTTATATCAGAAATATAGAAAGAAGAACACAATGCAGGTCTTTACAATCGGGATTCAATTATGGCGGCATCCACTGACCAAGTAATCCCTCGCCTCTAAACTGGATGCAGCTGAAGAGCAAACTTGTGGATAACAATTCATCTTTCTCTTTATGGCAAGAGGGGTGCTGCCACACCTGCCATCATTTATATGCCCCAACCGATAGACAATTCCACTGACTTCAATGGAAATGAATATGGGGCAGAAAGTATAAGAGACCCACTGTGCAATCCCACTCGTTTTGCCTCTCTGGCAGTAAAATTGGACATAGGCGGAGAAACAAACATGCAAAAGAAATTAAAGCTAGTATTAAGTCAAAGGAGGAAGCTTATAAAGTTGCCAGGAAAAGCGGTCAGCCTGAGGATTGAGATATTTTTGAAATCAGAAAAGGGGGATCAAGAAATTGAAAAGAAAGGGAAAATGGAATATGAACACAAACTAGCGAAAAATATATAAACGGATTGTAAAAGCTTCTATAGGTGTGTGAATAGGATAAGACTGGCGAAGGTAAATGTAGGTCCTTTACATTCAGAGACGGGATAATTTAAATGGGGAATGAGGAAATGACGGAGAAATTAAATAAATACTTTGTTTCTGTCTTCATGGAGGAAGACACACAAAACCTCCCAGAAATACGAGAAAACCAAGGGTGTGGCGAGAATGAGGAATTTAAAGAAATTATTATCAGTAAAAAGAACAGTACTAGCAAATTTAATGGGACTAAAAGTCGATAAATCCCAAGGACCGGATGACCTACATCCTAGGGTTTGAAAGAGGTGGCCATTCGAGTAGTGGACGCATTGGTTGTCATCTTCCAAAATTCTATAGATTCTGGAATGGTTCCTGCAGATTGGAGGATAGCAAATGTAACCCCGCTATTTAAGAAAGGAGGGAGAGAGAAAACGGGAAATTACTGACCTGTTAGCCTCACATCAGTAGTTGGGAAAATGCTGGAATCTATTCTAAAGGATGCAATATCTGGGCACTTAGAAACTGATAGTAAGATTGGGCAGAGTCAATATGGATTTTTGAAAGGGAAATCCTGTTTCACAAATCTATTGGATTTCTTTAAGGATGTAACTGGTGGAGTAGACAAAGGGGAACCGGTAGATGTGGTTTGTCTGGATTTTCAGAAGGCCCTCATTATGACCCCACACAAGAGGTTGATGAACAAAATTAGGGCACATGGAATTGGGGGTAATATACTAGCAAGGATTGAGAATTGGTTAACAGACAGAAAACAAAGAGTAGGGATAAATGGGTCTTTTTCAGGATGGCAGGCTGTGACTAGTGGGTTACCGTAAGGACCGGTGCTTGGGCCCCAGCTATTCACAATCTATATTAATGGTTTGGATGAGGGGCCTAAATGTAACATTTCCAAATTTGCTGATGATGCAAAGCTAGGTGGCAGTGTCAGTTGTGAAGAGTATGTGAAGAGGCTTCAAGGGGATCTCGACAGGCTCAGTGAGTGGGCGAGAACTTGGCAGATGGAATATAATGTGGATAAATGTGAAGTTATCCACGTTGGTAGAAAAAACAGAAAGCAGAGTATTTCCTAAATGGTGAAAGGTTGGGTAATGCAAATGCTCAAAGGGACCTGGGTGTTCTTGTACATGAGTCGCTGAAAGTGAATGGGCTGGTGCAGCAAACCATTAGGAAGATTAATGGTATGCCGGCCTTCATTACAAGAGCATTTGAGTACAGGAGTAAAGAATTGTTATTCCAACTATATAGGGCCTAGGTGAGACCACACCTGTAGTATTGTGTACAATATTGGTCTCCTTACTTAAGGAAGGATATACTTGCCATAGGGGAGTGCAATGAAGGTTCACGAGATTGATACCTGTGATGGCGGGACTGTCGTATGAGAAGAGATTGAGTAAACTAGGCCTGTATTCTCTTGAATTCAGAAGAATGAGAGGGGATCTCATTGAAGCATATAAAATTATTACAGGGCTTGATAGAGTGGAGGCTGGGAGAATGTTTCCCTTGGCTGGGGAGTCTAGAACCAGGGGCGACAGCCTCAAGATAAAGGGTAGGCCATTCAGGATTGAAATGAGAAGAAATGTCTTCACACAGAGGGTGGTGAATCTTTGGAATTCTCCATCTCAAAGGGCTTTGGAGGCTTAGTCTTTGGGTATATTCAAAACAGAAGTCGATAGATCTCTAACTAGTAAAGGCTTCAAGGGATATGACGATAGGGCCGGTGAGTGGAGTTGAGGCAGAAGATCAGCCAGATCTCATTGAAAGGCGGAGCAGGCTCGAAGGGCTGAATGGCCTACTCCTGCTCCTATTTCTTATGTTCTTATGTAAATCGCTTCTGTAGCCTGTTGTATGACTCTCCCAAGCAATTGGATATCAGGCAACGAATGTGCAACCACCTGTTTAGCGGCCTCACCCCTCTCCAATTGCATCCCCATGTGTAATGCCATGTGAGATGGACAACTCTGTATCACAGATTTTATGCACCGAAATCCCTGGACTTTGCACATGAGGAATTATGGCAACTACTTGGGCAGTGATTATTGGAAAAGTTCAGAAACTGAAGAATTATACTGAGATACACCAGCGGAAAATCATTTCCACGTCTTGCCCAGCGAGTTGTAAAAGGGCAAAAATGCATTATTATCATCAAAAGAACGAAGTGAGAGGTTAGAGATGTTTTTCTATTTTGTGAATCAAAGGAACCCACTTCGTCTTTCAAAAGAGGCAGAGTAACACTACACAGGACATTGTTTTCTACTTAATCCTAAAACAATTTTATGATGCATTAACAGAACAAGTAAACAGCGGCACTAACTTCAAAGATTTTTAGAGCTGTTGCCTTGTGTTGTAAAATATAGTTATTTGTTGGCAGTTTGTGTGTTAAAATTAATTTTCTTATGCAGTGATACTGTTACTTGAAGTAAATGGTCAGACAGGTGGGCAGGATCCTCTCTGGGCATGTTCCACTCCCTGCCCTGTTTCCTGTATTCACGGTGCCCAGTTTATCTAATGAGCCCAGACAAGGAGAGGCGGAATCTGCCCACTGTCCTCTCTAGAAATCATCAGAGTAATTTCCTCTGATTTAAAAACTGCAGATATTAAATTCCACAAGTTGTCGTGAAATTGAATAACTCTGTTAAAATTCAAAAGCCGCTATACAGCCATATACCTGAACAAATCTGAATTGACTGGCTTTCCTCAAAAACAATGCCCAACAACACATTGAACATTCAAAACAAAAGGGTCCATGGAAAGCTGAGACATGATTTCTGTGCATGAAGCTGGTTTTAACATTCTGTTTACCTCTACAGGATTAAATACGCTTTTAACAAGCTAAATCTTAGGCAAATTTAGTGCTTATGTACCCCACAGGTAACATTGACATCTGTCTAAAGCTGTAGTGGAAGTTATTTAAAGATAACAATCTGATCCCACATTGCCCATGAGTCTGTCTAAATCTGCTAACAACCTTTGGCTATTGAATGGCAGGAAGCTAGATCAGGCCAATCCAGACCTCATCAGAAGTGCACAGATGCTTAGTTCTATTAGAAGATGGAACGCAGGTTGATTTGTCGCTCAGTAAACCAAGGTTGCTGGTGTGTATTATCTCATCCCAATAGCTGCTCAAGCTGTTTTTGAGATTCTGAGCTGTACAAGACGAGGGTCTATAAAAGACACTTACTGTCTCCGAATAATTGTTCTCGAAGCATTTTGAAATATTTATCAGAAACATAATGGTGCAGAAATTCTGATCCCTACGGGTGTGTACGCATTGTGTACTCACCCGTAGGGACATCGGAAATGGCAGTTCCAGGCATGCACTGCACATGCGCTGGAAATTGGCATTTCCGATCTGTCAAGAAAGCCCTGGAGCAGGACCTCTGCGGGTGGAGAGTTCAGCATTTTGGAGACCCTCCGCTCGCAGAAAACGCTTACGATTCTTGCGCCTGGTAAGGCCTGCTTTTACCAGGATAAGAGTTGAAAAAAGTAAAAAAAAAATTTCCGCTTATTTATCATTTAAAAAATCATTTAAAGAAAGGTAAGTTTATTTTTAGCCCCGTTAAAAACTTTAATTATTTTTTTAAAAAGATACAATTTTTGTTTGAAATAATTAATTTATTGTAATTTTAAAGTCATTTTACCAATGTGATTTTTAAAATAAAATTATTTAAAATTTTACTATGTTTTGAGGGTGATCTCTATTCATATATTTGACAAATCTTCCTGTCAAATGTAAGAAGGGAGATTCCCTTCTCTGATTGGCTCTCCATGGTCCACGTGATCCCAGGAACGCTGCGAACTGCCTGTGCCTCTGGGATATGTGGGCCCTGCACATCTGCTGTTTGGAGAGGCCCAGCAGCGGAACTCTGTGCCTCCCAGGAGACCTCCGGTCTTGGCACAGATTTTTCCAGATCGCAGCCCTCCGCCAATAGCCCAGAATTTGCGGAATTTTCACGATCTCTCTGGCGAGAAGTTTGTTGTTTTCGACGTTCAAGTGATTTCAACGTTTTGTGATGGGAATCCTTGGTGCGGTGCTGAAGTGACGTCAACAAGCTGTCGAAGCAACCAATCACGTTGTAGAATTCTCACAGACATGGAAAGAGGAAATGAGAAGCTGATTTTTTCAGAAGTTTTAAAAATGTTACAGAGAGAAAAACAAAAATTGGAATAAGGCAGCACCTGAAATATCATGAACAAAATTTTAAAAAATACGGTGCCAGAATTTACTGCAACTGGTGACGAATGGTGCCTCCCATTTGTTTGATTGGCCCTTGCATATTATATTTCCATGAGTTTTGCACAGCACCTTGCTGCAAGTGGGACATCAAAATGGCGTGGTGGTGTCTACTGGGCATCGGGGGCCTGTGCGAACAGGAGAAGCAACTGTGCACTTAATTAACCAATCGGATGGAAGAATTGTTACTAAACAGCGCAGAGGCTGAACCAAGAAGCGTAAATTGGATTAGTGAACTTAATGTTAAATCAGGTAAAGAAAATAGAAATAAAGAGAGAAGTTGAAATAATAGTTTAATGGGAGCTTGAGATAAAACAAGTTGAAAAAACACATGTAAAAACGTTTCTAAAATCTCCAACAACAATTAAAAGCTGAATGAATGACACTGTACACTTCTAAAAGTTAATTTTCAGGGCCAGAGAGGTTGTTTGGCAGGAAGTAGTATGTATTACGCCAGGTGCATAGAATGAAAAAGACAAGCTCTCAATTTATCTGGCAAGTGTAGTCCCTTTCTGCGACGTTAAGTAAAGGAGCTTCATACCATTTAATTCCTTTCAATCTGGAGGCAAGATGGCAAGGTGCCGTTTTCAGTCAGCTTACTGCAGAGTGGCCCATCTTGAACAGCAACTTCCGCATTTTCCAAATTAACTGTGCATCTGTGCTCCCCTGAAATTGCTGTGCGATTTGCACATGTATAAAGTTGAGAGCCATTAGCCTCGCCATTACTTTGAACACAAATTCCGGTACTTGGTATTGTTTTAATGAATTCCTACTCTTTCAAATCACTGCTTGTTTACATTTTCTTCCAGCTAATCTGAAGCTTCTGTTGTGATAGCTAACTCCACCCTCAATATTTATTTTCAAATTTTGCACAACCAAGAAGTAATTAACCCCTTCCCTCTATTCTCTCAAGGTATTAAGCTTGTATATTTACTAATAAAATTTTGCTAAGTTGCAATGCTGAATGTGAAGCCTCAAATTGTATTCGATTATATTTTTAAGTTTCAGGACTCAAGTTGATTGTCTCAGGTTTTGTTTTTGCTATTGATTTAATTGTTTTGTCAGATACCAGAAGAATATAATCAAATCTCACAGTATGGTAACAAGGCGGAGTAAGAAGTGACCTTAGAAAAGCGCGGTTTTAATCTATTCAGTGCCATTTCTCACCTCCAAAGATGGGGTGCTCAAGGGAGAGACATGGGTGTTACCTCCATAATTAACTGCGAGGGATCCTGTCTCTGCTGTCAAACCACTAAGCCTGGGCATCATCTTTTCTATACATAGGACCTGTTGTTCAAACACTTCAGAAGAGTACAAATATACCTGAAGGGTTCTCATTTAAGGATATGGGATAACATTTTTTAATGAGTCCAGTCTAGATGGTTCCTGCACAAGGCTGTGTATAATTCAATATTGGAACAAAGGAAGCCTTTATTTCCCAAGGCACGTGAGATTTGCGAGTGTGCACACTGTATCTAATCGTGTTTCTAATTTGTTTCAACTGATGAAGATATCACTTACGTAATTGATTTACTAATTACAGCCAGTAGATGTTTAATCATGTTCTTCAACAACTTTCTTAATTTACTCCAGGACACTGAATAAATAAACGTGTTTGTGCAGCAATTCAAACACCTAATCATATATCCCGTTTCTCCCATAAGGCTGAGATGATTTGCCGCTAATTATTCAGCATCTGTAAATTACACACATATGTAATGTAGGAAATGTCTCATTAAAAATAATATAAAAATACAAGAGATGGACAGCAGAAAAAGGATGGATTTCCCTCGGTTCTCCATCGCAGTATCAGTGTGATTCTCAACATTGTTATTTCCTTGGAGACACCTCGTCATTCTATTGTTCAGTACAACGAGCTTAATGGTGAGAGCATTGAGCAATAACATCAAAACAGAATGAACCAACAAGCATAAAATGATTTCTAACAACAAAATAGCTAACCATGTGGGTAAGCGATAGCAGTTTGCTTTTACAGAGCACTACCAGCTTCACATCTTAATGGTCTGCTGGTACCCTTTGGCACTTTAAAGAAATTGTTACAAAGATTATCACAGGCTGTTCCTTGCTGAACACCTGAAAGTCTGTTCACAGGAAGTAACTCCATATAAGGAATTACATCTCATCTTGCCCTAGGAGGCAAGTCAAACATTTTTGGTTCCAAATGTCTTTCAGGCCACCAATTGTGTTAAACACAGGAAAAACAAAGGCAATGTGTTCTTATTCAGGCTACACTGGCTGTCCTTCAAACAGATGCTCTGGTCATTTTAGGAAATAAGCATTAAATGAAATGGAGCTTTAAACCAACAAGAAACGGCCAATTGGTTGAATGTTCATTTTCGGGCTGAAACAGAATCCGCCGATCCTTTTATACCCGCCGATTTAAGTATTCATTGATGTCAAGGAACAGAAAATGGGGCAGAGTGTAAAATGGGCAGCCAATTATATATTGCCGGTTTTTCATGTATGCGAAGAAAAATGCACCCGAATCTAGTCCTTGGGGGTAATTTTAGCTCCTGGGGACGGTGTAAAATGGGGGATGTCCGATTAGTCGCCCATTACACACGGCACCCGATTTCAATTTCGTTGAAGTCGATGGAATATAAATCAGGTGACGTCATAATGGGATATAATTTCAATCCCGTCCATTTTACACTGACACCAATGTTAACTTAGCTCTTACTCCGGGGAAAGCCCGTGTGTCAGCAATTATTCACTGTTATTCCCACATTCTTGCATCATAGTAGAAATGATAAAATATTTAATAACGCCCAATGCCGTGACTGTACCAGCTGCGCCTTTGTTAGCATTGGAATTAGTTTTTTATATTTAATTAAGTTTAACCCAACACGACCGGTGGTGAAGTGACGGGGTCGGATGGGCTGCTCCATTATACTCCATTATAATCAGGTAGGGTGTAAAACTGGCGGTCGATCAGCCCATCAGTTTCCATCCTAGAGGTTCACTTGAAATCTGTGGAATTGTATTTTACTCTGTGTACAACTCATTCAGTTTTTCCAATTATGTTGAAGAGAAATCAATGCAGAAAAAGTTTTGAAGTTAACTGATGTGGAAGATATTTTCAACTTATTTTATTATTTTATTTGCTAAGAAAGACAATCAGGGTCAGGGAAAATTCCTTGTCTAAAGCACTTGCTTACGTTTGTTCAGTTCATTTTTACATGACTATTGTCTGTATAGTTCTTAAAACATTCTTTCATTTTAATAAAGGATTTCGATTGAAGCTTTGAAATAAAATGATACGATGAACGATTATGTATTAATTCAATAATTGTCTGTTTAGGCAGTCATTTGTTGTTAAAGGCATAAGAAATATTCATTTTCAAAGAAACAAATAGAATCTCTGACTTGAATTTACAGAGAGATTTCTGAGAAAGTTCATTTCACATTCATGGCCAACACCCGAAGTGCTGTCAGATCCTGGGATCCTCCCACTCCCACCCATGGGCTCAGACGCTTCCTCCTCCTCCCCCTGCCAGAAAACACATTCAAATCCCATGTTCAAACAGTTCTATTGAATTGCGCCTTATCCCATCCGAAGCTGCAAATAGCAAGGCCGGGGATTTCAGTTTGAATGCTCTCGACTACTCATCCCCATTTATTCAATTTAATTGATAAGAAAACCAGCCTGGCCTGTGCGGAAACACAAAGCTCTGGTGCACCTGCTTCAACTGAGCGTGAGCAATTGACGGGAGTTTCCTGTGTGCGCATGTTATTTCTATTGAAGCACTTCTCTTATAGTTGGGGGATGGACTTGATTAATTATATCTTTGGGCGATTGTGTGAAATGGACGATACCGAATTATCTCCCTTTATACACCATGCCTGATTGTTCTTTCCCTTTAAGTCAATGGAAGAGAAAATTGGGTGGGGCACAGCATGGGCGTGCATTTCCACAGGGCATCTACTGCACTATTACCCAATGTTAAATTCCCATTTTTTATTTCGGTGAAGCTATTTAACATATTGAAATGAATACGTAATTCGAGCGAGGGGACACTTATTCATATTCTTCAGACCATCTCTGAGTTTACTCAATAATATTAACCAAACTGAACCAAGCTGTGATACATATATACAATAAAAACAGATGATGCTGGAGAAACTGAGCAGGTCAGGCAGCATCTGTGAAGAGAGAAACAGAATTAACGTTTCAGATCGATGACCTTTCATCAGAACTGGAACAAAGCAGAAAAAGGAACAGACTTTTAAGCAAGTGTAGAGGCTGGGAAAGGGGGGAGGGGATGAAAGAACAAAAGGGAAGCTCTGTGATAGGATGGGAGGCAGAAGAGGTTAAGAGACATTAAAAGATATTCAAGGCAAAAGGAGATGGTAATGGGACAGGTTAAGGGACAAAGGACAGCTCTAGATGAAGTGTAAATTGCTCTGGCAGAATGAAAGACAGTTGCCACGTGGGGGAAAAAAATTGGTCCATCTCCAACTCTTCCCTTCCCTTCCTCGACATCTCCATCTCCGGGGATAGGCTTTTGACAAACATTAACTACAAGCCCACTGACTCCCACAGCTACCTCGACTACACTTCCTCCCACCCCGCCTCCTGTAAGGACTCTATTCCATTCTCCCAGTTTCTCCATCTCCGCTGCATCTGCTCTGATGATGCCAGCTTCCATACCAGTGCTTCTGACATGTCTTTCTTTTTCCTCAACCGAGAATTCCCCTCTACAGTGGTTGACACAGCCCTTGACCATGTCTGTTCTATCTCCCACACTTCTGCCCTCACCCCTGCCCCTCCCTCACGGAAACATGACAGAGTTTGCCTTGTCCTCACCTTTCACCGCACCAGCCTCCACATTCAACGTATCATCCTCTGCCATTTCCGCCACATCCAGCGTGATCCCACCACCAAATGTATCTTCCCCTCACCTCCCCTTTCAGCATTCCATAGGGACCGCTCCCTCCCCGACACTCTAGTCCACTCCTCTATCACCCCTATAACCCCTTCCTTTCACCCGGCACCTTCCCATGCAAGCGCAGGAGATGGAATACACTCCCATACACATCCCCCCTTCTCACTGTCCAGGGCCCCAAACACGCCTTCCAGGTGAAACAGCGATTTACTTGTACTTCTTGCAATTTAGTATACTGTATTCGCTGCTCAGGATGTTATCTCCACTACATTGGGAAGACCAAACACAGATTGGGTGACTGCTTTGCAGAACACCTCCATTCAGTCCATAAGGGTGACCCCGAGCTTCCGGTCGCCTGTCACTTTAATTCACCGCTCCACTCCCACTCAGACCTTACCATCCTCGGCCTCTTACGTTGTTCCACGGAAGCTCAGCGTTAGCTCGAGGAACAGCACCTCATCTTTCGATGAGGCACTCTACAGCTCTCTGGACTCAACATAGAGTTCATCAATTTCAGATCATAACCTCGGCCCCTATCATATATATATGTATATATATATCCACACTGCCTGTGTCTTTTTTTCCCTCCCCCACGTGGCAGCTGTCTTTCATTCTGCCAGCGAAATTGACACTTCGTCTTGAGCCATCCTCTGTTGCCTAACCTGTCCCATAACCATCTCCTTTTGCCTTGAATATCTCTTAAAGTCTCTTGACCTCTTCCGCCTCCCATCCAATCACAGACCTTCCTTTTTGTTCTTTCATCCCCTCCTCCCTTTCCCAGCCTCTACATTTGCTTAAAAATCTGTTCCATTTCCTGCTTTTTTCCAGTTCTGATGAAAGGTCATCGACCTGAAACGTTTACCCTGTTACTCTCTTCACAAATGCTACCTGGCCTGCTGAGTTTTTCCAGCATATTCTGTTTTTATTTCAGATTTCCAACACCTGCATTATTTTCTTTATGTGATACCAATAGTTTTCTCCGAAAGAAAATTACAAGACTATCTACAAATGAGGCGAAATCTCCACTAGAATGCTTAATTTAAAACGTCAGAACAAATTGTGCTGCCCGTCCGGTTATTATATTAGGAATATTTTGGAAACTTTGAGTTTTCTAATTGTTATTTATTTGCTGGTGGTAAATAATGTCTGCACATTAACCACATCAAAAGAAGCAGATAATATTATTACACCGACAGCCGTAGCAGTGATATAGTCAACTACCGCTAAAGGATGATATAAACTGAATATAAGTGGCTTACTCTGAAAACCAACTTTTGTAAGAATACGGCAGTGTATGCTTCCTCTCTGTGTGATTATTACCAGTTGTCCTAGCTTCGGAGTAATGCGACGCTGTCTGTCTGTTTTATGGACACACAGATATTCCGCTTTCAAAATGAGGTCTTGTTAAGCCCTGAGAGAAAGCTCAAGTGATAAATGCATTGCACATTCAGTATCATTTGAACAAACAGGTTAAGCCGAACCGTCTTTGTTCCTACTGGTCAGGGAGCATGATATTTCACATTCAAAAATAAAAGTCAAGAATATTAATTTGAACATATTTTAAAATAAAATATTAATGAAATCTGCACTCCTAAAGAAAAGGTGCAGACTCCTGAAGCTGAGGTCATTCCATTATAGGTTCATGGAAAGCATTTGATGAAATAACTGCATATTAGCGGTAGATTATTTTAGGTGCATCATCATTTTTCTTTGTTAATTTCTACTCTATATAGTATATCAATATAAGGAGGCTCCGTAGTGCACATTAGATCGAAGAGCATTACCAGATGCAAACAGAAAGTGAGATAGTCAGTTGTATACAGCTGAGCAGCCCTGCGGATATGCTGAGATGTTGGATTTCAGCATCAACAGGCGTTGGGAGGAGGGGAAGGTGACAGGGTCTGGTCTGATATTTACCGGGTGTGAGAAAGATAAATGTGGATAACCATCTCAATGGCTGCTTGGAAGGGCTGTGGCAATTTATGGCCGTCAAATTCTAAGGATTCCTAGGGCAAAAAGGAGAATTTGATGATGTATAATTCAAATTGTTCCCAAAAGTGATAACGATTCTCAAGATGCTGGGATTGAGGACAAGGTTTGGATGGTGGTAAGAGGTGCCAGTTTGTATATGAAAGTTAGATTGTCCAATTTGTGCTACTTGAATGCTATTTCCATAACAATTCCACAAGGCCTATCCAAAATTGTTCCCGAGAGCTACATCCCCAGTTGGGACTGAGGCAGCTGATCCCAGTCATGGCGATTTCAGCCGAAGATAGGACAGCCGGTAATAATCCGTCTCAGCTCCCTTCGATTATTTTGGGAAATGGTCTCCGCTTCCCTTTCTGAACTGATATTAGTGGCCCCTCATAAAGTGTGCATATTGGGAAAGTTTAATTAGATTTGTTTTCTGGGATCCTGTAACAAAATGATTTTTTTTGTGTGTTTCAACTTGCATGTTTTCAAAAAGGAAGGGAAAATATGACTTTTACATAGATTGAGCAAACTGCATCATTATGAGGATTCCATTGATGACATGCCAGTGATGACGTTAACTGTGCAGGTCCGTCAATCTGAGCAAAAAAACCATCGAATCTTATGGGGTTTCTTTGCTTTGTTTGTGCCTTTGTTTTGAAATAAATTATGGGGAAAATGAGATTTAGTGAAGAGAACAGCCTAGTTGTAAAGCGAATGCATATGGACTGAGAATCAATGTAGTTGGTAGTTTTAAGCTCTCTAATTGTGGGTCAATCAAGGCCACTTTTAGTTGAAGGAGCCAGTACATTTAACATTGCCTCACTAGCTGGGGGTCAGTTGACCTCCCGTTTTGGTGACTACAAGGTCATTTCTGTAGCTGGATTAATTCCCACTGCAGCAGCAACTTTAAGCTTTTCCTTGTCTTTCGTGCTGGCTGGAGATCGAAACTCTGGGTTTAAATAGAATGTCATAAAATACACAGCAGAGAAATAGAGCATTCGGTCTGACCAGTGCATGCCGGTGTTAATGCCCCACTCGAGTATCATCTCATACTTCCTTAACTACGTCTATCAGCATAAACCTCTATACCCTTCTCCCTCATTATTTACAAAAAATTAGTTTATGGGATCTGGGCGTCGCTGGCAAGGCCAGCATTTATTGCCCATTTCTAGCTGCCCTTGAGAAGCTGGTGATGAACCACCTTCTTGAACCACTGCAGTCCGTATGGTGATGGTACTCCCACAGTGCTGTTAGGTAGGGAGTTCCAGGATTTTGACCCAGCGACGTTGAAGGATCGGTGATATATTTCTAAGTCAGGATGTTGTGTGACTTGGAGGGGAACTTGGAGTTGGTGGTGTTCCCATGCGCCTGCTGCCCTTGTCCTTCTAGGTGGAAGAGGTCGTGGGTTTGGGAGATGCTGCCAAAAAAAGTCTTGGTGAGTTGCTGCAGTGCATCTTGTAGATGGTACACACTGCAGCCGCGGTGCGCCGGTGGTGGAGGGTGCGAATATTTAAGGGGGTCGATGGGGTGCCAATCAGGCGGGCTGCTTTGTCCTGGATGGTGTGGAGTTGTTGGTGCTGCACTCATCCAGGCAAGTGGAGAGTATTCCATCACACTCCTTACTTGTGCCTTGTAGATGGTAGAGAGGCTTTGGGGAGTCAGGAGGTGAGACACTCGCCGCAGAATACCTAGCCTCTGACCAGCTCTTTTTGCCACAGTATTTATGTGGCTAGTCCAGTTAAGTTTCTTTTTAATGGCGACCCCCAAGATGCTGATAGTGGGGGTTTCTGCGATGGTAATAACATTGAATGTCAAGGGAAGATGGTTATACTCTCGTTTGTTGGAGATAATCATTGCCTGACACTTCTGTGGTGCGAACGTTACCTGCCACTTATCAGCCCAATTCTGAACATCGTCCAGGGCTTGTTGCATGCGGGCATGGACTGCTTCATTATCTGAGGAGTTGTGAATGGCGCTGAAGACTGTACAATCATCAGCGAACATCCCCATTTCTGACCTTATGTTGGAGGGAAGGTCATTGATGAAGCAGCTGAAGATGTTTGGGCCTAGGACACTGCCATCACACCAAACTGACCCATCACAACTAACTAACGCTGATTTACAAGGATAATACCTTAACCAAGAAGTTATAGGTTTTATGAATGATTGACCAGGCTGGGTCTGTTTTCTCTGGAAAAGAGAAGACTGGGTTGGGATGGTGACCTGATGGAGGTCTTAAAATTATGAAAGGGTTGGGTAATGAGTTAGTTTAGGGGTGATGGGTCAGTTTGGGGGTGAGGTGCCAGCTTGGGGTGAGGGGTCAGGTTGGGGATGATGTGTCAGTTTGGTGTGATGTCTCAGTTTAGGGATTATAGGACAGTTTGTGGGATACGGGTCAGTTTGGGGTGATGGGTCAGTTGAGGTGAAGTTTGAGTTTGGCTTGATGGGTCAGTTTGGTGTGTTGTTTCAGTTTGGTGTGGGGTAAATGCTTGGGGTGATGGGTCAGATTGAGGGTGATGTGTTAGTTAGTTCTGATGGGTCATTTTCCTGTGATGGTCAGTTTGGTGTGATGGGTCAGTTTGGGGGTGATGGGTCAGTTTGGGGGTGATGGGTCAGTTTGGGGCGATGTAACACCTAGACACAAACAAATGTACCTGCGATCTCAGTGCCTTTTGTTGGCAGTGACCTCACCACGCAGACATGATGGCCAACGTGGCCACCACCGACCCTACCAATAACCGGAAGTGAAGTTACCGTGCCAACGCTCAGCCAATATGGCCCCTGCCCCTCCGCCGCCTGTCCGGGGTCAGGTGACTCCATCTCCCAGAGTGCTGTGTGGACTGAGCTGTCCATCAATGGCGTGTTTTGTATGTCGCACTGCATTGTGGGCAGGGGGGCTGCCATCGCCACCTCTATTGCATCGGAAATTCTTGTAATTCCTTCACAGTTGTGCAAAGTGCCCCTGAATAGTGTGGAAAAGATGTGAATGAGGGAATATGTGAAGCAAACTTTATTATATTATTGAAGATGAATAGAAAGTGCCTTGTCCCCCAATACATGATTATTTGAATAATGAGAACATTTCTCAATTTTCATTTAACCCTGTGGGAGGCAATCCTTCTGGGAAGATCATTCATGTCAAATGCCTTGTTCTGGTATTTTACAGGAGTCAGTGAGACGGTTATTGTGAAACGTTTATGGGCTCCAATAAATATCAAGGGGATTGTTGTATCAGACGCATCATTTTCTAAACACCCCTATTCAGAGGTAGAATCCACACATCTGTTAAAATATGGGACACAATAATTTCACCTCCTCTACTCTGTTACTGTGTACACAGTATTGGTCTCCAATATGAAAAGGGTATAGAGGCACTGGTGAAAGTGCAAATATGATTCACAAGGACGATATCAGAACTGACAGGATATACATATCCAGAAAAGAGAAAGCTGAGGTGTGATCTGATAGAGGCACTTAACATTCTGAAATTGTTTGATAGGGTTGATGTAGAGAACACGTTTCCACTTGTGGGGGTGACCTAAACTAGGAGCCACAAATATTAGACCATCATTAATAAATCAAATAGGGAATTCAGGGGAAACGTCTTTTTACCCAGGGAGTGGTTAAATTGTGGAAATTGCTACCACATGGAGTAATTGTGGTGACTAGCATAGATGCAGTTAAGGGGAAGCTAGAATCACGTATGCAGGAGAAAAGGGATATCAGGTTATGCTGATGGGGTTAGATGAAGATGGGTGGGAGGAGACTCATGTGGAGCACAGACCAGTTGGGCCGATTGGTCTGTTTCTGTGCTGTAGGCTCGATGCAATATTAAAAAGATTTAATGATTTTAAATGGGATGCAGGAACAGAGAGACCCGGGGTGTTGGTACACAAATCTTTGAATGTGGCAGGACTAATTAAGAATTCTCTTTAAAAAGCTTATGAGCACTCTAGCTTTATAAATATAGGCATAGAGTACAACAACAAGGAAGTTATAACCTTTATAAATCATTGTTTAGGCCCCAACTGGAGCACTGCGTCCAATTCTGGGCATCCCGCTTTAGGAAGGATGTCAAGGTCTTGGAGAGGGCGCACAGGAGATTTACTGAAATGCTTCTAATGGCAGGTGGGTCGCTAACCAGAGGACACAGATATAAAATAAGAAAGACTTGCATTTATATAGCGCCTTTCACAACCACCAGATGTCTCAAAGCGCTTTACAGCCAATGAAGTGCTTTTGAAATAGTTACTGTTATAATGTGGGAAATGCAGCAGACAATTTGCACGCAGCAAGGACCCAAAAACAGCAATGTAGTAATGACCAGATAATCTGTTTTTTTTTGTTACGTTGATTGAGGGATAAATATTGACCAGGACACCGGGGAAAACTCCCCTGCTCTTCTTTCAAATATCGCCCAGTGATCCTTTGCATCCACCTGAGAGAGCAGACGGGGCCTCGGTTTAACATCCCATCTCTCTCCCTGACGCTCTCTGCCTGTCTGCCTCATGCTTGCTGCCTGTCTCCCTCACGCTCTCTGCCTGTCTCCCTCACGCTCTCAGCCTGCCTCCCTCACGCTCTCTGCCTGTCTTCCTGACGCTCTCTGCCTGTCTCCCTCACGCTCTCTGGCTGTCTGCCTCACGCTCTCTGCCTGTATTCCTGACGCTCTCTGCCTGTCTCCCTCACGTTCTCTGCCTGTCTCCCTCACGCTCTCTGCCTGTCTCCCTCACGCTCTCTACCTGTCACCCTTATGCTCTCTGCCTGCCTCCCTCGCGCTCTCTGCCTGTCTCCCTCACATTCTCTGTCTGTTTCCCTCACGTTCTCTGCCTGTCTCCCGCACACTCTCTGCCTGTCTCCCTCATGCTCTCTGAAGGTCTCCCTCATGCTCTCTGCCTGTCTCCCTCATGCTCTCTGAAAGTCTCCCTCATGCTCTCTGCCTGTCTCCCTCACACTCTCTGCCTGTCACCCTCATGTTCTCTGCCTGTCTCCCTCATGCTCTCTGCCTGTCTCCATCATGCTCTCTGCCTGTCTCCCTCATGCTCTCTGCCTGTCTCCCTCATGCTCTCTGCCTGTCTCCCTCATGCTCTCTGCCTGTCTCCCTCATGCTGTCTGCCTGTCTCCCTCATGCTCTCTGAAAGTCTCCCTCACGCTCTCTGCCTGTCTCCCTCATGCTCTCTGAAAGTCTCCCTCACGCTCTCTGCCTGTCTCCCTCATTCTCTCTGCCTGTCTCCCTCACACTCTTTGCCTGTCTCCCTCATGCTCTCTGAAATTCTGCCTCATGCTCTCTGCCTGTCTCCCTTATGCTCTCTGCCTGTCTCCCTCACGCTCTCTGCCTGTCTCCCTCATGCTATCTGCCTGTCTCCCTCATGCTCTTTGCCTGTCTCCCTCACACTCTCTGCCTGTCACCCTCATGTTCTCTGCCTGTCTCCATCAAGCTCTTTGCCTGTCTCCCTCACACTCTCTGCCTGTCTCCCTCACGCTCTCTGCCTGTCTCCCTCATGCTCTCTGAAAGTCTCCCTCATGCTATCTGAAAGTCTCCCTCATGCTCTCTGCCTGTCTCCCTTATGCTCTCTGCCTGTCTCCCTCACGCTCTCTGCCTGTCTCCCTCATGCTCTCTGCCTGTCTCCCTCACGCTCTTTGCCTGTCTCCCTCACACTCTCTGCCTGTCACCCTCACGTTCTCTGCCTGTCTCCCTCAAGCTCTTCGCCTGTCTCCCTCATGCTCTTTGCCTGTCTCCCGCACACTCTCTGCCTGTCTCCCTCACGCTCTCTGCCTGTCTCCCTCATGCTCTCTGAAAGTCTCCCTCATGCTCTCTGCCTGTCTCCCTCACACTCTCTGCCTGTCACCCTCAGGTTCTCTGCCTGTCTCCCTCATGCTCTCTGCCTGTCTCCCTCATGCTCTTTGCCTGTCTCCCGCACACTCTCTGCCTGTCTCCCTCATGCTCTCTGCCTGTCTCCCTCATGCTCTCTGAAAGTCTCCCTCATGCTCTCTGCCTGTCTCCCTCACGCTCTCTGCCTGTCTCCCTCACGCTCTTTGCCTGTCTCCCGCACACTCTCTGCATGTCTCCCTGATTCTCTCTGCCTGTCTCCCTCACGCTCTTTGCCTGTCTCCCTCACACTCTCTGCCTGTCTCCCTCACGCTCTCTGCCTGTCTCCCTCATGCTCTCTGAAAGTCTCCCTCATGCTCTCTGCCTGTCTCCCTCATGCTCTCTGAAAGTCTCCCTCATGCTCTCTGCCTGTCTCCCTCACACTCTCTGCCTGTCACCCTCATGTTCTCTGCCTGTCTCCCTCACGCTCTCTGCCTGTCTCCCTCATGCTCTCTGCCTGTCTTTCTCACGTTCTCTGCCTGTCTCCCTCAAGCTCTTCGCCTGTCTCCCTCATGCTCTATGCCTGTCTCCCGCACACTCTCTGCCTGTCTCCCTCACGCTCTCTGCCTGTCTCCCTCATGCTCTCTGAAAGTCTCCCTCATGCTCTCTGCCTGTCTCCCTCACACTCTCTGCCTGTCACCCTCAGGTTCTCTGCCTGTCTCCCTCATGCTCTCTGCCTGTCTCCCTCATGCTCTTTGCCTGTCTCCCGCACACTCTCTGCCTGTCTCCCTCACGCTCTCTGCCTGTCTCCCTCATGCTCTCTGAAAGTCTCCCTCATGCTCTCTGCCTGTCTCCCTCACGCTCTCTGCCTGTCTCCCTCACGCTCTTTGCCTGTCTCCCGCACACTCTCTGCATGTCTCCCTGATGCTCTCTGCCTGTCTCCCTCACGCTCTTTGCCTGTCTCCCTCACACTCTCTGCCTGTCTCCCTCACGCTCTCTGCCTGTCTCCCTCATGCTCTCTGAAAGTCTCCCTCATGCTCTCTGCCTGTCTCCCTCATGCTCTCTGAAAGTCTCCCTCATGCTCTCTGCCTGTCTCCCTCACACTCTCTGCCTGTCACCCTCATGTTCTCTGCCTGTCTCCCTCACGCTCTCTGCCTGTCTCCCTCATGCTCTCTGCCTGTCTCCCTCACGCTCTCTGCATGTCTCCCTTATGCTCTCTGCCTGTCTCCCTCACGCTCTTTGCTTGTCTCCCTCATACTCTCTGCCTGTCTCCCTCATGCTCTCTGCCTGTCTCCCTCACACTCTCTGCCTGTCTCCCTCACGCTCTTTGCCTGTCTCCCTCATTCTCTCTGAAAGTCTCCCTCATGCTCTCTGCCTGTCTCCCTTGTGCTCTCTGCCTGTCTCCCTCACGCTCTCTGCCTGTCTCCCTCATGCTCTCTGCATGTCTCCCTCACACTCTCTGCCTCTCACCCTCACGTTCTCTGCCTGTCTCCCTCACGCTCTTTGCCTGTCTCCCTCACGCTCTCTGCCTGTCTCCCTCATGCTCTCTGAAAGTCTCCCTCATGCTCTCTGCCTGTCTCCCTCATGCTCTCTGCCTGTCTCCCTCATGCTGTCTGAAAGTCTCCCTCATGCTCTCTGCCTGTCCCCCTCACACTCTCTGCCTGTCACCCTCACGTTCTCTGCCTGTCTCCCTCACGCTCTTTGCCTGTCTCCCTCACACTCTCTGCCTGTCTCCCTTACGCTCTCTGCCTGTCTCCCTCATGCTCTCTGAATGTCTCACTCATGCTCTCTGCCTGTCTCCCTCATGCTCTCTGAAAGTCTCCCTCACGCTCTCTGCCTGTCACCCTCACGTTCTCTGCCTGTCTCCCTCATGCTCTCTGCCTGTTTCCCTCACACTCTCTGCCTGTTTCCCTCACACTCTCTGCCTGTCTCCCTCATGCTCTCTGCCTGTTTCCCTCACACTCTCTGCCTGTTTCCCTCATGCACTCTGCCTGTTACTCTCACGTTCTCTGCCTGTCTCCCTCATGCTGTCTGCCTGTTTCCCTCACACTCTCTGCCTGTCTCCCTCACGCTCTCTGCCTGTTTCCCTCACGTGCTCTGCCTGTTTCCCTCACACTCTCTGCCTGTCTCCCTCACACTCTCTGCCTGTCTCCCTCATGCTCTCTGAAAGTCTCCCTCACGCTCTCTGCCTGTCACCCTCACGTTCTCTGCCTGTTTCCCTCACACTCTCTGCCTTTCTCCCTCATGCTCTCTGCCTGTCACCCTCATGCTCTCTGCCTGTCTCCCTCACGCTCTCTGCCTGTCACCCTCACGTTCTCTGCCTGTCTCCCTCACACTCTCTGCCTATCTCCCTCATGTTCTCTGCCTGTCTGCCTCATTCACTCTCTCAGTTGCATTCTGTTTCGCAGTCTCATTCTCTCTCTCTCTATCATTCACTGTCTCAATCTCATTCTCTCTGTTAGTCTCATTTTCTCAGTCGCATTCTCTCTCTGACTCTCATTCTTTCGCTCAGTCTTATTCTCGCTCACTCTCATTCTCTCACTCTCTGTGTATCCTTCTCTTTCACACTCATTCTCTTGCTCTATTTGTATCATTCTCGCTCACTATCCCTGCATGTCAAGTTCTCCCTCTGTTTCATTTTGTCTCTCTGTCTATATCGGTCTCACTCTCTCTGTAATTCATTTTCTGTCTCTGTCTCTGTCTCATTATCTCTGTTTCATTCTGTTGTTTGCACAGAGTGCTGGGAGTTGGGTGAGTCAGGGAGACTTAACAGTTCTGACGAAAGGTCAGGCCATTGTCGGGAGTGGAGACTCTGAGTATTTAAACTCACGTTGCCGGGCTTTCATTCACAGGCTGGTGTCGGGAGCGGTGAGAGTGGAGACTCAGTGAGTATTTAAACTCACCTTCACAGGCTTTTTTTCGCAGGCCATTGGCGGGAGTGGTGAGAGCGGAGGTTCAGTGTGTATTCAAACTCACTTTTGCAGGCTTTCTTTCACAGGCTGGTGTCGGGAGCGGTGAGAGCAGAGGTTCAGTGAGTATTTAAACTCACTTTCTCAGGCTTTCTTTCACAGGATGGTGTCGGGAGCGGTGAGAGCGGAGGCTCAGTGAGTATTTAAACTCACCTTCTCAGGCTTACTTTCACAGGGCATTGTCGGGAGCGGTGAGAGCAGAGATTCCATGAGTATTTAAACTCACTTTTGTGGGCTTTCTTTCACAGGCTGGAGTCGGGAGCGGTGAGAGCAGAGACCCAGTGAGTATTTAAACTCACTTTCGCAAGCTTTCTTTCACATGCCATTGTCGGGAGTGGTGAGAGTAGAGACTCCATGAGTATTTAAACTCACTTTCGTGGGCTTTCTTTCACAGGCTGGTGTCGGGAACGGTGAAACCGGAGGTTCAGTGAGTATTTAAACTCACTTTTGCACGCTTTCTTTCACAGGCCATTGTTGGGTGCGGTGAGAGTGGAGACTCCATGCGTATTTAAACTCACTTTTGTGGGCTTCCTTTCACAGGCCATTGTCGGGAGCGGTGAGAGTGGAGACTCCAAGAGTATTTAAACTCACTGTTGCGGGCTTTCTTTCACAGGCCATTGTCGGGAGTGGTAAGAGCGGAGTTTCAGTGAGTATTTAAACTCACTTTCACGGGCTTTCTTTCAGAGGCCATTGTCGGGAGCGGTGAGAGCGGAGGCTCCATGAGTATTTAAACTCACTTTCTCAGGCTTTTTATCAGAAGCTTACCAATCTCACAGACCAGCGGTGGCGTTCCAGAGCCATGTCACATTTCAAAATGTGACACGGGCAGGAGGGAGCTGCTGATTGGGTGAGTACGGCCAGGTGAATACTTATACTACTCTATAGTTTGACAATTAAGGTTCATAGTTTATAAAGATTAGAAGGTCTTCATTTTGTGGTTAAAGTTTCTAAGGCCTCTGTTGTGTATTGGAGCATGGAGCCGGCGATGGTGTAGAGGAGGCCACATTGGTAGCATTCACATCCCGATGATGTGCTCGGCGAGTCGGGCAGAGGAGCGCAGCGCAATGAGCAGCAGCAGCAGACTCACGACACGCTGCAGCACATCGGCCGGCAGCTCCATTTCAGGTAACTCGCAGTCCGGATGGGAGGAGGGGAGCCGGGCATGGTGGCTAGAGCAGGAGAAGCAGGCAACCACACGTGAGCGACATCGTGCTCCCACTGCCACGGGAAGCCATTGTATTGACTCTGAACGCAGCACTGTATCTATAGCTGACGTGTCCCTACGGGGAACAAGCATTCCATTGTACTTGTTATATATGGCAAATAAATCTAACCTGAATCTGAATCTGAATCTGTGTATATCATTTAATTGTACTGTAATTGGTGGAACTGATTTGATTTAAGTTAAATTAAATTAATTGAAGGGTAAGTCATGGCCGGACAGCTCGGCCCAGTGGCATGCTCCTCCTGCATTTTGTGGCAAATCAGGGTCATTTCCTGTGTCCCTGACGACCATGTGTGCGGGAAGTGTGTCCAACTGCAGCTACTGGCAGACCACATTGTGGCGCTGGAGCTGCAAATGGATAGATACTGCAGCATTTGTGATGCTGAGGACATCATGGATAGCACGTTTGATCAGTTGGTCACACAGCAGGTAAAGGCTGCACAGGCAGGAAATGAATGGTTGACTGCCAGGGAGAGTAGTAGGTGCAGGCAGGTAGTGCAGTGGTCCCCTGTGGCCATCCCCCTCTCAAACAGATATGCCACTTTGGATATTGGTGAGGGAGATGGCTTATCGGGGAAAGGCAGCAGCAGCCAACTTCCTGGCACCGTGGGTGGCTCTGCTGCTCAGGACGGGAGGAAAAAGAGTGTGAGAGCTATAGTAATAGGGGATTCTATTGCAAGGGGAATAGATAGGCGTTTCTGCTGCCGCAAACGAGACTCCAGGATGATATGTTGCCTCCCTGGTGTAAGGGTCAAGGATGTTTCGGAGAGGCTGCAGAGCATTCTGGAGGGGGAGGGTGAACAGCCAGTTGTCCTGGTGCATATAGGTACCAACGATATAGGTAAAAACTGGGATGAGGTCCTAAAAGCTGATTAAAGGGAGATAGGAGTTAAATTAAAAAATAGTACCTCAAAGTTAGTAATCTCAGGATTGCTACCAGTGCCACGTGCTCGTCAGAGTAGAAATAGAAGGATATTTCAGAACAATACGTGGCTAGAGGAATGGTGCAAGGGGGACAGATTCAAATTCCTGGGACATTGGAACCGGTTTTGTGGGAGGTGGGACAAGTACAAACTGGAGGGTTTGCACCTGGGCAGGACCAGGACCGATGTCCTAGGGGGAGTGTTTGCTAGTGAATTTGGGGAGGGTTTAAACTAAAATGGCAGGGGGTTGGGAACCTGTGCAGGGAGACAGAGGAAAGGGAAACAAGGATAGAACCAAATGACAGGAAGGAGAAAAGCAAAAGTGGCAGTCTGAGAAATCAAGGGTTTAAATCAAACATGCCCACAGTAAATAATGATTCTGAAAGGTCTAAGAGTGTTAAAAAAGTAAGCCTGAAGGCTTTGTGTCTTAATGCTAGAAGCATTTGTAATAAGGTGAATGAATCATCTGCGCAAATAGATGTAAATGGATATGATATGATTGGGATTACAGAAACATGGCTCCAGGATGAGCAAGGCTGGGAACACAACAGCCAGTGGTATTCAATATTAAGGAAAGACAGGAAAAAAGGAAAAGGAGGTGGGTTAGCATTGCTGGTTAAAGAGGAGATTAACACAATAGTAAGGAAGGATATTAGATCTGAGGATGTGGAATCTGTATGGGTAGAGCTGAGAAATACCAAGGTGTAGAAAACGTTAATGGGAGTTGTATACAGACCCCCAAACAGTATTGCAGATGTTGGGGATCGCATTTAAAGGGAAATTAGAGAAGCGTGCAATAAGTGCACTGCAGTTACCAGGGGTGACTTTAATCTACATATAGAGCGGGGTAACCAAGTTAGTGACAATACTGTGCAGGAGGAATTCCTGGAGTGTATACGGGATGGCTTCCTGGACCAATATGTCGAGGCACCAACTGGAGTTCAGGCCATCTTAGACTGGGTATTGTGTAATGAGAAAGGATTAATTAGCAATATTGTTGAGCGAGGCCGCTTGGAGCGGAGTGCTCATAATATGATAGCATTCTTCATTAAGATGGAGAATGAAGCATTTGACTTAGAGATTAAGGTCCTGAATTTAAATAAAGGAAACCACGATGGTATGAGGTGCGAGTTGGGTAGGATGGATTGGGGAACGTTCCTTAAAGGGTACACGACGGATAGGCAATGGCAAACATTTAAAGATTGCATGGATGAACTACAGAATTTGTTCATCCCTGTTTGGCATAAAAATAAACAATAAATGTGACTTAATCGTGGCTAACAAGGCAAATTAGGGCTAGCATAAGATCCAAGGAGAGGTAATATAAATTGGCCAGAAAAAGCAGCAATGCTGGGAGCAGTTTAGGATTCAGCAAAGGAGGACAAAGGGATTAATTAAGAGGGGGAAAATAGAGTGAGAGTAAGCTTTCAGGGAACATAAAAACTGACTGTAAAAGCTTCTAAAGATATGTGAAGTGAAAGAGATTGGTGAAGTCAAGCGTAGGTCCCTTGCAGTCAGAATCAGGGGAATTTATAATGGGGAATAAAGAAGTGGTGAACCAATTAAATACATACTTTGGTTCTGTCTTCACAAAGGAGGAAACAAATAACCTCCCAGAGATGTCGGGGAACATAGTGTCGAATGAGAGGGAGGAACTGAATGAAAACAGTATTTGTAGGGAAATGGTGTTCTGGATGGAAATTGACGGGATTGAAGGCCGATAAAACCCCAGGGCAAGATAGTCTACATCCTAGGGTACTTAAGGAAGTGGCCCTAGAAATAATAGATGCATTGCGGGTCTTCTTCCAAATTTCTATAAACTCTGGAACAGTACCCATGGATTGGAGGGTAGCTAATGTTACCCCACTATTCAAAAAAGGTGGTAGAGAGAAAAGGGGGAATTATAGACCGGTAAGCCTGACATCGGTATTGGGGAAAAATCTAGAGCCTATTAGAAAATATGTAATAGCAGAGCACATGGACAACAGTGATAGGATCGGACAAAGTCAACATGGATTTATAAATGGTAAATCCTGCTTGACTAATCTGTTGGAATTTTTTGAGGATGTCAGTGGTAGAATAGATAAGGGAGAACCAGTAGATGTGGTGTATTTGGACTGCAGAAGGCTTTCAATAAGGTCCCGCATAAGAGATTAGCGTGTAAAGTTAAAGCATGTGGGATTGGGGACAAGGTAGTGACTTTCATAGAGAACTAGTTGGCAGGCAGGAAGCAAAGAGTTGGAATAAATGGGTCTTTTTCTCAGTGGCAGGCAGTGACTTGTGGTGTACCGCAGGGATCAGTGCTAGGACCCCAGCTATTCACAATGTCCCAGAAATTCGGGTCGTGGGCTTCCTGCGGGTGCTCTGGAAGTTGAGGCCTGGGTCTGCGTGGATTTCCTCTCTGTGGCCTGGTCCAGCTCCTGGCGCGCTGTCCTTGCCTGCCCCAGGGGCGTAGTTAGTGCGATGCATCCCCTGGGATCACGTGAGCCATGGGCAGTCAATCAGAGGAGGGAAAAGACCATTCATAAGATTGAAAGAAAGACCTGTCAAACTTATGAATAATCCGGCCCCCAAAACAGTAGTTCACCTTCAAATAAATGTTTAAAGAAATCACACTTTTAACATTATATATAAATAACATTTAATAACTATAATTTAAATTTTTGAAAAAAATAATTTTATATAAAAACAGGGCTAAAAATAAACTTACCTTACTTTAAAGTATTTAAAAATAATGAACCTGTGGAAAAAGTGTTTTAATTTTAATTAATTGATCACTTATCTTGTAAAAAGCAAGCCTTACGACTGCTTTTTAAAAGTGCAAATCCTACAGGCTTACCCTCGCGTGGAAACCTGTAAAAAATAACTAAGTTCAAAGTGCACGCGCAGCCTCCCCTGCGCTTGCATTTGACCTCTCAACCCCTTTGTTCACAGGATCGGAAGTGCCAGTTTCCCACGCATGCGCTGTGCATGCAAGAAACCGGCACTTGCATCGGGTCCACGCGTGAGTACCCCGTGCGTACTCACGTGTTGGGACCCGAATTTCTAGGCCAATATATATTAATGATCTAGACAAGGGAAATAGATGTAATATCTCCAAGTTTGCTGACGACACAAAGCTGGGTAGGTGTGCGTGCTGTGAGGAGGATGCTGAGAAACTCCAGTATGATTGGGACAGGTTGGGTTATTGGGCAGATGCATGGCAGATGCAGTATAATGTGGATAAATGCGTGGTTATCCACTTTGGTGGCAAAAACAGGAAGGCAGATTATTATCAGAATGGCAATAGATTGGGAGAAGGGGAAGTGCAACGAGACCTGGGCATCCTTGTGCACCAGTCACTGAAGGTAAGCATGCAGGTGCAGCAGGCGGTTAAGAAGACAAATGGTATGTTGGCCTTCATAGCGAGAGGATTCGAGTACAAGAGCAAGGATATCTTGCTGCAGTTGTACAGGGCCATGATGAGACCACACCTTGAGTATTGTCTGCAGTTTTGGTCGCCATATCTGAGCATGGATGTTCTTGCCATGGAGGGAGTGCAGCGAAGATGCACCACACTGATAGCTGGGACGGCAGGAATGATTTAGGAGGAGAGATTGGGTCGCTGGGCATATACTTGCTGGTGTTTAGAAGAATGAGAGGGCATCTCATTGAAACTTATAAAACTCTAACAGGACTGGACAGACTAGATGCAGGAAGAATGGTCGAGATGGCGGGGGTGCCCAGAACCACGGGTCACAGTCTAAAGATAAGCTGTAAGCCATTTAGGACCGAGAAGAGAAGGAATTTCTTCACCCAGAGAGTGGTGAACCTGTGGAATTCTCTACTACAGAAGGCAGTAGAGGCCAATTCATTAAATATATTAAAGAAGGAGTTAGATATATTTCTTAACGCTAAAGGGATCAAGGGATATGGGGAGAAGACAGAGACAGTGTACTGAGTTTGAATGATCAGCCATGATCTCACTGAATGGTGGAGCAGGCTCGAGGGGCCGAATAGCCTCCTCCTGTTCCTTTCTTCTATGTTTCTATGTTTGCTAAAATCAAACTTTTGTTTGTTTCACATTTACTGTTACTGTTTACTGTTTAAAATCTAAATTTCTCAGCATTAAACAGGGTTATAAAGGGATATGCAAGGCTTACAATTCAGAGCACCTGAAGGCAGTTAATTAGGGAAACTAGATTAAACTGGTTTTCCTGTAGCAGGACTTAGCCAGCTGCTTTGATTCAGGGCCTATAAAATCAGGCTTTGCAGTGCGCTTTGCACTTAGTGCGGTTTTCACAGAGTGCTGGGAGTTGGGTGAGTCAGGGAGTTGGGTGAGGAGTGGAAGGAGGAGCTCCCTTGCTTCGCCTTTGCTTTTCCTACCTTTTCACCCTGCAGGAATTGGTTCTTACTTTACACCAATGAAAGGGTCCAAGAGCGGGAGTAGTCAAAACCACTAAAGTGACGTCACAACCAGGGAAGGAGCTGATACCTAAGTGGGACCTGGTGAGTTTTTCCATGGTCCAGCCGTTAAAGTAAATGTTGGCTCAGAAATTCGGGTCCCCACAGGTGAGTACACGCTGCGTACTCACACGTAAGCCCAACAAATCTTTCGGTTTTGTGCATGCACTGTGCATGCACAGGAAACCGGAACTTCCATTCCCTTAAAGCAAGCGGTTCAGAGGTCGAATGCGTGCGCTGGAGAGGCAGCACATGCACCTGGAACTTACATTTTTTTGGCGGGTTTCTCCGGGAGGGTAAGTCTCCAGCAGCTACACTTATAATAAGCAGTCACAGGGCCTGCTTTTATCAAGGTAACTGGTGAAATAAGTACAATTAAAGCATTTTTTCCACAGGTTTATTATTTCTAAATACTTTAAAGAAAGCTAAGTATATTTTTAGCTCCGTTGGAAACTGTAATACTTTTTTCAAAAATTTAAATTCGTGTTTAAATAATTATTTAATGTAATTTATAGTTATTTTAAAAATTTGATTTAAAAAAAAAATGTATTTGAAGTTTCAGTTATGTTTTGAGGCTTATAGTATCTATAGTTTTGACAGCACTTCCTGTCAAATTTATGAATGGGCATTCCCTGCTACCATTGGCTCTCCATGGCCCACGTGATCCCAGTGTCGCTTCGAACTAACTGCGCCCCGGGATACGCAAGCACTGCACGCCAGAAGTTGGAGCAGGCCCAGGATCGGAATCCCATGTGGGCCCACAGCACAACGGCCGGCATTCGATCTCTGAACCCCTTCCTTTAAGGGAACGGAAGTTCTGGTTTCCTGTGCATGCACAGTACCGACAGTTTTGTTGGGCTTACGTGTGAGTACCCAGCGCATACTCACCCATGGGGACCCGAATTTCTGAGCCAACATTTACTTTAACGACTGGACCATGGAAAAACTCACCAGGTCCCACTTAGGAATCAGCTCCTTCCCTGGTTGTGACGTCAATTTAGCGGTTTTGACTGCTCCAGCTTTTGGACTCTTTCATTGGTGTAAAGTAAGAACCAATTCCTACAGGGTGAAAAGGTAGGAACAGCAAAGGCGAAGCAAGGGAGCTCCTCCTTCCACTCCTCACCTAACTCCCTGACTCACCCAACTCCCAGCACTCTGTGAAAACTGCTCTAAGTGCAAAGCGCACTGCAAAGCCTGTTTTTGTAGGTCCTGAAACAAAGCAGCTGGCTAAGTCCTGCTACAGGAAAACCAGTTTAATCTAGTTTCCCTAATTAACTGCCTTCAGCTGCTCTGAATTGTAGGCCTTGTATATCCCTTTATAACCCTGTTTAAGGCTGGGAAATTTAGATTTTAATCAGTAAACAGTAACAATAAAGGTGAAAGAAACAATAGCTTGATTTTAGCAAACATAGAAACATAGAAGAAAGGAACAGGAGTAGGCCAATCGGCCCCGCCAGCCTGCTCCACCATTCAATGAGATCATGGCTGATCAACCAAACTCTACACTGTCCCTGTCTTCTCCCCATACCCCTTGATCCCTTTAGGGTTAAGAATTATATCTATCTCCTTCTTGAATATATTTAATGAATTGGCCTCTACTGCAGGAGTTCCTCAGGGCAGTATCCTAGGCCCAGCCATCTTCAGCTCTTTCATCAATGAACTTCCCTCCATCGTAATATCAGAAGCGGGGATGTTCGCTGATGATTGCACACTGTTCAGCACCATTCGAGACTCATCAGATACTGACGCAGTCCGTGTCCATATGCAGCAAGACCTGGAAAACATTCAGACTTGGGCTGACAAGTGGCAGGTAACATTTGCACCACACAAGTGCCAGGCAATGACCATCTCCAACAAGCCAGACTCTTACCATCTCCCCTTGACATTCAATTGCATTACCATCGATGAATCCACCACTATCAACATCCTGGGGGTTACCATTGATCAGAAACTGAACTGGACCAGCCATATAAATACAAGAGCAGGCCAGAGGCTGGGAATTCTGTGGCGAGTGTCTTATCTCCTGACTCCCCAAAGCCTTTCCACCATCCACAAGGCACTAGTCAGGAGAGTGATGGAATACTCTCCACTTGCCTGGATGAGTGCAGCTCCAACAACACTCAAGAAGCTCGACACCATTTAGGATAAAGCAGCCCGCTTGATTGGCACTCCATCCACCACCTTCAACATTCACTCTCTCCACCTCCAGCGCACTGTGGCTGCAGTGTGTACCATCTACAAGGTGCACTGCAGCAATTCGCCAAAGCTCCTTCAACAGCACCTTCCAAACCCGCGACCTCTACCACTTAGAAGGACAAGGGCAGCAGATGCATGGGAACATCACCACCTACAAGTTCCCTCCAAGCCACACACCATCCTGATTTGGACCTGTATCGCCATTCCTTCACTGTCGCTGGGACAAAATCCTGGAACTCCCTTCCTAACAGCATTGTGGGTGTAACTACACCATATGGACTGCAGCGGTTCAAGAAGGCGGCTCACCACCATCTTCTCATGGGCAATTAGGGATGGGCACTAAATGCAGGACTAGCCAGTCAGCGACGCCCACATCCCATCAATGATTTTTTTTAAAAAGTGCAGGCCGGAGGCTTGCACCCGCGGGAAGCCTCTGACCCGAATTTCTAAGCCATTATGTCTCTAGTTTAGAGTAGGTAGTGTGTAAAGTGAATTAATATCCCTACTGTATTTAATCTGCTTTAATTCAGAAGAAGTAAAGGGAGTAAATTAAGGGTAGAACATGGCAGGGCAGCTTGGCAGCGTGGAGTGCTCCTCCTGTGCTATGTGGGATGTCAGGGACACTTTCAGTGTCCAGGGTGAACATGTGTGCAGGAAGTGTCTCCAGCTACAGCTACTCGAATTCCGCGGTTCGTAGCTGGAGCTGTGGAGCATCTGCAAGGCTGAAATTTTCGTGGATAGCATGTTTAACGAGGCGGTCACATGGCAGTTAAAAATGCACAGGCAGAAAGGGAATGGGTTACCGCCAGACAGAGTAAAAGAACTAGGAAGGAAGTATAGGAGTCCCCTGGTTCCATCACCCTCTCCAACAGATTTTCCATTTTGGATACTGCTGGAAGAGATGGTTTCTCAGGGGAATACAGCAAGAGCCAAGTCGTTGGCACTACGGCACTCAGCTGCACAGGAGTGGAGGAAAAAGAGTGGGAGAGCAAGGTTGATAGGGGATTCTATCATAAGGGGAACAGATAGACGTTTCTGTGGCCACAGACGTGACTCCAGGATGGTATGTTGCCTCCCTCGTGCCAGGGTCAAGGATGTCACTGAGCGGCTGCATGACATTCTGAAGGGGGAGAGTGAACGGCCTGAAAGCATTACAAGGATGATAGCAGAGCTGCGAGGTTATACATATCAGGAAAGGCTGAACCGTCTAGGCCTCCTATCTCTTGTCAAGAGAAGCCTGAGGGGTTAAGTAATAGAGGTATTTCAAATTGTAAAAGGTTTTGATGAAGTAGACAGAGAGAGAGAGAGAGCTACCACTTGTAGGAAGTGTAAAACTGAAGGCAGTCATCATAGATAGTGACCAAGAAATCAAAAAGGGAATTCAGAAGAAACTTCTTTACCCAGAGAGTGGTGAGAATGAGGAACTCACTCTCACAGGGACTGGTGGGGCGTATAGTATGAATGTATTGTTCTCGACCAATGGACTTTTTACATGCAGTGACTCTGGTGGTGGTTATTGTGTTAACAGTTTGTATGCTGGAAAGTTCATCTGATCTTTCTTCCTGTGTGAGGTCATTTGACCTTTGTTCCTTTCTTCCCGTGTAACACAGGAAATAGAACTCCAGGAAGAACCTGGCAGTAATGGAGGATTCCATAAGCGTTTTACAATCCAATGTAATCTGATTTCATATTTTAGGCCAAGCGCAATATCTGTGAGTATCTTTGTTCCTTAGCATAATAGCAACGTTGTCAGAGTAATATTTTGATAACACTATGTTTATAAAAGGTTAATATTTGGTAGTTATAGAAGTTAGTCCAAATGTTAGTTAGTTATACAATAAGTCTATTCTACTGTTGTAAATATGTTTATATCTTATGTAATATCGAATGTATAGTACTCAGTTATGTACAAAACATACTTTGTATTTGTTTACAGTTTCACAAATTTGTTCAAGTAATGCTTCAAAACAGCAACCGGTTTCAGAATAATTATTTTTGAATAAGGGTTTAACTTGCTGGATAACTAGATAGGAGCACGTCTAGCATGGCCAGTACAGTGAAAAGATATCAGTGAAAAGATAGCAATACAGCTTGCTGTGAAGAGCGGAGCAGGAGGAACCCAGAGTAAGCCTTAACCTCGTAGAGCACATCTACCTCACATCAACATGTCAGACGATAATAACGAAAATACTTTGCAGCAAGTAGAAGACCTTAAACAGGCAGACGAAACTGTAGAATATGACAATCGGTCTATAAGCTCCGGTTACTGCAGATCGCAAGTTGGTTCACGGTCATCGGGTGGTTCTAGAGTAAGCATAGCCATCGCCAAAGCACGGGCTAAGCTAGTAGCAGCTCAAGCCAGAGCTGCGTTTGCGGACAGTGAAATAGAAATAAAAGTAAGTCAGGCCCATCTCCAAGCTGAATCACAAGCCGAACAGGCCCGATGCCAAGCTGAGCAGGCCCGATCCCAAGCCGAGCAGGCCCATCTCCAAGCTGAATCACAAGCCGAACAGGCCCGATCACAAGCCGAACAGGCCCGATCCCAAGACGAACATGCCCGACACCAAGCTGACCTGGCCAGTCACCAGGTTGAACGACAAGCTGAACAGGCCCGTCTCCGAGCCACATTAGATGCTCTGCAGCAACAAAAAGAGATAAATGCTGCATTAGCCGAGACACAAGTATCCGAGGCAATTTTGGAGGGAGCTGTTCCCGAGACAGCTTACAAACCTTTAATTCCCATTCCATGGCAGAGTCCACGACAGCGCACCATAGATTACGTGAGCGACCATGCCGACATACAGTTTACAGGAGAAAGGGATGGAGGCCCGCACATCTCTACAGACGCAAACACTTCGTATAACATGCCACAAGTTGCCAACCAACGTCAAAGCAGACGGCGTGCCTCAAGCCGCAGAGTCTCCCCTGGCAGAACGGAAGACATGGTGCAAAGGAATAGGACGCCGAACAGAGAAAGTCAGAGGCAAATCCCCTCTCGGTTCCATGAGACCCCCAACAGAGCCCCCAGCCAAGGCAACCCTGGCACAGGTCCTAGCACCTACGACCTCGCCAAATACCTTGCACGCACCCAGCTGGTGATTTTGGGGTTAATCAAGTTTGATGACAGGCCAGAGAATTATCGGGCTTGGAAGTCCTGCTTCTATGATGCCATATCGGGCTTAGACCTGTCGGCAGGAGAAGAGCTCGGCCTCCTTATCAAATGGCACGGCCCAGAGTCCGCCGGACAGGCCTGCAGGATAAAAGCTGCCAATGTGGGACAGCTGCCAGAGGGGTTGAAGAAGGCTTGGGCGAGGCTGGAAGAAAGCTACGGCTCGCCCGAGCCATTGAAAGGGCTCCCTTTGACAGGTTGGAGAACTTTCCGAGGTTGACGAATAATGAACCCCAGAAGCTCCGCCACCTTGGAGATCTGCTGTCGGAACTCGAAGCCGCAAAGCAGGACGGCTACCTACCCGGTCTATCGTACTTAGACACTTGCAGAGGGGTAAGTCCCATCATTGAGAAGCTTCCATTTAACCTGCAGGAGAAGTGGACAACGTTTGGATCAAAGTTCAAGCTAAAGCACAGCGTGGCGTTCCCACCATTCTCTGCGTTCGTTAAATTCAGCCGCTAAGAAGCCAAAGTCAGGAACGACCCCAGCTTGAACTTCTTCTCCTCCCACCCAGCACTTGCCAGAATAGAAAAGTTCGACAGACATGGAAAGACACCAATGTCTGTCCACAAAATGCAAGTGTCCTCAACTGAGCACACAAAGATTCAGAAGAAACCTGAGGATATGAGCAAACAATGCCCTATCCACAACAAGCCCCATCCTTTAAAGAAGTGCAGAGGCTTCAGGGAGATGTCCCTGGAAGATCGGAAACAATATCGTAAAGAGAACTCTATATGTTCCAGCTGCTGCTCGTCCACGAGCCATCTCGCCAAGAACTGCAAGGTGGATGCAAAATGCACTGAATGTGAAAGTGATCGGCATGTTTCAGCACTACACCCAGGCCCAGCTCCTTGGAAGTCAGAGACGCCTCCTCTCGCTTCAGAGCATGGCGGGGAGAGAGAGGGAGCTGCTGGTCCAGAGATTACATCCAGGTGCGCCGAGGTGTGTGGAGAAGAAGTGAGTGCAAGAGCATGCTCCAAGATATGCCTCGTTAATGTGTACCCTGTAGGATGTTGCACACTAGAGAACAAGCCATCTCAGGTGAGCACACTCAAGAATTCCATCTTGGAGAATGGTCGTCCAAGCTACCTTACCCCATGCAGTAGACAGATCCGCGTGGTGTTTGACTCCAGTGCACCATATCAGGGAGCCTCTCTCAACGACGTACTCCTCACAGGGCCCGATCTTAACAACAGCCTCTTGGGAGTGCTCATGGGATTCAGGAAAGAGCCCGTCGCCACCACTGCCGATATCCAGCACATGTTTCATTGCTTCGTGGTGAGAGAAGACCACAGAGACATCCTCCGCTTCCTGTGGTATCGGGAAAATGACCCCAATAGAGATATTGTGGACTACAGAATGCGTGTCCTTGCCTTTGGGAATAGCCCATCCCCTGCTGTCGCCATATACGGACTAAGGAGGGCTGCCAAGGAAGAAGACGACGACTTTGGCAGTGATGTGAGAGGGTTCATCGAACGAGAGTTCTATGTCGACGATGCACTGAAGTCGTTCCCGACCGAAGCAGAGGCCATCAGTACCCTCGGACGAGCCCAGGAACTACTTGCACTATCCGACCTCAGGCTGCATAAGATAGCCTCTAACAGACCAGCAGTGATGGAGGCATTCCCCCCTGAACATCATGCTAAGGACGTCAAGGACCTAGACCTCTTCACGGATGACCTCCCCCTACAGCGTAGCCTAGGGGTGTCGTGGAACATAGCAACAGACACATTCACGTTCCAAGTCCTAGACGCCAAGAAACCCTTCACACGTAGAGGAGTGCTCTCTACAGTCAACAGCCTATACGACCCTCTCGGCTTCTTAGCCCCTGTCACCATACAAGGCTGCTCCTCAGGAAACTCTCCACATGCGCTGAAGAGCGGGATTCACCTCTCCCTGAAGAGATGGAAGCAGAGTGCTGCATCTGCCATGCATTTGCCCAATCACCCAACCTGTCCAAATCACACTGGAGTTTCTCGGCATCCTCCTCACAGCACACGCGCCTACCCAGCTTTGTGTCGTCTGCAAACTTGGAGATATGACATCTAGTTCCCTCGTCTAGATCATTAATATATATTGTGAATAGCTGGGGTCCAAGCACCGATCCCTGCGGTACCCCAGTAGTCACTGCCTGCCACTCGGAAAAAGACCCGTTTATTCCAACTCTTTGCTTCCTGTCTGCCAACCAGTTTTCTATCCAAGTCAGTACCTTGACACCAATCCCTTGTGCTTTAACTTTACACGCTAATCTCTTATGTGGGACCTTATCGAAAACATGCTGAAAGTCCAAATACACCACATCCGCTGGTTCTCCCTTATTTATTCTAACAGTTACATACTCAAGAAATTCCAGTAGCTGAGTCAAGCACGATTTACCTTTTGTAAATCCATGTTGACTTTGCCCGATCCTGTCACTGTTTTCCAAGTGCTCTGCTATTACATCGTTTATAACGGAACTCTAGCATTTTCCCCACTACCGATGTCAGGCTTACCGGTCTATAATTTCCCATTTTCTCTCTACCACATTTTTTGAATAGTGGGGTAACATTAGCTACCCTCCAATCCGTGGGAACTGTTCCAGAATCTGTAGAATTTTGGAAGATGACCAGCAATGCATCTACTATTACTAGGGCCACTTCCTTAAGTACCTTAGGATGTAGATTATCAGGCCCTGGGGATTTATCGGCCTTCAATCCCATCAATTTCCCTAACATTTCACTACAAATACTGATTTCATTTTGTTCCTCCCTCTCATTAGAACCTTTGTTCCCCGACATCTCTGGGAGGTTATTTGTGTCATCCTTTGTGAAGACAGAACCAAATTATGTATTTAATTGGTCTGCCATTTCTTTGTTCCTCATTATAAATTCCCCTGATTCTGACTGCAAGGGACTCACGCTTGACTAACCAATCTTTTTCTCTTCACATATCTGTAGAAGCTTTTACAGTCAGTTTTTATGTTCCCTGAAACCTTACTCTCATGCTCTGTTTCCCCCTTTTATTTAATCCCTTTGCCCACCTTTCCTGAATCCTAAACTGCTCCCAGTCCTCAGGTTTGCTACTTTTTCTGGCCAATGTATATGTCCTCTCCTTGGATCTTATGCTATCCCTAATTTCCCTTGTTAGCCTCAGTTGAATCATCTTTTTTGGTTTATATTTATGCCAATCAGGGATGAACAAATTTTGTAGTTTATCCATGTGATCTTTAAATGTTTGCCATTGCCTATCCACCGTCAACCCTTTAAGTAAGGTTACACAATGCATCCTACCCAACTCGCACCTCATACCATCATAATGTCCTTTATTTGAATTCAGGACCCTCGACTTTGAGTGAAATACTTCACTCCCCATCTTAATAAAGAATTCTATCATATTATGATCGCTCTGCCCTAAGGGGCCTCCCACAACAAGATTGCTAATTAATCTTTTCTCATTACATAATACCCAGTCTAAGATGGCCTGATCTCTAGTTGGCTCCTCGACATATTGGTCCAGGAAACCATCCTGTATACACTCCAGGAATTCCTCCTCCACAGTACTTTTACTAATTTGGTTAACCGACCACAGGAACAGTGACACAATGAAGCACTGTTAAAGATGAGCATTAACTGATTATAAGTGGCTTACCAGGAAGACCAAATATTTGAAGAATAGGATAGTATATGTTTTCTATCTGTTGATCACCCGCTGTCCTATATTTGGAGAGAAGCGACATTGCCATTTAGTGTTGTGGACTCGCAGAACTTCTGCTTTCAAAATAAGCTTTTATTTATACCCGAGAGAAACCTCCAGTGATGCATAAGCATTACATAATGATTGGCATTAGTTAAAGGTATTTGAACAAACAGATTATGGTGAGTCATATTCACTGCTATTGATCAGGGATATTTTGCAATGATATTGTCCGTTGAAAGAGTAAGGGCTCTAAAATATTATTGTCATCATACGTTCCAAACAAAATATTCCGACATTTCCATTCCGATAGTAATTGTAAACGACTCCTGAAGCTGAGGATGTTAATTTATAGATTCATGCGAAGCATTTTATGGAACAGTTCTGCATAATTGTGATCGATCGGTTTTGTAGATCTTGGTTACATGAAGAATGTCCTCTATCTTCTTTAATTTACACTTCATATAATTTATATTAAGGGGCCTTAATGTTACTGGTGAGATTGAAGAACATTCAGATACACACAGCAAGTGATATAGTCAGTTGTATACAGCTGAGCAGCCCCAAAGATATGTAGGAATATCAGATTTCTAGCAGTATGAAGAGACCTTGCGTGGAGGTAAAAGAGCGATTAACAGTTACATGGACAGTTTGTTCACTCGAATGTCATTTGAATAAACCCTCTAACACATCATATAATCAGTTTTGTGTGATTGGTTAGTTTGGGGGTGATGGGTCAATTTCGGATGAAGTATCAGTTTGGGGTGATGGGTCAGTTTGGAGTTAGGGGTCAGTGAAAACTGTGTAAGGAATTGTCCTTCCGAGGGTGGATTAACCCCATCTGGGTAATTAACTATGTTTATTAAAGTATATTACACGGTATAGTGTTGTGCGTTACTGTTGCGATGTATTAGTTAGCCTTTGATGAAAATATGACCATTAGATTTAGCCAGTGAATTCAGCTGACCACATGTTAGTTTATGCTTTTTATACAATCAGTTATAACCAAGTGAATGTGGTGCGCATTCCACGTGAGTTTTATGTTCGAACCTACAATTGTTGTGTAATTGTTAATGCTGAGCACACACAAGTTAAAACAAGTAATGGCTGGGCCAAACCAGAAACGGCAGCAATCAACTTCTGAGCCATATTGCCAAGCGAACTAATCAAGTGATGACTTCATCAATGCCTGGGAGCCAAAACTGGGAAAGTCAGATGATCAGCTGACAACCAATGAGCTCCTGACGGTGAAACTCAGCAGATCACAAAACCAGGCAGGCAGGCAATCCCTCAGAACCGAGGCAGGTGGGTGGCGTGCTTGGGTTGACATGTGCTCCTTGCGCTGCTTGTGCTTAGCTTCCACTTGCTCCCGGCAAAGAGACTCGAGGTGCTCGGCGCCTTCCCGGATGCCTCGCCTCCACTTTGTGTGTGCAGCCTTGGGCCAAGGATTCCCACGTGTTGGTGGGGATATTGCACTTTTTCAAGGAGGCTTTGAGGGTGTTCTTGAAGCGTTTTCTCTGCCCACCTGGGACTCTTGCCGTGTCCGAGCTCCGAGTAGAGCGCTTGTTTTGGGAGTCTCGTATTGGGCATGTGGACGCTGTGAACCCATCCATCGGAGCTGTTCGAGCGTGGTCAAAGCTTCGATGCTGGGGATGTTGGCCTGAGCAAAAACACTGACGTTGGTGCACCTATCCTGCCAATGGATTTGTAGGATCTTGCGGAGGGAGCATTTATGATCACAAAAACACAATTCGAGAGTCATTCGATGTTATAAATGCAACTGACTGGACTCAAATTTAGCGGCTTTGTGGCATAAGATGTGAGAGGCGCCCAGTGGAGGGAACCAAGACTGGCTTCTCAGATTAGCCCGATATTATTCCCTGAGACAATACATGGTTGATCACTTTGAAATAACGAGGCACCGTAGATACAAGATAACACGGAAGATATTAAGAACAAATGGGATCAGAAAGCTTTGTACACAAACGGTAGTGAGGCCACGGAACTCACTTGCAGGTTTAATGGTTGACGAAGAAACTACGTCACATCGAATTGGTGGATGAAGAAATATTAGACGTTGCAACCATGTTAGGTATACAGCCTTAGCTATGCAAAAGGGATTATTCCAGGTGTCACCTTTTTACATTTCCAGAAAACTTGAAGTAGGCTGGAATTTCTTGGAAAAGAACAGACATGGAGCAATCTGATTGCATTGTCGATCATCGTGATGGCGATGATCAAATTTATTCAACGAAAATCTGTGTGGTGAACATTTAAAATTTCGCATAATAAATCGTAAATTCGCAACTTGGGAACAAAAAGGTGATCAGGCAGAACCTTATCACTGAAAGAATCAAACGCTCGGGGCATCATTTACAAAGTTAATCCCTTGAAGGGAAAAGCTAGGGGTTTCATGAGATAACTACATGTGTTACTGATGGGATTTGGGGGTGAGCAATATATTAGGGAAACCGGAGTTGGGTTTAGATCAGTTAAAACCAACATATATGTTTGTCGAATTGATTTTAATTCGGATCTGAAAAATTGTTATGTGTTTGCTCTGATCCGATATCGCCTGTCTCCAGGTTAATCAATGCCTCAATTTTAATATTCTCACCTTTGCTTTCAAATCCCTCTAAGACCTCGCCCTTCCCTATCTCTGTAAGTTCCTCCAGCCCTACAACTCTTTGAGATTTCAGCACCCCTCCATATCTGACCTCTTACGCATCCCCGATTTTAATCGCTCCACCATTGGTGGAGGTGCTTTCAGCTACCTGGGCCTTAAGCGCTGGAATTCCCTCCCTAAATTTACTAATAGTGTGCAAGAGCTATTAATATCAAGTGGGGCTCTGGAAAGAATGTCTGTATTTTGCAAACAGAACCAGGAGTGTCTTGGGTAGTAACATGCGGGCCTGTTATCTGCCCGCTCGATGTCCAGTTTCTTAGACCACTGGAGCTGAATATCAGCAGGAACGGATAACAGGCAGCCCATGCCTTTCCGCCAAAGGATTTCTACCCCAGATAGCTGCTGCTACATGATTAGTTCTCCTTAAATAATTTCTCAACATTTCTTCAAGATGTATTTCAAGCTGTGTATTTGAATCCAAGAGTAAATATTGTCCCCATTTGATGACATAAAAACGGGTCTTTGACGTTCAGCCTGAGCCGAATAATATAAAAACCAATAGCTTTTGTCTCAGATCCACATCTCTCACAGGAGTGTAATCTTAACTTTGGGAACTGTAGCTTGTATGGACATAGAATTGGAAATCCCTGTGACTATACGGACGAACTCTATAATTACCATCTCACAATCTATCTATTCCCTGTTTTGCACTTGATATGTGACACTGTATTTCTCTTTCCTCCAGTTTTCGTAAATAGCAAACTTTAAAAACAATCTACCAACAGATGGGTTGGTTAAAGTCTATTGGCCCGGAAATTCGGGTCGGGGGCTTCCCACGGGTGCAAGCCCCCGACCTGTACTTAGTTTGCGTGCTGGCCGTTGAGCTGTGGGCCCGCATGGAATTCCGATCCAGGGCCTGCTCCAGCTGCCGGCGCACAGTGCTTGCGTATCCCAGGGGCGCAGTTAGTTTGGTATGGCCCCTGGGATCACGTGGGTCATGGGGAGCCAATCGTAGCAGGGAATGCTCTATTCATAAGATTGACAGGAAGAGCTGTCAAACTTAGAAATACAACGGCCCCAAAACATCACTAAATCTTCAAATATTTTTTTTTTTTAATCACATTTTTTAAATGAACTATAAATTACATGAAATAACTATTTTAAACAATAATTTAAATTTTTGAAAAAATATTTTTATTTTCTAACGGGGCTAAAATAAACTTACCTTGCTTTAAAGTATTTAAAAATAATAAACCTGTGGAAAAAATGTTTTAATTTTAATTAATTCACCATGTACCTTGTAAAAAGCAGGCCTTACGCCTGCTTTATACGTGTCTAACTTCTGGAGACTTACCCTCCCGGGAAAACCTGTAAAAAAACAGAAGTTCGATGCACACGCACAGCCTCTCCTGCACAAGTGTTCGACCTCTGAACCCCTCCGTTCAGGGGAATGGAATTGCCGGTTTCCCGCATTTAATCGTGACTACCCTGTGCGTACTCACCCGTGGAGACCCGAATTTCTGGGCCAATATTGACTTGAGCTATTTTTCTGTTGATTTATCAAGCGGGAAGAAAGGACCAGTAGCAAAGTGGGTACTTTCACCTTTACCACACAGTTGATAATTCCAATCACTTTACTTCTACCGGACATAGGACACTTGGGATAGATTGCAGTAATTGTCGCCTGGGCATTAAACATTGGCCAACTCTGTTGGGTAGGAATTGGTTTTAGGCAGTAGCACTGAACGGGAGGTAGTGCATCGGCCGCCTGTTATACGTCTCACTTACTATTCAGTTTTATTGAAGTCAGACACAAGTCAGACACAGTAAGAGGCAGACACAATAGCGCCGTTTTACCTCTGTATGTAGAAAGGAAAATCTGGCAGCTATAACTGTCGGCTTTAACAGAATCAGCCCGGATTTCTTCCACTGACAATAACGGAGGACAATGCACTGTTTTTAGGGAAGCACATGCTCTGCGGATGATTTGGATTTTTGTGCTTGGCCCAGGCAATGCAGAACACCCCGGATGTAAAAAATAAAACCAATCCCATGATTACTTGGGAAATGACCACTTGGATTTAGAATTACAACAGCGCAGCAGTAGCTGGACGTGCTTTAGTCACGATAGCAAAATACTGCAGATGTTGGAAATCCGAAATAACAACAGAAAATGCTGGACTTGTGAGTTTTTCCAGCATTTTCTGGTGCTTTAGTCACACTTGTCTCATTTTGCTTTGTGGCGTCAGAACACAAAGAGACTCCAACTTAACGCAACACCACATCGCACAATTTCAGAATCAAGCACTTCAGGTTGCTCTATAAGCTCTATTACCGAGTTGTTGCCTGAGATCAATGACCTTGCCTGGCCTGGCGGATTTCCATGGCCAGTAGCAGTGATAAAACTTATTGTTCCAGTCCCAACTCGGAAGATTAGTGACAATTGGGGCATGAAATTTGCCTTGGGCTGTGCCATAAAACCGGTAATAAAGAAATTGGCAGCACATTTTACCCAAATTACATTTCCATTAACTTCTCCCGCACCACTCTATGCTCCACCAGGGTGACTGCAAATGATGAGGTGGTAGAGACCAAAATCTACACCATAGGATATGGTTAAGGTATAAATACATTGAAAAATTCGACTTACACCCAAAATGTGTTCTGCACACAAGAAATGCCAGATGCCGCTCAGCTTCCATACTTGTTGACACGCTGCCGGCCAGCTGCATGCGCCAGTAGGGTGCCCGGAACCGCTCCTGGTTGAAAACGTTACGGAATAAAAATTACCTGTTTCAGAACAAAATCCCGGAATGAAGCACTTGCTGCCTGTGTTATTTATATTTGTATAATGTACACTTTTTACATGAAGATTGTCCATACAGTTGTAGTCTCTAAAACACACATTCGTAATGAACTTTGTATTGATTTTTCTGGAAAAGTGCGCCCTGATCCACTTCTGCAGCCCAATATTCACATGCCATCAGTATAACACGAAAAACCAACAAATCCCCTTGACCTAATGGCCTACATACTGGGGTTCTAAAAGAGGTGACTGCAGAGATAGTCGATGCACTGGTTGTGATCTTCCAAAATTCCCTAGATTCTGGAACGGTGTCAGTGGATTGGAAAGTAGCTAATGTAACACTGCTATTCAAGAAAGGACGGAGAGAGAAAATGGGGAACTACAGGCCAGTTAGCCTGAAATCAGTCATCCACACAATGCTGGAATCCATGATTAATTAAGTGGTATCAGGGCACTTAGATCATCATAATGTGGTTAGGCCTAGTCAACATGGTTTTATGAAAGGGAAATCGTGTTTGACAAATCTATTAGAGCTTTTTGGGATGTAACTACCTGCATATATAAAGGAAACCGTGTGGATGTAGTATATTTGGATTTTCAAAAGGCATTCAATAAGGTGCCACATGAAAGGTTGTTGCAGAGGATAAGGGCTCATGGGGTTGGGGGTAATATATTGCAAACAGAGAGTAGAAATACACAGTGTATGTTTAGGTTGACAGGCTGCTTCTAGTGGATACATGCTGGGACCTCAGCTATTACATTCTCTATTAATGACTTAGGTGAAGGGGCCGAGTGTAATATATCAGAGTTTGCTGATGATACAAAGCTAGGTGGGAAAGTAACCTGTGAGGAGGATGCAAAGAGGCTGCAAATGGATATAGATAGGTTAAGTGAGTGGGCAACAGGGTGGCAGATGGAGTATAATATGAGGAAATTTGAGGTTATTCACTTTGGTGGGAAGAAAAGGAAAAAATATTTTTAAATGGTGAGCAACTATTACATATTGGTGTTAGAGGGATTTGGGTGACCTTATACACGAAATAGAAAAAGTTGATGTGCAGGTACAGCAAGCAATAGGATGGCAAATGGTATGTTGGCCTTAATTGAAAGTGGGTTAGAATACAAGTGTAAGGAAGTGTAATTGTGCAGGGCTTAGGTAAGAACACACCTGGAGCACTATGTACAGTTTTCGCCTGCGAACCTGAGGAGGAAGGCTATACTTGCATTGGAGGAGGCGCCACGAAGGTTCAAAGAATGGCTTGAGAGGGTAGAAGCTGATAGGCTGTTTCCCATGGCTGGAGAGTCTAGGACTAGGTAGCATCGTCTCAGGATAAGGGCTTGGCCATTTAAGACTGAGGCGAGGAGAAATTTCTTCACTTAGCAGGTAGTGAATCTTTGGAATTTTCTACCCAGAGGGCTGTGGGATGTTCAGTCCCTGAATATATTCAAGGCTAAGGTCTAATTAATTTTGGACTCTAGGGGAACCGAGGGATATGGGAATCAGGTGGGAATGTGGAGTTCAGGTCGAAGATCAGACATAATATTATTGAATAGCGGAGTCGGCTCAGAGTCTGTATGCATTACTCGTGCTCTTAATTCTTATGTTGATATGTTATCATATTTTAAGTTTTTGTTTTAATCATTCACATAAAATGATATATTCCAGGATTATTAGAACATCAGAACAGGTACAGGCCAGTCAATCCCTCGAGCCTTTTCCACAGCATTCAATTAGATCATGACTGATCAGCATCTGAACTCCATCTGTACTCCTTGGTTCTGTATCCCTTAATAACCTTGCCTAACAAAAATCTATCAATCTCAGTTTTGAAATTTTCATCTGGCCTCAACAGCTTTTGGGGGATTAAGTTCCAGCTTTCTACTACCCTATGTGTGAAGAAGTGCTTCCTGATATCAACCCTGAACAGCCAATCTGTACTTTCTATACCGTAACAGGAAGGAGCTGTACCACTGGGGCAGGCTCCACCTGAACCGGAATGGAACTGGAATCCAAGCGGAAAGCCTCGATAGGGCCGTGGATAAGGCTTTCAGCTAATAAGATTGTTATGCTAGAAATAACATAAGGAAAGAGGAGTTGAGGTTAATGGTCAGAACAAGGTAAGGAATAAAGATAACATAAACTGTAAGGGAACACATATAGTTATAGCACAGAAATATATAAGGAATGTTAAAAATAACGTGAGAGGAATGACTAGTAAAAACAAGTTAAATGGCCTGTACACCGTCTAGCATAAAAGGGAGGAACTGGAGACAATAATTCGGAGTGAGGAATCAGTTGTATTAAAGATAACTGAATCAAAGCTGAGAAAGACCAAGAATGGCAATTAAATATTGCAGGTAATAACATCATTAAAGAGGATAGGGAATGAAAAGGAGGTGGCGTAGCTGCACAAATTAGACTTGAAATAATGGCATTCAAAAGAAGGGACGTAATTAACAAAACTATAGAAACAGAATATATCATAAAGTGACTGATCTGAACCCAGTGCAAAGAATGGGCCAGCTGTGGGGCATGGTATTGTGTGCCCCCCAGAATGGCACTAATCCTTGTGCCCTCTCTATGGGGTATGATGCTGGGTAAAGCCAGTACGGTGCTAATCCTCTCTCTCTGGGCACAAGCTTTTCCTGTGGTCTCGGTCTCTCTCTCCCCCAGACTCTCCAACTCTCACTCCCTGCCTCTCTCTGTCTCAGTCTCTCTCTCTCTTTCCCTGTCTGTCTCTCACACTCACTGTCTCTGCCTCATGATCTCTCCATCTCCCTGCCTCTCGCTGTCTCTGCCTCTCCATCATGTCCCTCCCTCACATGCTCTCCCCCTCACACTCTAGCTCATTCGTGCACACTCCCCCTCACATGCCTTCTCATTTGCACGCCCTCTTCCTCATGTGCTCGGTCCCACGCAAGCTTGATCCCTCACACACAATCTCCTTCATGCACCTTCTCACTCGCAAGCCCACTACTTTGTGAGCCTTCTCCCTTGCATGTCCTCTCCCTTGCATGTCCTCGCACCCTTGTGCACCCTATCACTCATGTGCCCTCACCAGCACATTCCCTCACCAATGCGTGCCCTCTCCTGCACATGCCTTCACACTTGCACGCCTTCTTCCTCGCACACCATTTTCCTCAAGTGCCCTCTATCTCACTCCCTCTCTCCCTAATGCAGCCTCTTCCTCGCATGCCATTCCCTCACGTGCCCGCTCATTTGTGTGCCTTAATCATAATGAGCGGCCCGAGAGTGGACCTGAATTAAAGCAGCGGCGAGAGGTTAAAGAGTGACCCGGGAGCAGAACTGAATTAAAGCAGCGGCAGTGGAGGGAGGATATAGAGTGACCGGGAGCAGACCTGAATTAAAGCAGCGGCGCGAGGATACAGAGCGATCCATGAGCTGACCTGAATTAAAGCAGCGGCAGCGGTGAGAGGATAAAGAGCGACCCGGGAGCAGACCTGAATTAAAGCAGCGGCGAGAGGATAAAGCGTGGCCCAAGAGCAGACCTGAATTAAAGCAATGGCAGTGGCAAGAGGATAAAGGGCAGCCGAAGAGAGCAGCTGAATTAAAGCAGAAGCATCGGTTAGAGTATAAACAGCAGCCGGAGAGCGGACCTGAATTAAAGCAGTTGCAGTGGTGAGTGGATAAAGAGCGAACCGAGAGCGGACCTGAATTAAAGCTGTGGCAGCGGTGAATGGATAAAGAGCGAACCGAGAGTGGACCTGAATTAAAGCAGTTGCAGCGGTGAATGGATAAAGAGCGAACCGAGAGCGGACCTGAATTAAAGCAGTGGCAGCGGTGAGAGCATAAAGAGCGGCCCAAGAGCAGACTTGAATTAAAGCAGAGGCAGCGGAGGGAGGATAAAGAACAACCCTGGTGCGGACCTGAATTAAAGCAGCGGTGAGAGGATAAAGAGTGACCCGGGAGTGGACCTGAATTAAAGCAGTGGCAGCGGTGAGAGCATAAAGAGCGGGCCAAGAGCGGACCTGAATTAAAGCAGCGGCAGCGGAGGGAGGATAAAGATAAACCCTGGTGCAGACCTGAATTAAAGCAGCGGTGAGAGGATAAAGAGTGACCCGGGAGTGGACCTGAATTAAAGCAGCGGCAGTGGCGAGTGGATAAAGAGTGACCGGGCGTGGACCTGAATTAAAGCAGCGGCAGCAGAGGGAGAATATAGAGTGATGGGGCGCAGACTTGAATTAAAGCAGTGGCAGCGGAGGGAGGATATAGAGTGACCAGGAGCGGACCTGAATTAAAGCAGCAGCAGCGGAGGGAGGATATAGAGTGACTGGGAGCGGACCTGAATTAAAGCAGCGCCAGTTGCGAGAGGATATAGAGTGACCCCAGAGCTGACCTGAGTTAAAGCAGCTGTGAGGCTTCCATTGAAAAAAAACAAATACAAAAATAATCAAAGAGTGAGGTCACAGGAGAGCAGGTGGATGATTGCCAGGTGAGTATTACAGCTTTTTCTTGCTCTTTAAGTTAGGAAAGGTGGTTAAATTAAGAGCTGAGAAACTGTAACTTGCTAACAATTAGTAAATGAATAACAAACTAGATAAAATATCAAACAATATAACTAAAATATTAATTGAACAAAAGCTTCAATGAAATAATTAATAAATAATTAATTATTAAATAAAACAAGGTTAGAGATGGCAAGGCAGGTGGTGTGTCGTAAATGCAGCATACGCATGTTTGTGCAGAGCATCGTGATCCCAAGCAACCACATCTGCAGTAAATGTCTGTCACTCGAGGAACTTTGGCTCAGAATTATTGAGCTGGAGTACGAGCTGCAGACATTGCGATGCCACAGGGAGGGGAGAGTTACCTGGACACTGTGTTCCACCCTTTAGGTTAAGTAGTACCGTAGAGTTCTTTAGTGATCAGGGACAGTAGTGTGTGACCGCGAGTCAGGAAGTTATGGGGACCCAGGATGACGTAGCGATGGGGGATCCTCAGCCCTTGATATTGTCCAACAGGTATGAGGTACTTTCTAAATGTACGGATGAGGAAAAGGACTGCAGAGAGAATGGGCAAACTGACCACGGCTCCGTGGTACAGGGGGCCATCCAATTAGGGGGAGAAGAAAGGAACTTGCTAGTAGTAGGGGACAGTATAGACAGGGAGATGGATACTGTTCTCTGCAGCCACGAAAGAGATTTCCAAAGGCTGTGTTGCATGCTCGGTGCGAGGTGCAAGAATACATCCTCGTGGCTGGAGAAGAACATGGAGTGGGAGGGTGAGGATCCAGTTGTCCTGGTCCATGTAGGAATCAACGACATAGTTAGAACTAAGAATGAGGTTCTGCTGAGCGAATTTGAGAAGCTAGGGTCTAAATTAATAAGCAGAACCTCAAGGGTAATTATCTCCAGGTTACTACCTGAGCCACGCGCAAATTGGCATAAGGTCAAACAGGTCAGTGAGTTAGATGTGCGGCTCAAACAGTGTTGTGCGAAGAAGACGTTTCAATTCATGGGGCACTGGCACCAGTGGGGAAAGAAGGAGCTGTTCCATCGGGACGGGCTCCACTTAAACAGGGCTGGGACCCGTGTCCTGGCGAATTGAATAACTAGGGGCTGTAGATATAGCTTTAAACTAAAAAAGGGGGTGAGGGCTCAGGTGAGGGGACATTTAGAAATCTAAAGAGAAAGATCGAAGCAATACAGAAGTGTAGCGATTTGGGTAAAAATATGCAGAGTGTGACAGGAAGGGATGGAGAGCTTAACAGTAGCAGTGCAGCAGATAATGAGGTCAAAGCAAGGAATAATGGTGAATATTTTAAATTAAAGGCTCTTTATCTGAATGCACGAAGCATTCGTAACAAGATAGATGAATAAGTTGCACAATTAGAAAAATGCATTTGATCTAATAGCCATTACAGAGACGTGGTTGTAAGGTGACCAAGGTTGGGAACTAAATGTTCCAGGGTACTTGACGTTTTGAAAAGACAGGTAAATGTGTCAATGGTTTACGGATATCTGGCAACAGTGACAAACAATTGCTACTGCGGGCACATTCCCGGGAATTAGTGGGAAACATACCTTGATGAATATTTTAAATTTTTCAACAATATTCACCAACCAGAACACAGGTGCAATGCTAATATTTTGCTCGGATTGAAAATGACATATAAGATTAGGAAATGCTGTAAATGTTCAGCAGGTCAGACAGAATATGTGGTGAGAGAAACATAGTTAATATTTTAGAGCAATGATCTTTCATCAGACCTGGTCATCGACCTGAAACTTTAACGGTGTTTCTCTCTCCACATGTGTTACCTCGCCTGCTGAGGTTTCCATAATCCGCCGTATTTCGCTTCTGAAAATTACAACAATCTCTACAAAGGAGACGCAATTCCACCGAAATTGTTTCATTTAATATTTCAGAAGAAATTGTGCTGCCCGTCAGATTATGGCATTTAGAATATGTCGGACACTTGGAGTTTTCTAATTATTATTTGTTTGATGGGAGTAATCAGTGTCTGCACATCAATCACATCAAAACAAACAAATATTATCAATACTCCGAGAACAGGAACAGTGACACAATGAGTCACTGTTATAGATGAATATTAACTGATTAATATCTGTTACATATCCAGCTTTTTCCCGTTGTGATGAAGGGTCCCAGACCTGAAACCTTAACTCTGTTTCTCTCTCCACGGATGCTGTCTGGCCTGCTGAGAATTTCCAGCATTTTCTGTTGTTACTAACTGATTAGAAGCGTCTTACCAGGAACACCAACTATTGCAATAATAGGTTAGTAAATGTTTTCTATCTGTATGATCACCGGCTGTCCCATTTTTGAAGAGAAGCGATGTTATCTGTTGGTGTTTGTGACGCAGATCTTTTGCTTTCAAAATCAGGTCTTATTTATACCTGAGAGAAACCTCGAGTGACACACGAACATTACACTATGATTGGCATTAGCTACAGTCATTTAACAAACAGGCTCAGCAGAGCCATATTTACTGCTGCTGTTCAGAGATTAGGATATTTTGCAATAACATTTCAAGTTCGAAACATTTTTAGAAATGAAACATTTTGAAATCTACACTTCTAACTTAATGGTACAGACTGCTGAAGCTGAGGATCTTCATTTATCGGAGCATGGGAGACATTTGATGAAATACATGTGCACATTTGTGGTAGATTGGCACCATCTAAATTACAGATACATCATATTTTCTAGTTTTTGAATTTATACTCTACATTATAACAATATAAGGAGACTCCGTGGTGCACTTGAGGTCGAAGAGTGTTGAGATACACACAGAAAGTGATAAAATAAATTGTATACAGCTGAGCAGCCCTGCGGATATGCTGAGATGTTGGTTTTCAGCATCAACAGGCGTTGGGAGGAGGGGAAGGGGACATAGTCTGGTCTGATATATACCGGGTTTGAGAAAGGTGGATGTGGATAAGGATCTGAGTAGCCCTTTGGACGGGATGTGGGAGTTGATGGTCATCAACGTTAATGAATTGGATGGTGAAAGGGAGATTTTCTGAGGGCTGTTGAACCGGAATTTGGAGCGGGACAAGGTTTATATATATTAAACTCAACAGCTGTTTGGAGGAGAGAGTTTCTGATTTCATTCACCTCTTGTGTGAAGAAGTTTTTCTGGAAATCACCCCTGAACGGTGGAGCTCTAATTTTAAGGTTATGCCCATCAGAGGAAATAGTTTCTCTCTATCTACCCAATCACCTCCTTTCTTTATCTTAAACACTTCCGATAGATCATGCTTCATCCTCTATACTCAAGGAGAAACCAGCCTAGTATGTGCAACCTGTCCTCATAACTTAACCCTTTTAGCCCCCGTATTATTCTTCTGAAGCTGCGCTGCACCTGTCCTAGGCCAATATATGCTTCCTCAGGTGGGGTGCCCAGAACTGAACGCAATGCTTTAAATGGGGGCTAACCAGATTTTTGTATAACTGTAAAATCACTGGCCCCCTATGTATTCCAGTCCCGTTGATATAAAGGCCAGAATTGCATTAGGGTTTTACATTGTATTTTTTCCTGTCCAGCAGCCTTTAGTAATCTCTATACTTGGACCCCTAAATCTCTCTGCTCTTCTACAGTTCCTATTTGCTTACCATTTAGAACATACTCTGAGCTATCATCCTGAGGTCCAAAGTGGGTGACCTCACACTTCCCCTGTTTGAACTCAATCTGCCACAGCTTTGCTCAATCATTTCATTTATACATGAACCTTTGCAACTGTCTGCTCCCATCTAGACTATTTACTTTCCCACCTGGGTGTCGTCAGCAAACTTGGATATATGGCTGTATATTCCTTCATCTCAGTCACTATAAATGCAGCGAAAACCTGAGACCACAGTACAGTTCCCTGGGCCCACCACAAGTCACATCCTGCCAATCTGAGTGCACACCAAGTATCACTGCTCTCTGCCTCGTATTGTCCAACAGTGTCACTGCCCATATCAATAGGACGGGGAAATGGTCTCGGATTCGAACTCCGATTGGATATTATCGACCCCTCACAAACTGAGCATGTTGGGACAGTGTGACGTGAATTTTTGCCATGACTCTCTGACAAAGTAAGATTTATGTTGGTGTTAAGTTGCTTAATTTCAAATAAGAAGGGCAAACTTGATTTCAAATTAGATTGACCAAGCTGTACCAGTACAGGAATTCCCTTGCTCCCATGACAGTGGTGTCCTTAACTGTGCAGACCCGTCAGGCTGTGCAAAAGGAATCATCGAATCTGCATGAGGTTTATTTGCTTTTCTCCGGGCCTGTGTTTGGAAATAAACTGAGAAGGAAAAAAATAGATGATTATTGAAGAGAACAGCCAATTTGTAAGGCCAGTGCATATGTATTGACAACTGATAGAGGTAAACGATTAAATCTTTCAGATTGTGGTACAAATAAGGCAATTTTTAGTGTAAAGTGTAAGTATATTAAAGCATTGTCTCACAAGCTACCATGTTTGTCCAGCTCCTATTTTTTGACTTCAAGGTACTGTTTGTAGCCGGTGCCACATTCTAAGTGTTGACTTGCCTTTAAACTGACTGGAGATCTGAACTCTGTGGGTTTACTAGAAATTTTCATTATCCAGCCTGGGGAAAGTCTAGATAATATTTGTTTCATTCCAAAATCGTTGTGCCTCATAAAACTATATAAGAAGTTCTCCCGTGGGAGGGTGGATTGCCACCTTCTGAGTAAATAATTGTTGATATTAAATTACATTCCGCCGCATCCTGTTATGAGTTACCCAGTCGATGTATTGTGTAGCCGGTGATTAAACTCTAATCGTTAGATTTAGCCTGTGAATTCATCGGGCGACTGTTATTTTTCACTTTCATATAATCAGATATAATAAGGTGAAGTTTGTCGGCCTCCCACGTGATCTCTAGGGCTAAAAATTGAGAAACACCCCTACCTTCGCCGGGACACTGAAAGTAGTGCCCCGGAAAAATTAGCGTCCCCGCGCCAGAAATTGAGTGGTTGCGCCTGAAGAGGAAAGTGGGGCACTAAAGGAGGTGCCCCGCATCCCTCTTGGGGCTCTGTGAGTCAATATTGCGGAATTATGCACCACAGCGCCACATCGTGCCAATTGTATTGCAGGCCTTCCTCCCCTTCTAAAAGGGGAGGGGCCTTGTGCAGCGCGACCTGGGGCCCAGCTGGGCCCCCAGAGATCGGGAATGCAGGCAAAACAGCCCAGCACTCAAGAGAAGTGCCGGGCTCTAGGAGCGGAGCCAGCACGCCGTGTCGGGGGTGTTTCAGGAGGTCTGGGACGGGAGCGCAGGCAGGTGCTGGCAGGCGGCCAGCAACAAAAATGGCCGCCCCGCACCTCACCTTTAAATTGCGCCTCCCCAGCCGCAGTTACGGCACCCTGTCACCGTTGGACATAGCATCTGGTGGTAAGTCAGGGGGTGCTCCCGAAGATCGTGGCCGGGGCTTGAGTGGGGCGCTGCTCACACCAATGCCATCACAGCCAGTGGCGCAGCACCGCAGGTCGCTACTGGTTAGCGCCACCGCTAAGCTCTTGCTGAATTTTGCGGGGGACGTGGGCAGTGCCGGGCCGAGTGCTAGTTGGTTTGCGTCCTATTAGTGCCCACTTTAGGCGCTAACGGGAGGCGCAACCAACTGAATTTTTCAACCCTAGTGTTCGTTCCCAAAATTGGTGTGTAATTATTAATCCGGGCCACACAAAAGTTAGAACAAGTACTGGTTGGGCCAAAGCAAAAGCAGAGAATTTGAGCTCCTCAGTCATAAGCCTAAGGGAGATTATCAATGCTTGGGAGCAAAAGAAAGGTTGGAAAGTCAGCAGGTCTGAATGCATCAACACATAGATATTTCACCAGACCAGCTGATTAGCTGACACTGAATGAGATCAAACTGTGCCACTCAGAAGATCACAAAACGACAATGCTAGGTTCATTTGATATCATAAATGCAACCGATTGGACACAAAGGAAGTGGCATCTGGACCTAAAGTGTGACAGCCCCACCAGTGGAGAGAAGAGAGGGTAGATTCTGAGGTTATGGTCCATGAGACAAGAAATGGTTGATCAATGTGAAAGGGGGAAAACTGCAGATTTATTAAACCATGAAACATATTGGTGAGAAAGGCAGAAGTAGGATGCCTAAAATAAGCGGTAGAAGTGACACTGCACCATGCTGAAGTTGTTAGCATGAAGGCTTTAACTAAGGTCCTTTTCTGCCCTCTCAGATGGACGTAAAATACCCCATGGCGCCATTTCAAAGAAGAGCCAGATTCTGGGAGGCTGATGGTCCGAGCTTATTCGTCCAACTAATAGCCTTTTGTGTCTCACAATAATTTTACTTGTGCTGATTCATTGTGAGGCAGTGTTTCTCGATTAACTGAGAAAGTCCTGTAATACTTCATCTTATGTTTACAGAAGTACGGACCTGTTTCCAGAAACGGCTCCAGGAACAGTTGGAAAATAGTCCCTCCCGCTATGTTCCATGCATTGATTTTGAGCCATGATATTTTCTGAGGGTCGGCGAGTGCCTCTCTTCTTGGGATTTGTCTTCATTAGAAATATCTGTAGGTTCTTCCTTATCAGTGACATATCTATGCCTCTTATTGAATTGTTTTAAGAGACAGCAAATGTGTGAGAGCTACATTTAATTTAATTAAGTTGTTGAGCTCTTGTTACACGGTAACTAGAATCATAGTTAACAAGCTTTCCTTACAGAGTAGTTATGTCAGCGAAAGCAGCATTGGAAATTATTACTTCACCACTGGATTAGGTAGGGAGCCATGATCTGGGCTCTCCGCTCCTGCGTGATATTTTTGTGCATGTTGGAGCGGATTCAGATGGTCATCCTTCAAGATTCTATGATATAACAGGCTCTTATTAAGAGTTATGATGTTTAATTTTCCATAGAAAGGACTCGTGACTAAGAATGAATTCAGTTGGCTGTACCTCTAAGGGAGTGCCATGATATCTACAGCATGATGAGCCAAAGCCTGTTGAAGGAATTCAAAGTTGTAATCAGTTTTAAAATGCATAATTATTGTATATGAACGAGCAGATTATTCTGACTTACTTTTATTCAGTCAGGGGATGTGGGTGCCGCTGGCAAGGCCAACATTCATGCCTATCGCAATTACCCTTGAGATGGTGGCGCTAAGCCACCGTATTGGACGGCTGCAATCCATGTGGTGAAGGTACTCCCACAGTACTATTGGGTGGGGAGTTCCAGGATTTTGAATCAGCGACAATGAAGGAACAGCGATATATTTCCAAGTTAGGATGCTTTGTGCCTAGAGGTCATGGATCTGGGAGGTACGGCTGAAGATGCCTTTGCGAGTTGCTGCAGAGTATCTTGTAGATGGTACACACTGCAGCCACTTTGCGCCATTGGTGGAGGCAGTGAATGTTTAAGATGGTGAATGGTGTGCTAATCAAGCAAACTGTTTCTTTTTCCTGGATGGTGTCGAGGTTCTTGAGTGTTGTTGGAGCTGCACTCACTCAGGCAAGTGCAGAGTATTCCATCACACTCCTGAGCTGTGCCTTTTACGTGGTGGAAAGTCTCTGGCGAATCATGACGTGAATCACTTGCCACAGAATAGGAACCTCTGACCTGCTCTTATAGCCACAGTATTTATGAGGCTGGTGCAGTTAATTTTCTGGTCAGTGATAAAACTCAGGATGTTGATGGTGGGGGAGTCAATGATGGGGATGCCATTGAATGTCAAGGGGGTGGTTAGACTCTGTCTTGTTGGAGACGGCGATTGTGTGACATTGTACAGCACGTGTGCTGCTTGCCACTTCTCAGCCCAAGTCAGGATGCTGTCCAGGTCTTTTTGCAAGCAGGCACCAACTGCATCATTATCTGAGGAATTGCAATGGAAATGTATACTGTACGCACCGAACATCCCCATGTCTGACCTTATGATGGAGGGAAGGTCATTGAAGAAGCAACAGTTGATGTTGGGTTTAGGACATTGCCCTGAGGAACTCCTGCAGGGATGTCCTCAGGTTGAGATGATTGGCCTCCAACAACCACAACGATCATCTTTTGTTCGACGCATGACTCCACCCAGTGAAGGTTTTTCCCTGATTCACATTGATGTCACATTTTACTGGGGCTCCTTGGCACTACACTCGGTCAAGTGTTGCCTGGTGGAAACCCAACATCGTGTCGGTGAATAGGTTATTGTTGGATAATTCCCGCAGAACCTGAATTATTCTACTCAAATACTTACAGACAAGATAACGGATCAGTAACTTTGCAGTTTGTGCAAAATTTAGTATCACGACCAGGAACATGCATGGAAAAATGTGTGCATTCAATAACACACTAGACTTCATTAACAATTGCCATTAAGAAACACATATTCGGGATGTTTATGCTGTTGTCCACCAGGAAAGCCATTCATCCGCAGACTTTAGATTGCCCAATATTGATGAGCTCTCTGAATCAGCCTACAAGAGGGTAGAAATTTGGCTCTGCAGCGCCGCTCCTTAGGTGTTATGCGGCCTCCGAGCTCTATAAAATGGCGTCTGAGATACAAGCGCAGAGTTCTTTCAGGTAAAGGGGATTGCAGGGCAAGAACTGAATTGCCTGTGGCTGTCAAGGTGATAATGAGTCTTAATTTTTATGCAGCTTGATGCTTCCAGGCTGCTACTGTTGATATAAACAACCTCTCGCAGTTTGCAGTGCACTCTACTAAGGGAGGTCAGTGAGTCTCTCCATACAAAGACAGACCACCTCATCTCATTCCCTCTTTACACAGACAAGCATGCGGAGAGAGCACGAGGATTTGCTCTGATTGCAGGCTTCCCCCTGGTGCAGCGTGATATTGAATGCAGACACATTGGCCCGGATATTCCGATCCCTACGGGTGTGTATGCATTGTGTGCTCACCCATAGGGACATGAGAAATGCCAGCTTCAGGCATGCGCACCGCATATTCTGCAAACTGGCATTTCCGATCTTTCAAGAAAGGGCTTGACACATCAAACGCCTCTGCCGGATAGGCAGTGCTACTGGCTAAAATTTTAAGTTTTTTTCTCAATTGCTTCAGTCCAGGTAAGTCGGAAGCAGCCTCGCCTAGAAAAGCAGGCGTACAGCCTGCATTCTCCTGGAAGAAGCTCCAGGAAGAAGAACTCTTTCAGCAGTGGGGCTTGTAAACGGAACATTTTTAATAGTGAAAGTGAGCATAGTTTTTTACAGAAAGGCTGAGGTAATTTGTTATCAACTTTAATTTGTTAAAAACGTTTTTGGATCTTGGAAGAGCAACTCTTGCATTGTCCAAGGCCTAACTGAATTAGATTTCATTTTCTTAAATGCGAAAATGACTGTTTAAAAATGAATTATTTAACTTTTACAAAACTTGTAAAAAGATATGCCAGGAAATATCAATTATATTCCTTTAAAAATTGAATGCATAACTTTGTGAAAATGCTAAAGTTCTTATAAAATCATCTCGGGCTGTGATATTCATCAGGCGGGTGTGACATGTTTCCAATCTGAGTGGGCAGCACGGTGGCATAGTGGTTAGCACTGTTGCCTCACAGCACCATTGGAACCCGGGTTCAAATCCAGTTTCTGGTGACTGTCTGTGTGGAGTTTGCACATTTTCCCCATGTTTGCGTGGGTTTGCTCCAGTTTCCTCCCACAGTCCAAAGATGTGCGGGTTAGGATGATTGGCTATGATAAAAATTGACCCTTAGTGTTAGGGGGATTAAATACGTGGGGTTACGGTGATAGGGTGGGATATGTGTTGGTGTAGGGATTACGGGGATTGGGTGGGATATGTGTCGGTGCAGGCTCGATGGGCCGAAATGGCCTCTATCTGCACTGTGGTGATTCTGTGATACCGCACATCTCCCACCATAGACAAGCGTGATTTTCTAGCCACTCACTTTATTAAAATTACTTTTACAGATCTTCCCATATTTTCCTTAGAAGTACTTCATCTGTTTAAAGAGGAAGCCTGTGAGGGAGAAACTTGCCCTTTGACGACTTTGCCCTGATCCTCGGTGCAATTGTGCTTCAGAGAATTGGAAATGCCATGGAACAAGAAAGAAGACTGAGGAACCATCACCGTCTCCTGATCAGGAGGAACTACTACCCACCACAGAGAGTGTACAGGGAAAGGCTGTCATTTCAGATGCTGTCAGAGGAGTTGTGTGTGAAGAGGCTGCGCTTCAGTAAAGAGGCAATCGGCTGACTATGTGACATGTTGAAGGAGGACCTTCAAGCACGCTCGAAGACCAGCACTGCCTGGTCAGTGAACATGAAGGTAACCACAGCATTGAACTTCTTTGCAAGTGGGTCATTTCAGGCAGGCACCGCTGACATTACCACCATCTCCCAGAGTTCTGCAAGGGCCTGCATTGACCAGGTCACAGATGCCGTTTTCCATAGTGCTTCAGAGTTCATAGACTTTGGCATGTCCACTCGCCATCAAAAGGAGATGGCCCTTGCATTTTATAGCATTGCTGGATTCCCTAAAGTGATTGGGGCTGTCGATGGAACCGATGTTGCTTTGAATGCAGCACTAGATCCACCTGCAACATATATCAACAGGAAGGGGTTTCATTGATTGAATGTCATGATAGTCTGTGATGCGCACCTCAGGATCCTAAACGTGAATGCAAATCACTGGGGAAGTAAGATGACTACTTCGTCCTCCGTAACTCGGATTTATATGGCATGCTCAGCACATTGTCTCCAGGAGCCGCATGGATATCGGGCAACAAGGGCTACCTGCTAATACAATGTCTGGAAGACCAATAATGAGGCTCCGGAGAGATACAACCAGGCACACGTGTCCACACGGCAAGTGGAGGAGAGGACAATCGGGGTTCTGAAATCACGCTTCCGGTGCCTGGACAGGTCAGGGGGGACCTTTCAGTATTCTCCTCTGAAAGTGGCATGGATTGTGGTAGCTTGTTGTGCTTTGCATAACTTTGTCCTGCAGGATGGACTGACCCTTAACCCTACAGAGGAGCTCTCTGCTGAAATGAAGGATATGGACGATGCCAATGTGCCTGTGGCCAGGCCTGAAGTGGAGGAGCCAAGTGGTACCGAAAGTAAGGCTGCTCGGGAACTGCAAGTAGCCAACACCTTCACGAGGTGATGATAGTGTCGCGTTGTACCTCTCCCTCTCCCAGCAAGGCAAAGAAAAGAACAGACACAATTTAAAGTGAAACAGTGAACTTTTATTGCAGCATCAAAGACTTGTGAGGTTCAGTTTTGATGTAGAGTTTATAACTTTTAAACGTTAACTAGCTATTTTATACTTGTTAAACATTCGCAAACATAATTGTTTTTAATAAAATTTGCAAACAGTTTAATGTGACTTTTTTGGTTTCTTAGTGCAATAAAAACATGCAAGATGGAAACTAGCTATCTTCTAATTTTCAAACAGTTGCAATATTAAATATTTTTACAAATAAAAAAGTTGAAATTATTTTCAATGTGACTAGAGGCTGTACTCTTTAAATGAAAAGGTTACATACACTTTCAGTCCTAAATATATATTTCAATAAAAATGCAACGACAACATTTAACATTTAAATAAAATGAAACATTAAAGCATTGGACGATTCCCCCCACCCCCGCCACATCTGTGCCTGAGGATCAAAGGAGGTGGATTGTGCAAAAGTTTGTGAATCTTTGGAATTCTCTGCCCCAGAGAGCCGTAGATGCTCAGTCGCTGAGTATATTCAAGGCAGAGATCGATACATTTTTTGGAACTAAGGGAATTAAGGGATATGGGGATAGTGTGGGGAGGTGGAGTTGAGGGAGAACATCAGCCATGATCTTGTTGAATAGCAGAGCAGTCTGTAATTGCCAAATGGCCTACTCCAGCTCTTAATTCTTATATTCTTATGTTCTAATATTGCAGGATAATGGGTCAGAATTTACTGTAACTAGTTAGACGTTTGCTTTCCTTAATTTCCATGAGATTTGCGCTGTGTTAAGTCTGTGAGTTATCTAGTTAATTAAGACACAGACTAATGAGTAACAATAAAACAGGTCTTTACTGGTTGGAGGTAGGGACTATACTGAATACAAGATTACTGCACAGTGCTTATATACCGGTGTGTTCACCCCCGGTATTACGTCTACAGCAGCCTGAGAAAGTAGTACACCTCTTAAGGTGGAACAGGCTTAAACTCTCTTAAGGTGGAACAGGTTACATACACAACACTCCTCCCTTCTTAGCTTTATAGTCATCCCCCCCATTTAACATATCGTAATAACATATATATATATATAACTTCATGTTTAACGTAACATATCACAGATTCAGTCTCTGCGGAAAACAGTTCACAGATTCAATCTCTGTGGTGTAGTCGGTTCACGTTACTCATTCAATAGTCCTTTCATGGATTTAACAGCTTGAACTTCCGAACTGATTTGGCTCCGTTCGGAGGGACCACGTGTGTGATCTGGTAGAGGTGATAATGGTTCAGATGGGTCATCTTCTGTTTTTACTTTTCCTTTTCTGCTTCTTGGAGACTCTCTGGGCTCCATTGTCAGCTGCCACAGCTGCCAGCTGCATGCGCAGTTCCTCCTTCTCTTCCTCCTGTTTCCGTCGTAGAGCCAGCTTCTCCCGATGTTCCGTAGACTTTTGGTGCTCCTCCATGATTTCTGCACTTTGGGAGTCGAAGTTACAAGCTGGGCAGGACAGGACATCGTAATATTCGGTGTCGTCCACCAGGTCATGGTAATATTCGGTGTCGTCCTGAGCTAGACCAGTGAGAGGGTCGTCTATTTCCTCCATACCCAGCTGGACGTTAGCCAGCTCTTGTTCCAAATCCAGACATCTTTCCTGAAGAGACTTCTTCATGAGTACCTCTGCATCCAGCTTTTTCTGGGCTTTCAGCAAGTCGTTTACTAGTGACCTCATTTGTGATTTTAATACTTCAACTTCCTTTGGAGATTGATTGATCGGACTATGCAATCCCTCTACCGGAGCAGCTGTTTCAGCAGTCTGTTGTTCTACATTGACGTGAGTCAGCGTACTTTTGGCATCCAATGGCTGCTCTGTTGCAGTCGTTTCAGTCTGTGTCGTCACATCAGCCATCTCAATGACTTTTGAGAGCTCCGAACCCTTTTCCTTTGAAGATCGCAGCTCGTGTTCAAGTTTTTCCCATTTCAGAGTCTTGTCCCTCAGCATATGAAGGAGTTGGCTGACCGTTAACTCCTCTGACACCAGATTATGGCACGCACCTTCAGAACCTGAATCAGCTTTGATTCGTTCGGCCTCCTCGCGCAGATGGTTGGTGTGCTCCTGCTCCATTTTCTCCATCAGTTGCTTCTGTTGCCTTTCCAGATTCTCCCACTCTGTAACAAAGAACTTTTTTATTTCATTCATCTCTTGCTCAAAACGGCGAATCATTTGTTCTAATTGCTGTTGTAGTTTGAAATGGAGTTGAGTTCGAGCCCAGTGTCCCTCAAAAATGTGCATATCAGTAGACTTGACAGACTCAGAATTCTCTGTTAAACTATGTTGTTGTTGCTCAGTGGAATTCTGTGCTGAAACTTTGTCTTTTGCGCATGGGTTGGTCTTACCATCATCAATTCTAGAGTCTGGGCTGATTATCTGCACCGAGTTCTCACTCTTTATGGCTTTTAGCGAATGCCAGTCCATATTTATGTTTCTAAACCACTCCCGGCCTAGTAGTGGTGGACCTCCCTCCGGTAGCACATATAAGTCCATTATTTGACTTCCTTCACCCTTGTTGGCCACTGCAACCTTTATTGTCCCGATGGGGTACACTCTCTGCCCCGTGTAGGTTGTCAATATAATCTCCGTATCCTGTAGGGGAATATATTGGAATAACCTTCTGTAATCTTTCTTATTCATGACCGACAATGCCGATCCAGTGTCCAATTCCATTTTTACTTGGACTCCTTCTATCTGAAGAGTAACCCAAATTGTCTGGAGGTCTACACCCTTACCAACGTTGAGTACCCTTAAGCTAGCCAGTTCAATACTGCTTAAGCCAGCCAGTCCATTACTGCTAGCGTCTGAATCGGAATCCTGTTCGGCCACCTTGTGTACCTTTGCGTATTTCCCTTGCGGTGGCTTCTTGTTGCTGGTCTTCTTCCCTGACCTGCATACTCTAGCTATATGTCCAAGCTTACCACATGTTCTGCATTCTTGGTTTTTAAACCAACACTGGTTCTGATCATGCGTTGTCTTTCCACAACGATAACATTTGCCAGAACTCACACCCAATTTGTGTGCACTGAGCTTCGGTGACCGTAGCTGCATTACTGCCGTGCCTCTCGCTGTGGCTTCGTGTGCTGCTGCCATAGTGACCGCCTTCTCAAGCGTCAGCTCATTCTCCTCGAGCAGTCGCTTTTGTGTATCCTGTTTAAATAAACCACACACAAATTTGTCTCGTAGTGCATCTGTCAGTCCCGTTCCAAACTGGCAATATTTCGCTAATTTACGCAATTCCAGCAAATATTCAGCATTGCTTTCATGCTGTAGCTGCCTTCTGTCGTAAAATTTAAATCGTTCCGCTAGCATCAGCGGCGTGGGGTTTAGATGATCTTTCAGGACAGTAACAATCTCATCGAACGTCTTATCCACCGGTTCATCTGGTGATAACAGGTGTTTCAATTGCCCGCATGTCTTCGCACCCATTAAATTTAATAATGTTAGTGCTTTATCAGCCTCACGAATTTTATTGGCCTTACAATAATTTATAACTCGTTCAACATATATGGCCCAATCTTCGATGTCACTATCAAAGTTGCTAATATTCCCGTGTTTAGGCATTGTAGTACTTTATCAGATTTGCAATTTCTCAGATTTTTTTTTTTTTACTGCTATCCAAGATGGCGGCTTCCCGCTCTTGCCGTCGTCCTCCGCCCACAAAATGGCGGTTTTCCCGCGCTTGGCGGTCTTCACCCGCCCCCGACGCCGTCTCCCTTCAGCCCCGAGTGATACCCTTATCTCCGCCGCGATCGATGGCCCGCGCTTTTCACCGCGGCTCTCGCGCCTTCAGTGTCTGCCGACGCTGCGCCTTTCAGCCCGAGTGCGGCCCTTATCAGGGATTGCGATCGATCGCCCTTGTTCCTCCGACTTCACCAGCCCTGTCTTTGCAGCCAACGCTGCTCGGCTTACCCACCACCGAGGTTGAAAAAGAAGCTGCAGGATGTCTTCTGTCCTCCAGTTTTCAGTCGCTGATGGAGGCTTCAGGGTCCTAATGCCTGTCGCTTCCAGTGGGGTGTTGCGGTTTGAAACCTCTCTTCAATGTCCTGTCTGTGGATGAAGCCGTCGTGGAATAACTGCCGCAGGGTAAGAATCTGACTCGTCGCCACTGTTAAGTCTGTGAGTTATCTAGTTAATTAAGACACAGACTAATGAGTAACAATAAAACAGGTCTTTACTGGTTGGAGGTAGGGACTATACTGAATACAAGATTACTGCACAGTGGTTGTATACCGGTGTGTTCACCCCCGGTATTACATCTACAGCAGCCTGAGAAAGTAGTACATCTCTTAAGGTGGAATAGGTTACATACACAACACGCGGCAACTTGCTGCAAGTAGAACATTGAATTGACACTATCCGCCTAGCATCTGGGACCTATGTGAATAGAGCAAGCAACTACGTAATCCTTTAACGAATCGGATTCAAGAATTGTTACAGGACAGCGCAGAGGCTGATCTAGGCAGTGTAAGTTGGAATAGTGAAATCAGTATCAAATCAGGTACAGAAAACGAAATAATGACAGGGAACAAAATATTGTATTAAGAGCGAATGAACAGAAAAAGTTAAAAACTATAATGGCCCAGAATTTGTGGTCTGGATGACGGTGAACTGGCAAAATTCGCCGTCATGCCGCCTTTGAAACTGACAGTTTCGTGATTTGGTGCATGAGCAGGTGCATGCAGGAATCCTGAATTTGCGGTCTGTCACTGACAGCTCCGACACAGTCTGTGCTGTGCCCACCACCCCCACAGAGATGGCAATCTGCGTAATCAGCCAAATCAGGGAAACAGCCAAAAACGTTGGCTTTTCCGCATTAAGTACGCTGCTAAATTCCCCACTAAAAGCTGGATCAAAAGAGATTAGGTGTAACTGGGGTTTTACCAGCGGTATCACGTCTAAACAAATGTTAAGGGTCTGGCAAACTAATTCTAATTTTGTGCAGTGTGAAATTTGTCAATTTTAATAAAAATAAAATATTTTAAGAAAGTTTTCAGAAATGTTTTTTTAATTATTTTTAAAATGTTTGTCCATCTTTATTTCAGGTTTCCATTTTCCCCATTTGAGTGCCCCATTATTTTGGTCTCTAATATTTTTAAAAATTAGAATTTTAAGAGCTTACTCACTTCCTTGTATGTTGTCTCTGAGAATTTGTCCTTTTGATTGGCTGCTTAGATAACCTCTTGACGTCATACCAGTTCACACATGGGAGTCCCCACTAACCTTCGTTGATTTGAATTGAATTTCAAATAAATCGATGTTCTCGACACAGGGATTGCGAGATCCTTGGGCAAAGCATACTTTGGGGCGAGCTACGAATGCCTTCACTTCACCGCTGACCCCAAATTCCAGGCCAACATCAAAGTTACATCAAATAATCAAATGGGTTTCAGTTTCGTTGCAATATTTACAATGAATAACTAAATGGGAATCAATTTTATTACAATATTTACATTAAATATCTATAAGGAATCAGTTTAATTACATTATTTAAAGTTATTAACGATGTGGAATTAGATTTATTACACATTTTGGATTAAATAACTATATGGGAATCATTTTCTTTACAATAGTTACATTAAATAACTATGTGGGAATCAGTTTGATTAGAATAATTACTTTAAATAACTATATGGATACCAGGTTGATTAGAATATTTGCATTACATAACTATGTGGAATCAGCTTTATTACACTTTTTACGTTAAATAACTATATGGGCATCAGTTTCCTTACAATATTTACATTAAATAATTAAATGGGAATCGATTTCGTTACAATATTTACATTAAATAACTATAGGGAAGCTGTTTCATTTCAATATTTAAATATTGGAATCATCTTCCTGGAGGGTGCTCACACCATTCCCGAAATTCCCAGTGTCCCCTCACCCTATGGAAGCCAACCATTTCTTTCCCTCCCAGGCTGAGGAATCTCAGGGATTCTCTCTGTAGCTCTCTCTCTCTCTCTTACACATGCACACACACTCGCTGTTTAAAAATTACTCAATATAGCCTTCAGCTTAAAGCTTTTGAAATTTGTCCTCTCGCTATTCTTCATATCATTTTGTAAAATCTACTGAGCAGAAACACTGCTAAAAGCTGCAGAAAAATATTCCATCCAGTTACCTGACTGAACGGTATTGATGCAAGTTGTGAAATTGGGTTCACTGAGCTTGTGCAAACCACACAATCTGCATTCAGTAAACAGAATCAAAGCTCTGGGCAACAATAGCAGCTCAAAGTCCAAGCTTTTGGGACAGGCTGAGGCCTTGAAATAAAATCTTTAATGGAAGCATTTAAAGACACAATGGATAAATTTAAATATGTTATTGCGAACTATGTTTTATTTTCATGGTGAACATTGGGTGTAGCCAGAGAGCCAGCCAATAGGAAAGAAGAGTTAAACCTAGGGTCTGAGCATTGATAATAGATTTTGCGTCTAAGAAATGAGAATCAATATAGAGCTGTTGAAAGCTCATTTGTCCCACTGACCTCGAGTGTTAACCTCAGGACCATTGCTGTTTACCTGGACTATAAGGGAGGACAGGTGACCTTTTACAAAGAGATAATATGTACAATCTCTACACTTTCACTGACACATGCACTGAGAATCTGTTTCCTGGGCGAATATTGCACATCTCACACGATAACTTCAAGACACAGCAGGAAACAGCTCTGGGAAAAGGGCTTGGCAATAAATGGTGGGCTTAGAGTGTTTGGGTGGTGAATTGTAAGTGTTCCTTGCGCTGAGCACTTGGGCTGTGATCATGGACTGAGACATGTGTTACTGTGCACGGTGATGAGATCCCAATGTGAGCTCCTGGCTGCTCGGACCAGCTGTCCAATCTGGAACTCTTCACTCCTGGTCATTCCACCGTGAGAGGCCCTGCTGCTCTTTGTGAATCCGGGGTCCATGTTACAAAATCCAGCAGTGCCGCTCACCATCAGGAAACCGGAGTAACAGGATCCCGGAGTCACATTGCACTTTTCACATGCACAGGGGCAAGCAGTAGTAAAAATATATATAATACACAACTGTTTTATATAAATGGCCAAAATTGCTTCTGGACGTGCTGAAGCAACAAGGGGTCGCTGATTTACACATAATGGTTGTAATAAGAGAAGAATGGATCACCATAGGAACTTCCACAACCTGGCTCCAGACTAGCTGATGATGTCCATAACCTGGCTCCAGACCAGATGAAGATCTCCGTAACCTGGCTCCAGACCAGCTGAAGATCTCCATAACCTGGCTCCAGACCAGATGAAGATCTCCGTAACCTGGCTCCAGACCAGATGAAGATCTCCGTAACCTGGCTCCAGACCAGATGAAGATCTCCATAACCTGGCTCCAGACCAGATGACGATCTCCGTAACCTGGCTCCAGACCAGATGAAGATCTCCGTAACCTGGCTCCAGACCAGATGAAGATCTCCATAACCTGGCTCCAGACCAGATGAAGATCTCCATAACCTGGCTCCAGACCAGATGAAGATCTCCATAACCTGGCTCCAGACCAGTTGAAGATCTCCATAACCTGGCTCCAGACCAGTTGAAGATCTACGTAACCTGGCTCCAGACCAGGTGAAGATCTCCATAACCTGGCTCCAGACCAGTTGAAGATCTCCATAACCTGCCTCCAGACCAGTTGAAGATCTACGTAACCTGGCTCCAGGCCAGGTGAAGATCTCCATAACCTGGCTCCAGACCAGTTGAAGATCTCCATAACCTGGCTCCAGACCAGTTGAAGATCGCCATAACCTGGCTCCAGACCAGCTGAAGATCTTCATAACCTGGCTCCAGACCAGCTGAAGATCTCCATAACCAGGCTCCAGACCAGATGTTATATCACAACCCGAGGGCACTGAAATATCTTGAAGACCACCACAAGTCTGAGCCAACAATGGGTAGAAGTAAAACTTTCATTAAGATATTATTCTGGGACAGGCCTTTGTTTTCAGGTAAAGGAGCCCAGTTTGGAGTTCTTATTGTTGTTAATACAATTCTAAATCCTGCTTCAATTGTATATATTGTTTAAATCTAATGTGGTAAATTTCTGCTATAAAATAAATCATTCGATTGTTTATAAAGCCAAGGATTATGCCTGAAATTTAAAAGAGCCACTGAGTAAAATTTAAAGGAGCAGAGTTTCTGCTTGTTTTATCAGTGCAATCCGGGTGAAATTAGCCGAACCAGTGCAAAAGATGTGGAAATTGAAGCGTGAGTTATGTCAGCATAAACAGAGATTCCGTGATCTTTAACGCTGGTTTGAAAGTCATTTTGCTGGATGCTGGCTCCGCCCACAGAACTGGGCTCACCACCAGATGGAAATAATGAGACTGGCAAGTTTCCACCCTTTGCGTCCGTTCCAGGAGTGTCTTCGAATTGAGCTTTTTTCAGGCGCTCAGGCACCAGTCAGCACTGTATAAATGTTTATAAAGTTAAAAAAACGGATTTACTGAGAAACTGACCAATGTACAACAATAAAACTACTCAATGGTTCAGTATCGTTTCTTAAATCATTTTCATTGCATTTATATTCAGAGGTGGGAGTGACTCACTTACACATCAAAGTCAGTTCCCAGCTCCATGATTCAATTGTATTTTCCCCTGATTCCTTTGTTTCAGGGGTGAAAGGCTGTTCCTGGTTTGGACCACAGCGCCCAAGTGGTATAAAATTGCCACTAATCTCACTCTAGAAGGCCACTTTGACCCAGTTGGTGGCACTCTTGCCTTGGAAGCAGACTTTGGGTGCATAGACTTCCTGGGCTGGTGCGTATCTCAAGCGGTTTACCAGGCCGAGGGTGGGGGGAGGGGTCTGGAATTGGGACTGGACCTGGAGCCATCCTAAGGTCTTTCACAGGGTCGCAAAAGGTGATATATAAATTCAAGTTTTTTCCTTCTCAAAAATGTCTGCTTTGTTAGACACTGTCTGCAATCTTTTAGCAAATGTAACATCAATTTCAGAGACTACTAGTGGCTAGAGGAATGGTGCGAGGGGGAGGGATTCAAGTTCCTGGGACATTGGAGCCGGATCTGGGGGAGGTGGGAGCAGTTCAAACCGAACGGTTTGCACCTGGGCAGGGCCGGGACCGATGTCCTAGGGGAAGTGTTGCTAGTGATCTGGGGGAGGGTTTAAACTAAAATGGCAGGTGGTTGGGAACATGAGCAGGGAGACAGAGGGAAGGGAAACAAGGATAACAGCAAAAGATAGGAAGGAGAAAAACAAAAGTGGCTGTCAGAAAAATCAACAGTTTCAATCAAACATGGCCACAGTAAATAATAATTCTAATCGGTCTAAGAGCATTAAAAAAATACAAGCCTGAAGGCCTTGTGTCTTAATGCGAGGAGCATCCGTAATAAGGTGGATGAATTAGCTGTGCAAATAGAGGTAAACGGATATGATTTGATTGGGATTACGGAAACATGGCCCCAGGGTGGCCAAGGCTGGGAATTCAACATCCAGGGGTATTGAATATTCAGGAAAGATAGGCAAAAAGGAAAGGGAGGTGGGGTAGCATTGCTGGTTAGAGAAGGGATTAACACAATTGTAAGGAAGGATATTAGCTCTGATGATGTGGAATCTGTATGGGTAGAGCTGAGAAATACCAAGGGGCAGAAAACGTTAGAGGGAGTGGTATATAGACCTGCAAACAGTAATGCAGAGGTTGGGGATGGCATTAAAAGGGAAATTAGAGAAGCGTGCAATAAGAGCACAGCAGTCATCATGGGTGACTTTAATCTACATATAGATTGGGCTAAACAAATTAGTAACAATACTGTGGAGGAGGAATTCCTGGAGTGTTTACGGGATGGTTTCCTGGACCAATATGTCGAGGAACCAGCCAGAGATCAGGCCATCTTAGACTGGGTATTATTTAATGAGAAAGGATTCATTAGCAATCTTGTTGTACGAGGCCCCTTGCGTCTGAGCGATCATAATATGATCAAATTCTTCATTAAGATAGAGAATGAAGTAGTCGACTCAGAGACTAGGGTCCTGAATTTAAATAAAGGAAACTATGATGGTCTGAGGCGTGAGTTGGGTAGGATTGATTGGGGAATGTCACTCGAAGGGTTGACGGTGGATATGCAATGGCAAATATTCAAAGACCACATGGATGAACTACAGAATTTGTTCATCCCAGTTCGGCAAAAAATAAAACAAGAAAGGTGACTCAACCGTGGCTAAAAAGGAAAATTAGGGATAGCATAAGAGCCAAGGAGAGGACATATAAGTTGGCCAGAAAAAGCATTAACCTGAGGATTGGGAGCAATTTAGGATTCAACAAAGGAGGACAAAGAGATTAATAAAGAAGGGGAAAATTGAATATGAGAGTAACCTTGCAGAGAACATAAAAACTGACTGTAAAAGCTTTCATAGATCTGTGAAGAGAAAAAGATTGGTGAAGGAAAGCATGGGTCACTTGCAGTCAGAATCAGGGGAATTTATTATGGGGAACACAGAAATGGCAGACCAATTAAATACATATTTTGGTTCTGTCTTCACAAAGGAGGACACAAATAACCTCCCACAGATGTTGGGGAACATAGGATCTAATGAAAGAGAGGAACTGAAAGAAATCAGTATTTGTAGGGAAATGGTGTTAGGGAGATTGATGGGATTCAAGGTGGATAAGTCCCCAGGGCTTGATAATCTACATCCTCGGGTACTTAAGGAAGTGGCCCTGGAAATAGTAAATGCATTGCTGATCATCTTCCAACATTCGATGGAGTCTGGAACAGTTCCCATGGATTTGATGGTAGCTAATGTTACCCCACTATTCAAAAAAGGTGGTAGAGAGAAAACGGGGAATTATAGACCGGTAAGCCTGACATCTGTAGTGGGGAAAATGCTAGAGTCCATTATAAAAGATGTAATAGCAGAGCACTTGGAAAACAGTGACAGGATCGGACAAAGTCAACATGGATTTACAAAAGGTAAATCATGCTTAACTAATCTACTGGAATTTTTTGAGGATGTAATTGGTTAAATAGATAAGGGAGAACCAGTGGGTGTGTAAATTTAAGGCACATGGGATTAGGGGCAAGGCATTGACTTGGATAAAGAACTGGTTGGCAGACAGAAAGCAAAGACTTGGAATAAACGGTTATATTTCCGAGTGGCAGGCAGTGACTAGTGGGGTACCGCAGGGATTGGTCCTTGGACCCAAGCTATTCATAATATATATTAATGATCTAGACGAGGGAACAAGATGTAACATCTCCAAATTTGCAGATGACACAAAGCTGGGTGTGCATGTGTGCTGTGAGGAGGATGCCGAGAAAGTCATGGATGATTTGGACAGGCTGCTGATTGGGTAAAAGCATGGCAGATGCAATATAACGTGGATAAATGTGAGCTTATCCACTTTGGTAGCATAAACATGAAGGCAGATTATTATCTGAATGGCAATAGATTGGGAGAAGGAGAACTGCAACGAGACCTGGTGTCCTTTTGCACCAGTCGCTGAAGGTAAGCATGCAGGTGCAGCAGGCGGGTAAGAAGGCAAATGGTATGTTGTGCTTAGTAGCGAGAGGGTTTGAGTACAGGAACAAGGATGTCTTGCTGCAGTTGTACAGGGCCTTGGTGAGACCACATCGTGAGTATTGTGTGCAGTTTTGGTCGCCTTATCTGAGGAAGGATGTTCTTGCCATGGAAGGAGTTCAGCAAAGATTCACCAGCTGATACCTGGAATGGCAGGAATGACGTACAAGGAGAGATTAGGATGATTGGGCTTGTACTCACTTGAGTTTAGAAGAATGAGAGGGGGTCTCATTGAAACTTATAAATGTCTGACAGGATTGGACAGACTAGATGCAGGAAAGATGTTCCCGAAGGTCGGGGAGTCCAGAACCAGGGGTCCCAGTCTAAGGATAAGGGGTAGGCCATTTAGGACAGAAATGAGCAGGAATTTCTTCACCCAGTATGATTTGGACAGGTTGAGTTACTGGGCAGATGCATGGCAGATGCAGTATAATGTTGATAAATGCGAGGCTATCCACTTTGGTGGCAAAAACAGGAAGACGGATTATTATCTGAATGGCAATAGATTGGGAAAAGGGGAAGTGCAATGAGGCCTGGGTGTCGTTGTGCACCAGTCGCTGAAGGTAAGCATGCAGGTGCAGCAGGCGGTTAAGAAGGCAAATGGTATGTTGACCTTCATAGCGAGAGGATTCGAATACAAGTGCAAGAATGTCTTGCTGCAGTTTTACAGGGCCTTCGTGAGTCCACACCTTGAGTATTGTGTGCAGTTTTAGTCGCCTTATCTGAGGAAGGATGTTCTTGCCATGGAGGGAGTGCAGCGAAGATTCACCGGACTGATACCTGGGATGGCAGGAATGATGTATGAAGAGAGATTGGGTCGATTGGGCTTAGATTTGCTGGTGTTTAGAAGAATGAGAGGGGATCTCATTGAAACTTATAAAATTCTAACAGGACTAGACAGACTAGAAGCAGGAAGGATATTCCCAATATCGGGGGAGTCCAGAACCAGGCATCACAATCTATTGATAAGGGGTAAGCCATTTAGGACTGAGATGAGGAGGAATTTCTGCACCCAGAGAGTGGTGAACCTGTGGAATTCTCTACCACAGAAGGCAGTTGAGGCCAATTCATTAAATACATTCAAGAAGGAGTTGGATATATTTCTTAAGGCTAAAGGGATCCAGGTGTATGGGGAGAAAGCAGGGACCGGGTACTGAAATTGGATGATCACCATGATCGTATTGAATGGTGGAGCAGGCTCGAAGGGCCGAATGGCCTACTCCTGCTCCTATCTTCTATGTTTCTATAGTAGTGCAATGCCTTGACCATTGTCATCGGCTTCCTCACCTTTATATCTGCTTTTTCCAACCGCACTTCATTCATGTCCCCACTTTCAAAACCTTACTTTGACATTGGAGATGCAACCACCAGCTGATCTCTTGTGGTTCACAGCTGCCATGAGGCAAAGCCCATTTCATTTCCAGGGGGCTCCTGCTGCAAGGCATCAGCCATCCCCTCTGAACATGCTGCCACTGAAGGAACTATACAGACAAGTAAGATGATGGACATTAAAGATGATGGACATTAAATAATGAAGAGTGTAGTCGCCAAAACTGGCATGGTGGAAGTAGAGTCATAGAGTCATAGAGTTATACAGCACAGAAAGAGGCCATTCGGCCCATCGCATCTGCGCCGGCCATCAAGCCCTATCTAATCTTAACCCATTTTCCAGCATTTGGTCCGTAGCCTTGTATGCTATGGCATTTCAAGTGCTCATCCAAATGCTTCTTGAATGTTGTGAGGGTTCCTGCCTCCACCACCCTTTCAGGCAGTGAGTTCCAGATTGCAACCACCCTCTGGGTGAAAACGTTTTTCCTCAAATCCCCTCTAAACATCCTGCCTCTTACCTTGACACTATGCCCCCTGGTTATTGACCCCTCTACTAAGGGGAAAAGTTCCTTTCTATCCACCCTATCTATGCCCCTCATAATTTTGTACACCTCAATCAGGTCCCCCCCTCAGCCTTCTCTGCTCTAAGGAAAACAACCCCAGCCTGTCCAGTCTCTCTTCATAGCTGAAGAGCTCCAGCCCAGGTAACATCCTGGTAAATCTCCTCTGCACCCTCTCCAAAGCAATCACATCCTTCCTATAGTGTGGCAACCAGAATAATATTAGTTTTACAAAAGTATTATGTGCATTGGACATCCTGGGGAGATTTATGTTGGACATCTTGGGGAGTTAAGGGTTAAAATCGAACTTCTTTGCATCTTGGAACAACAGTTCTTTCAAGATATACAGAACGGCGTTGAAGCTTTGTGTGAGGAATGCAGAGTGGAAAGATGTGTGAGTGGATCCCTGAGTAACATAGTTCACCAGGGCATCATTCCTGAAAGGAATTCAATTTGGTATCGATGTACATTCTATTAAAAGTCGAGAAAGTGTAGGTGAGAAGTAGTGATTGATGGTTTCCTCCAGAGATTTTTGTTTATTTGCCTACAGAATGAACAATGTATTTGATAGCCTGGCAACTACCTGATATTGGGACCATGCAGGGGTGCTGAGACTGGACTCCGATCTTTTGATCAGATAATTTAAATGCCCAGGAATGACTTGTACCTCATGTCAAGTGTGGTATGATATTGGGATACCGGTCTGTGTGAAAACGTGGTATATTGTGCAAGAGGCAACTTGCATGGGGTAATGCAATTAGAAATAATAAGTGGTGGATATGTTGGACATCCTGGAGAGCTGTATGTTGGACATCTTGGGGAGTTAATGGTTAATAGTCGAGCTTCTTTCTAACTTTGAACAACAGTTCATCTAAGATATACAGGGTGACTTTGAAGTATCATGCGAGGGATGCATAGTTTGTCTTCTGATACAGAAAGTGTTTGTTTAAGTAAAAACGTGACAGTAATGAAGTCCGCCATGAGTGATTAAATCCACCTTTAGGGGCTCGGTTAATAAACAAAGGCAGAGGTATCCATTAGCTCTAGTATTCAAAAATAACCGTGTGGTAAACCACTGTTATTGTTGTTCACCGCTGTTGTTGTTGTTGCACACTGTTGTATCTATGCATGCCTCAGCTGGCTCCGCCCCTGGCTCCACCCACATGCCCAGGTATAAAGGTGACTGCTCTGCAGCCCCCTGCCTTCTTGGAAACCAGTCAACCACGATAGGCATGCTCTGCTCTTTGTTAATAAAAGCCTTTTAGTTACTCTCCTAACTCTCCGTCTTTTATGAGTAATTAATAGCGCATCAATTTTATTACCAAAAACAAAATGTCAGCACCAAATGCTGAGCAGCAGGCGCTGCAGCAAATGGCAGCACCAAACGCTGAGCAGCAGGCGCTGCTGCATGCCCTCAGACCAACATGCCTGGACCTAGACCCTCAAGAGGCGGGTTCATCTACCAAGTTCGCACAATGGCTGCGTTGCTTCGAAGCTTACCTGGAAGCCTCAGCCGTGACACTAGATGGAGACAAACTAAAAATCCTGGCCTCCAAGGTGCGCCACCAAGTCTACATGCTCATCCAGGACGCGACTACCTACGCGATGGCTATTGATCTGCTAAAAGGACAATACACACACCCGGTAAATACGGTTTTTGCCAGACTCCTCCTGAGATCCCGCAAACAGCAGTCTGGGGAATCGGTGGAGGCATTCCTACGGGCACAACAGATACACGGCCGAGCCTGCGATTCTAAAGACGTATCGGCCGCGACACACACGGAGGGACTTATCCGAGATGCTTTCGTTGCAGGCCTCAAGTCCGACTACTCCCAGCAGAGACTGCTGGAGAAGGGCGAAATCGCCCTGAAGAAGGCAGTGTCCCTCGCGCTCTCGCTAGAAGCGGCCCACCGGAATATGGACGCATTCTCCCCTAACCGCTCTGCACCGTGAACGCCGCAACCTTGGGTCATGGGACCGCCACCCCCAGCACCAACTGCTGCAGCGATGTCCAAGGGCCCGAAATGTTACTTATGTGGCCAGGCAAAACACCCCAGAACACGCTGCCCAGCGAAAAACGCTACCTGCTCTAGCTGCGGGAAGAAAGGACACTACGTCAGCGCCTGCAAAGGTAAAACCGCTAATGCCAGCAGCGCCGCGTGTGAACCGTGGGGGCAGCCATCTTGTCCACCATCTTGGACACCTCCAGCCGCGTGGGGATCGGGATCATGGGCGCAGCCATTTTGTCTGCCATCTTGGACGCCTCCAACTCCAATTGCGGGTGACCCAGACTCAACCACAGCCTCGTCTGACGACCACAGCAACTCGCTCGACCATACGCTGGCCTCCGTGACGCTGGACCAATCTATCCCTCACCAACTGTCCAGGTCCATGATGGACATTACGGTAAACGGCCGCGCCACTACCTGCCTTTTCGACAGCGGGAGCTTGGAGAGCTTTATCCACCCCGACACAGTGCGCAGTTACTCTCTCCCGGTCCGGCCAATGCGCCATCAGATCTCTATGGCTTCCAAATCCCATTCAGCAGACGTCGGTGGCTACTGTGTAGTGACACTTTCAGTAAGGGGCACAGAATACAAAAATTTTGAACTTCTTGTCCTGCCCCATCTCTGCGCTGCCGTTCTACTGGGGTTGGATTTTCAGTGCCACCTTAAAGTGTCACATTAGCGTACGGCGGACCACTCCCCCCACTCACAGTCTGGAGCCAGCAGCTTTTAAATCACCCGCCGCGCACCATTTGCAGCCTCTCCACGCTTAAAGTCTCTCGCCCGCCCTTGTTCACTAACTTCACCCACGACTGTAAGCCCATTGCTACCAAAAGCAGGCGGTACAGTGCCGGGGATAGGAGCTTCATTAAATCCGAAGTAGCAAGACTCCTGAAGGAAGGGATTATTGAGGGTAGCACTAGCCCATGGCGAGCACAAGTGGTGGTAGTGAAGACTGGCGAAAAACAGCGCCTAGTTATTGACTACAGCCAGGCGATCAATCGCTACACCCAGTTAGATGCATACCCACTCCCCCGCATATCTGACATGGTCAATCGGATAGCACAATACCGGGTGTTCTCGACGATTGATCTGAAGTCGGCATACCACCAGCTCTCCATCAGGGCTGAGGACCGCCAGTACACTGCTTTTGAAGCTGACGGTCGTCTCTACCACTGCCGCCGAGTCCCCTTCGGCGTCACCAACGGGGTTTCGGTCTTCCAAAGGGAGATGGACCGAATGGTTGACCAGAACGCGCTGCAGGCCACCTTCCCCTATCTAGACAACGTCACCATCTGCGGCCACGACCAGCAGGACCATGACGTTAACCTAGAGAAATTCCTCCGTACGGCCCAGCGGCTGAATCTAACATACAACAAGGACAAATGTATGTTTCGCACCACGCGCCTCGCCATTCTTGGCTGCGTAGTGGAGAACGGAGTCATCGGTTCCGACCCTGACAGAATGCGTGCCCTTATGGAGCTCCCCCTCCCCCACTGCCAAAAGGCACTGAAGAGATGCCTAGGGTTTTTCTCTTACTTTGCTCAGTGGGTGCCCAACTATGCGGACAAAGCCAGACCCCTCATCAAGTCCACCTCCTTCCCACTGACAGCAGAGGCATGTGCAGCCTTCACTCTCATAAAAAGAGATATTGCGAAGGCCAAAATGCACGAAGTGGATGAGTCCATCCCTTTCCAAGTGGAGAGCAACGCATCCGACTTCGCCCTAGCTGCAACCCTTAATCAGGCAGGTAGACCCGTGGCCTTTTTCTCAAGGACCCTCCAGGGCCCCGAGATTCGACACTCCTCTGTCGAAAAGGAGGCCCAGGCCATTGTGGAAGCGGTGCGACATTGGAGGCATTACCTGGCCGGAAAACGATTTACCCTGCTCAATGACCAGTGTTCAGTAGCTTTTATGTTTAACAATAAGCAGAGGGGCAAAATCAAGAACGACAAGCTCTTGAAGTGGAGAATTGAACTCTCCACCTACAATTACGATAACTTGTACCAGCCCGGGAAACTCAATGAGCCCCCTGATGCCCTATCATGTGGTACATGCGCCAATGCGCAGGTTGTTAGACTGCAGACCCTCCACAATGACCTCTGCCACCCGGGGGTCACTAGGTTCTTCCATTTCATCAAATCCCGTAACCTGCCCTACTCCAACGAGGAGGTCAGGACCATGACCAGGAACTGCCAAATCTGTGCCGAGTGCAAACCGCATTTTTATAGGCCAGACAGAACAAGCCTGATTAAGGCCACTCGCCCCTTTGAGCACCTGAGCGTCGATTTTAAAGGGCCCCTCCCCTCCTCTGACCGCAACGTGTACTTCCTCAACATAATTGATGAGTACTCCCGTTTCCCGTTTGCCATCCCTTGCCCAGACATGACCAGTACCACGGTCATTAAATGTCTGAATGAACTTTTCGCCTTGTTCGGCTTCCCTAGCTATATCCATAGCGACCGGGGCTCATCCTTTATGAGCGACGAACTCCATCAGTACCTGCTCACGAGAGGTATTGCTACAAGCAGAACCACCAGCTACAACCCCCAGGGGAACGGCCAGGTGGAAAGAGAGAACGCGACGGTTTGGAAGGCCGTCCTCTTTAACTTAAAATCTAAGGGCCTTCCGACCTCTCGCTGGCAGGAGGTCCTCCCTGTGGTGCTCCACTCCATTCAGTCACTGCTTTGTACGGCCACCAATGCCACACCCCATGAAAAAATGTTCACTTTCCCCAGGAAGTCCACATCGGGGACCTCACTACCAACATGGCTGACGTCTCCAGGACCCGTCCTACTGCGGAAGCACGTGAGGTCCCATAAAACGGACCCCCTGGTCGAGCGGGTGAGCCTCCTCCACGCCAACTCCCAGTATGCTTACGTGGCGTACCCGGACGGGCGGGAGGACACAGTCTCCATACGAGACCTCGCACCTTCGGGTGCCCCTGAAACACTATCTTTGCCATCCACCACTACCCACAACCCAACCCCTGTAGACGGAATGCCGCAGCCCCAGGACCCGTCATTGACCACCCAACCACTCAATGAGACGCCAGATTCAACGTTGGATGCTGCACCATCACCGCCGCCACCACGATGATCAGGACGGCATACAAGGCCACCTGATAGACTTACTTACACGAACCTTTAGTACACTTCACCCCGCCGGACTCAATTTTAAACAAGGGGTGAATGTGGTAAACCACTCTTATTGTTGTTCACCGTTGTTGTTGTTGTTGCACACTGTTGTATCTATGCATGCCTCAGCTGGCTCTGCCCCTGGCTCCACCCACATGCCCAGGTATAAAGGTGACTGCTCTGCAGCCCCCTGCCTTCTTGGAAACCAGTCAACCACGAGAGGCATGCTCTGTTCTTTGTTAATAAAAGCCTTTTAGTTACTCTCCTAACTCTCCGTCTTTTATGAGTAATTAATAGCGCATCAAACTGTTAATAAAGCCTGTTCTTCTCTAAGACTAAGAACATTTAAATCAGGAAGTCTTGTTTGAGGGAAATAGCTTTTGAATAAGCAACTACGACTCTACATGAATAGACTGTTTTTAAAGGATTTGGGAACAGAAACATCATGAGGTCTTATCTATGACATGCACATATGACGTAGACAAATGCAGTGTATAAAGGAGCACGGCTTTCAGTAGTTCTTCTCGAAAGTCACAGAAAACGAAAAGCTGCTCTCTCTATATACAGTTAAGAAGAAGAAGAAGAAGACCGATCACTGCGCTTTCTATCAATCAAGTCTGTTCCGTCTACTCCACCATCAACTGTCTCTTGGTAATTCAAAACGTGTTGTTGTGAACCATAGAAGGACGGAAGTTGAATGCTAACATTTATCACTAAAATGATTTGTTGCCATAGATTAGTGAGAGTGGTCCAATTGGAGAAATAACATGGGCTTCCGACATGGTGCTGATGTTAAAGAGTCAAACGTGAGAATGTGATTTAGATCAAACTGTTTTCACGGGGGTCACTAGAATGTTACGACTGTTAATGCCTAGGGTTTGGAAGTTATTCAGGTGAAGTTGCTTCTAATCTGCTGTTGTGCATGACCAGGCTCCCAGGCTTGTTTACCAAGCTCAGAAATCTACTCGTGCTCTGTAACATCTGTCTACTGACCATGATTTCATGGGGCATCAGCCAGGATCTCTTCGGAATCACTGGGGTGTTTGCAGCATTGCGTTACATGCAGCAGATCTCTTTGTTGAAGGAGATTATGATGACCGATACCGCAGGCTATCCAAGCACCTGAAACTTGTTTTACCTGTGGACGAAGCAGGAATTCTCCTCTGAGTCGCACACAGATTCCTTGGATTTCCCCTGCCTTCGGCTCCTCCCTTCCCTGACCACATTCTCCGTCCATCCACTTACCTTGTGCTCGGAAGCGGTTCCTTGAAGGTCCCACGCTGCATCCTTCTGCCACATGGTTTTACCGGCCTGGCAGCAGCTTGTCACCGATTTCCCAGCAGTTTTCGGGAGGTAACACAACAGGTGGCGGAGTAATTATTCCGGACCGTTAAAATCAGCGGAACCTGCGCACTGATTCTCCCAAACAAGCGCGCTACTCAATCTTCCACCCTAGAGTTAACATAAAGTCACTAAGAGACATAATTTCCGTTGCTGCTCTGGCCCAAACATTACTCGCTCTGTCTTTTGTGTACAGCATTTCAGATCTGCAGTCAGAACTAAAGACAATGGCCCAGAAATTCGGGTCGGGGGCTTCCCGTGGGTGTAAGCCCCCGACCTGCACTTACATACCGCGCCGGCCATTGAGCTGTGGGTCCGGGTGGGATTCCGATCCTAGGCCTCCTCCAACTGCCGGTGCGCAGTGCTTGCGTATCCCAGGGGTGCAGTTAGTTCCATGCATCCCTTGGGATCACGTGGGCCATGGATAGCCAATGGTAGCAGGGGATGATTCATTCATAAGTTTTACAGGAAGACCTGTCGAACCTATAAATGCTATAAGCCCCAAAACATCACTAAATCTCCAAATAATTTTTTTTAAATCACATTTTTAAAATGAACTATAAATTGCATGAAATAACTATTTTAAACAATAATTTAAATTTTTGAAGAAAATAAATTTATTTTCTAACGGGGCTAAAAATAATCTTACCTTCCTTTAAAGTATTTATAAATTATAAACCTGTGTAAAAAATGTTTAAATTTAAATTAATTCACTACTTACGACTTGCGACTGCTTTTTAAATGTCTAACTTCTGGAGACTTACCTTCCCGGGAAAACCTTCAAAAAAAACGTAAGTTCAATGCGCACGCACTGCCTCGCCGGCACATGCATTCCACCTCTTACCCTTTCTTTCACGGGAACGGAAGTGCCGGTTTCCCACACATGCGCAGTGCATGCACGAAACCGGCACTTGCATTGGGCTTACGGGTGAGTACCTCATGCATACTCACCCGTGGAGACCCGTATTTCTGGGCCATTGGCCCAGATATTCCGTTCCTACGGGTGGGTATGCACTGTGTACCCACACGTAGAGACATCAGAAATGCCAGCTTCAGGCATGCACAGCACATGCGCTGAAACCTGGCATTTCCGTTATATCAAGAATCCTCTTGACAGATTAAATGCCTGCCCTGGAGAAGGGCCTCTGCAGGCGGATAGTGCCGCTTTTTGGACCCACCGCTCGCAGAAAACCCTTAGAATTCTTACGCCTGGTAAAATCAGGTGTATGGCCTGCTTTTCTCAGGATAAGAGTTGAAAATAGTTTTTTTTAAATTCACTGATTTAACATTTAAAAATACTTTAAAAAAAGGTAAGTTTATTTTTAGCCCCGTAAAAAACTTTAATTATGTTTTTCAAAAATTTAAATTTGTGTTTAAAATTGTTAATTTATTGCAATTTCAAGTCATTTTAAAAATGTGATTTTTTAAAAGAAATTTATTTAAAGTTTTACTACCTTTTGGGGTGATCCCAATTCATATATTTGACAGGTCTTCCTGTCAAGTGTATGAAGGGAGATTCCCTTCTGTAATTGGCTCCCCATGGCCCACGTGATTCCAGGGACGCTGCGAACTGCCTGCGCCTCTGGGATACGTGGGCCCTGCATACTTGGAGTTTGGAGGGGCCCAGGAGCGGAAGTGTGTGCGTCCCGGGAGCCCTCAGGTAAGTTTGTAGATTTTTCCAGATCGCAGGCCTCCGCACGCAGGAGGCCTGTAATCGTAAAATATTGGCCATTAAATCCAGAGAAGTGATGTGTTCAATTAATCCGTTCAATTCACCAAAGTCAGAGGCCAACAGACTTCACAGTTTGTGATGCATTGTTTTAATATTTTTATATATTGGCTCCTTCCAATAGGAGAGAGTTTAATCGTTCTCCAATCCAAGACTTTAAATTACCCGATTGTTAAGGCATGTGCATTAATATTCAAAATACATTGTCCTCTTCAAAACACAACTAGTTACGTTTCTGGATCGTGAATTTCCAAATAAAGGCATGTACAAAGACCAATAAAATCCATAAATATTATATGATGTTTATTTTTTACACAGACGGAGAGGTCTGGAGTTAATGTCATCACTGCCATGAGAACAATGGAATTGTCCTAATGAAATTTCATGACCTTGTATGGCTAAGCATTTTAGAGTGTTTACTCAAATGACATTCAAATGTTCAAACTGGTCAATTACCCATTAATCTCTCTTTTACTTCTGCACAGTATCAGTTAATACTTCCAGAAATCTAACATTTCTGCATAGAAGTGGGGCTGCTCAGCTGTATACAACAGACTATACCATGTTCTGTGATTATCTGAATGTTCTTCAATCTCACCTGTAGCATGAGCCCCCTTAATATAAATTATATATATAGCATAAATTAAAGCAGATAGAGAACATTCTTGATGTAACTAAGATCTAGAGAAAACTAATCCATCAAAATGTGTGCATTTATTCCATCAAAATGCCTTGCATGAATCCATAATAAATATCCTCAGCTTCAGGAGTCATGTACCATGACAGCAGTAATGGAGATGTCGAAATATTTTGTTTGTAATGTATGATGACAATAATATTCTAGTGTCCTTACTCTTTGAACGGGCAAAGTCATTGCAAAATATCTCTGATCAGTAGCAGTGAATATGAATCTGTTTGTTCAAATGATTGTAATTAATGAGATTTATTGTGCAATGCTCGTGTGTCACTTGAGGTTTCTCTCATGTATAACTAAGAGCTTAGTTTGAAAGCAAAGACCTGCCTTTGCATAACAATTGCAGGCAATGTCGCTTCCCTCCGAATATGGGACAGCCGGTGATCATACAGGTAGAAAACGTTTACTATCCGATTCTTGCAATAGTTGGTGACCCTGGTAAGCCGCTTATAATCCTCCACCATTTCCGCCACCTCCATCATGACCCCACCAACAAAAGCATCTTCCCCTCCCCTCCCATTTCAGCATTCCGTAGGGACTGCTCACTCTGAGACACTCTAGTCCACTCCTCTATCACCCCCAGCAGCCCTTCTACTTTGACCGGCACCTTCCTGTGCAAGCACAGGAGATGCAACACCTGCCATTATACCTCCCCACTTCCCACTGTTCAGGGCCCCAAACACCCCTTCCAGGTGAAACAGCGATGTACTTGTACTTCTTGCAAACTAGTATACTGTATTCGCTGCTCACAATGTGGTCTCCTCTACATTGGGGAGACCAAACGCAGATTGGGTGACCGCTGTGCAGAACACCTCGGTTCAGTCCGTTAGCGTGATCCCGAGCTTCCGGTCACCTGTCATTTCAATTCACCGCTCCATTCCAACTCATACCTCACCGCCCTCGGTCTCTTACATTGTTCCATGGAAGCTCAGCGTAAGCTTGAGGAACAGCACCTCATGCTCCAATTAGGCACTTTACACACTTCTCGACTCAATATCGAGTTCAACAATTTCAGAATGCAACCTCGGCCCCTGATGTAAGCCCCCAAAGTGTGGACTAAGTGATATCCAAAGTCAACAACACTGGCTTGTTATAAGAAAGACAGACCCAATAATTGAAGTAAAAACGGTTTATTCAGGCCTGGGGAGCTATGGCTCTTGCGTCCCAACACAAGGCTCCAACTCCACCGAATCTCTTGAGGTTCACAGGTATACAAAAATTAAGGCCCTGCCCTAAAGGCGGGGATAAGCTTATTAGCATATACAGAATTATAGTTAAATTGTAATTGTAAAACCGTGACATTCCATTCTTCCAGTCGCTTACAAATCTCACATTTCGTTATCAGTTGGTCCTGTTACTTTCTCATGACCCAGGGGCCTCAACTTTATTACTTTACGATCGTCCATTTGCTGTTGTCAGATGGCTTGGTCTTTTTAAGTATTTCTCTAAGATAGTAGATCTTTCCAAAGCGGGCAATCCGCAGACTTTCTGTCTCTCTCTCTTAAATTATTTCTACAGAGCAAAAACACTTTAGTTAGTTAAAAGAATAGAACCCTGTTGAGCTCCACACTTAACAAACCCTTAAGTGCAAGGGTGTCGACTCGTGTGGCCGAACCCATATATCTCTCCCTCTTTCTAAGGGGTTGTTTTGACAGTTTTAATCTCTCAGCAGTTAACCCGTAGTCCTGATTAAACCTTATCTGGGTTTATACAACTTTTACAGACTTCTATTGTTCAACTCGGAGCACGAATTAACCTATTCCCTCCATTTTGTATATTGGTGTTACAGATGAATCCTGGTTTGTTTTACCTTATTAAATCCAATTTTTAATATCTTACTTCAGTCCCCCCTTTTGACCTTTGGACAATTGCTCCAAACAGGTCAACGTGTATTTCCACTTCCTGGTGTCTGCCAGAGCGTGCACTCCCTGGCCTTCTACCAGTTTAGGTTGTACATGTATATATATCTTATCAATTTGGTGGCTGACTTCCCCCTCTGTGGTATGGTGGTCTTTCCTTTACGGCGGTCTTTCCTTTAGGGTGGGCTTTCCATTATGCACTCCGTCCGGTGTAACCATTCCCGGGGCCCCTTAGACCCGACACTAATGGTTGAGGCTTTTCTGCTCAAGCCTGTCCCTCATTCCCACGTGGGGTGTGTGACGTGCCAATTCGAGACTGTCATCACACACCAGTCCTCATTCACCACCCTCCTTCTGCCACCCTCCTTCTGCCACCTCCATCTTACGGTTGGCCGGCCCGGTCTTTAATTACCATGCCCAATTAATCCCACATAATTTCAGGGCTTCCCATCGCGTCTTGCACCATTTGCCTTGGAGAGGCGGGGGAGTTGTCCATTCTTAACATCGCTACCTGCCCCTCCTCAGGCTCTACTTCCTTCACCGCACCAATTTTGGCCTTACTCATTCTGGCACAAAGGCACTGGAGAAATAAAAATACACAATATATCAGAATAACTATCAAGAGGAATATCATTATGCCTTGTACCACCGAGGCACCCAAAGTCCCCGACCATCCTGATCCCCAATTGTCAAAATATGAGGGAGTGGGTGAGTTTCCTCTAATGTTGTACTAATGTCTTTTTGTTGTTTCTTTAAGCCTTCTTCTATTTTATGATAGTACTTTAAAATTTCCTTTGTTTCCTGCCGTAACTTCTGCCAAGCTTCCTCTAACTTAGGAATTGCCTTGGGCTCTGGTATGACATAAGTTTCAACCCTTTTTAGTAAGTCTCATATTATCAAATGACCAGGTTTTCCTATCTGTGTACGTATCTTTAGACCAAAACAACGGTTTGGTTGGGGAATGGTATAAGCCATATCTTGATATTCATATTTCTGTTCAATTGTGGTGACACAACAGGTCCCATTGTTCCTTGATGCTACCCAGGTCCAGTGTATCCCCTTGGGTGAACCTCGAGGGTGCAATTGGTAATTTTCGCAAATCCGCACTCGGATGTGTCTCCCTCGGTGGGGGGGGTGTGTGCACACCCATGTCCTTCCCTTGTGGTGGCACCCGTCCACTACCACCCCCCTTTAGGTTTCATTCTTCTGTTTATTATCTTCATCCCTTTCCCAAAGCACCTTGGTAGGGACATCATGATATTTAACCCACTTTCCCTTTGTACTTCTCCTATATTAATCACGTCGTATCGGAGTTGTCCCCCTTCTGGGAATTGTGGGATGGCCAGTACAAAGCCAATCATCTTAGTCCATGGGGTCAGACAATCACCTGCCCGGTGTACTTGTCCCATTTTACATTCCTTACATAGGCTTTTATTTGTGTCAATCCAAGGTTCCAGATCCTTATTAGTAATCCAATCAGGGATCTGTTCATTATTTATTTGCCTCATATTATGCTGAGCATTCGACAATAGCCATGAGCCCTACGTGGCACATATTAGTTCCTTATTGTTTTGGCGAGAAGCATTATTAAGTCTATCAATAATTGTATTGATTATTTCTGCATGGGGGGCTACTATCTCTTCCACCCCCGACAATTGCATTATTGTTTGGTTTCCCTGCCAGTGTCAATTGCTGGCTATTTCCAGTAGCTTGTTTTAGTAACTTCTCTATTTTTGCTTGTAATTCTTCTACTCCTTCGTTTACTCCTTCTATGTCCAAACTATTGACTGTTGCTAACGCGGCCGCATACCCTGCTCCGGTCGTTTTCAATACTCCCGTTTCTTACATCTTTGTAAGATAGATTTTTTTCCTGTGGATCCTCTAATTGTTTTACCCACAGGGAGTTCCAGGTTTGTTTTGTATCTCAAAAGTACTCATATTAATGGCAAGCTTAGTAACTCTATGTGCTACACTAAAATACACCTCATCCTGTGTTCACCTTATTACTAATCCCCCTCGATAATGGCAATACTTATATTTATCCCTAGAATCAAGGCGAGGGCGCTCCACCTCATTCCGGACGTCCAATGTTCCTGTAATTACAAAAAGGGGGCTGGTCGTCACCAGCCAGTTAGAATTATTCTCCTCTTATCCATTTTATCAGTTCAAAATGCTGTACATCTGGTTCATTTCTTGTTCTGTGGCTCTGTCCCCAGACATACCTGAAGATGCAAACTATGGCATATAATATTATCATCATACTCAGCCTATTATCATCATACACAGCCCTATCATTGATATATGTAGTAACTCCCCTTCCCATTCTTTATATCTTCTAGTATACTCCTCACTCTGTCAAAAAGGGCACCATCTCTGGTTTACTCATTGTCTTTCTTATATATTTTTAACTGAGTCCAGTGTTTCCACCTTCCTTTACCCATTCCAGACCCATCTACATGAGCACATGTGTCATTATTCATTAATACTTCATAAGGTCCTGACCACCTGGGTGCTAGCCCTGGTTTGGCTGGTATTATTTCTGCTATCACTTTGCTATGTATTGCTAAGACCTCCTTCTGGTCGTCCCGTGTATCCTGTTCTCGATCCCGTATAATCTGTTGGTCTTTGACCTCATGTCTCTAACTATCTGTCCAGATTTATCTTTGGTAACAGGACAGCTTCCCAACCAGTCTCCCTGCCGTTTGAGACGGTGCTGCAATTAGTTTATAAGATAACTTCCATTTATCAAATCCTAATTTTCCTTCTATCACTGTGGGGAAATATTAACTCAACATTAAGAAATTTACATTTAATAATGTCCAATATCTTTAAATTCTGTTCAGTAATACTGAAGTTGTTACTTGGTGAACTCAAACAGCTGTCAGTGGAAAGGGTTAACTCCTTCGCAGGCTTTTGAAGGTGGAGCTAAATATTATTGCGTCACTTCACGCAACCCAAAAAAACATCCCTGACTGAAAGACAGTTGTGGTTTCACACTTTGATTCAACATGAACATTTGGGCTTCATTGGTCAGATTCCCTCTCTCAATTGATCGTTTAGCTGCCCATCCTCTTGTGTGCTTTAATTTATTATTATGCACTCTTTGGGTAGGAGAGAGGTTCCTACTAATTCCTTGGTTATATTCTTGTCTCTTACGGGTCTTCTCCTGGTGTCATATATCCCTGCCTACTCCCGCTATCATGTAATCAGACACCACCCCAAAGGCATTCCGACTATCTATATAGGTTTACACATTTTCCTTTGGCTACCCCCCTTTGATCAAATCCTGTATAGGCTGGGCCATTTCTACTTTGTTTCCCGGGCCTGCCTGTTTGTTTGACTTATAATCTGGGGGCCAGTACACTTCATTCGCTTTAGGGTCGACTAAAGCTCCTACTTCTCGCAGTATATCTATCCCTAGGATTGTTCCTTCCGTGTTCTCGCATACCCACAACTGTGTAGGTATTATTATACATCCAATTTCTAATAAGACTGTTTCGCTCTTATAAGCCCTGATTCTTCGTCCACCGATTCCTGCTATACTAACTGAAAGTTTCGTTCGGGGTAAGGGTAAGTCTGTCAATGAGATTGTGGCTCCTGTGTCTATTAACAATTTTTCACTGTCGGCCCCCTACCAATACGTCAACAAACATCCTCGGATCCCCCTCCCCTCTCTGGCGCGGTCCCTTCCTGCTGCCATCCCTAGAAGCTTGCGAGCAATCAAAGCACGCAGCCAGTCCTAATGCCCCTCCCATCTGTTTTTGGGCATTTGTCTCTTCCCTTGTGTCACTATGTATCCTAGGTAGACTACTTCATCCTACCCTACCTATACCTCTCTAAGGTTTAACTCTAGTCCCGCCTTCTATAAGGCTTCCAGTACCATAGTCAATTAAATATTGTAGAGGGACCTGCCACTATCAGATATTCTTATGGAGTGGAGTTATCTTATTCAATTCGGACTACACCAATTTACATCAACCAGAATTTCACTGTGGCCACAATGAAAGTCTGGTTTTAATAGGTTAATTTACCTCATAACTTCAAGGTTAGATCTTAGACTGAAACTTAATCTTTCATTAAACAAACTTTTTGTTGCTCTTCTCAGTTTTTACACTCCAGCTTAACTTAAATTGTAATAGGTTTTTTTCATTCTGAGGGCACAATCTTATTTACACATTCTTAAACTTCCAAAATCCCCGACAAGACAAAGGGGTTAAATGCTTTTACTTTAACACAGAGAAGTGGGCGGAGCTACAACACACAGCAGACAGTTCTTTTTCTTAACGGACAGATTTTCAGACAAAGGAATATTGAATCCTCTTAAACATTCCTAATCAGGAAAACATCCACACTCACACATTTTTATACAAACTGTAATTTCAGCATATGTCTAAGTTTCCTTTCACTCAGCAAATCTCGTGTTTTACTTGTCTTGGTACAGATGCTAATAACTTCCATGTTGGTAAAGCTTTAAGTTTATCTTTTCCTTCCTTTTTAAATCTGTGACTCAACAGATTTCCCTAGTTTCCAAATCCCTGTTTGTTTGTTTTTTTTTTGCTGGGGTTTCAAATTTGTTCGCCTGCAAATTAGATCTTTTTCCTTCTTTATCTCTCCCTTCTGTTTCAATTCCTTACATTATCTGTTGCCTCTTTATCTTTAGCTCCTCCCCACCAAGCCTTTGGCTCTCTGCACTGTTTCTTTTTATTTTCCAGGAGTCGGGTTATAGAGTCCAGGTCCTTTGAGGATTCTTCTTCCACCCTCTTAGTCATAACTAACTGCTACGTTTAATGCTTAATTCACGGTATTGGTGAATTAGGTTTGTACGCTACGTTGTTCGCCCCTATAGCGTCACCTTAGTTAATTTCTTGCTTTCTGTTAGTCACTTCGTTTTGTTAGACACACACCAACCCTTTAGTTCCGAGGTTTCTGTACTGTGGGATCTGTAGCTCCCAGCGTCCTACTTGATCCTGGCCATCACGTGGGACTACTGTCCTCTTAATTCAGGCTCAGGCTAGGTGCTGGGGACAGACTTTATCCTTGTCCATTCTAACCTCTTTATGACCGTAGGGTTTTATCTCATTCACTCACCATGGTGCACCCATTCATTCAATTGTTGAGATTGCGCCATCTCACGGATTTTAGGGAACTATCTGCCCCTAACTGAGGTATCACCGCCTCATGGTCCTTAGGGAACTACCTGCCCCAAAGGTTGGTAGGGAACTACCTGCCCCTACTGAGGTTTTTCCGCCTCACGGTCCTTAGGGAACTACCTGTCCCAAAGGTTGGTAGGGAACTACCTGCCCCTACTGAGATTTTCCCGCCTCACGGTCCTTAGGGAACTACCTGCCCCAAAGGTTGGTAGGGAACTACCTGCCCCTACTGAGGTTTTCCCGCCTCACAGTCCTTAGGGAACTACCTGTCCCAAAGGTTGGTGGGGAACTACCTGCCCCTACCCCTACTGCAGTTTACTTTTTAACCGCCTTCAATTAAAGGTGTCTTTCTTTTTATAGTTCTTTTATACGTCGATTCTGACTCAACGTCTCGCCAGCGATTAACCCCTAATTTTACAGGTGGTAATTAAAACATACTCACCCGTCTTAGGTTAACGCTGTCCGAGGGTCTGGTTCAGAACGCACATCCCATCCTCGTCACCAATTGATGTAAGCCCCCAAAGTGTGGACTAAGTGATATACAAAGTCAACAACACTGGCTTGTTATAAGAAAGACAGACCCAATAATTGAAGTAAAAACGGTTTATTCAGGCCTGGGGAGCTATGGCTCTTGCGTCCCAACACAAGGCTCCAACTCCACCGAATCTCTTGAGGTTCACAGTTATACAAAAATTAAGGCCCTGCCCTAAAGGCGGGGATAAGCTTATTAGCATATACAGAATTATAGTTAAATTGTAATTATAAAACCGTGACATTCCATTCTTCCAGTCGCTTACAAATCTCACATTTCGTTATCAGTTGGTCCTGTTACTTTCTCATGACCCAGGGGCCTCAACTTTATTACTTTACGATCGTCCATTTGCTGTTGTCAGATGGCTTGGTCTTTTTAAGTATTTCTCTAAGATAGTAGATCTTTCCAAAGCGGGCAATCCGCAGACTTTCTGTCTCTCTCTCTTAAATTATTTCTACAGAGCAAAAACACTTTAGTTAGTTAAAAGAATAGAACCCTGTTGAGCTTCACACTTAACAAACCCTTAAGTGCAAGGGTGTCGACTCGCGTGGCCGGACTCATATATCTCTCCCTCTTTCTAAGGGGTTGTTTTGACAGTTTTAATCTCTCAGCAGTTAACCCGTAGTCCTGTTTAAACCTTATCTGGGTTTATACAACTTTTACAGACTTCTATTGTTCAACTCGGAGCACGAATTAACCTATTCCCTCCATTTTGTATATTGGTGTTACAGATGAATCCTGGTTTGTTTTACCTTATTAAATCCAATTTTTAATATCTTACTTCAGCCCCTATCATACTTTTATATATTTTTTATCCACACTTTTGGTTTGTGCCTTTTCCTTTTTTTTCCTCTCCCTCATGGCAGCTGTCTTTCATTCTGCCAGCGTCATTCACACTTCATCTCGAGCCATCCTTTGTTTCTTTACCTGACCTATTACCATCTCGTCTCACCTTGAATATCTCTTAATGTCCCTTAACCTCTCACAGACCTTCCCTTTTGTTCTTTCATCCCCTCCCCCATTTCCCAGCCCCCAAACTTGCTTTCAATCTGTTTCATTTACAGCTTTTTCTCAGTTCTGACGAAGGGTCTTCGACCTGAAACGCTAACTCTGTCTCTCTCTCCACCGATGTTGTCCGACCTGCTGAGTTTTACAAGCGTTTCCTGTTGTTATTTCGGATTTCCAGCATCCGCAGTATTTTGCTATCATATAATCAGCTAATGCTCATCTTTAACAGTGCTTCACTGTGTCACTGTTCCTGCTGTGTTCCTCTTTGTTTTGATGAGTTTGATTCGCAGAGACTAATAACTGCCATCAAGGAAATAAATTAAAAGGCTCCAAGTTTCTGTCATTTTGCTAATGCAACAATCTGAGAGGTTTCACCGTTTACTCCACTATTTAGTTTCAACAATTTGTTTGGGATATCTCGACCTTGATAGACAGTCTGTGTCTGGTCCAAGAATCAGTAATGGATCGATTGTCAAACCAACAATTCTTAAAGCGATTCCCGGAGGCTACTCCAGGAAAGGCCAAGGAAATAGTTTGTTACATTTTTGTGAACCCAGGAGAAACCGGAGTGAGCCTCCAGCGCCTACAACAACTCTCTGGTGCAATGCTGGCGTATTGTAGCCTCTTTGGGATCTTATCCCGCCTGCAGACCTAACCAGCTCAGATTAGCATTGGAGACGACTAATTCTTTACATTTCCCAACTGGGAGCTGCTTCGAGCGTGCTTCTGGTGCATGCAGCTGGCCAGCAGCGTGTAAACAAGTCTGAAAGCCGAACCTGATCTGGGATTTCTTGTGCGTAGAATGCATTTTTGTCGCAACTCTAACTTTTCTGTATATTTAGACCATATCTATAGACATAATTGTAGACTTGGTCTTTACCACCTGGTCATTTTGCGTCATTTTGGTGGAGTGCAGAGTGGTGCGGGGGAGACAATGGAAATGTAATTTGGGTACAATGGGCTGCCAATTCGCTGGCACCAGGATGACGACACTGCCTAAGACCAATTTCACTTGCCATTGTCACTAGTATTTCGAGCTGGGACTGCATCAATGAGTTCTATCACTGCTACTGGTTATGGAAAAACGTGGGTGCATGTGTTGGCGCCAGGCGAGGTCATTGGTCTCAGGCAACTACTCCATAATAGAGCTTATAGAGCAACCCTGAAGCGCTTGATTCTGAAACTGTGCGATATATTATGTTGCTTTAAACTGGAATCAGTTAGTGTTCTGAGGCAGCAAAGCAAAATGAGACAAGTGATACTAAAGCAAGTCCAGCTACTGCTGCGCTGTTGTAATTCTAAATCCAAGTCATAATTTGTCTGGGTAGCATGGGGTAGATTTTAGTCTTTACATCTGGGGTGTTCGGTATCGCCTCGGCCAAACACAAAAAGCCAAATACTCCACGGAGGAGAGGGTTCCATACAGAACAGCGGATTGTACTCCATCATTGTCACTGGAAGAACATTCGACAGCTCTGCCAACACCTGCGGTCATAGCTGTCAGATTTCCTTTCTACAAAGAGGGGTAGAATGACGCTATCGTGTCTACCTCGCAAACCCCTCTGACTTTCAGTTCCATTGACTTCAACAGAACTCCATATCAAGCGAGGTGTATAACAGGTGGCCGATGCGCTTACTCCTGTTTAGCACCGAAGTTTAATGATAACTCTTTCCCAATTTTCCTATGCATGGTAGAAATAGAGTGGCTACAACATTATGATCCACGTAGTAATGGTCACAATTACCCTCTTTGCAATTGATCCTTTCTTCTGGCATGATAAGCCAAGAGAAAAATAGTTCAAATCAATATGAGACTTGAACACATCTGTTGGTAGATTTTTTTCAGTTTGTTAGTTACGAAAACTGGAGGAAAGAGAAATACAATGTCAGACATCAAGTGCTAAAGAGGGAATAGTTAGATTGTAGATGGTAATTATATAGGTTGCTCTTATAATCACAGGGATTTCCAATTCAGTGTTTGTACAAGCTACAGTTCCCAAATGTAAGATTACACTTCTGACAGAGATTTGGATCTGAGATCGTTAAAAAAGTTTGTAGAGAGAAAACAGGGAATTATGGACCGGTAAGCCTGGCATCAGTAGTGGGGAAAATGCTAGAGTCCATTATAAATATGTAACTGCAGAACACTTGGAAAACAGTGACAGGATCGGACAAAGTCAACATGCATATACAAAAGGTAAATCATGCTTGACTAATCAACTGGAATTTTTTGAGGATGTAACTGGTAGGATAGATAAGGGAGAACTAGTAGATGTGGTGTATTTATACATTCAGAAGGCTTTCGAAAAGGTCCCACATAAGAGATTAGCGTGCAAAGTTAAAGCCCATGGGATTGGGGGTAAGGTACTGATTTGGATAGAGAACTTGTTGGCAGACAGGAGGCAACGAGTTGCAATAAACGTGTCTTTTTCCAAGTGGCAGGGAGTGACTAGTGGGGCACCACAGGAATAGATGCTAGGACCCCAGCTATTCACAATATATATTAATGATCTAGACGAGGAATCTAGATGTAATATCTCCAAGTTTGCAGAGGACACAAAGCTGGGTGGGCGTGTGTGCTGTGAGGAGGATGCAGAGAAACTCCAGTATGATTTGGACAGGTTGCGTGATTTGGCAGATGCATGGTAGATGCAATATAATGTGGATAAATGCGAGGCTATCCACTTTGGTGGCAAAAACAGGAAGACGGATTATTATCTAAATGTCAATAGATTGGGAAAAGGGGAAGTGCAACGAGACGTGGGTGTGCTTGTGCACCAGTCGCTGAAGGTAGTCATGCAGGTGCAGCAGCCGGTTAAGAAGGCAAATGGTATGTTGGCCTTCATAGCGAGTGGATTCGAATACAAGAGCAAGGATGTCTTGCTGCAGTTAGTACAGGGCCTTGGTGACGCCACACCTTGAGTACTGTGTGCAGTTTTAGTCGCCTTATCTGAGGAAGGGTGTTCTTGCCATGCAGGGAGTGCAGTGAAGATTCACCAGACTGATACCTGGGATGGCAGGAATGACGTATGAAGAGAGATTGGGTCGATTGGGCTTATATTCGCTAGTGCTTAGAAGAATGAGAGGGGATCTCATTGAAACTTTTAAAATTCTAACAGGACCAGACAGACTAGATGCAGGAAGGATGTTCCCAATGTTGGGGGAGTCCAGAACCAGGGGTCACAGTCTAAGGATAAGGGGTAAGCCATTTAGGACTGAGATGAGGAGGAATTTATTCACCCAGAGAGTGGTGAACCTATGGAATTCTCTACCACAGAAGACAGTTGAGGCCAATTCATTAAATATATTCCAAAAGCAGTTAGATATATTTATTAAGGCGAATGGCATCAAGTGATATGGGGAGAAAGCAGGGACAGGGCAGTGAATTTGGATAATCAGTCATGGGCCCAGAAATTCAGGTCTCCACGGGTGAGTACTCATGGGGTACTCACCCGTAGGGCCAACAAAAGTGCCGGTTTCGTGCATGCACTACACATGCGTGGGAAACCATAACTTCCGTTCCCTTAAAGGGAGGGGTTCAGAGGCCGAAAGCATGCACTGGAGAGGCAGCGCATTTGCCTGGAACTTCCATTTCTTTTGCCGCTTTCTCCGGGAGGGTAAGTCTCCAGGAGTTACACTTTTAAAAAGCAGGCACAAGTCCTGCTTTTAACAAGGTAAGTGGTGAATTAATTAAAATAAAATCATTTTTTCCACAGCTTTATTATTTTTTAATACTTTAAAGAAAGGTAAGTATATTTTTAGCCCCGTTAGAAAATATAATTAATTTTTTCAAAGAATTAAATTATTGTTTAAAATAGTTATTTGATGTAATTTATAGTTATATTATATATCTGATTTATTTTTACTTTATTTGAAGTTTTACTTATGTTTTGGGGCATAAAGTATTTATGGTTTTGACAGCGCTTCCTGTCAAAATTATGAATGAAGCATTCACTGCTACCATTGGCTCTCCATGGCCCACGTGATCCCAGGGGACACATCGATCTAACTGCGCCCCTGGGATGTGCAAGCTCTGTGCGCCAGCAGTTGGAGGAAGCCCAGGATTGGAATGCCGCCAGCCCACAGCTCAATGGCCAGTGCAGTAGGTAAGTGCAGGTCGGAGGCTTGCAGCTGTGGGAAGCCTCCGACCCGAATTTCTGGGCCATGATCTCATTCAATGGCGGAACATGCTCGGGAGGCCGAATGGCCTACTCCTGCGCCTATCTTCTATGTTTCTATGTTGCTATGTTTCTATGAGACAACAGTTGTTGGTTTTTATTGGCCCAGAAATTCGGGTCGGATGGTTCCCGTGGGTGCAAGCCTTCGAGCTGTACTTACCTGGTGTGCCGGCTGTTGAGCTGTGGGCCCACGTGGGATTTTGATACTGGGCCTCCTCCAACTGCTGGCGCTCAGTGCTTGCGTATCCCAGGGGCGCTGTTAGTTCAATGCATCCCCCGGGCTCACGTGAGCCATGGAGAGCCAATGGTAGCAGGGAAATGCCCATTCATAAAATTGACAGGAAGAGCTGTCAAAACTATAAATACTATAAGCCCCAAAACATCACTAAAACTTCATTGAACTAACTGCGCCTCTGGGGTATGCAAGCACTGCACGCCAGCAACTGGACCAGGCCCTGGATCAGAATTCCACGGGGCCCAGAGCTCAATGGCTAGCGGGCAAGGTAAGTGCAGAGTGGGGGCTTGCACCTGCGGGAAGCCCCCGACCCGAATTTCTGGGCCAAGATGTTTATTTTTTACACAGACTGTGAGTTCTGCACAGTTAACGTCATCACTGCCATGAGCACAATGGGATTCTCCTAATGACATTTCACGATCTTGTACAGCTGAGTGTTTTAGAGTGTTTACTCAACTGACATTCGAACGGTCAAACTGGTCAATTACCCGTGAATCCCTCTTTTACTTCCGCGCAATGTCTGTTAATATTGCCAGAAACCTAACATTTCTGCACATCTGTGGGGCTGCTCAGCTGTATATAACAGACTATATGATGTTCTGTGTGTATCTGAATGTTATTCAGTCTCAACTGAAGCATTGAGCTGCCTTAATATAAATTATATATATAGCATAAATTAACGAAGCTAGAGAACATTCTTGATGTAACTAAGATCTAGAGAAAGCAAATCCATCAAGATGAGCGCATTTATTCTGTCAAATGTCTTGCATGAATCCATAATAAATATCCTCAGCTTCAGGAGTCATGTTCCATGACAGCAGTAATGGAGATGTCGAAAAGTTTTGTTTGTAATGTATGATGACAATAATACTCTAGAGTCCTTACACTTTTAATCGGCAAAGTCATTGCAAAATATCTCTGATCAGTAGCAATGAATATGACGCTGTTTGCTCAAATGATTGTAACTAATGAGAATGATTGTGCAATGCTCGTGTGTCACCTGAGTTTTCTCGCAGGTATAACTAAGAGCTTAGTTTGAAAGCAAAGATCTGCCTTTGCATAACAGTTGCAGGCAGCGTCGCTTTTCTCCAAATATGGGACAGCCGGTGATCATACAGATAGAAAACATTTACTATCCGATTCTTGCAATAGTTGGTGTTTCTGGTAAGCCACTTATAATCCTGCACCTTTTCCGCCACCTCCAAAATGATCCCACCACCAAACGCATCTTCACTTCCCATCCCATTTCAGCATTCCGTAGGGACCGCTCCTTCCAAGACACCCTAGTCCACTCCTCTATCACCCCCAGCAGCCCTTCCCCTTCGCCCGGCCACTTCCCATGCAAGCACAGGAGATGCAACACATGCCATTATAACTCCGCCCTTCCCACTGTCCTGGGCCTCAAACACCCCTTCCAGGTGAAACAGCGATGTACTTATACTTCTTGCAATCTAGTGTACTGTATTTGCTGCTCACGATGTGATCTCCTCAACATTGGGGTGACCAAACGCAGATTGGGTGACTGCTTTGTGGAACACCTCAGTTCAGTCTGTAAGTGTGACCCCGAGCCACCGGTTGCCTTTCATTTCAATTCCCCGCTCCATTCCCACTCAGACCTCACTGTCCTCGGTCTCTTACATTGTTCCATGGAAGCTCAGCGCAAGCTTGAGGAACAGCACCTCATCTTCCAATTAGGCACTTTACAGCCTTCTCGACTCAATATCGAGTCCAACAATTTCAGATCATAACCTCGGCCCCTATCTTATTTTTATATATTTTTTATCCACACATTTGGTTTGTGCCTTTTCCTTTCTTTTCCTCACCCATATGGCAGCTGTCTTTCATTCTGCCAGCGCATTTCACACTTCATCTAGAGCCATCCTTTTTTTCTTTACCTGTCATATTACCATCTCGTCTCGCCTTGAATATCCCTTAATGTCTCTTCACCTCTCACAGACCTTCCCTTTTGTTCTTTCATCCCCTCCCCCCATTTCCCAGCCCCCAAACTTGCTTTTTAATCTGTTTAATTTCCAGCTTTTTCTCAGTTCTGACGAAGGATATTCGAACTGAAACATTAACTCTGTCTCTCTCTCCACGGATGTTGCCTGACCAGCTGAGTTTTTCCAGCTTTTTCTGTTGTTATTTCGTATTTCCAGCATCCGCAGTATTTTGCTATCCTATAATCAGCTAATGCTCCTCTTTAACAATGCTTCACTGTGTCACTGTTTCTGCTGTCGAGGTAGTGATATTTTCTGTTTGTTTTGATGTGTTTGATTCGTAGAGACTAATAACCAGCATCAAAGAAATAAATTAAAAGGCTACAAGTTTCTGTCATTTTGTTAATGCAACAACCTGAGGGGTTTCACCGTTTACTCTGACTAATTATTTTCAACAATTTGTTTGGGATATCTCGGCCTTGATAGACAGTCTTGTAGTTATGTGTCTGGTCCAAGTATCAGTAATGGATCGAGTAGTCAAACCAACAATTCTTAAAGCGATTCCCGGAGGCTACTCCAGCAAAGGCCAAGGAAGTATTCTGTTATATTTTTGTGAACCCAGGAGAAACAGGAGTGAGCCTCCAGCGCCCACAACAACACTCTGGTGCAATGCTGGCGTATTGCAGCTTCCCTGGGATCTTATCCCGCCTGCAGACCTAACCAGTTGTCAGATTAGCATCGGAGATGAATAATTCCTTACATATCCCAACTGGGAGCGGCTCCGGGCACACTTCTGGTGCATGCAGCTGACCAGCAGCGTGTATACAAGGCTGAAAGCCAAACCTCATCTTGGATTTCTTGTGCGTAGAACTATTTTTTGTCGCAACTCTAACTCTTCTGTATATTTATACCATATCTATCGACATAATTGTAGACTTTGGTCGTTACCACCTGGTCATTTTGCGTCATCTTGGTGGAGCGCAGAGTGGTGCGGGGGAGACGATGGAAATGTAATTTGGGTAAAATGGGCTGCCAATTCGCTAGCACCAGGTTAACGACACTGCCTAAGAACAAATTCACACCCCATTATCACAAATATTCTGAGTTGGGAATGGATCAATTAGTTCTACCACTGCTACTGGTTATGGAATACCGTGGGCATATGTGTTGGTGCCAGGCGAGGTCATTGATCTCAGGCAACTACTCGGTAATAGAGATAATAGAGCAACCTGAAGCACTTGATTCAGAAACTGTGCGATATATTATGTTGCTTTAAGCTGGAATCATTTAGTGTTCTGAGGCAGCAAAGCAAAATGAGACACGTGCTACTAAAGCACGTCCAGCTACTGCTGCGCTGTTGTAATTCTAAATCCAAGTAGTAATTTGTCCGGGAAGCATGGGGTAGATTTTAGTCTTTACATCTGGGGTGTTCTGTATTGCCTCGGCCAAACACAAAAGCCAAGTCCTCCACGGAGGAGAGGCTTCCATAAAAAACACCGGCTTGTCTTCCATCATTGTCAATGGAAGAACATTCGACAGTTCTGCTAACACCTGCAGTCATAGCTGCCAGATTCTCCTTTCCACAAAGAGGGGTAGAACGACGCTATTGTGTCTACCTCGCAACACCCCTCTGATTTTCAGTTCCATTGACTTCAACAGAACTCCATATCAAGCGAGGTGTCTAACAGGCGGCCGATGTGCTAACTCCTGCTTAGCGCCGAAGTTTAATGATAAAGCTTTCCCAATTTTCCTATGCACGGTAGAAATAGAGTGACTACAACATTATCATCCACGTAGTAATGGTCACAATTACAGTCTTTGCAATTGGTCCTTTCTTCTGGCATGATAAACCAAGAGAAAAATTGTACAAATCAAAATGAGACTTGAACACACTGGAGGAAAGAGAAATACAACGTCAGACATCAAGTGCTAAAGAGGGAATAGATAGATTGTAGATGGTAATTATGTAAGTTGCTCTTATAGTCACAGGGATTTCCAATTCGGGGTTTGTACAAGCTACAGTTCCCAAACGTAAGATTACACACCTTACAGAGATTTGGATCTGAGATCAATAAAGAAGTTGGTAGAGAGAAAATAGGGAATTATGACATCGGTAGTGGGGAAAATGCTTGAGTCCATTCTAAAAGATGTAATAGCAGAACACTTGGAAAACGGTGACAGGATAGGACAAAGTCAACATGGATTTACAAAAGGTAAATCATGCTTGAATAATCTACTGGAATTTTTTTGTGGATGTAACTGTTAGGGAAGATAAGGGAGAACTAGTAGATGTGGCGTATTTATACTTTCAGAAGGCTTTCGATAAGGTCCCACATAAGAGATTAGCGTGCAAAGTTAAAGCACATGGGATTGGGGGTAAGGTACTGACTTGGATAGAGAACTGGTTGGCAGACAGGAAGCAAAGTGTTGGAATAAATGGGTCTTTTTCCAAGTGGCAGGCAGTGACTAGTGGGGCACCGCAGGGATCAGTGCTAGGACCCCAGCTATTCACAATATATATTAATGATCTAGACGAGGGAACTAGATGTAACATCTCCAAGTTTGCAGACGACACAAAGCTGGGTGGGCGTGTGTGCTGCGAGGAGGCTGCAGAGAAACTCGAGCATGATTTGGACAGGTTGAGTGATTGGGCAGATGCATGGCAGATGCAGTATAATGTGGATTAATGCGAGGTTATCCACTTTGCTGGCAAAAACAGGAAGACGGATTATTATCTGAATGGCAATAGATTGGTAAAAGGGGAAGTGCAACGAGACCTCGGTGCCCATGTGCACCAGTCGCTGAAGGTAAGCATGCAGGTGCAGCAGGCGGTTAAGAAGGCAAATGGTATGTTGGCCATCATAGCGAGAGGATTCGAGTACAAGAGCAAGGATGTCTTAGTTGTACAGAGCCTTGGTGATTCCACACCTTGAGTATTGTGTGCAGTTCTAGTCGCCTTATCTGAGGAAGGATGTTCTTGCCATGGAGGGAGTACAGCGAAGATTCACCAGATTGATACCTGGAATGGCAGGAATGATGTATGAAGAGAGATTGAGTCGATTGGTTTTATATTCGCTACTGTTTGGAAGAATGAGAGGGGATCTCATTGAAATTTATAAAATTCTAACAGAACTAGACAGGCTAGATGCAGGAAGGATGTTCCCAATGTTGGGGGAGTCCAGAACCAGGGGTCACAGTCTAAGGATAAGGGGTAAGCCATTTAGGACTGAGATGAGGAGGAATTTCTTCACCCAGAGAGTGGTGTCCCTGTGGAATTCTCTACCGCAGATTGCAGTTGAGGCTAATTAATTAAATATATTCAAGAAGGAGTTAGATATATTTCTTTAGGCTAAAGGGATCAAGCGATATGGGGAGAAAGCAGGGACAGGGGACTGAATTTGGATGATCAGCCATGGGCCCAGAAATACAGGCCTCCACGGGTGAGTATGCATGGAGTACTCACCCGTAGGCCCAACGAAAGTGCCGGTTTCATGCATGCACTGCTCATGCATTGGAAACTGGAACTTTCTTTCCCTTTAAGAGAGGGGTTCAGAGGTCGAACGCATGCACCGGAGAGGCAGCGTGTACGCCTGGAACTTCCATTTTTTTTTGCAGCTTTCTCCGGGAGGGTAAGTCTCCAGGAGTTACACTTTTAAAAAGCAGGCACCAGGCCTGCTTTTAACAAGGTAAGTGGCGAATTAATTAAAATCAAATCATTTTTTCCACAGGTTTATTACTTTGTAATACTTTAAAGAAAGGCAAGTATAATTTAAGCCCCGTTAGAAAATGTAATTACTTTTTTCAAAAATTTTAATTATTGTTTAAAATAGTTATTTTATGTAATTTATAATTATTTTAAAAATCTGATTTTTTTTTTTTACTTTATTTGAAGTTTTACTTTTGTTTTGGGGCTAAAAGTATTTATAGTTTTGAAAGCTCTTCCTTTCAAACTTATGAATGAAGCAATCCCTGCTACCATTGGCTCTCCATGGCCCACGTGATCCCAGGGGACACATCAGTCTAACTGCGCCCCTGGGATACGCAAGCACTGCACGTTGGCATTTGTAGGAGGCCCAGGATTGGAATCCCGCACGGCCCACAGCTCAATGGCCGGCGCACTAGATAAAAGTGCAGGCCTGAGGCTTGCAGCTGCGGGAAGCCTCCGGCCTGAATTTCAGGGCCAGGATCTCATTAACTGGTGGAACATGCTCGAGGGGCCGAATGGCCTATTCCTGCTCCTATCTTCTATTGTTTTATGTTTCTATGTTTCTATGAGACAACAGCTGTTGGTTTTTATTGGTCCAGAAATTCGGGTCGGATGCTTCCCGCGGGTGCAAGCCTCCGACTTGCACTTACCTAGTGCGCCAGCCATGGAGCTGTGGGCCCGCATGGGAGTCTGATCCTGGGCCTCCTCCAACTGCTGGCGTGCAGTGCTTCCTTATCCCAGGGGCGCAGTTAGTTCAATGCATCCCCCGGGATCACGTGGGCCAAGGAGAGCCAATGGTAGCAGGGAAAGGCCGATTCATAAAATTGACAGGAAGAGCAGTCAAAACTATAAATATTATAAGCCCCAAAACATTACTAAAACTTCAAATAATTTTTTTTTTAAATCACATTTTTAAAATAAGTATAAATTTAAACCTCCAGAATTTTTTTTTTAATTTTAATTAATTCACCACTTACCCTTTTAAAAGCAGGCCTTGCACCTGCTTTTTACATGTGTAACTCCTGGAGATTTAACTTCCCGGAGAAAGCTGCAAAAAAAACATAAGTTCCATGTGCATGCGTTGCCTCTCTGGCGTATGCTTTTGACCTCTAAACCCCATCCTTTAAGGGAACGGAAGTTCCGGTTTCCCGCGCATGCACAGTGCATGCACGAAACCAGCACTTCCATTGGGCCGTGGAGACCCGAATTTCTGGGCCAAAGAATCTAATGGAGAGTAATATTAGGCGTGTTGTAAAATCAGCGTTCCAGCGATTCCCTTGGATTCCCACCCTGCGATTTCAGTTAAAATTAGTGACAGAGGCATTAAAGTGAAAAGATAATGCCTGCAGTAATTTTCATAACAATAACTGTCGACTGATCATCCTCCTAATATAAGGAGAGTTAGTCATTTCATTGCTTCCTTTTTGCAGGAAATTTAGTTACAATTGTGATTCTCTCCCACGGAGGTTACGGCCACACCAAATGCAGCACGCATTACCTGGTGACCATGGCTGCAGCGGGTCTACTGGTCCTGATATCTGATGTAACAGTATATGAGATTCAAGATGCTCATTGTCCATATTCCTTCTTGAATTAAGCTCCCATTTGCATCTGAAATCTGCCCTATGTTTTACTGATGTCGGTTGATCTGTCTGGTTAACTGTCACTTTCACCTTTGTTTGGGCCATTTGTTGCCAGAAGTTGCCAACAATATATTGCAGTGAAATCATTGTGGCTGTGGTTATAGCAGCAGTCTGTTCCATGAGCATTAACTAAAATATTGCAATCTACTTTGTATATTAACTTCCTGAAATAATTGAGAAAGTAACATATTCTTGCTATGTAATATAAAGCTTTTATAGCTTAACTATATAGGTAGAATTTTAGGGTAGTAAACGGTTTTAACCCCATCGGCTCCAATGGTTTAATTTTGCTGCTCAATACTCTGTTCATCAGACACTTTGGCGCATCTTTTGCAAACCCCACGTGTGCGTACGAAGTGCGCACGCGCCTGTAAGGGGCCACGCAAGTGCCGGGTTTAGGCATTCGAAGCGCATGTGCTGAAACTCGTCACTTGCGATTTGTCAAGAATCAGCTTGACAGATCCTCCGCATGCACAGGAGAGATAGCACCGCCGGCACAGATTTGCGAGAATCTGTCAACTACAGCCCAGCAGCTACATACAAAACAGCTGCGACAGATAATAGCAGACATACAGTCTGCATTCTATCTGAAGAAGCAGCAGGAAGACCTGGAAAGCAGGGGGCTCGGAAACGGGACTGTTTTCGCTGTGAAAATGAACAATGTTCTTTGTACAAAGCATGATGTAAGTTTTTAACAACTTCAATTTGTTGAATATTTAATTGGTTTCAGATTTTCTTTTGAGGAGTGCAGGTAATTAAAAGCGCAACTCTCGCTGTGGGTGAGGTAATTATTCTATTCAATTAGACTTCATTTTATTTAAATTTGAAAATTACTGTTAATAAATGATTTATTTCATGATTACTATTGTTTACAACATTTATGCCAGAATATATGAATTATTTAAATGTTAAATTTTTTATGCTGTTTAAAAATTTAACATATTACTTTGTGACAATGTTAAAGTTCTTAGAAATTCATCTCGGGCGGTGATGTATGATATGTGTCCAATCCGATACAGCCCGTTTGACACCACAGCCCAAAGTGAATTTCTACCCACTCACTTTTTAAAGTGACTTTTACAACTCTTTCCATTTTTTCCCTACATGTACTGCATCTGTTTAAAGAGGAAATCTGTGAGGGAGAAACATGCCTCTTGACGATGTTGCGCCAATCTTCTGTGTGATTCTGGCACATAGAATCGAAAACGCCAGGGAACAACGAAGAAGACAGAGGAACCATCACCGTAGCCTGATCAGGAGGCACGAGAGGACAGCCAGGGTTCCAAAATCACACTTTCGGTGCCTGGACAGGTCAGGGGAGATTTTGCAGTATTCTCCTCTGAAAGTGTCAAGGATTGTGGTGTCCATTGCACAACTTTGCCCTGCGGGAAGGACTGAACCTTAACCCTGCAGAGGAGCTCCCTGCTGAAATGGTGGACATGGACGATGCCAATGTGCCTCTGGCCAGGCCTGATGGGGATGAGCCCAGTGCTGCCGAAAGCAAAGCTGCCAGGGAGCAGTTAGTAGCCAACATCTTCAGGAGATGTTGATTGTGTCGCCTTGTACCTCCCCTCCCGCAGCAAGGCACAGAGAAGAACACACTCAATTTAAAGTGAAACAGTGAACTTTTATTGCTGCATCAAAGACTTTTGATGTACTGTTTTGATGTTCATAGTCTTTAAATACAAATTGTTAGCTAACTATTTTCTACTGTGTAAACATTTGCAAAGATAAAGTAGATGATAAAAAAATGTAAGCAGTTTAAAGTGACTTTTGGGGTTTGCCAGTGCAATAAAGACATTCAAAATGTAAACTAGCTATTTTCTACTTTTTAAACAGATGTAAAGTTAAATTGGTTGTTAAAAAAGTTGAAATGTTTGTAAAGTGACTAGAGGCTATACATATGAAACGAAATGGTAAAATACACTATCAGTCACAGATATACATTTCAAGAAATAGTAGAATGAGAGTCACATTCATCTGATTAAGCGCCAGTGTCGCATTGGCGAAATCTTTACCAACTATGTCCAACTTATCGCATATATAGCTCCCCATTACATCACTCCCCTGCCTGATAGAGACGAGAGAGTCAGGTTCCTTCACATGATGAGTAACCATATCTTGCCTCAAACCTTTAACATGCTGCACCTGTGTTTCTATGGCATTTGTTGCGTTCCACGTCTTGCTGCTTCTCCCACCTAGTCAGCAATATTAGGTTGTTGTCTGGCTGTGCAACGACAGTCATGCGTGGCTCGCACAGAGCCAGAGGGATCAGGAGATAGAGAGCTGATGTAAAGCCACGCAGGGTCCATACCCTCCCCTTCCACTAGCTGACACTCCACTAATTTATCCTCGTCCGGCTCCCTTACTTCTCGCACTGCATCTGCAACCGCTTCCCCAAAGCTCTCTGGAGCCACAGACTCAACGCACTGTTCATTCCGTTTGTGAGTAGCCAGCTGTCAACCTGTGGAAAGGAAACAGTTTACAATTACTAAGGTGAAGCACGATCTGCCGCATCACAGAAGCTGATACCCAATGCACACCTTACAGTTTTAAACATACAGCTGGACAGAGCAAATCACCTTTCCTTACCCCAATGTCTGATTGGGAAGCAGACACTGAAATGCCAGGACTGATTGCAAGCAAGTGCGTGATCCATTCTTCTTGCTCTGATAACGCCCTCAGTGTGGCAACACCACCACCTGTCTGGTGTTCTGTGCCGTTTTACTCTAAATTGAAAACAGAAATGAAAATGAAACTGCAGTTTTTCCTGCAGAGACCACACACCCGCCTGCTTTGGAAACAGGACTAGATGCTGCTTTAGAGACAGTGTATTGTTCACTAATTGAAATTTCACACCTCAAGTCTGTGGAGTGCAGATAAGATGTTTACAAGCACAATCGATGATCCTGACCTGCTCCAAAGTCATGACATTTTACGACTGGCTCAGATGCCTGGATAATTAAGTCACTTTACAACAGCTATGCAATTAAACATGTTTTAAAATAGCAAAGTTCCATTTTAACAAATTTTATATTTGACATTTCTAATAACTGTTCAAACCTTGGCAGATCACATCAAATCATTCATTTATTATGCGGCATTCTTCCACTGTCCGAGAAATGGTGGAGTTCGTACTGACAGCCTGGGCAACGTCTGTCCAAGCTGTCATTTGTCCTTTTTGCGGTGCTCTGGACTTCTTGGTCCCAATGATCCACAGGCGCTCCACCTCAACCTCATTGAGGGGTTTGCTGATGTCTTCGTCAGTGAAATTCTGAGCTCTCTTCAACATCACAACTGTGTGTGCTCCTTCCATTTCACTTTGTTGTTTAACTAAAATGAATGAAAATTATTTCAAGGTTTGTAAAACTCTTTAAATTGATTTAAATCTCTTTAAAACTATTTAAAACTAATTATAATTCTTCAAATCCATCTAAAAGTTTTAAAATTTTATAAAAATTAGAATTTTATTTTTACATACTATAAACAATGTACTTACCATTAAGATTAACAGCCCCTTTCAAAGGTGAAGGTTCTGGAGAGAGGAAAAAAAGCAGGGGCGTGGCCTATACAAAAATACATTTTGACAGTTCTTGTGGGCATGTCTCCCCTATGAACGAAGCCCGAGGCTCCGCGCACGCTGTGCTCCTAGGCGGCGTGACGTCATACGCTGCCCAGGCTTCCTGAAAATGAAAGCACAACTCTCCCTGGGCGCAGAGACTGCAGGTAGATTCGGATCTTTTTTGCTGGTTGGAAGCTTTCGTCCACAGGAAGCCTCTGATCTCAATTTCAGGGCTATCGTCAACAATGAGGAGAATTCTAACAGACTTCAGGAGCACATAGAAGGCAGAAATTTGTGTGTTTAGCGCCACACGTTAGCGCCACAAGATGGTGCTAAATTGACATTCAGAGCTCTACCACCAGCTAATGGCAGTTCCAGTGCTGCATGCCATATCCATCTTGCCAGTAGCACTGCTGGTAAACTCGGTCGCCAGGGATATCATAATCACAGAGATCATGAAGTCTGTGAGTGTGCAACACTCACTTGATGGCCGATCCCCCAACTTCGTTTTGGCCATTGAACTTACTGACTGGAGAAAGCAATGACAGGTTGACGTGGTGTGCAGCAGCACGAAGCCAGCTCCAGCAATGCTATTTATAGGGATCATTAACACGCACTCGCACCTGAGAGGTTTTTGCAGTCTGAGTGGCTGTGTGCTAATTCCTGCTACTGCAAAAGCTTGAATTAGTTCTTTGAAGGTTATTTGGTGTCAGGGAATCTTCTGGCAAGTGCAAAACTCCCTTATTACTTTTGAAACGCGTCCAAATACAACACTTGCGAAAATTCATGGTGGCTGTACTGGCAGTCGACCTCGCCCTCCAGGATCAACAGCAGAGGAAGCAAAGGCAGTGAGAAAGTTGGAATCATGTGCACAGAGGGAGGAGGAGGGCCATCAGGGCTCTCAACAGGAGGCCTTGCCCTCCTAGGGTCTTCTGACAGCAGTTCTCCTACCTTCAATTAGGGGATGTGTATTAGGAGACTCTGCTTCACCAAGGATCTGATCACAGAACTCTGCCACCTCCTACAACCTGACCTCGAGCCTCAGGTCAGGATGACCACGGCTCTCCCAGTGGCAAGGTCACCGTGTCACTCAATTTCTTCGCCAACAGATCATTCCAGTATGCAGCGGTAGAAGGGACTACATTGGCTTCCCGATCACCAGACAGAAGCAGGACGAGCGTGCATGTGACTATGCCCAGATAGCAGGCTTCCCGAGGGTGCAGGACGCCATTACTGCACCAGTGTGGCTTTGTCAGCAATGCATAATCCTGAGATCATCTGTAACTATAAACGCTACCACACACTTAAGGTGCAGTTAGTGTGCTACCACACACAGCGACTCCTCAACGTCAATGCCCGCTATCCCATCACCAGCCATGATGCCTTCATCCTGTGCCAGCACTCATTCAGCCACCAGGTCAAGCTCGGGGCTGGCTGCTCGGTGACAAGGACTAGCTGCATTGCACCTGGCTCATGTCTGCCCTGCATAAACCCAACGCCCGTGCCCCGCAGGCAGCGGTTCCACTGCCTTAACTGCTCGGGAGGAGCACTCCAGTACTTGCCGCAGTGGGTGGTAGAGGAGGATGAGGATGAGGAGGAAGTGGACGAGGAGGAGGAGGAACAGGAGGGAGGGTGGAGGCAGAGAGATAATCGGCCTTCCAGACGGGCTGTCCATGACAGGCTCATCAGACTCGGATTCACTTGAATGAAACCCCAGATCCCCAGAGCTCATCACATCCTTATCATACAATCCCTGTCACACACCATATCACAGCGCCTTCCTGGGCACAAGGTGAAATTAGAGACACCACAAAATATTCGAAAAACAATTAATAAATGTATCTATAAACTTATCGCACATATCACACATATCACATGAATTCTAATAACTAATGAGAAGACCTATGAAATTAAATTTTCGAGTAACAGAAAACAAAATAGTTAAGTATTTTGCAGGCATATCAATAAGAATGGGAGGTTGTGATGGGTATCGGGCCCTAAGGGATGGACAGCCTCATACCACAGGCAACAGTGGAGAGATGGCAGAAATATTAAATGATTACTTTGCTTCAGTATTTACCAGGGAGCTAGAAAAGGTGGACATGACATCGGCTGATGAGATTAGGAATGAGGTAACTGCACTGAAAATAAATAGAGAGTATATATTAAATTATCTAATCAAACTCAAAGAGGATAAAAACCCTGGTCTGGATGGATAACATCTGCGTATTCTAAAAGATTCTAGTGAAGAGATAGCAGAGGCATTACTACATATATTTAATAATTCGTCAGAAAAAGGTGCAGTTCCTGAGGACTTGCGAACGTAATACCTATATTTAAGAAGGGAGATAGAACATGTCCAGGGAACTGTAGACCAATCAGCTTAACGTCAGTCATAGGGAAAATATTGGATTGCCTACTAAAGGAGAAAATAGAATAACATCTAGAAACCAAAAATATAACAATGAATTGTCAGCACGGATTTCAAAAGGGAAATCTTGCTTGAACAACCTCATTGAATTTTTTGAAGAGGCACCCGACAGAGTCGAGAGCGGTAATGCAGTATATCAACTGCTCAACTCTCATCTACACACCTAGTCTCCCCCTCGAAAAATTCAATCAAATTGGTTAGAAATGATCTCCCCCTGACAAAGCCATGCTGACTATCCTTGACTAATTCTTGCCACTCCAAGTGGAGACTAATTCTGTCGCTCAGAATGTTTTCCAATAATTTCCCTACCACTGATGTTAGGCTCACTGGCCTGTAATTCCCTGGTTTATCCCTACTACCCTTCTTGAATATTGGTATTATGTTAGCTGTCCTCCAGTCCTCTGGCTCCTCCCCTGTAGCCAGAGAGGTTCTGAAAATTTGTGACAGAACCTCTGCAAACTCCTCCCTTGCCTCACACAGCAGCAGGGGATAAATCTCGTCTGGGCCTGGAGATTTATCCACTTTTAAGTCCACTAAAACAGCTAGCAGCTCCTCCCTCTCAATAATAATTTGTTCAAGTATATCACAAACCCGCTGCCTGATTTCTATGCCTGGATCGTTCTTCTCCATAGTGACTGTTTGGGGGCCTAAAGTACACTCCCAGAAAAGTGCTTGCCCCTTTTTGCTTTTAAATTCTACCCATATGGCCTCAATAGAGCAACCTGCTAAGATATCATCCCTCCCTACAGCAGTAATTGACTCGTTGATTAATATTGCGACACCCCCTTCTCTATTACACCCCAATCTGTCTCGCCTGAAGATTCCATACCATGGAATATTGAGCTGCCAGTCCTGTCCCTCCCTCAACCATATCTCTGTGATAGCAATAAGATCATACTCCCATGTGTTCATGAACACCTTCAATTCATCTGCATTACTCGCAAGACTCCTTGTATTAAATTGAATGCCATCCAACTTGCCATGCTCCCATGTGCCGTTACATATTTGCTCTGCCTTCCAGGCTGACTTGTGTTTTCCTCTACATTTGGATGTGCATCACCCCCTACTATACCTCCACTCCGTAACCCATCCCCCTGCCAAGTTATTTTAACCACACCCCACCCCCCCGCAACAGTACTAGCAAACCTCTCCACAAGGATGTTGGTCCTGTTCCAGTTCAGCTGCAACCCGTTTGACTTGTACAAGTCCAACTTCCCCAGAAGCAGACCCAGTGATCCAGGAAACAAAATCCTTCCCTCCTGCACCAAGTCTTTAGCCACGCATTCATCTGTTCTATCCTCCTATTCCTATACTCATGAGCACGTGGCACCTGAATTAATCCAGAGCTTAAAACCTTTGAGGTCCTGCATTTGAATCTGCTATCGAGCTCCCTAAATTCTTGTTGCAGGACCTCATCCCTCTTTCTTCCCATGTCGTTGGTACCAATGTGTACCATGACATTTGACTGTTCGCCCTCTCCCTTCAGAATGCCCTGCAGCCTTTCAGTGACATCCTTGACCCTGGCACCATAGAGGCAACATACCATACTGGAGTCACGTCTGTGGCCACAGAAACTTCTATCTGTTCCCCTTACAACAGACTCTCCTATCACTGTTGCTCTCCCATGCTTTTTACTCCCCTCCAGTGCAGCTGAGCCACTCGTGGTGCCACGGACTTGGCTCTTGCTGCATTCCCCTGAGAAATCATCTGCCCAGCAGTATCCAAAACGGAAAAGCTGTTGGAGAGGGAGATGGACCCAGGGGACTCCTGCACTACCTGCGTAGTTCTTTTACTCTGTCTGGCGGTCAGCCATTCCCTGTCTGCCTGTGCACTCTTTACGTTCCGTGTGACCACCTCGTTAAACATGTTATTCACAAAGATCTCAGAATTGCAGATGCTCCACAGTGACTCCAGCCCAAGCTCCAGCTCTGAAACACGGATGTCGAGTAGATGCATCTGGATACACTTCCTGCACATGTGTTCGCCCTGGACAGCGAAAGTATCCAAGATGTCCCACATAGCACAGGAGGAGCACACCACACTGCCGAGCTGCCCTGCCATGTCCTACCCTTAATTTACTCTCTTTACTTCCTTTAAATTAAACAATTTTAAATACACTAGGGACCTTACTTCCCTTTAAACACTGCTTACTCTACACTAGAGAACATACTTTTACTTCAACGACTGGACTGTAGAAATACTCACCAGGTCCTACTCACCAATCAGCTTCTTCCCTGGTTGTGACATCACTTTAGCAGTTTCACAGTTGTTTGATTGACTACGCCCGCACTCAGACTCTTTCCCAACTTGCAGCACTCCGGTTGATGTGGTGTACATGGACTTCCAAAAGGCGTTTGATAAACTGCTACATAATCAGCTTGCCTGCAAAGTTGAACCACATGGAATATAATGAAGAGTGGCAGCATGGATACGGAATTGGCTAAGTGACAGGAAACAGAGTGTAGTGATGAATGGTTGTTTTGTGGACTGGAGGTAGGTATGAAGAGGTGTTCCCCAGGGGTCGTTATTGGACCACTGCTTTTCTAGATATATATTAATGAGTTAGACAGGGCACAATATCAAAATGTGCAGATGATACAAAACTTGTAATATAGTGAAGAGTGACGAGGATAGTGATAGACTTCAAGAGGACATCGACAGGCTGATGGAATTGGTCGCACATGTGGCAGATGCAATTTAATGCAGAAAAGTGCGAAGTGATATATTTTGTTAGTAAGAGCGAGGAGAGACTATATAAACTAAAGGGTACAATTCTAAAGGGGATTCATGAACAGAGAAACCTGGGGGTATATGTGCACAAATGATTGAAGGTGGCAGGACAAGTTGAGAAAGTAGTTTAAAAAAGCATAAGGGATGCTGGTCAATATAAATAGTGGCATAGAGTACAAAAGTGAGGAAGTTATGAAGAACCTTTATAAAACATTGGTTCGGCCTCAACTGAAGTATTGTGTCCAGTTCTGGACAGAATAGATTTAAAAGAATAGTTGCAGTGATGAGGGACTTCAATTACGTGGATAGACTGGAACAGCTGGGTTTGTTCTCCTTGGAGCTGAGAAGGTTGTGAGGAGATTTGAAAGAGTTGTTCAAAATCATGATGGTTCTAGACAACGTAGATAGAGAGACACTGTTCCAATTGATGGGAGGGTCGACAACCACAGGGCACAGATTTAAGTTGATTGGCAGAAGGACCAAAGGCGGCATGAGGAAAAACATTTTTACTTAGCGAGTGTTTAGGATCTGGAATGCACTGCCTGATCTGATGGTGGAGACAGATTCAATCATCGCTTTCAGCAGGGAATTGGATGAGTATCTGAAGGAAAAAATGCAGGTCTATGCGGAAAGGATGTGGGAGTGGGACTAGCTGAAGTGTTCTTACAGAGAGCCGGCACGGGCACGAGGGGCCGACTGGCCTCCTTCTGTGCTGTAACAATTCAACGATTCTTTGATTCTATAAATGCCATCATGGACTGGTTGGGCTGATCGGCCTGATTCTGTGCCATTTATCCTATGTAATCCTATGTATATGGGTCAAAAACCAGGATACCAACCTGTTGAATGTGTTTGCTTAAACATAGGATTGAATATTAAGAGGTGATTAATATTATTACAATATTACACATTTCAGTGCTAAATCATAATGGTTATTTGCAGAAAAGGCACCAAAACGCCTGTATATACTGTTCATATCGTCATTGAAGTCATTTTTAATCAAGGCCTCGAATCTGTACGTGTGGTTCTATAACATCTGTGCGTTGTCTGATTGGTGTATAAAATTGCTTGTACAATTGAATGCCGAATGATTCAATTGAAATCTAGAATTTATCAATTTCACAACAAGATATTAATAAACTCTTCACCTTTAACACAAACATCCACCTCTCTAACTTTCCCATCTCAGTAAAGATCTGTAAATAGAATAAGAAATCTTTGTATTGCAGCAGACTGATCTTGCGCAAAGATTGATCAAGGGAGTTAAAATGTGCTTTGAATTTAAAAACAATGGCTGGTCGCTTTGAACATTAATACTGAGAGCCACAAACAGTGTGAGAAAGATAAACGTGAGACTAAATACAGTGATACAGAGGGACACCAACAGAGTGATATTTATAAAGGTGAGATGAGCACAGTGATACAAAAATTCACCAACAAAGGGAGATTGATAAAGGTGAGACGGCGTACAGTGATACAGAGAGGCACCAGGAGAGGGAGATTGATAAAGGTGAGACTGAGTACAGTGATACAGAGTGGCACCAGCAGAGGGATATTGATAAAGGTGAGACTGAGTAAAGTGATAGAGAGAGACACCAACAGAGGGAGATTGATAAAGGTGAGACTGAGTACAGTGGCTGGTACATGTGTGTCTCACTGTCAGCTCCTGTGCATGGTAAAATTTGGTAAAAGGTACGCTTCACTCCTGACTGATATAGTACGGCCGTTGCTTTTACATACCCACCCATGCCAGTTTATATTGCTTCCATTTAAACTCCATCCTCAAATATTGTACCTTCTGTGTAACACCTCACCAGTGAAATTCCCCCACAGTGTAACTCCCCCCGTGAAGCTCGCCCCTGTGAAACTACCCCTCTGCAACTCACTCTGTGAATCTCCCCGTCATTAACCTCGCCCCCGTAAAGCACCCACACCAACAACACTCCCCTTCTCTGAAAATCCACCTGTGAATCAAACTCCCTGTAACCCCCACTGTGAACGCCCCCACCATAAAACTCTCCCCTTCGAATCTAGCCCCCTGTGAAAATCCCCAGCCCCTCTGAAACTTCCCCCAGGGCCACTCTCCCCCCGTGAAACTACCCCTGTGAAACTCCCCCTATGAAACACCCTCCGTGAACCACCCCAGTGAAACTACCTGTCAAAATCCACCCTGTGAAACTCCCCCCTGTGAAACTGACCCTGTGAAACTCCTCCTATGAAACTCCCCCTGTGAACCTTCCCCTGTAAGCATACCCCAGTTAAAATCCCCCCCGTGAAACACACCCTGTGAAAGACTCCTAGGAAACTCCTCCCAAACTCCTCCATGTGAAACTTCCCCCATCCTGTGAAACTGCACACCACTATGGAATTTGTTCCCCCCGTGAGACTCTACCCCGTGAATGAGACCCATAAAAATCCTCTCCACCGAAACTCAGGCTGTCTGAAATTTTCCCCACCCCGTGAAAAACAACCCTGTGAAAATCCCCTATTTCAAACTCTCCCCTATGACACTCCCCCAGTGAAACTCCCCCTTGAAGCTCCCCCCCATGAAACTGAGCTCTAAAACCTCGTCCCTTTGAAAACACGCATGATACATCCCCTGTGAAATTCCCCTGATGAACTCCTCAGTGAGACTCACACCTTCAGGCACCCCCATGAAAATCCTCTCCTGTCGACCTCCACTTGTGATACTCCCCCGTGAAATCACCCCATGAAAAGCCCCCTAGAAAACTCTGCTCTAAAACTTCCACCCTGAAAATGCATCAGCTGTGAAGCCCCTTCCTCCCCACTCCTTGTGAAACCTCCCCTGTGAAATTCTTCCCCATGAAACTGTCCTCTAAACCTTCTGAACTGAAACTCCCCCAACTGCGAAATACCCTCCCGCCCCAACCCCGGTGAAACTACCCCACCCCCCGTTAAACTACCCCTTGTGAATATACCCTCCTGTGAAATTTCACCTGGTGGAACTCACCAACTCTTAAACTCGCCCCGGGTCAAAATCCCCCACAGAGTGAAACACCCCGCCCTACTGAAACTCAGCCCGTGAAACTCCACCTCTGTGTTACTTTCCCTATGCACTCCCGTGAAATTGGCTCCAGTGAAACTCACCTACTGGCAACTCCCCAAGTTAAAGTCCCCCTCTCCTGTCAAACTCGCTCTGTGAAACTCCCGCTGCCTTTTCAAACTCCCCAGTGAAACTCCGGCTGCCGTGTGAAAATCCCTAGTGACATTTGCCTGCCCTGTGAGAATCCCCTGTGAAACTCACGCTGCCCTGTCTAACTCCCCATTAAAACTCCCGCTGCCCTGTCAAGCTCCCCAGTGAAACTCCCGGTGCCCTGTCAAACTCTCCAGTGAAACTTCCTCTGCCCTGTGAAGCTTCCTCTGTGAAATTCCCCCCGTACAAATTCTACCCACAGTGACACTCTCTCCCCGTGACAGAACCCCATGAAAATCCTCTCCTGTGAAACTACCCGCAGAGAACCTCCCAACACGTGACAATCCACGCCCTTTGAATTCCCACCCCTTTAAATCTCTCACCCTGGTGAGACTCCCCCTGTGAACCGCCCTCACATTCATCTACCCCTGTGAAACTCTCCTCTCCCCGCCCCTTGATAGCTTGGTTGGATTAGAGTATAGGAATATATTCTGTTTCCCACCACCAGGGGCAGAGGCTTCTCGCGGTGGTCAGGAGCCACGCAGCCGCGCGGACGGCCGGGATGGCCGGAACCGATCACTCCAGGCCTGGGGACCGGCTGTGTTGTAATCTTGGTCGTAGAAACGGTCACGAGGTAGTCGGAGCCTGTGATCCAGATTGCATTATTTGCTCGTTATTTAACGTAATATTACTGACTGGCATCAGTCACTGTGTTAAAACTGGTGATTAACACCGCTCGGGGGTGAGTCATGATTGGAGTTATTGTCGCTGGACTAACAACCCTTTATTGCGATGGTACCACCGGAAAATTCGCTGACAGACAACTAGATAGAGACATAACAGATAGATAGATTTGAAATAAATTGTCTGAGGACCCACGCCCTTGACGACCTCTTACACACAGCGGACAGCTTATCAGAAAGTAACAGTTGCACTGCCTACAAATTTAAATTTATTACTGTCAACGGATGAAAACCCGCAAGATGTTCCTCCGTGGTTTTCTGTTAAGTTGCCCACCGACTGTGAGGTCCTATTGCCGTTGCACAGATCATGCTGGCACTGCACCCACCGTTTACCCATTTGCGCCTTTAGGCACGTCCGTGCCAGCAGCACTTTTCAAAATTTGGCTCCATGGGACAGATTTTAGTATTAATCATCTGGACAAGATACAGACAGGAAAATCTGGTGGGGAGAAATTCAAGCTGAATTTACTCCCGATTTTCCATCCACTGCAATTAATTCAATGGTTTCTGTATGGGGTCATCGAGTCTTAATGGCACCGAAGGGCATTCAGTCCATCAAGTCCGTGCCGGCACTCTGTACAACAATCTAGTCAGTCCCATTCCCCCACTCTATCCCTGTAGCCCTGCAAGTTTATTCCCCTCAAGTGCCGATCCAGCCTCCCCTTGAAAACATTGAGTGTATCCACTTCCACCACTTCCGTCGGCTGCGAGTTCCAGGTCCTCGCTACTCGCTGCATAAAAAGGTTTTTCCTCACATAAGAACATAAGAAATAGGAGCAGGAGTAGGCCATTCGGCCCTTCGAACTTGCTCCGCCATTCAATGAAATCATGGCTGATCTTCTGCGTCAACTCCATTCACCCGCCCTATCGCCTTATCCCTTGATGCCATCACTAGCCAGATATCTCTCAACTTCTACTTTGAATCTCCACAGCCCTCTGGGGTAGAGAATTCTAAAGAATCACCATCACCTGTGTGAAGACATTTCTTCTCATCTCAGATTTGAATGGCCTACTCTATATCCTGAGGCTGTGGCCCCTGGTTCTAGACACCCCAGCCAAGGGAAACATTCTCCCAGCATCCATCTTATCAAACCCTGTAATAATTTTAAACGCTTCAGTGAATACCCCTCTCATTCTTCTGAAGTCAAGAGAATACAGGTCCAGTTTACTCAATCTCTTCTAAGACAGTCCCGTCACCCCAGGAATCAATCTCGTGAACCTTTGTTGCACTCCCTCTATGGCAATCATATAATTACTTAGGTAAGGAGACCATAATTGTACACAGTACTCCAGGTGTGATCTCACCTAGAGGAATATATGTTTGTTATACCTCCCTATATCTCTTGCCCAAAACCTTAAATCTGTGTCCTCTGTCCTTGTACCATCAATTAGAGAGAACATCCTTTCCCTGTGTAGCCTATTCAAACACGTCATAATATTGTACAACCCTATCAAGTCACGCCTTAACCTCCTTTGCTCTAATTAAATCAAATCCAGCTTCTCCAACCTGTCCTTGTAGGTAACATCCCCCATCCCCGGAACCATTCTGGTAAATCTCCGCTGCATCCTCTCAAGTGCCTTAACATCTTTGGTAAACTGTGGTCACCAGAACTGGACACAATACTCCAGTTGTGGCCTAACCAGCGCTTTAAAAATGTTCAGCATAACTTCTCTACTTTTGTACTCAATACCTCTATTTATGAAGCCCAAGAACCCATATGTTTGTGAATGACTCTCTCAATATGTCCTGCCACCTTCAGGGACCTATGCACATTAACTCTCAGGTCCTTCTGTTCCTGCACACTCATTAAATCTTTGCCATTAAGAGAATATTGTCTCTCCCTGTTCCTGCTGCCAAAATGCATCACCTGACACTTCTCTGTATTAAATTCCATCGGCCACTTGTCTGCCCATTCTGCTAGCCTTTCTATGTCTTTTTGCAGTTGATTGGTATCATCATCACTGTTTGCCAGACCCCAAGTTTTAGAAATTCTACGCTGTATTCCAATATCCAGGTCATTTATATATATCAAAAAAAGCAGTGGCCCCAGCTCTAACGCGTGGGGAACAACACTGCCTACCATCCTCCAGTCTGCAAAACAGTAATTTACCACAACTCGCTGTTTTCTGTCCTTAAGCCAATTCCTTATCCAAGATGCCATTGATCCACCTATTCCATGAGCCTCAATTTTGTTAGCCAGCCTTCTATGTGGTACTTTGTCAAACGCCTTCCGAAAATCCATGTAGACAACATCCATTGCATTCCCTTCATCAATCCTCTGCTACTTCATCAAAAATTTCAAATAGATGTGTCAAACACGATCTGCCTTTTACAAATCCGTGTTGGCTGTACTTAATTGGAATTAATCTCTCCAAGTGCCCGTTTAACTTTCCCTTGATTATTGTTTCTAAAACGTTACCCACCACTGATGTTAAACTGATCAGCCTGTAGTTACAAGGATTGTCTTTACACCCTTTCTTGATCAATGGTGTCACATTTGCTACTTTCCAATCCTCAGGCACCTCCCCCGCATCTAGGGAAGATTGGAAAATTATGGCAAGCCCTTCTGTTATCTCCTCCACCAATTCCCTTAGCAACCTGGGATGCAAGCCATCTGGACCAGGCGACTTGTCCACTCTGAGCATACCCAGCCTTTCTAGTACATCCTGTCTGTCAATTTTCACCCTTTCCATTGCTTCTAACTTTTCCACTTCTACCAATGTTTTGTCAGCATCCATCTCCTGAGTAAACACCGATACAAAGTACTCATTGAATATTATAGCCTTGCCCTGCACCTCTAAGCATATATCACCTTGTTTGTCTCTAATAGGCTCCACCCCGCCTCTTACAATACGCTTATTGTTTACATGCCGGTAGAAGATTTTTGGGTTTCCTTTTATGTTAACCACCATTCTACTCTCATATTCTCTCTTTGCCAATCGTATTTTCTTCTTAACATCCCCTCTCAACTTATTGTAATTGGTCTGGTACTCCCTTGAAGAATTCACCTGACATGCATCATACACCCTCTATTTTTGTTTCATCATCTTCTCTATCTCCCTCATGTGTAAACCCCGACTCGCCCCCCACCCCACCACAATTTCCATATTTCCTTCCTGTGCTCTGCCCAATAACGCTTAACATACAGATGTCAGCAACAAACATCTGTTCCACTGTTGCACCTACAGATGTTCAGTTCTACCATTAACTGCAGCCTCAGCCTCTCCAGTTGATGCAGAATTCTGCACCGATTGGCCGGAAAACGCTTCGGTCAAGTTTCTGTCACAGCTTGTTAAATAAAAAAAACAGCTTCCAATGTATTGTGACTGCATTTAAATGGCCACCCAGCAAATCAAATGTAAACAAATTAATTTTATACAGCCTTGGCCAGATCCATCTGGGATGATCCGTTCAGTACTTGGCATCACAAATCAGGAAGAATGTATTGGTCTTGGAGGTTTACAGAGTAGATTAATCAGAATGATACCGGGGGTTAAAGTTTTAAATTATGTGGACTGTTTACATAAACGTGACTTTTATCCCCTTGAGTTGAGATGGTCAAGGTTGGCCTACTCGAAGTATTTAAAATGATATCCTGTGAATTCGATAGGACAGATACAGATGCAGATATTTCCTCTGGTAGGTGAATCCAGAACAATTGGGCATCATCTTAAAGTTTAACCTCGGCCATTTAGGTGGGAAATCAGGTAACACTTTTCTGCACAAAGGATTAACAAAATTGGAACTCTCCACTCACAAGACGAAGGATGTTGGGTTAGTTGAAATTTTCAAGAATAAATTAATAGATTTTAGTTAGGTTAGGATATCAAGAAATATGAATCAAAGGCAGTTAAATGGGCTTGAGGTTCTGATCAGCCATGGTCTAATTGAATGGTGGAACGGGCTCGAGGGGTTGAGTGACCGACTCCTGCTCTTATGTTCCTTTTTATTTCATTTGATTCACAGGCATTAGTGGGAACTGTTACAAACTGCAAACTCTGTGTATTCGAGTTCGCTGCCACCCAAATATTCAAGTAACTTAATTTTCTGTTTCGTTGTGGATAGTCATTTTCCAAAAATTAACTAATTGTAGAATGGGGCTTGGTGCGAGTGAGTTTAATTTTATGGAGAATGAAAGACGGGAGGCCGGCCAGAAGACTATTGGAATAGTAGAGTTGGGGAGCACCAAAAGCAGGATGAGGGTTTCAGCAGCAGATGGGCTGAGATAGGAGGTCGATATTATGCAGCTATGCTGTGAGGAGGATGTCGTGAAACTCCAGCACGATTTTGTCAGGTTGGGTGATTTGGCAGAAACATGGCAAATGCACTATAATGTGGAGCCTCGAGCCCGTTCCACCATTCAATTAGACCATGGCTGATCAGAACCTCAAGTCCATTTAACTGCCTTTGATTCATATTTCTTGATATCCTAACCTAACTAAAATCTATTAATTTATTCTTGAAAATTTCAACTATCCCAACATCCTTCGCCTTGTGAGTGGAGAGTTCCAATTTTGTTAATCCTTTGTGCGGAAAAGTGTTACCTGATTTCCCACCTAAATGGCCGAGGTTAAACTTTAAGATGATGCCCAATTGTTCTGGATTCACCTACCAGAGGAAATATCTGCATCTGTATCTGTCCTATCGAATTCACCGGATATCATTTTAAATACTTCGAGTCGGCCAACCTTGACCATCTCAACTCAAGGGGATAAAAGTCACGTTTATGTAAACAGTCCACATAACTTAACTTTGGTGGCAAAAATAGGAAGGCAGATTATTATTTGAATGGTAATAGATTGGGAGAAGGGGAAGTGCAAAGAGACCTGGGTGTTCTTGTACACCAGTCGCTGAAGGTAAGCATGCAGGTGCAGCAGGTGGTTAAGAAGGCAAATGGTATGTTGGCCTTCGTAGCAAGAGGGTTCGAGTACAAGAACAAGGATGTCTTGCTGCAGTTGTACAGGGCCTTGGTGAGACCACACCTTGAGTATTGTGTGCAGTTTTGGTCGCCTTACCTGAGGAAGGATGTTCTTGCCATGGAAGGAGTGCAGCGAAGATTCACCAGGCTGATACCTGGGATGGCAGGAATGACGTATGAGGAGAGATTGTGTCGATTGGGCTTATACTCACTGGAGTTTAGAAGATTGAGGGGGGATCTCATCGAAACCTATAAAATTCTGTCAGGCCTGGACAGACTAGATGCAGGAAGGATGTTTCTGATGGCCGGGGAGTCCAGAACCAGGGGTCATAGTCTAAGGATAAGGGGTAAGCCATTTAGGACTGAAATGAGGAGAAATTTCTTCACCCAGAGAGTGGTGAACCTGTGGAATTCTCTGCCACAGAGGGCGGTGGAGGCCAGTTCATTAAGTATATTCAAGAAAGAGTTGGATATATTTCTTAAGGCTGAAGTGATCAAGGGATATGGGGAGAAGGCATGGACCGGGAACTGAATTTGGATGATCAGCCATGATCTCATTGAATGGCGGAGCAGGCTCGAAGGGCCGAATGGCCTACTCCTGCTCCTATCTTCTATGTATCTATGTATCTATGTAGATGTAGGCGGTCTTGTTGATGGAGATGATATGGGTTTGGAAGCTCAGCTCAGGCTTAAATAGGACACCAGGTTTGCAAACAAACTGCTTCAGCCAGTTTCCAGGGAAGTGAGTTGTTGGCACGAGCCCAAGCCAATGGCTCCAATATTTATGAGCAGGTTGATTTATTTAAGTCTTTAATATCGAGGTGAATGTCTCAGTCTTCACCATTTTTAATTGGAGCATATTGCATCTCATCCAGGACCGAAAGGACAAGCAGCGTGACAAATAAAAGGCAATGAATGAGGGATGTGGTGGTGAGGTAGAGCTGCGTTTCATCAGGCTACATGTGTGTGTTTTCAGATGATTTCTCCGATGCACAGCAAGTAGAGGAGAATTAGCATGTTATTTTTGGTATTGCGCAATCTAAGGACTGAGTTAAGATACAATTGAGATAGGTTATTTCAATAATTTCACTAACTTAGTAATTAGATCTAAGGGACACTTAATCACATTCACCAGCTGCCCTCTGAATTTATTCTGTGCTACTGCATAAATGAATGTGTTTGTGCAGGAACTCAAATTCTGAAGCATATACCCAGTTTCTTCCATTATGATGAGAGGGTTATTGGAATTGGCGAACATGAATAGAATGTCTGTAATTTGTACACAGATATAATATGCAAAAGTTACCAACCATAACAGGATGAAATTGCCTGAGATGGCGAGCAATAAATTTATGGATTTTCTCCGGCTCTCCATCTCTGGATCTTGTTGATTTTCAGCATTGTTATTGCCCCTGAGTCCCCTCCTGACTCTACTGGACACCAGAATGTGCCTGATGGTCAGAGCATTAAATAACAAAATCAAAACAAATGGAGCGAATGGAGTTAAAACAATGCCAAACCAGACGAATGCTACCCAGACGGGTGAGGTATAGACGCTTGATTTTACTGTACAGAACCACGGTTCATTGTCTATTAGTTCCTGACGTTCAAAGATAAAGTATATTGGAATGTTTTCTACAAAGTTAAGCCCACACACTGTTGCTATAACGCCGGCTGCAGTTTGTTTTGTGCAATATTTGACTCTCAGCTTCTGGCAACAAATGGCCACAAATCGATCAAAGGTGAAAGAGACTGTTAACCATACGGAACAATCAATGGCAGCAAAACTGAGGGCAAGACTGAGGCTGCAGACAGGAGTGTAGTTCAGGAATGAATTTTGAAAACAAATATTATTAATCTCATACAGTATTATATTAATTATGATGAACAGTAGATCCGCCGCTGCCATGGCAACCAGGTAACAAGTTATGCATTTGGAGAGGCCGCACTTTCCTCGGGAGAGAATCACAATTGTCATTAAATTCGCTGAAAGAGAAAAAAATGTAAAAACCAGTGATTCTAACAACAAATGGAACACCATTGTATTAAAATGAATACACATTATGTTGGATTGTTTTTGCTTTCACGCAACTCGTTCTCTCTAAATATTAATTAACCGAATAGCTCCAGAGCAAAACAATTATTTTTCCAGAGACATCCGTATGTTCCCTCCAAGAAAAAGTGAAGTGCTGTAATGGCTCCGAGTGATTTCCTGGACCTTATTCAATTATATCTGTTTTGTTGCAAAGGTCCCTTCACACAATGTTGTAGGAAGTACAGATATTGTAGAGCAACATCCATACTTACCCTGCGGCTTTCTCATAAATAACTTTAGTGAGACTGTTCACCGTCCACACAGACCTGACACCTTTATTACACATAGCCTGAATGATACAGCAATATACCGTTTAGTTGTGTGATAACAGGACTCACAATGTGAAACTTCACACAGTGGGTGAGGAAACAGGTGGTAGACACCAGAATGGTGTTGTGCTGCTGCGTTGGTGAGAAATTCATCTTGGGCGTTAGTGGGAAACGGTCGATTCAATACCGGGTAGGAATCCATCTTAGCTGGTAGCACAAAGTGGTCACCAGTTATTCGCCTCATCTGTGATTAAATTCCTTTGCATTTAACGGGACTGAATATCCGGCGGGGCGGATACGGGCAATGGATCGGAACTACAGCCTATGATGAATTTCTACCACAATGAGTCCTTTTTGTGCTATTTGCGAAGGTGAATATGATCCCCAATGGGAATGTTTATCCAAATCCGTGCCTCTGCCCCCTCCCTGGAACGACGTTTCTGCTCAGGGACATGGCCTGCCATGTTTCTGCTCCTTTAGTGCTGCCCAGGGATGCGCCAGGCAGCCTGTCCCGCGCATGCAGTCGCCACACGAGCAAGGCTTTGATGTTATTGAGACTGTGATGGACTTTCCAAGTGCTGCCTCAATTCCCTGGTATACCCCATGCTCTGTCTCACAACATAGGGCTGGGGTTTTGGTGGTGGGACCAAAGAAAGAGGCACCATGATCTGCCCCAGTGTCCCACTGACCCAAGTCTCAGGAAGAAGGTGAAATACTCAAGTTAGTCTACTCCCTCGCCAGAATCCTGAAGCCTAAGCGAGAACCCTAGGTGATCAGTGGAGCGCAGTTTCCTGAATGGCTGATCGCCAAGGCCAGAAACCTGCAGGTCCAGCAGGACTCTCTTGTCTTGTCCTAACCGTCGGGACCATGCCTGTCGTGTGCTGTCCGCAGACCATTTAAACGGCCTGGACAGCCAAGCGTGCAGACCCCAGAGCTGTAAAGCAAAAGTGCTGTTTAGTTGGGCTACTTCTGTCAACTGCTGGGAGATAGGAGGCAATAATCTTCCTTAATATTATTACTAGAACAAATGATGCAGTTGTAGATTTTGGAACTTCAGAAACAAATCCTGTTATGAGTCTGATGATTATATTGAGAACATGATGGAATTTGGGGTCAAATTTCTCTTTTAACTGATATCTAAACAACCAAATGACATTATTAGACAAACAGCAGGAGCTATAATACAGTTAACAGAGACAAAGGTTAATAACAATAGTGACTTACCAGGGACACCAACCACTGCCAGAATGGGATAGTAAATTGCTGATATCTGAACAATTATTGGCCGCTCCATTTACTCTGAGGAGTGACGTTGGCCGGTGGTTTGATGACACACGGATCAAACATCTTCAGATCAAATCTTCCTCTATATCAGAGAGAAATCTCAAGTGTACAGAATAATTAACATTAGTTACAGTCATTGAACAAGCAGATTAGGTAACTGCTTCACTGGAACACTGATCTGGGAATAGATTATTTTTGTAACATTTCCCACTGGGATTTAGAAAAAAATAATAGACTAGAAGATGACTGTATTTCAGATTCAAATTATTTCTAAAGCTCCACTTCTACAGCACTGGTGCATTCTATTTCAATGCAGGGACCTTATTTTATGATGTCTGTCACACTGGCTTAGATTATTACTACTTATTGAGAGAAATAAATGTATCCATTCTTATTACTATAGTCCAATTTTCAGATTAGGAGGATAGAGAATGCATTTACCATGTTTTAATGGTGTCCTCTATAGATTCGGTGTGTCACAAGGTACAAATGACATCCAAAAAAATTCACAAATTCATACAAATGTACAAAAGCTTGTTTATATTAGGTATTGTGCAAAAGGTATAGGCTCCCTGTGCCGACTGCTAGTCAGGTGCTGGAAGTCAGTTGCACCTGAGATGACCATGACAGCATTTGTGGAGTCAGGTCTTTAGAATGCCGCATGAACACCCAACATGGACGGACACCTTGATACCTGGCCGCACCCATCATCGGCAGCAGAATGGAAGCTGCTGTGGAAGGCCCGAGAAATCTGCAACAACCAAAAGTATTCCAGGCTCGAGCATCAAATGGGTTCCTGTTGCAAAGAAAAGCCAATGCATTTTTAAACTTCTTCACTTTGTTTCCCGGGCCTCTGATGCCCTCTGACCTGTGGGAGGAGGCGGGTGTGATCCACAAGGGTGAGCGATGGCTTCTTCAATTGTGACTGTTTCTGGGCGCCCTTCCAGTGGACCCTGAGGAGAATCAGGCGGAGGGACCAGTGCATCATCCTGGCAAGATAGGTGTACACTGGAATTGACTCTGGTGCACTCTTCCGCCTCATACATCTTGACCCGTCAGCAGCCTTTGACATGGTTGACCACACAACCCTGCTCCATCACCTTTCCTCCATTGACCAGTTAATATGAACTAGCCACGCCTGATTCTATGCTTAACTCTCCAGTCATTCCCAGAGAATCTCCTGCAATGCCTTCTCTACCATCCCACACTGTTACCTCTGGAGTCCGCTAAATGGGCCAGAAATTTGGGACTCCACGGGTGAGTACGCACGGGGTACTCACCCGTAGGCCCAACGGAAGTGCCGGTATCGTGCACGCACTGCGCATGCATGGGATACCGGAACGTCTGTCCCTTAAAGGAAGGGGTTCAGAGGTCGAACACGTATGCCGGAGAGGCAGCGCATGTGCATGGAACTTACGTTTTTTTTGCAGGTTTCTCCAGGAGGGTAAGTCCCCAAGAGTTACACTTTTAAAAAGCAGGTGCAAGGCCTGCTTTTAACAAGGTAAGTGGTGAACTAATTAAAATTAAACATTTTTTCCACAGATTTATTATTTTTAAATACTTTAAAAAAGGTAAGTATATTTTTAGCCCCGTTAGAAAAGGTAATTAATATTTTGAAAAATTATAATTATTGTTTAAATAGTTATTTTATGTAATTTATAGTTATTTTAAAAATGTTATGTTTTTTAAAATTTTTTTGATGTTTTAGTGATGTTTTGTGGCTTATAGTATTTATAGTTTTGACAGCTCTTCCTGTCAATTTTATGAATGGGCATTTCCCTACTACCATTGGCTCTCCATGGCCCACGTGATCCCAGGGGATGCATCGAACTAACTGCGTCCCTGGGATATGCAAGCACTGTGCGCCGGCAGTTGGAGCAGGCCCAGGATCGGAATCCCACGCAGGCCCACAGCTCAACGGCCGGCGCAGTAGGTAAGCACAAGTCGGAGGCTTGCACCTGCAGTGCTTGCGTATCCCAGGGGCGCAGTTAGTTTGATGCGTCCCCTGGGATCACTTGGGCAATGGAGAGCAAATGGTAGCAGGGAATTCTTCATTCATAACTTTGACAGGAAGAGCTGTCAAACCCAAAAATACTATAGGCCCCAAAGCATCACTAAAACTTAAAATAAATTTTTAAAAAGTCACATTTTTAAAATAACTATAAATTACATGAAATAACTATTTTAAACAATAATTTAAAATTTTGAAAGTATTAATTACATGTTCTAAATGGGCAAAAAATAAACTTACCTTTATTTAAAGTATTTAGAAATAATAAACCTGTGGAAAAAATGTTTTAATTTTAATTAATTCACCACTTACCTTGTTAAAAGCTGACCTTGCGACTGCGTTTTACACGTCTAACTTCTGGAGACTTGCCTTCCTGGAGAAACCTGGGAAAAAAACGTAATTTCAATGCGCACGTGCTGCCTCTCCCCCGCTCGTGTTCCACCTCTGAACACCTTCATTCAGGGGAACGGAAGTGCCGGTTTCCCACGCATGCACATTGCATGCACAAAACCAGCACTCTCGTTGGGCCTACGCGTGAGTACAGGGACCCGAATTTCTGGGTAAATGTGTTTATATCCGTTCCTCTGGAGCCTGAAGGAGAAGGAATATCTTCCCAGCTGCACAGCAACTGACAAATCACAATCGCGCCAGTGCAGTTAGTTTTGATGCTCAATGGGGCAGCTGCTCCAAGCGAGAATGCGCAAACGTGAAATCCACACAACGGACCAGCAGCCTCTGAAGGTGCGATAGGCGCCGGCAGCTCGCCCAGTTCTCACCTCATGACTGTCTGCTGTCTGCGTCCAGATGTGTGTAATGAACAATTTTTATCCCAAAACTTTGTAAACAGATTGTGAATATCGAGAAACAATGAGTACAGTCTGAGTTCGGTCGCTGTGTTTTGGATTATGGTTCGTTCGGTTCAAAGGATGCTTGGGACCACCACTGGACTTTGTAAAACAGGTTTAATATCATTCTGATTTTACACTTGGTGATGTATCTAACCCTATCTGGGCGAGCCGACTCTCTCCAGTAAGTCTGACTGGATTTCCCTCTAGAGACAAGGTCCACCATGAGTCTAGATTTACACCATCACTTTAGATCAGAGCGAATAGCAAGTGCCCTCCAACTGACGATGGGATTGCAGTGTAAAGACACTCAGTCGGTAGGATTCAGCAGGGAGAGAACATGATAACGCTGTAAATTCTGAACTAATTGAGGTGTATAAAATTATGAGGGGCCTAGATGGAGTGGATGGGAAGGACGTTTTCCCTTAGCAGAAAGGTCAATAAGCAGGGGACATAGATTTAAAGTAATAGGTGGGAAGTTTAGAGGGGATTTGAGGAGAAACTTCTTCACCCAGAGGCTGGTGGGGGTCTGGAACTTACTGCCTGAAAGGATGGTAAAGGCAGAGACCCTCATCACATTTAAAAATTACTTGGATATGCACTGAAGTGCCATAACCTACAGGGCTAAGGACCTAGTGCTGGAAAGTGGGATTCGGGTGGATAGTTCTTTGTCGGCTGGCACAGACAATGGCCTCCTTCTGTGCTGTAAATTTCTCTGATTCTCTGATTCTATGTCACCGCCGCTAGATTCGCCCTTATACCGCCAATGTACCCGATCTGACTGTTGTAGGTATTCTTCATCAGAGGCCCACTGCCATTCCGGACCTGGCCCACCATGCCACTGGACCCACACTGCAGTTCACAGGTGCTTTCTCGGACCTTAGCTGGCTGACATTCTGGACCTGCCCCGTGCTGCCATTCCCTGCCTAGCTGTGCTGGCATACACAAACTAACCACTGTTGCCAAACTGGACACAATTTGTAATCTCTTTGTAGTTTAGCGATTTATCATTGGTACTGTGAAAATAAATAAAGTTTTTCGACTTGAAGAGCAATTTAGCAAATGACTGCCTCAACAAATACATATTAGATGAACATATAAGCCTATCTCAGTTGATTAAATGATTTGATAGATGAGATAGAGACGAACTATTTCTTCTGGTGAAGGAGTGGAGAACAAGGTGGCATAATCATACATGAATTGTAAATTATTTACAGATCCGATCCTTTTGAATCACCACTTCCCATTTGTTGCCAGCCTGTGTAACTGCCCTTAAACCTTACTCTCTATTTTCTGGTCAGTAACCAGCTTACTACAGATTCAGCTATTTGTCCCCTGACTCCACATGCTCTGACGTTTATTGTGAATCCAGTATGTGGTACCTCATCGAAGGCCTTTTTAAAATCTAAATATAACAGCTACTACATTACCCTATTCTACTCCTTGCTTCACTTCTTCAAAAATAATAAGGCTGCTGAAGCATGAAGTCCCTTATGAAATCCGTGCTCATTATTCTTTATTATATTTTCGGTTTCTGGATGTTTATCTATTAAATCTTTCGATAAATGATCCATTATATTCCTAGCATCGATGATGATCTATTTGGTCTGCAGTTCACTGAGCTTGTTCTATTAATGTTATAACGTTATCTGTGCCTCAGTCCTCTGGGACTATTCTCTTTCCTAACAAATTCTTATATATATGTAATGGTGCCTCTGCTATCTATTCCCTATTCTCCTTTAACATGCACCAATGCAATCAATCCGGACCAGGGGTTTTAACTTCTCTAATTTTGATTAGTGTATCAATTATCCCCCCACTATGTATCTTACATGTCTTTATATCTTTTGAATCCCTTCTTCTAATGTCATGTCCACATTGTTAATCGCCCTGAGGCAAATAAGTTGTTTAATATTTCTGCCATTTCGCTGTCGTTACCTGTGAGTTTATCCGGTGTCTCCATTACTGGATTTCTCACTATCCTGATGTTTATTTTGTTATTTATGTAGCTGTAGAATATTTTAATAATTATTTTTACATTCCCTGATAATTTAATGTTGTAGTTTTTCTTTGCATTCTTAATTGTTCTTTTCCTGACTTCTTAAAAGCAATAAGAGCTAGCCAATAATGAGACAGCGTGGATGATTAAAGACATAATGGAGAATTTAAACTAAAGGAAAACGCACATAGTAAGTACATAGAAAGCAAAGGAGCGGGTGAATAAAGGCAATACTAAAAGATTAGTAAAGAAGTTTGTGGATGATGCAAAAAATGGTAAAGTAGTAAATAGTGAGAAGGATAGTAGAAAACGTGAGGAGGATACAGACAGACTGGTGAAAAGGGCAGACACATGGAACATGCAATTTACTTTGGACCAATGTGAAATGATGCACTTCAGGAGAAACAACATCCAGAGACAATATAATCTATTTGATGCTATTTTTAGGGGGATGCAAGGGCAGAGGGAACTGGCGCTGAATATTCACAAATCTTTGAAGGTGGCAGGGCAAGTTGATAAGGTAGGTAGCAAAGCATATGGGATACTTGGCTTTGTAAATGGAGGCATTGAATACAAAAACAAGGAAGTCCTGCTAAACATTTACAAATCTCTTCTTAGAGTTGGAGTGTTACGTACAATTCTGGACACCACACTTCAAGAATGATGTTAAGGTCTTGGAGAGAGTACAGAGGATACTTACCAGGATGATACCAGGGGCAAAGGACTTCAGTTATGTGATGGAGATTGGAGAAGCTGAGATTGTTTTCCTTAGAGCAGAAAACGATAAGGGGAGAGAGAATGGATGTATTATGAGGGTTGTTGATAGAGCAAGAAGAGAGAAACTGTTTCCTCTGGTAAGTGGGTCGGTAACCAGGCAGCATAGATTTAACATAATTAGCAAAAGAAATAAAAGGGAAGAGAGGGGATTTTTCCCAGGGAGGTTTATTCAGATCTGTAACGCACTACCTGGAATGTGGTGGAATCAGATTCCTCACGAATTTTGAAAAGTAAATTGGACAAGTACTTGAGTAGGAATAATTTTCAGAGAACATACTGGGGTGTGGGACTAAATTGGAAAGCTCTTTAAAGAGGTGGCACAGACATGACAGGCCGAATGGCCCCCTTCTCTGGTATAGGTTTCCATTTTTCTATGATGCTATCTCCCTTACACTATTAGGTGGTGTGTACAAATGTCCTATTAGCATAATCAATCCCTTCTTATCTTTTATCTCAATCCATATGTATTCTGTTTATATCTTTCTGATAGTTGTGTCCCTTTTTTCTAATGCCGTTTTGTCATGTCTAAATTATGCAGCTACTCCACCCCTTCTTCCTTCCCCATCCTTTTTAAATATGTTATAATCTGCAATGTTTAATTGCCTGTCCTGGTCTTTTTTAGCCATGATTCAGTTATCTCTACTGTACCTGATTCCTCACTCCGAATTATTGTCTCCAGTACCCCAGTTTGATTCCAGATGGTGTGTGCATAACTTTACAGGCAATTTAATTATATTTTTTAGCCATTCATCTCATTTTACTTTTAACATTTCTTTAATACTTCTGTGCTACAACTACTTAGGTTCCCTGAGCGTTTATTTTATCTTTATTCCTTACCTTGGTCTTAACTTTACTCTCATCTATGATTCCTTATTTCTACTATCGCCCTCCCCCTGTCTTACTAGTTTAAAGCCTTATCCACAGCCCTGTTTATCCTTTCCGTGTGGATTCTAGTCCCATTCCTGCTCAGGTGGAGCCTGTCCCAATGGTCCATCTCCTTCCTGTCACAATACAGAAAGTACAGAATAGCTGTTAATGGTTGATGTCAGGAAGCACTTCTTCACAGAAAGGGTAATGGAAATGTAGATCACAAAAAAGCTGTTGAGGCTAAGCCACCTGAAAATTAAAAGAAACTGCAATTCATAGATTTCTGGGGATAAGTTTATTAAGGGATTCAGATCCCGGGCGGATAGATGGAGTTAAGACACAGATCAGCCATGATCTAACTGAATGGCGGAACAAGCTCGAGTCATTGACTGGCCTGCACCAGTTCCAATGTTCAGAGATGTTTTATTCTGATGACAGGTAAAAGAAAAAAAGGAAAGTCTTGCATTTATATAGCGCCTTTCACAACAACCGGACGTTCCAAAGCGCTTTACAGCCAATGATGTAATTTTGAAGTGGAGTAATGTAGGGAATGCGGCAGACAATTTTCGCACAGCAAGCTCCCACAAACAGCAATTTGACGATGACCAGATAATCTGTTCTTTAATAGATTGGGCTGTAGAAGTGGGCCAGGAAGCACCTTTCCAGTAAAATAAATACAATGCATATTATGATTAAAAATCAATATACCATGGATGCTGGAAATCTGAAATGAAACAGAAAATGCTGGAAATACTTATCAGGTCAGGCAGCTTCAGTGGAGAGAGAAACAGAGTTAATGGTGCAGCTCGATGACCTTTCTTCAGAACTTTACGAATGTTTGTTTTCGAAAAGACAACAATGCAGACAATCGTTATGCAATATTTACAAATTATACAAATATAAACAAGACAGGGAGCAAGTGCTTCATTCAGGGATTCTATAAAATAAGAATTAGCAATTGCTTTCCTGAACTATTGATTTCAAAGGAGTTCTTAAAATGATTTTATCAGATATTGTGAAAACAATGAGTTTGATATTCACAGGGGAATATACAATTCAGCAGTTTTGAAACTAGCATACTTGGCATGAAACAAAGGGATCGGCTCGACCGCCCATTTTACACCTAACCCGATTTTACTGCACATTTGTTTAAATTGTGCGAACGAGGGAACCTGAGTACCTGAATTATTCTTTCTGTGCTGTCTGTGAGACCAGCACACGATGAGTTTAAAGCAAAACCGGTTTCTGCTGAGCTTGGGTTGTTAATGGTGTAAGGAGATGTCAAAACGAGGGAAGTAAAATAGTAGAATGTGTAAAAGTCATTCAGCTGTATCTATAATTGTCTGGAATATGTCAGCTTCGTCACTTGTGTTTAGAGGAATGGGCTGAGTTTATTACAGCTATAACATAATTCAACAGTTAGGTGCATGTCTGTTAGGTTTATGCTGTTATTCTGTTGGCATTTGTATGTATTTTTCATGTGCTATAATTTATTGGTAGTATGCATAACATGTGGTGTAATTTGGTATAAGAAATGTGAGTGAACGACTGTTTAGCAGCTCACACTGGAATCGTGAAATGTGATGACTCAGCAGCAGCTCATGCTGGTTGTGGTATGATATTTCAATAAAGACTGATCTTGCATTGCTATAACTGTGTGTGTGTGTGTGTGTGTAATTTGTCTTTTAATGTAACGGGATGGAAAAGAAAAAGAAAGCAGCCCAACATTAATGTGCAGTTTGGTCTCCTACACTATTCCAATGAAGCTCATGTAGCTTTCAAAAGCTCTTTATAATAATTTGTACGTGACCGCACAAAACACTCTGTGTACAGGTATATTGTGTATAAGTAAAACCGGTTTATTAAGCATTAAATATCCAATAGAGAGAAAGTAATATTTAACAATAAAAACGACTCACTCTGGTGGGATATTGGGCTTAATACATCAGCAAACTCTTAGGTTCGTATTATTTCACACGCTCTGGTAGTTCTCCAGCTTGTAATGATAGTGTATTTGATATATGTAACCCATGTAGTAAGACTTTGAATTATGTAAGATCAGAAGTTTGATTAAGATCTGCCCAGTTAAACACAAATGCCACAAGGTTAGCTGGCTTACACAGTGTTTTAACATAAGAGACAGAAGTGCTGCAATTAGTTTAAAAGATAACTTCCACATAACAAAAGAAAGCAGAGAATCCACTGTGGCTCTGCTTAATAACCCAAGGAGTTAATTTATCAAATCATATTTTTCTTTCTGTCACTGTGAGGAAATATTAATTTAAAATTAAGAAACTTAAATTTAATAATGTCCGATATCTTTCAATTTCACACTAAAGTTGTTGCTTTGTGAACTTAAACAGCTGGCAGAGGAAAGGATTAATTCCTTTGCAGGTTTTTAAGAAGGTGGAGCGAAACATTGTCAGGTGCATGCAATTGCATCACTTCACGTAAAATAAAAAAACTTTCCTGGTCAAAAAAGGCAGTTGTGTTTTCACGAGAAGGTTAGTTACCCATAATAATTCCAATTTAATTCAGACCAGTACTTTATTAACTAAACACGAACAGAATAGATAAAACAGAACAAAGTAGCACATGCTTGCAGAAAACAGTAAATTACGTCATATTTCTTATTGCCCTTTCTTCAGTTGTCTTTCCAAATGACTGTAAAAATATTAAATACAACTGGAGAAATTATAGATTTTCACAACAAGCTGCTTTGAAAGATTTTACCATAACAAATCCAAGGTTAAATCTTAGACTAAAACGTAATCTTTTGTTAAAGAAACTTTTGTTGTTCTTCTCAGTTCTTACACACCAGCTTAATTTAAAGTGTAAATTAAAGATTTTTTCCAATTCTGGGTGCACAATCTTATTTGCACATTTCTAAAACGTCCAAAATCCAAGACAAGACAGAAGTTTTATCTGCGTTTAACACAGAGAAGTGGGTGGAGCAAAAACAAACATAACAATTTTTTAAAGACAAACTTACAGACAAAAGGAATTCTGTAACTTCTTAAACATTATGAAAGATTTCTAACTTTAACACACACTTTCACACAATCTGAAATTCCAGCATTTTTTAAGGTTCCTTTCACTCAGCAAATATTGTGCTTTATTTGTCTCGGCACAGATGTTAATATCTTCGATGTCGGTAAAACTTTAGGTTTCTCTCTTTTTTTCCTTTTTTTAAATCAGCATCTCAGCAACTTAGGGGTTACTTGAGTTCCAGTTAGGACACTAACTGGTTTCTAAATGTATGCAGAACCATCCAGTGGGGGGTTTCAATGTCACTGCTGACATAGGCTACGGAAGCTGCCATAGGAGGAGGTGGTAAGGGAGGATATAATTCTCTGCTTACCTCCTCGCATTCTTTATGATAAGTCGCGGGGGTGTCTACTCCCCTGACTGCTGCTATTACAGCCCATTATTTACCCAACTGTTTCTCTAATTGTTGCATAGTATTATGGCATTGCCTATGGTCTAACTCCCTTTGGGGCCTCTGAAGAGCATCCCTTAGGGCTCCCCGGGAATCATTTAATTGACTGATCAGAAGGCTTTTAAGAAGGCTACCTGACTCTTAGCCTCCTCAAGGTTCTGCATTGCAGCGCCGGCATGAACTGTATTAATACTCTGTTGCTATATTATAGCTGCCGAAGCACTGACATGGCCCTGAAGAACCTCAACTTGGTTGTGAAGAGCTTCATTCTTACTTTTTAATTCTACAGCCTCTTTTTCCCATTTTGACTTCTCGCCCGTTAATGTTAGATTCTCTTCTATAAGCCGCAGCTTGACTTTTTCTAATTTATCCTGATTAGCTTCCATCTCTAGGAAGGTCTCTTTATCTCGCTCTGCACAATACACTGCCGCATAGGCCATTAGCTGTGCGTCCCTATCTGGCTTCCATTTCTTCTCCTTATCTTGTTTCTCAATGAATGCAACAACGTCCTCAAAGAATACTCTCTCACCCTTTGTTAGACATTCCACTACTAACATCTGTAACTGTGCATCTTCGCACTTCTTCATTAACTTTGTTTTAAAGTCTCTAAAGAAGTTCTCACTCGACATTCTTGCTGTATGTTAAAGAGGCACTATCTGTTAGATAACCTAACTTTCCACAAGAACTTGTGTTGCTAAGACAAAAAATCCAAACAAAAATACAAGCGCCTGCCTTATGTACAATAGACCTGGGCTTAGAAATTCAGTGGGCTGTGCCACCCGTTAGCGCCTAAAGAGGGCGCTAAGTGCGTCGGAGGCCACTAGCCATGCCTCCCGCTAAATTTAGTGGGATGCTAATGGCGGCACTAGCCGTTAGCACTGCGCCGCTACCAATGATGCCATCGGTGTGCACAGTGCCCCGCTACCGCCCCAATCGCGAAATTTAGTTGCATCACCTGTTTAACGCCGGTCGCTATTTGCGACCAGTTCAGGGGGGCTTACCTGCGGCGGTAGAGGTGCTGAGGTGCGGGGTGGCCATTTCCTTTGCTGGCCGCTTGCCAGCACCTCTCCGTGCCACTGTCCCCGGCCTGCTGAGCAGCCCCCCCACCCGAAGAGTGCCGGCTGTGTTCCAAGAGCACGGCACTTCTCCTCTGTGCCAGACTCTTTTGCCAGTACTCGCAATCTTTGATCGCGCTGCAGCAGGCCCCTCCCATTTAAGAAGGGAAGGAAGGCCTGCACTACTGCAGCATGCCGTGCCACAGCATGTGGCGCTGTGGCACGTTGCACTGTGATAATTATTTGCAGCACCCCAAGAGGGATGCAGGGGGCCTCCAGTAGCGCCGCTCTTCCCTCTGGGGTGCGCAAAGTCAATTTCCGGCGGGCAGCCACCACTACTTCCAGGGCGCTACTTTTAGCGCCCTGGCGAGGCTGGTGCCCCAAATGGAGCGCCACTGAATTTCTAGGCCCTGGTTTCAGTTAATAGTCACTAGCCCCACGTTGGGCACCAATTTGTAGCTTTCAAAAGCTCTTTATAATAATTTGTCTGTGGCTGCACAACCACTCTGGGAACAGGTATATTGTGTACAAGTAAAACAGGTTTATTAAGCATTAAACATCGAGTACAGAGAATGTAATACTTAACAAGAAGGTAGTCACAATCTGTTCATTGAACCCCAGCATACTCTCCGAGTGATTGTGACACGGTCACTTTATTCTCTTGCTGTGTTCTGTTGACTGAAGCATCTCATCCTCTAGTTTCTTGCTGCTTGCTGCTTTAATGTTCAATATCTTTATCTTTATACCCTTTCTCTCCCTTTTGCCTACGTGGCAGTAATTAGCTCTCTGACACCTGGTAAATCCTCTCCTTTCCTTGTCAGTCACTTTATGGCCTTGTTAATCCACCAGGTCTCTTTCTGTGCATAACAAGATACCCTTATCTAAGAGTTTCACTTCACAGAACATTCTTGAAGTGTTTTCTAAGCAGTTTGTCTAGTCTTCAATTTCTCAATTAAGGATGTCTCTAATTCTATCTCTTCTTGTCTAGTCCTTAAGCAAGTGCAGGGGCAGGGAATGTGGGGAGGAGAGGAAAGAACAAAAGCTAAAACCTGTGATAGTGTGGAAAGCAGGAGAGATTAAATTAAAATGGGATGATTGTACAAGGCAAAAGGCGATGGTAATGGAACAAGCAAAGTAGCAAAAGACGGGAGTAGAAGAGGTGTAAATGAAAATAGCAGATTCTTTAACTGCTGCCATCTGAAAAATGGGGCACTACGAGTAACAATAATAAGAATAAAACAAGACACACCACCTGGCATCGACCTCGGCACCGGCTTTGGTCATGAAAAAGATACATCCAGCCCAGTCGAATCAACATAAACTTGCTCACCGATGCGCAGTTTGAGTTCCGCAAGGACCACGCTGCTCCAAACCTCATTACAGCCTTAGTCCAAACATCACTTCAGGAATTCATTATGGAACCGTTCCAGGTCCAATTATATTCAGCTGCTTCATCAATGACCTTCCTTCCATCATAAAGCCGCAGTTGGGGCTGTTCGCTGATGACTGTACAGTGTTCAGCTTCATCTTCAATTACTCCGATAATGAAGCAGTCTGTGCCCGCAAGCAGCAAGACCAGTAGTGATGTCCTGAGCTGAGAGGATGGCCTCCTATGACGCGAACCATCTTCCTTTGTGCCAGGTATGGATGCAGCCAATGGAGTTCCCCCCTTTATCCCCATTGAATTCAATTTTACTAGGGCTCCTTGAGGCCACTCTTGCTCAAATTCTGCCTTGATGTCAAGGCCAGTTAGTCCCACCTCACCTCTGAATTCAGCCCTTTTATCCATGTTTCGAATAACGCTGTAATGAGGCCTGGAGCAGCGTGGTCCTTGCAGAACTCAAACTCCAGGCTTAGTCTGGTATGTGGCAAGTAACCTTAACACTAAACAAGTGCCAGGCAGCGACCATCTCCACCAAGACAGTGTAACCAAATCTCCATAACATTCACTGGCATTACCATCACCGCATCCTCCACCATCAACTTTATGGGGGGCCACCATTGACCAGAAACTCAACTGGACCAGTCATATAAATTTAGTGGCTACAGCAGCAGCTCAGGGGCTGGGTATTCTGCAGTGAACAGGTAACCTCCTTACCCCCAAAGCCCCTCCACCACCTGAAAGACAAAAGTCAGGACTCTGATGGACTACTCTCCACTTGTCTGGATGTGTGCAGCTGCCAGAACACTTAAGAAGACCGAAACCATCCAGGACTCCACAGTCCACTTGACAGACAGCCCATTCACCACCTTAAACAACAACCCCTCCACCACCAGCTCACCATGGTTGCTGTGTGTGCTAACTGCAGGATGCACTTGAGAAACTCACCAAGACCTCTTCGAAAGCACATCCCAAACTTCCGACTTCTACCACTTAAAACGACAAGGGCATTGGTTGTATAGGAAAACCATCACCTCCAAGATCCCCTCCAAGTCACACACCATCACGACTTAGAAACATATCGCTGTTCTTACATCGTCGCTGTGTCAAAATCCTGGAACTACCTATCTAACAGCATTGTGGGATTACCTGCACCACTTGGGCTGCAGTGCTTTAAGAAGGCCGATCACCAACTTTTGAAGGGCAACTAGGGATCGGCAATAACTGCCAGCCTGGCTAGAGATGCCACATCCCGGGAATGAATAAAAAAATGAATTTAATCCCGTTTGCTACCCGTCCTCTAATTCAATGCCTGGTAATCTTTTCTAGTAATCTCCCACATGGCATTTTCTCAAAGACCTTCTCAATGGCTAACATTTAAGGAACGAATGCATGAATTTCAACAGCTATACATTGATTTCTACCGCAAAAACCCAAAAGGAAAAGCGGCCCAATCATGGTTAATAAAAGAAAGTAAGGATAGTATTAGGTCCAAAGAGGAGTCATATAAAGTTACCCGAAAAAGTAGCAAGCCTGAGGATTGGGAGCATTTAGAGTTAAGCAAAAGAGGATCAAGAGATTGATATGAAGAGAAAAATAGAGTTTGAGATTAAACTTGCACGGAACATAAAAGAGGATTGCAAAAGCTTCTACAAGTGGTTAAAAGAAAAGGATTAGTGAAGACAAATCTGGGCCCTTTACGGTCAGAAATGGGAGAATTTATAATGGGGAGCAAGGAAATGGCATGGCAATTAAACAAATACTTTGCTTCTGTCTTCACGGAGGAGGACACAAATACGTTCTCAGAAATGCTAAGGAACCAAAGGTCTAGTGAGAAGGAGGAATTAAAGGAAATTACTGGTAGTAAAAAATAGTGCTGTAGAAATTAACGGGACTGAAAGCTGATAAATCGCGAGGAACTGATAATCTGCATCCCAGATTACTAAAAGAGGTAGCCATGGACATAATGGATGCATTGGTTGTCATCTTCGAAAAGTCTATAGATTATGGAACAGTTCCTGCAGATTGGAGGGTGGCAAATATAACCCCACTATTTAAAAAGGAGGGAGAGAGAAAACCGGAAACTACAGACCACTTAGCCTAACATCAGTAGTATGGAAAATGCTAGAGTCTATTTTAAAGGATGTGATAACAGGACACTTAGAAAATATCAACGGGATTAGACAAAGTCAACATGGATTTATGAAAAAGGAAATCGTGTTTGACAAACCTACTGGAGATTTTTGAGGTTGTAACTGGCAGAATAGATAAGGGAGAACCAGTGGATGTGGTGTATTTGGATTTTCAGAGGGCCTTTGATAAAGTCCCACATAAGAGGTTAGTGTGCAAAATTAAAGCACCTGGGATTGGGTGTAATATACTGCCATGGATTGAAAATTGGTTAACAGACAGGGAACAGAGAGTAGGAATAAATGGGTCTTTTTCGGGGTGGCAGGCGGTGACTAGTGGGATACCACAGGGATCAGTGCTTGGGCCCCAGCTATTCACAATATATATCAATGATTTGGATGAGGGAACCAAATGTAATATTTCCAAGTTAGCTGACGACACGAAACTAAATGGTACTCTGCGTTGTGAGGAGGATGCAAAGAGGCTTCAAGGCGATTTAGACAAGTTGTGTGAGTAGACAAATAAATGACAGATGCAGTATAATGTGGATAAATGTGAAGTTATCAAATTTGGTAGGAAAAACAGAAAGGCAGAGTATTATTTAACTGGTGATAGATTGGGAAATTTTGATGTACAAATGGACCTGGCTGTCCTTGCACACCAGTCACTGAAAGCAAACATGCAGGTGCAGCATGCAGTTTGGAAATCAAATGGTATGTTGTCTTCATTGCAAGAAGATTTGAGTACAGGAGCAAGGATGTCTTACTACAGTTATACAGGGCCTTGGTGAGACGACACCTGGGGTGCTGTGTGCAGTTTTGTTCTCCTTACCTGAGAAAGGATATACTTGCCATAGAGGGAGTGCAGCGAAGGTTCACCAGACTGATTCCTGGGATGGCAAGACTGTCGTATGAGTAGAGATTGTGTCGACTAGGCCTGTATTCACTAGAGTTTAGAAGAATGAGAGGGGATCTCATTGAAACGTATACATTTCTGACAGGGCTAAACAGACTGGATGCAGGGAGGATGTTTCCCCTGGCTGGGGGGATCTAGAATGAGGGTCACAGTCTCATTATACGCTGTAAGACATTTAGGACTGAGATGAGGAGAAATGACTTCACTCAGAGGGTGGTGAACCTCTGGAATTCTCTACCACAGAAGGCTGTGGAGGCCAAGTCACTGAATATATTTAAGAAGGAGATAGATAGATTTCTAGATGCAAAAGGCGTCAAGGGTTATGGGGAGAGAGCAGGAATATGGTATTGAGATAAAGGATCAGCTATGATCATACTGAATAGCGGAGCAGGCTCGAAGGGCCAAATGGCTTACTCCTGCTCCTATTCTTCTATGTTTCTGTGTTTCAAACTCACAGTATACCACATCGGCCACATTCCCACTCCGTGCCATGTCTGCTACCTCCTCAAATTATTCAATGAGATTTGTCAAGCACAATCATCACTTTTGAATTTCTTGCTGTCTACTTTTAACTATGTCCCTTTATCGAGATACTTTACAATTTCATCCTTAGGGAAACATTCTAAAATCTCCCGAACACAGATGTTAGTCTAACTGGTTTGTAATTACAAGGATTATCTCTATGTCCTTTCTAACAAAGGGCTCATATCCACACTCAATGTTGCCATGATGTATAATGTCTAGGACCTCTGCAATATCCCCCTCATCTCACAGGAACAAAACAACATAGGGACATAGAACAGGAGTCGGCCATTCAGCTCCTTAACCCTGATCTGCCTTTCAGTTAGATCGTGGCTGATCCATACATTAACTCCATGTATCTGTCTTTGCTCCATATCCCTTGATACCCTTATCCAACAAAATATATCGATCTCAGTCTTACAATTGTTAATTGACCCCCCAGTATCCAGAGACTTTTGCGGGAAAGAGTTCCAGAGTTCCACTACCCTTTGTGTGAAATGTACATCCTGATTTCACTGGTGAATGGCATAGTTCCAATTTGAGGATTCTGTCCCTCAGCTTATCTTCCTTATCATGCGAGGATGTAACTGGTAAAATGGGAGAACCAGTGGATGTGGTGTATTTGGAATTTCAGAAGGCTTTCGATAATGTCCCGCATAAGAGATTAGCATGCAAAATTAAGGCACATGGGATTCGGGGCAAAGTATTCACTTGGATAGAGAACTGGTTGGCGGATAGAAAGCAAAGAGTTGGAATAAACAGGTCATTTTCCGAGTGGCAGGCAGTGACTAGTGGGATACCACAAGGATCGGTCCTAGGACCCCAGCTGTTCACAATATATATTAATGATGTGGACGAGGGAATTGGATGTAATACCTCCAAATTTGCAGATGACACAAAGCTGGGTGGGAGGTTATGCTGTGAGGAGAATGTCGTGAACTCCAGTATGATTTGGACAGGTTGGGTGATTGGGCAGAAACATGGCAAATGCAATATAATGTGGATAAATGTGAGTTTATCCACTTTGGTGGCAAAAACAGGAAGGCAGATTATTATTTGAATGGCAATAGATGGGGAGAAGGGGAAGTGCAAAGAGACCTGGGTGTTCTTGTGCACCAGTCGCTGAAGGTAAGCATGCAGGTGCAGCAGGCGGTTAAGAAGGCAACTGGTGTGTTGTCCTTCGTAGCAAGAGGGTTCGAGTACAGGAACAAGGATGTCTTGCTACAGTTGTACAGGGCCTTGGTGAGACCGCACCTTGAGTATTGTGTGCAGTTTTGGTCGCCTTATCTGAGGAAGGAAGTTCTTGCCATGGAAGGAGTGCAGCGAAGATTCACCAGGCTGATAACTGGGATAGCGGGAATGACGTATGAGGAGAGATTGGGTCGACTGGGCTTATACTCACTGGAATTTAGAAGATTGAGAGGGCATCTCATCGAAAACTATAAAATTCTGTCAGGCCTGGACAGACTAGATGCAGGAAGGATGTTTCTGATCGCCGGGGAGTCCAGAACCAAGGGTCATCGTCTAAGGATAAGGGGTAAGCCATTTAGGACTGAGATGAGGAGGAATTTCTTCACCCAGAGAGTGGTGAACCTGTGGAATTCTCTGCCACAGAGGGCGGTGGAGGCCAGTTCATTAAATATATTCAAGAGGAGTTGGATATATTTCTTAAGGCTAAAGGGATCAAGGGATATGGGGAGAAGGCAGGGACAGGGTACTGAATTTGGATGATCAGCCATGATGTCATTGAATGGCGGAGCAGGCTCGAGGGGCCGAATGGCCTACTCCTGCTCCTATCTTATATGTTTACGATGTATTAATGGATGGTGGTGCCATCTCATTTAAATACCACCACTGATAACCCACGTCACAATAGTCACATCTTGAACGTTTCTCGAGGGCAAATTCATTTGCTGGATCTGCTGGTGTGAGGAATTTCAGTAAGTCCCCGATAATAGTGTTGGTACTAACAGTCCCACTGGGGGTCCAGCCCACGGGTATCTTTCTCTAACTGGACCACAGTTCCACTGCTGAGCTGACCTGTGCACCAGGCTCATTCGGCCTCCAGCTGTCTGAGTGATAGAGAGGTCAGGAGTGAGGAGACTCCCATCATGAGAATTGTCTCCCTCCATCGCACATCCTTCAGCGCATCCCTTCCTATTTGAGGCAGTCGGAGTTTCTGCCCCAATTGGGTCCTCTGAGTAATTTACAGCCTAGTTCTGCTGCCTGTGTAGTTGGGTTACACCCAAATTTCCTAAGGCCGCATTGTAGTCTGGGATGATTTCGACCATGATTGTAGCATTAGCCCGGTGAAAATTCAGGACCAGGTAGCTACAAACATTGATAGTGCCAGTCCTACCGACAAACAAACCCGTATATCATCATTACCACATATGTGTCATTGTTAATTTGAAAACATATGAATGAAAGCCTCCCCTTAGGTTGACATGACCCATGACTCCATAACTGGATCTTTCAAAATAACTAGAAATCCAAAATAATTAAAGTAATATTCTCGTGTTCGTGTTCCTCATTACCACTTGGAAATGTGAATAACAAGGTTCTATTCCAGCTGAGCAGTGGAGAAACATCAGCTGTTTAATCATTGTTTTACATGATTGTGACTAAAATCAATTGTTACCTGATCTAATTGCCACACGTGAGCTATCTCAAAAGTACAATTCGGTTACATTTAAATTAATCCCACCAGTGTAAGAATCACAACAAGAGCTAACTTCGCCTCTAAGAAAATGAAACGATCTATAATTCCAAAAATAGAAGAAATTTACTATCCGATTCTTGCACTGGTTGGTGTTCCTGGTAATTTACTATAAAGTTATTCCTTGTTTTCCAGAGTGTGACTGTATTACTACTCTTTGTGCTGGTCTAATAATGTCTTCTGTTCAGATGTACAGTTCTAATTACTGTCAGTGAAATAGTTTAATACAAAGTAATCGCTATGGCCTGATATATATGTAAATAGCAGTTTGTTTAATGTGAAGCCGGTGCCACTCAGTGTGGGTCAATAAACAGCGTTCAGTAAACCTGCCACATAGGAGCAAATGGTCGTCCCACAAACCTATTGTTGTATAAGTTATTCAGCATTAGAACTCAACTTCATTTCAATCTGTAGTTATGTTTTGTTAAGCCAGGTTATTACAACGTCAACAGTTTGCATTTATATAATGCCTTTAATGTAGAAAAACATCCACAGTGCTGAAAACATCCATGTTCCAAATACAGACTTTGAAATAATGTTTTATATGGTGCACATCTGTTACATCTTCGGGAATTCCTTTTCCAAAGTTACGAACAGAATGGGCCAAAAATTTGGGTCCCCACGGGTGAGTACGCGTTGTCTACTCACATGTAGTGCCAACGAAAGTGCCAGTTTCATGCATGCACTGGAAACCGGAACTGCCATTCCCTTGAAGGAAGGGATTCACAGGTCAAATGCATGCACCAGAGAGGCAGCGCGTACGCCTGGAACTTCCGATTTTGTTACATGTTTCACCGTGCAGGTAAGTCCCTAGGAACTGCGTGTGAAAAAGCCGTCGCAAGGCCTGCTTTTAAAAGGATAAGAGGTTAATTAAGTAAAATTAAAACATTTTTTTCACAGGTTTATCATTTTAAAATATTTTAAAGAAACTTAAGTTTATTTTAGCCCCGTTAAAAACTTTAATTTAATTTTTCAAAAATTTAAATTTTTGTTTAAAATAGTTAATTTATGTCATTTATAGTTATTTTAAACGTGTGATTTTTAAAAAAATTTTTTTTGAAGTTTTACTTAGGTTTTGGGGCTGATCTCGATTCTTCCTGTCAAATCTATGAATGGAGATTCCCTGCTCCGATTGGCTCCCCATGGCCCACGTGATCCCAGGGGATGCTGCGAACTAACTTCGCTGCTGGCATACGCAAGCACTGCACACCGGCAGCTGGAGAAGGCCCAGGACCGGAATCCCATGCCAGCAAAATGGCAGGCGCGATATGTAAGTGCAGGTCGGGGGCTTGCGCCCGCGGGAAGCCTCCTCCCCGAATTTCTGGCCCAATGATTTTCTGTCGTTTCACATTTCTATTTAATGCGATTTCGGATCTACCGCCTGTTAAACATCTCTCCCTTTTTATACTTCCTTTGACTTCAATGGAAATGAATATTGGGAGAGAATTATAATGGGCAGCTGATCCGATATCACCTGTTTTACGCTATCCCTCAGTTTTACATCACTCCCGAATATTATTTCTATTTGGAAAGGGTAATTGGAAATGTGTAAAATGGGTTGCCTGCTTGCTATCATCCCTTTGCACTATTACACAGAGTCAAGATCTACCCCCTGGTCATCTCAGCTCACTTCTTGTGTGTTCTCAGTAATAGTATTGACGGTGCACAATTGTGTCTGATCACCGCATTGTCTGTGGAACGCCGTGTTACCTGGGCAATGTCACTCCATTCTGCAGCAGTTATTGATTTTTCAGGTAACATAAACTGGGTGCGGAGTGAAACTGGTTGCTGATTCGCTGTGAGCGGGTTTGGCGCTCTCGCCCGAGACCAATTTCATCCCTTTACTGAGTAAAGCGACTGCACAAAATATCCCGAGTTAATTTCATAGAAACATAGAAACATAGAAGATAGGAGCAGGAGTAGGCCATTCGGCCCTTCGAGCCTGCTCCGCCATTCAACGAGATCATGGCTGATCATCCAAACCCTAGCACCCGGTCACTACACCGACAGCCATCCCACCCAAGCCCTATCCCCGTAACCCCGCGTATTTAATCCCCCCTAACACTAAGGGTCAATTTTTTTTTTTTTATCATGGCCAATCAACCTAACCGCACATCTTTGGACTGTGGGAGGAAACCGGAGCACCCGGCGGAAACCCACGCAAACACGGGGAGAATGTGCAAACTCCACACAGACAGTCACCCGAGGCCGGATTTGAACCCGGGTCCCTGGCGCTGTGAGGCAACAGTGCTAACCACTATGCCACCGTGCAACATATTCTCAAACTGATTATTAATGTGAATTGAGTGCAATTATTATGTTTCCATTGTATTCTCTTCAACATGTTGGTAATCTAGTGGCGATTCTGAATCTCACTCGTGGGAATTGCGATCTTTCCAACTGTATCACTCGTACCTGGTGGCCATGGCAACAGCAGATCTACTGGTGATAATATTTGATGAAATATTTTATGAGATTAATTACATTTATTTCCCAAATTCTTTCTTGAACTACACCCCCGTTTGCAGTCTCAATATCGGCCTGGTTTTTGCAGCCATTGATTGCTCCGTCCTCTTGCCTTCACCTTTGATCGATTCGTCACCATTTGTTGCCAGAAGTTGAGAGGAAAATTTTGCACTGAGTGAACTGCGACCATAATAATAGCGACTGTGTTTGGACTGAGCTTTGTAGAAAACATTCCAATTTACTTTGAAAATGAACACCTGGAAATTATTGACAATGTAGCGTGGTTCAGCAGTGTAAAAGCAAGCCTCTCTACTTTAGCTATATGGTTAGCATACTTCTTTTTTGATATCATCGTAACTCCATTTACACCATTTGTGTTGATTGTGCTGCTCAATGCCCTGACCATCAGGCACATTGTCTGGACCAAAAGTGTGTGGAGGGGATTCCAGGGAATAAAGATAGTGAGGATCACAATGATCCAGAGATGGAGAACCGAAGGAGATCGATCCTATTACTGCACGGAACCTCGAGCTGTTTCATACTGCTATGGATGGTAACTTTTGTACATTTCATCTGTACACAATTTGTAGGCATTTGCTTTATGCGCACAGATTACAATGATCCATTCGCCATCATGGAGCAGACTGGATATATGCTTCAGTGTTTGAATTCATGCACAAACACATTTATTTATGCAATGGCTCAGGCTAAATTCAGAGAGGAACTGAAGAATATCCTTAAATATCCCTTGACAGTAACTGTTAAGTTAGTGGCTTCAGAAAATTGAAACTCAATGTCATCAAACCTCAGTCAGAAATTACCCAACATAGATAACAATATATACTCTGAATCCATTCATAATGATATGGTACTTTTTCTTTCCCGCTTGCTTTCTCCTCTATGAATATTTTCATGTAAGATAACAAATGTACCGAAGGTGCCACATTTCAAAAGACCAGTAGCATCCAGTCCTCGTTTGGACAGGAGGCCGATATCTCAGGCCCAGAAATAAAGGGTACCATTCGAATCTCTGCCATCTGTGGCTCAAGTGGCCAATAACAATCCCACTCCACCATTATGCGGCCTCTGTGGGGCCCACACCCTGTTGTCTCAATTTTAATTTAAATAACCTCTCTCCTTGCATTTGTCAAGGGATCACCATCAGGTGAAACGGACAGTGACAGTACAACACTGCCACACTCCCAGTACTAATTTATTTACTGATAGGTATCTTTCAGGGCGGTTGCAGCTGAAGACAGTATCTGGATTTCGGGTATTAAAGCTCTCGGCCATATCTCCAAATTCATGGCCTACCTGATTCCAGTGCAGCGGAGCGAGCAGATATTGCTGCCGCCCCACGGCCGCAACAGGTGGAACCTCCATTCAAATGGAAGCTCCGTGTGTCCTTTATGTGGGCAAGAGGATGGTGGCGCGATAGTGAACTGCACTGTCCACCAATTGGCTCCAATGTATCTTCTGATACACGCTCTTCATCAACTCAGTGATCAAACGAGCGATCGGTTTTCCAATCAGCAACTGTTTCCGACTTTCCTTAGGGGGAAGGGAGGTAGCAGGTAACTCCAGGATGACATGCCTGAGTGGAGGTTCAGGATCACGTTATTGCTCGGTGATCAAGTCAGTAAAGTGGTACCTGGACCAGGCAGATGTGCACTGCTCTGGTACTCTGTTGGTGATTTGTCAGCCTGTCTGGATCACTGGTGGACCCATGATGCATCGATGTGTTGTTGGGAGTCACGATTGTTCATCACTTGGCTCCAGATCACCTGGCATTATAAAGCCCTATCAGGGGAGGATGTCATGCTCTGACAGGCAGAAATAATATTGCTGCTTTGGTGCCATGGCAAAATGCCCGGATTTACTTGTTAAACTCCAGAAGTAACTCAGAAAGGCTCCTAAACCATGGCTGTGTTCACTCTGTGCCTAACTTTTCTGAAAATGGGTAAGTTGGGTGTGTTCCCATGGGCAAACTTTGTGTAGGTTCTGTCAAGCAATCAGAAGTTCTGCAAGCATAGATATTTTAGTAAGTTGGCTTGGAGACTCTTAGACGTGATGACCGACTTTTGTGTCTGGCAATTGCGTTCCTTCAGTAGTTAAGTATGGATCCAGTCTGCGTGCAGCAAAATCCCAATAACAGCAACGTGATGAAGGACCGGTTAAGCTGCGTTGGTGCTTTTGATTTAGGGACGTGTTTTGACCAGGAAATGGAGAGAGCTCATCTCTCTTTGAATACTTCCATAGAGACTTTAACGTGACCCGGATCAGAAAGATGGCTCCTGGGTCAATGTATCGCTCCATCAATTGACCCCGTGACAAAGTGGCGCTCCTTCAGTGGAACATCCGCTCAACTCCTGGGCCAAGTTTGAACCCACAGCCTTCTAAACCAGTGCTGAGTGTTCTACCGGTTCTACTAAGCTGATTTATAAACAGAAATGGTGTGAATTTCTTTCGGGATAATTTCAAAGTTTAAGTATTTATTTTTTTCAACCATTTTAAATTAATAATTATGATATTCTGAGCAGCTGCTGAATTTATGTCAAGTAATCCCGCCCTGGCTACCTCTTATACTGAGGCACTGAGAAAAAATGACCCCTTCTAATTCAACAGCAAAATACTGTGGATGCTGGAAATCTGAAATAAAAACAGAAAATGCTGGAAACACTCAGCAGGTCAGGCAGCATCTGTAGAGAGAAAAGCAGAGTTAACAGTTCAGGTCTGACGATAGGTTATCGAGCTGCTAAGCATTTCCAGTATTTTCTGTTTGTGTTTCAATAATCACCTTATAATTGTTTGTCAGCCCCGCCTGTTCTTTAGCAGTGATAATAGTTCCAGCTGTAATAGTTCGATTTTAGTCAAATTGACCGTTTCAATGAAACCTAATGAAACGGGTGTGGTGAAGCAATGTCCGGGTGTTTTTCAATTTTCCAGTATCAAATCTGATGTAAAACTGCGCCAGCAGCCGCAGTAAACGTCATATTCTTCATAAGGAGGTGTGTATTTCATTCAGTCTCACAAGAAATATTAAGGATCAAATGATGTATTTGAGACATGACCAAGTTTTTTAATTCTCTATTTGACCAATCTCGTCTAATTCTATTTCCTTGCTTGAGCCCATCCCCATCAAATCTTCCCTTTCAAGCAACGCAATTTCCAATGAATGATGTAATGTTATTTAATTAAATATATTGTTGAAAACAATTTATTAAAGTGAATGAAGCACGCATTTTACAACATAACATCATTTAATGTTGCTTCTGATTTTAAAGCTGTGAGTTTGATGATGGACATAAGAATAAATACACCCATTGCAATCTCATCGATATTTCTTTCAGTTTTTTGAAATCTATGAATGACCTTGTCATGATTTACACTCCCTAGCAGAGCTTTGCACAGCCAGATTATTGTTTACTGGCCCAGTTTGAGGAGCGGTACACTGAAATACCCATAATCTGAAGACTCTCTCTCTTCTAGTGCAGTAACGCCTTGCAAGTTGTAAGTTCCTGCCCGGTATAAATAAATACAACAACTTGCATTGATGCAGCGCCTCTAACGGAGGGAAACGTCACAATGCACTTCACATGAGCGGAATCAAACTAAAATTGACACTGTGTCAAAGAACGGGATATTAGGGAGGGTGACTAAAAGCTTGGTCAAAGAGGTAGGTTTTTAGGAGTGTCTTAAAGGGCGAGAGAGAGATGGAGAGGTTTATGGAGAAATTACAGAGCTTAGGGCCTCGATAGCTGAGGGCACAGCCGCCAATGGTGGAGCCGATGAAGCGGGGGATACACAAGAGGCCTGATTTGGAGGGAGAGAGTAAGGCTTTTAATGGGGACAAAAGCATTAAAGGTGATTATAAGGGTGTTGTAATGTCCGTGTGTAATTGAGACATGGACTGCAGACGTTGGTTATAACAGGTGTTTACTGAATGGAGACAAAACTGGAACTACTATACAAAGTTACTGCACAGGCATATATACAGGAGTGGTCACTACTGGTACTGCAGTATACAGGGAATGCAGAATATAGTTCCTTCTTCAAGGTACACACACTACAATTCCTCCCCTTTTAGCTAAACAGTACATAACATTCGATTAATAATTAAATAACATATTTAGAATTACAGTTGCTATATACATTAACTGAAGTTAATCAATTATAAATTCAGTCTTTGAGGAGGCTTCCTGATTCTGTCCGGATAACGCCTCTTTGGGGTATCAGGTTCTTCTGGCAAAGTTGATTCGGGATCAACGTCGTTGTTTGGTTCGTCTGTTTCCAATATCACCGATTCTGAGGTAGATGCAATTGGTACTTCGGTTTCATCACCAGGTGTATCGGATCGTGGTGCAGATTTGACGTTTTCCAGTGACTCTAGAATCTGGTCAGCATGGCGTCTTACAATGCTCTCTCCAACGTCCACGGTATACATTACAGGTCCTTGCCGTATGCAGATCGTTCCTGGTTGCCATTTCTCTGTGCGGAAGTCCCGGGCCAAAACTGGTTGACCTGTCTTGAAACTCCTGGTTGGCCTTTCATTCATATTCTGAAACTGCCTGTTCTCCACATCTCTACTGATGTTTGGCTTAACCAAATCCAAGCGTCATCTTAGTCTTCGATTGAAGAACATCATGGCTGGAGTTTGGTTGGTAACCGCATGTGTCACATACCGGTAGGCAAACAAGAAGTTATACACCTTGTGTTGTAGGGGTATGTCTTCATTACACATTGCCTTGATAGCCTTCTTGAATGTTGGAACGAACCTCTCAGCCAATCCATTGGTGGCTGGATGATTTGGGGCGGATTGTAATGCTTAACACCATTGTTCTTTAAGTACCTCCGGAACTCTTCAGACACAAACTGTGGTCCATTGTCAGAGCAAATCTGTTCAGGCAGCCCATTTCTGGCGAATATGGTTCGTAAGACGGTGATAGTTTTTTCTGTGGTGGTTGAGGACATTTTTATTACCTCTGGCCACTTTGAATGTGCATCCACCACAATTAAAAACATCGAGCCCATAAATGGACCAGCAAAATCAATGTGTACCCTTTGCCATGGGGTTGAGGGCCACTCCCATGGATGTAGAGGGGCTTGTGGTGGGGCGTTTTGGACCGTCTGGCATCCTGTACAGCTCTTGGTCATCTCTTCGATTTCTGTATCGATTCCCGGCCATCACACAAACGCTCTGGCTAAGTTCTTCATTTTTACCCCTCCCAGATGACCCTCATGAAGCTCACTGAGCACTCTATCCTTCAATTTGAGTGGAATTACTACTCTGGATCCACACATCAAGGTTCCTCGGCACACTGACAGCTGTTTTCTTCTCGGCGAGAATGCTGGCAACAGTGGTTTGCCATGTGCTGGCCATCCCTTCACCGTTAAATCATAGACCCTGGAGAGTGTCGGGTCATTTCGTGTTTCCTTTTCTATGTTTGCATTCGTCACAGGTAGACATTTGACTATTGGTCGAGTGGAATATCTCCACAGTGTCCACTGCAGGTGCTTCTCCCACCATCAGCAATGGTAGGCGCGACAATCCATCAGCATTCCCATGCTGGTTAGTTCCTTTGTACTCGATGTCATATTGGTGTGCCCCTATGAAAATGGACCACCTCTGTAGACGTTGAGCTGTCATTTTCGGGGCGCCATTCTTAGGGTTGAAAATGGAGACAAGAGGTTGATGATCAGTTAGTAGAGTAAATTTCTGTCCGTGCAGTTAGTGATTGAACTTCTTCAGCCCCACACCAGGCTGAGGGCCTCTCTGTCAATCTGGGCATAGTTACGCTCGGCTGCAGTTAACGAGCATGACGCAAAAGCTATCGGCCTCTCTGAACCATCAAGGGATATATGTGACAGTTCCGCTCCAATGCCGTAGGGAGACGCATCACACGCCAGTCTTATCGGTAGTGATGGGTTGTAGTGAGCCAATACTTCTCTTGAAATAATCAGGCCTTTACACTTCTGAAAGGCCTGCTTACATTCATCTCTCCATTTCCATGCTACTCCAGTTTGTAGCAGGGCATTCAGTGGGTGCAGAATTGTGGACAAATTCAGCAAAAACTTATGGTAGTAATTCACCAATCCGAGGAATGACCTCAGTTGCGACACATTTTCAGGCGCTGGAGCCTTAACTACCGCTTCATTTTTGTCAGGGGACTTATGTAACCCCTCTTCATCAATCACGTGGCCACAATACGATATTTGTTTCTTAAAAAACTCGCCCTTGGGGCGATTGACTCGTAGCCTATGTTCTCTTAGTCTTGTGAGCATCTGCTCTAGGTTGGCAAGATGTTCACTGTCATTTTCACCTGTCACTAGGAAGTCGCCCAAGTAACACTGAGTCCCCGGAATCCCTTGCAGGACTTGTTCCATCCCTCTTTGCAATATAGCCGGAGCTGATGCTACTCCGAATACCAGTCGATTATACTGGTAAAGACCTTTGTGAGTGTTTATCGTGAGATATTTCCTAAAGGGTTCTTCAACCTCCATCTGCAAATATTCTTGCGCTAGGTCAATTTTTGTAAAACGTTTCCCTCCAGATAGTGAGGCGAAAATATCTTCTATCCTCGGAAGAGGCTACTGTACTGTGTGAAGGACTGGGTTCACAGTCACCTTGAAGTCCCCACATATGCGAACCTTCCTTGGCTCCTCAGACTTATTGTTTAACGTTTTCTTCATGACAGGAACGATGGGTGTTGCCCACTCGCTCCAGTCTACCTTAGATAACACGCCTGCATTCTTCAGATTCTCCAGCTCTGCCTCGACGGCTGGGCGAGTTGCATACGATGCCAGTCTTGCTTTGCAAAACTTGGGAATTGCATTCTCTTCTATTTTTATCGAGGCGGTTACACCTTTAAGAGTTTCCAGTCCTTGTTGAAATACCTCTTTAGCGTTAGCTAAGATTTTTGACAATCGTTCAGGTGTGACGTCGTCATCCTTTTTACCAGCCATAGTCAGTGCCTGAATGGAGTGCCAGTCTAAACTTATCTTTCTAATCCATTCACGTCCCAATAACGGTCGTCCACCATCTTGCAGTATGTACAGATGCAATTTCTGTATTTTCTTGCCGTTGTATTCGAAAGGCACCCTTATTTTCCCTCTGGGGTATACTTTCTGCCCCGTATATGTCTTCAAGACAATGGATGTATCTTTCAAGGGTATGTGTGCGAATAGCCGCTCATAGTCTCGTCGATTCATGATGGTCAGGGCTGATCCTGTATCCAATTCCTTTTTGACTTGGGACCCTGCTATCGTGAGGGTGACCCAAATGGTTCGGTGATCCTCTTTTGCGATTACGTTGTGTAGTTTGAGACAGCTTAGTCTCTTGCTCCCGGATTCACTATCGCTCTTCTAGTCTTCGGAACTACTGTCCGTCATCTTTTGTACTTTCCTGTACTGTTCCTTAGAAGTCTGTTTGTTGTCATTGGTCTTCTTCCTGGACCTGCAAACTCGTGCAATGTGTCCCATCTTTCTGCATTGCCTGCATGTTTTGTCCTTGGACCAGCAGTCCTTCTGGTCATGGGTTGTTCTGCCACAGCGATAACATTTTTCAAATCCCCGTATCATTTCATGGGTGCCGTATTCCTGTGGCTTTAGCTGTATTTCCGCAGCTCCCCTTGCTGCTGCTTCCTAGGATACTGCCACGCTGATAGCCTTATCTAGCGTCAGCTCTTTCTCTGAGAGTAAACTCTTCTGGGTTCCTTCACTCAGGAGTTCACAGACAAATTTGTCCCGTAGGGTATCTGCCAATCCTGCTCTGAACTGGCAGTGCTTTGATAGCTTGCATAGTTCCGTAAGGCAATCAGCATTGCTCTCATCTTTATGCTGATTTTCTCTTGTGGAATTTAAATATTTATGCTATCAGCAGCGGTGTAGGATTTATGTGTTCCTGTAGGATATCAACAATTTCTTTAAAACTCTTCGCCATCGGTTTGACTGGAGTGATCAGGTTCCGCAATAGGCCGTACGTTCTTGCACCCATTAAGTTTAGTGGTACCGATGTCTTTTTCTCATCGGCTACTTCATTTTCCTTGCAATTTAATTTGACTCTTTCCACATACGTGGTCCAGTCTTCCATTGCATTATCGAAGGCAGTGATATTGCCAGTCTTTGGCATCTTGGAGATCTAAGATGGTGCCTCCCGTGCTTTGCCTTCTTCCCCGATTGAACAAAATGGTGCCTCCCGCGCTTTGCCTTCTGCCCCCCTGGATTAAGATGGCGCCTCCCGCGCTTTCTGCCTTTTCCGCTGCTGCTAGCGCTGTTGCTGGCATTTTTATGCCTTGATGGTGATGCCCTATGGTCTTCGCGTGCTTCCCCCCGCGCTGCTGCCAACGCCACTCTCCGCGGTCCCCGTGGCAAACTGCAGCTCCTCGCGGCTTTCTGCGCTTCTAATTCATTTTTCTTTTATTTAATTACTGTTCCCGTCATCAGAGCAGACCCTATGGGCCACTTCCCTCCCTCTTCTCGGGTCTGTACGCTGCCCGGCTTCGTAGCACCGGCCGCGCCCTGTGTGCTCCACCCTCTCTCTCTCTCTCCTCTTCACGACAACGCTGCTCAGCCCCGTTGAAAAGCCACCCGATCGAGCTCTAGCCCATCGCAGACCAGGAAGGATCAGTGTACTACCTGCCACCAGCCCGATTATCTAGAACACCATAGACTGGATAACCAAGCACAGCTCTCGACAGCCTTTCCTGCAAATCTTCGAATTCGATGAATCAGAGGGCGGTTGCCCAAGATCGACGCCCGTTTCTTCTGTTTTTTTTTCTTTTTGGATTTCTTCCTTCTGGCTTCGACCACTAATAACTTCGCTTCATGGATGGATCCCCGTGAGGTGATGCAGAACTGTAGGTATGTTCGGATCTGTTCGTCGCCAATGTAATGTCCATGTGTAATTGAGACACGGACTGCAGAAGTTGGTTATAACAGGTGTTTATTGAATGGAGACGAAACTGGAACTACTATACAAAGTTACTGCACAGGCTTATATACAGGGGTGGTCACTACTGGTACTGCAGTTTACAGGGGCTGCAGAATATATTTCCTTCTTCAAGGTACGTACACTACAGGTGTGACTGAGTTGATTGGTAGCTGCAGAAGCATCGCAATCCATAGAGGGTCAAAGGCTAACCAGTGGGGAGATTGAAAGTGCAGTTGTAAGTGATTTGGGTGACAGTTTATTCCCGATGAACACAGAAAGAAGTGTGGTTCGAAGGGGAAGGAGGATGTGAGTGGTGAGTTATACAAAGAAGTGATTAGAGATGGCCTTGTCTGTGAATGAGATCACAGGAATAGAGAGTTGGAAAGTTCGAGGGGGTGGCCATGAATATGCATAGGAGGGTTTAAATTTCAGCAGAGGTTAAGGGAGGACAGGAGCGCAGTGAACTCAAGGAAAAGAGGGCAAGGTGAGTTGAGATGGAGCTTGAAATCACCAAGGATGAGAAGTCGCTCGGTGCTAATGCTGGGGGAGGAAAATAATAAGGATATCGAAATGTGATTTTGGGCTTGTGTGGGCGGTACAGAAGGCGGCTTTAAAAAAAGAGGCGATAGGGCTGGAACAAGCTGAGCTGCTGAAAGGGGGAGATGGTGCCAGAGGAGTATGGGGACAGATCAAGGTGAGAGTTAATGAGAAGGACCACACCACCCACAGCGGTTTGGGCGAGACAGGTGTTGGAATGCATAGCCAGACATGAAAGTTTAGTAAGGTGGAAAATGTCATCAAATATGATCCAAGTTTCCATCAAGGTCATGATATCAATGGAATCATCCTCAGCAAGGTCAAGGATATCAACGGCCTTAATTGCAAGAGAATGGACATTCTGGAGGGAGATGCTGAAATTGGTGGTGATAGTTGATCCACTGGCAGAGTCCACAGCGTTGCGAGGAATGAGTGGGACAGGAAAGAGGTTGGCAACATTCTCCATGAGCCAGCATGCTGTGTGAGACGATCAAAGAAAAAAGAGGACGGGGGAGTTGGGGTTGTGCTCATGAGGCCTCGATTGGCTCTTCAGAGAAAGTAGAATGATGCAAAGTGGGAAGCTTTCGGCTGGTCCAAGAGGGTGTCAAGCCTGGGGGGCAGCAGGAGAGTAGTAAAGTCGAGGAATAGGGAAGGATGGGGGCTGATATTCGGGGGTATTGATGGACAAAGTACCCAGAAGAGGAGAAACGAAAGGAGACATGACTAGGTAACAAGAAAGAGAGGAGACAGGAGAGAAGCATCCGAGAGATAGAGAGAAGAGAATGAAAAACGGGAGATAGAAATGATGGGCTCTGGGCCGGAGCAGCCAGCAAAATACTCAGTCAAATGGACACCAGTAAATTCAGGATACATAGGCCTGGCCAAGGTTAGGATAGATGTGTCCTGATTGTAAATGGAGAATAGGGAGGAGACAATAAGAGAGAGTCCAAAGTTAAAGTCAGAGGTCCCGTGGTGGGATGATGTTGACTTGTTGATTGGCTGGAGTCACCTTGGGGGATTGACGGACTCATGTCCGGGTTCGGAGACAGATGTGGAGGGCGAGTGAATGTGTTTAACAGGCAGAGTATCAGTGGGCGCACTGCTAGAGGTGTTGCTGTGGAACATGATGCCAATAGCCAGCAGCGTTGGAGGACTCCCTGTCAGGGCACGGTGTACTTTATGTTGCAGGTCAAAAAGTCACTTTATAAAGCAGATATTTTGCTCTGCTTCTGTCAATAGACTAAAAAGAGACCGGCAGATTTATACCTCCATGAACTTCTATTCATGACTGTTCTTCTTATGTGTTTTAATCTACTATAATAACATTCCATCACAATTTAATTTAATTGACTTGTTCTTCCGTAGAACAGACTTTAGGTCTAACATTCAAAGTTTCCACAATGGGACTAAGTTTTACCTAAATAATCAGAAGTGATTTAACTCCATTGTAAGTGAATAGACCTTTAATTGAATTTATGGCACTTTTCAAGGTTTTTTGTTTTCTTAGCCTATGCTTTACAAAAGGCTTTTTTCACCAGTTTCGAGAATTGTTGTCTGACAGTGCAGAGATATTACTGGCATGCTTTACAACATAAGTGAAAGTCATTCCATTCCACATGATCTAATATAAAGCACGAGCATATTTACTTGTAAATTGCAGCTACATTTAAGTAAGAAAATTATATTAAACAAATGCACAAGACAACCATTTAGGCTATATAAAATATGATACAAAATATAATTATGCATCACAGCATCCCTCTCAATCCATACACGTGTCAGTAAAATGACAGGTGCAGCACTGCAGGTTTAGCCTGTGGATGGCCTGTGTTAGGATGCAGGTCACCAGATCAGAAGGCCACATCAGACACAGCCACCATTATTTGGAATGAGTATTCAGCCACCTCAAGCACAACAGGCTTTTAGAAAGAAGAATTAGGTTCTAGCCAAGTTGAAAAACACTTGGAGGCATCAAGGGCAAGATCAGGTTGTTTCTTCAATATTGTGCTCAAATATTAAGGGTTGGATTTTTCACTGGAAATTAAATTCGGGAGATGTATAAAACAGGTGAAATATCTCTGGCAGTAAATGTGACAAATCATGTCTAAATGTTTGAAGATTTTTAGGCAGGTTATGTTTCAGGCAGTGTTACTAATTGCTACTGTACATGTGTACAGCTTGGTGATTAGGAACTGTGTGTGCACAGTGTAGAGAATGCAGGGAAGGGTCAGTTAATTGGAGAAACAGTGTTAAATATCTGTCAATGTCTCAGTGGTACCTCAGATACATTTAAAAAGATGTTGCTTATTAGGTTACTTATTGGCCTGGAATCTGCCGTCAGTGAAGAAGCAAAGGCATTCAGCGCTGCCCCCGAAGAAAGCTGCCACAATGAGCACGCTATCTCTGCGGTGAGAAGTTTGATTTTTTCAACATGCAATTGAGATCAGTATAGTGTCGTGGGAACTGACTAAGCAGCCAATCACAATGCAGATTTCTCACATACTGGGAATGAGGAAGTGAACAAGTTGCTTCCATTCTGACTTTGTAAAATGTGATGGAGAGCAAAACAAAGATTGGGGCTCTCTCCTGTGGAAAAGGTAAACCTGAAATAAATATGAACGAACTTATAAAAAAAATATACATTTTGAAAAGTTTCTTAAAAATTGTAGTTGCTAGTATAATGGAGAAATGTGATGCTCCATAAACTAAAATTGTTTTTTTTAGCTCACTAACGTTTGTTTAACAGTCAATACGCTGTGAAAACCCCAGTTACACCTAATCCAACAAGGTCTAACTTAATATGGGGTAGCAAATAGCTGAATTATATTTCACCTCAATCTGTAAACTCATGGCCTGGCCTATCCCTCAATCTACCATTACCATCAAACAAATTCACCAACCCTGGTTCAATGAGGAATTTAGAAGAGCATGCCAGGTGCAGCAATAGGTGTAACTAAAATTCAGGTGCCAACCTGGGGAAGCTGCAACGCAGGACTACATACATGCTAAACAGCGGAAGCGTCATGCTATAGTCAGAGCTAAGTGATCACACAGCCAGTGGATCAGATCAAAGCTCTGCAGTGCTGCCACATCCAGTCGTGAATGGTGTAGGACAATTAAACAACGAACGGGAGGAGGAGGAGGTTCCATGAATATCCCCATCCTCAATGATGGTGGAGCCCAGCACGTGAGTGCAAAACACAAGGCTGAAGCAATTGCAGCCACCTTCAGCCGGAAGTGCCGAGTGGAGGATCCATGTCGGCCTACTCCTGAGGTCCCAACCATCACAGATGCCAGTCTTCAGCCAATTCGATTCACTCCACGTGAAAGCAAGAAACGGCAAAGCACACTGGATACAGCAAAAGCTATGGGTCCCAATATCATCCAGGCTACCGTGCTGAAGACTTGTGCTCCTGAAATATCCGCACATTTAGCCAAGCTGTTCCAGTACAGCTACAACACTGGCATCCAGCCGAAAATGTGGAAAACTGCCCAGGTATGTCCTGTCGACAAAAAGCAGGAGAAATCCAATCCAGCCAATTACCGCACCGTCAGCCTATTCTCAATCATCAAGAAAAGCGATGGAAGGTGTTGTCAATAGTGCCATCAAGCAGCACTTACTCACCAATAACCTGCTCAGTTTAAGTTCCGCTAGGACCACTCATTCCAGATCTCATTACAGCCTTCGTCTAAACATGGACAAAAGAGCAGAGTTCCAGAGGTGAGGTGAGAGTGACTACCCTTGACATCAAGGCAGCATTTGATCGAGTGTGGCATTAAGGAACTTTAGTAAAATTCAAGCAAATGGGAATCAGGGAGAGAACTCTCCGCTGGCTGGAATCAAACCTAGCACAAAGGAAGATGGTAGTGGTTGTTGGAGGTCAATCATCTCAGACCCAGGACATCGCTTCAGGAGTTCCACAGGGCAGTGTCCGAGGCCCAGCCATCTTCAGCTGCATCACCAATGAGCTTGCCTCCATCATAAAGCTAGAACTGGGGATGCTCGCTGATGATTGTACAATGTTCAGTTCCATTCGCACCTCATCATGGAATGAAGCTGTCCATGCCTGCATGCAGCAAGACTTGGGCTGGTAAGTGGCAAGCAACCTCCCACCCCACCGGTGTCAGGCAATGACTATCATCAACAAGTCTACTTTACATTCAATCATAATCATAATCATAATCATAATCAACTTTATTACCATTGTTAGTGCACAATTGCACTACAACGAAATGTAGGCATGCGGCTCCCGAGAGTGTACATTTAGATTAAGACATTTAAACATTCTACATTCATTTGACTTGTAATACATTAGCATAAACATAATAAAGTGCATTGGCAGATGTGCTGGCTTTAGAGTTTATTTGTGGAGTTCAGAAGGATGACAGCCCTGGGAAAGAACCTGTTCCTAAATCTGGTCGTTCGGGTGCGAATGCATCTGTAGCGACTCCCAGATGGCAGCAGGGCGAATTAACTTCCTGGGAGTTACCATTGACAGGAAACTTAACTGGACCAGCCACATAAATACTGTGGCAACAAGATAAGGTCAGAGGCAGGGTGTTCTGCGGCAAGTCTCGCACCTCCTGACTCCCCATAGACTTTCCACCATCTACAAGGCACAAGTCAGGAGTATGATGGAATACTCTCCACTTGCCCAGCTGAATGCAGCTCCAACAACACTCAAGAAGATCGACACCATCCAGGATAAAGCAACCCACTTGATTGGCACCCCATCCACCACCATAAACATTTACTCCCTCCACAACTGACGTACCGTGGCTGCAGTGTGTACCATCTACAAGATACACTGCAGCAACTCACAAAGGCTTCTTTGGCAGATCTTCCCAAACCCGCGACCTCTACCACCTAGAAGGACAAGGGCAGCAGGCGTATGGGAACCATCACGTACAAGTTCTGCTCCAATTCATATCTTTTGTTGGAAATATATCGCCATTCCTTCATCGTCGCTGGGTCAAAATCCTGGAACTCCCTCCCTAACAGCACTGTGGGAGTAACTTCACCACACGGACTGCAGCAGTTGAAGAAGGCAGCTCACCAACACCTTCTCAAGGGCAATTAGGGATGGGCATTAAATGCTGGCCTTGCCAGCGGAGCCCACAACCCAGAACCCTTGCTGCAGTTATATAAGGTATTGGTGAGGATTCACCTGGTATACTGCGTGCAATTTTGGTTTCCATATTTAAGAAAAGATATACTTGCTCTCGAGGTGGTTCAGAGAAGGTTCACTCGGTTGATTCCGGAGATGAGGGGGTTGACGTATGAGGAAAGGTTGAGTAGGTTGAGCCTCTACTCATTGGAGTTCAGAAGAATGAGAGGTGAACTTATCGAAACATATAAGATTATGAGGGGGCTTGATCAGGTGGATGCAGTGAAGATGTTTCCACTGATGGGCGAGACTAGAACTAGGGGGCATAATCTTAGAATAAGGGGCTGCCCTTTCAAAACTGAGATGAGGAGACACTTCTTCACTCAGAGGGTAGTAAATCTATGGAATTTGCTACCCCAGAGAGCTGTGGAAGCTGCAACATTAAATACATTTAAATCGGAGATAGACAGTTTCCTAGCAGATAAGGGAATTAGGGGTTACGGGGAAAGGGCAGGGAAGTGGACGTGAGTCTAGATTCGGATCAGCCATGATCCTACTTCTTATGTTAAATACAAAAAATAACCACGATATTACCGTGGAAATGCTCAAGTTTTCGGCAGTTTCGCTGATTTCCCTGATTACACTGATTACTGGTTATGGGGGCAGGGTGGGCCGATAGCACAGCTGGTGTCAGAGCAGTGAATGACTGACCGCAACATCAGTACTTCTGTGTTAGGATGCGCATGTGCTTCTTCCTAAAGTTGTGGTCAGTTTCAAAGGGGTAATAACATTATTAAAATATCAGAATGAAAGCAGCTTGTTCACTTCATATTTCCCTGTCTGTGAGAATTCTGCATTGTGATTAAACCGCTTGTTGACGTCACAGCAGAGCCCACAATGAATTCCCCACTACACTGCACTGATCTCAACTGAACGTCGAAGATGCCAAACTACCCACCACAGAACCAGCACCCACTCAGCTCAGGGCAGCCCAGTTTCCCAGAATGGTCCTCAAACAGGTGTCGGGCCCTCATTAGACTATTTAAGCGGCCGAGCGCCTGGTTTAACAGATAGGAGGCCTGAGAAATAGTGGATCCAATTGCAGGAATGACATCCTTGGGGCGCAGGCCGTTAGTTCCTGAGATTGAGTCATGATGCACCTGTGTTTTGACATTAAATGCGCGCCACAGGTTCCAATTGCTACTTCTGGATCTATTTCGCGGCTGCAACAATTGGCAACTGGATGTCAAACATCAAAAATATCGCCGGTGAAGACATGCAATGATTCAGAGCCATTATAAATACTCGCTATCATGACTGTCACTGCTGCGGGAACAGTGGGGAGAGTTCAGAAGTTCAAGCGAAGGTTCTCAGGGAACTTACAACAACCCACTGGGATTGTCTCTTTAGGGAAGTGAAGGCTCTAAACTCATTATGCCGGGACATAGCCTGAAAGAGGCAATTTGTTCGGTATCTTCTGGTGTCTTGGCCCAGAAATTCGGGTCTCCGCGGGTGAGTACGCACGAGGTACTCACCCGTAGGCCCGATGGAAGTGCCGGCGAGCTAGGTAAGTGGAGATCAGGGGCTTACACCCGCGGGAAGCCCCCGATCATTATAAAAAAGTGACGTTTTTTAAATGAGTTAAAATTACATTAATTTAAATATTTTAAACAATTTTTTTTGTTGATAAAAGCAATTAAAGTTTTTTACGCGGCTAAAAGTAAACTTATTGCTTTTTAAATTATTTTTAAACTGAAAATGAATGAAAAAATGTTTTTTTAATTTTATTAATTCTTATGCTGATAAAAGCAAGCCTTACGCATTACCAGGCATAAGATTTTTAAGGGATTTGAGCGGGTGGATGCCGGGCAGGCGTCCAATCTGTCAACATTGGGTAGATTGAAAGCACGGTTGTAAGTGATTTGAGGGACAGTTTATCGCAGGGATGAACACAGAAGGAAGTGCGCTTGGAAGGGGAAGGAGGATGTGAGTGGTGAGTTAGACAAAGAAGTGATCAGAGATGGTATTGTCTGTGATTGAGATGAGAGGAATAGAGCGTTGGAAATTTCGAGCAAGTGGCCGTGAATATGCAGAGGAGAGTTTAAATGGAGGCAGAGCTTTGGGGAGGACAGGAGTGCAGTGAGCACCAGGGAGAGAGGGCAAGGATGAAAAGTCACTCGGTGCCAATGCTGAGGGAGGAAAACAATAAGGATATCGAAATATGATTCTGGGCTTGTGTGGGCGGTAGAGAAGGTGGCTTTAAAAAAAGAGGCGATAGGGCTGGACCAAGTTGAGCTGCTGAAAGGGGGAGATGGTGCCAGAGGAATATGGGGAGAGATCAAGATGAGATTTAATGAGAAGTACCACACCGCCCATAGCGGTTTGGGCGAGACAGCATTGGAATGTATAGCCAGGCTGGAATGCTTTAGTAAGGGGGAAGATGTCATCAACTTTGAGCCAAGTTTCCATCAAGGTCATGATATCAATGCAATCATTCTCAATGAGGTCAAGGACATCAAGGGCCTTATTTTCAAGTGGATTAACATTCTGTAGGGAGATGCAGTGAGGGTCGGTGATAGTTGATCCACTGGCAGAGTTCACAGTGTCAGCACTGCGAGCAGTGAGTGGGACAGGAAGGAGGTTGGGAAGATTAACCAGCAACCAACATGTTGAATGAGAGGATCGAAGAGAGAAGAGGATGGGGGAGTTAGGGTTGTCCTCATGAGGCAGAACCAAGTGCTTCGATGGGCCCTTCAGAGAATGTAGAGAGAGGCAAGGTAGGAAGCTTTTGGCTTAGACAAAATGGTGTCCATCCTGGGGGGCAGCAGGAGAGTAGGAAGGTCCAGGAATAGGGATGGCTGAGGGCAGTGATTAGGGGGTGATGGAAAAAGTACTCGGATGAGGAGAAATGAAAGGAGACATGACTAGGTAACAAAAAGGGAGGGGACAGAAGAGGAGAGTCCAAGAGATAGAGTGAAGAGAAAGGAAAACGGGAGGGAGAAATGATGGGCTCTGGGCCGGAGCAGCAACCAAAATACTCAGGATAATGGACACCAGTAAACTCAGGTTACACGGGCCTGGCAAAGGTTAGGATAGAAATGTCCTGATTGTAAATGGAGAACAGAGAGGAGACAATAAGGGAGAGAGCAAATTAAAGCCAGAGGTCCCGTGGTTGTTGATGAGGTGGAATCACCATGGAGGACTGACGGAATGCTGTCCAGGTTCGGGGACAGGTGTGGAGGGCGAGTGAGTGTGTTTAATGGGCAGCGTATCAGTGGGCGTACTGCTAGAGGGGTTGCTGTTGAAAATGAAGCCAATGGCCAGCAGCGATGGAGGACTCCCTGTTAGGACACGGTGCTGCAGATCACAATGTCAACATTTTTTAAGCACTTATTTTCCTCTGCTTCTGCCAATTGATTAGTCTCCGACAGATTTATGCCTCCATGACTGTCTATTCATGCCTTTTCTTCTTACGTGTTTTATTCTTTTAGAATAAAATTCCATCACAATTGAATGTCATTGATTTGCTCTTCCGTAGAACAGACTTTACGTGTAATATTCAGTTTCCACAATGGGAATTAGTTTTACCTAAATAATCGGATGTGAACTATCTCCATTGTTAGTCAATAGTCCTTTAATTGAATTCACGGCACCTTTCAATGTTATTTGTTTTCTAAGCCTATGTTTCACTAAAGGCGTTTTGTCTCAGAGTTACCAGTTTTCATGGATTGTTGTCTGAAAGTACAGAGATATGGGGGAAACACTGTGTGTATGTAGATAAACCTGTATAATCCCCTTTTAACTGCTGTATTCCCCTCCCCCGCAAGACAGTTGCAAGCTGAGAGGAATAAGGCATGTTCAGACTTGCCTGCTGCTGAGAGAAGGAAAACCAATCAGGTTCCAGCAGGTGACCAATCCATGAGTCATCACAGGCTTGCGGGCTTTACGAATTCAGTGCTGTATTGTGAGAGTTGGAGTAAAGACCTATTTCTTGTAGCTCACTGTGTTGCCTACTTCTTTACATGGGAGACTGTAGTCTCCCACATTGGTGACCCCGAATGTCGGCGGCCGAAGCCCCCGACTCACGTAGCCCTACAGAGGCCAGCAATGACCCGACGGCAACCAGCAGCAGCCTGATGTCGGCCGGCGCCGCGTCCTTGAAGCTCCACACCTTCTGGGAACACCAAGCACCAGCTTGGTTCGTGCACACGGAGGCCCAATTCACCCTTCGCCGGGTTCAAGACGATGAAGAAAGGTACCTCCATGTAGTCTCAGCACTAGCAAGCTCCACCGCCGCCGAAGTTCTCGACCTGCTGGGGAACCCACCACAGACCGGCAAGTACTCAACCATTAAGGGCCGTTTGCTGCAGGCTTACGGCCTGTCCGGGGAGGAGTGAGCCCGTAGGCTTCTTTCACTACCAGGCCTCGGCGACTCTACCCCGACCCAGTTGATGAGCTGGATGCTTGCGCTCCTGGGCTCTGAACTGCAGTGCTTCATGTTTCGGGCCCTTTTCCTTAGCCTGCTTCCTCAGCAGGTACAGACTGCCCTCGCGGTGTCCCCGATCACGGACTGCGTACAACTGGCATCCACCGCAGGCAAAGTCTTCGCCGTCGCCCAACTCAGCTGTGCAGCCGCGAGGCTCCCCGACACCACCGAGTGCCCGCCGCCACGCCAGGCCAGAGAAGTATGCTACTACCACGTGCGTTTCGGTCACAAGGCCCAACACTGCAGAGCACCCTGCACTTTCGGTCAAACAAAGATGGCCGCCCGGCCCAACGCGCCAGCCCCGCGGTGCCGTCTAGGCCCGCTCGACCGCACCCCCGCCGCCACGATGGCCATCGGCACCACAGGTAAACTGCTGTACATAACCAACTCCCTTTCAGGGCACAGATTCCTTTGCGACACCAGAGCCCAATGCAGCATAATTCCTGCTTCCCAGCTCGACATCCAGGCAGGCTGCAGTGGTTAACCCCTCATGGTGGCAAATGGCGCAGCCATCGCTACTTTTGGAAAGCGACGGGCCGAGGTTTGTTTCAACGGCCAGCGATTTACGTGGGATTTCGTGACGGCCTCGGTGGCACATCCCTTGCTTGGCGCCCATTTTCTTTGCGCCCACGGACTCCTGGTCGACGTCTGCGACAGGCGCCTGATCGACGCAACAAATTTTGCTTCACTGGCCTGCAAGCAGAGCAACAGCCCGGCCCTCATCAGGTCCTGCTCTGCCCTGGCGGATGATGACTACGCCCGCCTACTTGCAGATTTCCCGAGGCTCACACAACCGACCTTCTCAGCCACGGCAGCCAAGCATGGTGTCGAGCACCACATCGCCACTACGGGACCACCAGTGTTCGCCCAAAGCCAGACGCCTGGACCCAGCCAAGATGGCGGTGGCCAAGGAAGAATTCGCCACGATGGAGAAACTGGGCATCATCCGCCACTCGAACAGCCCCTGGTTGGACCCCCCTCCACATTGTGCCCAAGCCGGGCGGTGGCTGGCGCCCCTGCGGCGACTACAGGCGGCTCAACGATGCCACCACGCCCGATAGATACACCATTCTGCACATCCAAGACTTCTCGGCACACCTAGCAGGAAAGTCCGTCTTTTCCAAGGTCGACCTGATTCGCGGCTACCATCAGGTCCCCGTCCACCATGCAGACGTCCAGAAGGCGGCAGTCATCACCCCCTTCGGACTGTTTGAGTTCCTGCGCATGCCCTTTGGGCTCAAGAACGCCGCACAGGCCTTCAAACGGCTCATGGATTCCGTCCTACGGGACCTGAGCTTCCTGTTCGTCTATCTGGACCATATCCTCATGGCCAGCACCAGCAAGGCCGAGCACATCGCGCATTTGTGCTCTCTTTTCCAGCACCTCAGCCAACACGGGCTAATCGTCAACCCGGCCAAATGCCAGTTCGGAGCAGCCCAAATTGACTTTCTCGGCCACAGAATCTCACCAAGGGGAGCCATTCCCCTACCTACTATGGTGCAGGCAGTGGCGGACTTTCCCCAGCCCACCTCGGTCAAGGCGCTGCAGGAATTTTTGGGGATGGTCAATTTCTATCACCGTTTCGTGCCCAAGGCCGCCTCACTCATGCGCCCCCTCTATGAAGCCACCAGGGGCAAAACGGGCAAAGAGCAACTCACGTGGTCCAGCGAGATGGCGACAGCCTTCCACCAGACCAAAAGCATCTTGGCCAACGCCACACTACTGGCCCAACCCATCCCGGGCACCAAGACCGCCCTCACCACGGATGCCTCAGATTACGCCGTCGGCGCTGTCCAGCAACAGTGGGTCGAAGGCGCGTGGCAGCCACTGGCATTTTTCAGCCAACAGCTGCGCAAGAACGAGCAGGCCTACAGCACGTTCGACAGAGAGCTCCTGGCCCTGTTCCTGGCAATCCGGCACTTCCGTTTCCTCCTGGAAGGCCGGCCTTTCACCGCATTCGTGGACCACAAGCCACTCACTTTCGCCATGGCCAAAGTAACCGAACCCTGGTCCGCGCGCCAACAGCGCCAACTCAACTTCATCTCGGAGTTCACCACAGACATCCGCCACGTCGCCAGCAAGGACAATTTGGTGGCCGACTGCCTCTCAAGACCCTCGCTCCATGCAGTGCACCTGGGCATCGACTACGCCAGCATGGCGAGAGACCAGGCCGCCGACGCGGAGATCCAGGCCCTCAGGATGTCAACCACCAGCCTCACTCTGGCCGACATCCACTTCCACGCAGCCGACACAACCCTCCTGTGCGACGTCTCAGTCCCCTCGCCTAGGCCGGTCGTCCCATCCGCCTGGCGCAAGTGAGTTTTCGACATCATCCACGGCCTCTCACATCCAGGGATGCGTGCGTCTCAGAAACTCATGTCTGCCAAGTTCGTCTGGCCTGGACTCCACAAGGATCTGAGAGACTGGACAAACACATGCGTGGTGTGTCAGCGTGCTAAGGTCCAGCAGCAGACCAAGGCACCATTGGAGTGTTTCCCGGTGCCCGAGGGGCATTTCGACCACGTCCACGTCGATCTGGTAGACCTCTTGCCGCCGTCGCACGGTTTCACACACCTGCTCACGATCGTCGACCGCACCACCAGATGGCCCGAGGCAGTTCCCCTCGCCTCCAACACCATGACCGACGTCGCGCGAGCATTCATCTCGACATGGGTGGCCCGGTTCGGCGTGCCGACCGACATATCCTCGGACAGAGGCCCCCAGTTCACCTCCCACTTGTGGAATGCCATCACCGCCGGCCTCGGCACCAAGTTGCACAGGGCAACTGCCTACCACCTGCAGGCCAACAGGCTCTGCGAGCGCTTTCATCGTTCCTTGAAAGCCTCCCTCTGTGCCAGCCTGGTCGACACCAGCTGGATCAACAAACTACCCTGGGTCCTCCTGGGATTGTGCAACGCGCCCAAAGAGGACCACCACGCCTCTGCGGCCGAGATGGTCTATGGCCAACAGCTCAGAGTACCAGGCAACTTCCTCCCCCTGACAACGGAGCCGTGGTCGGCCGCCAGACAGCATTCCCTGCACCAGGACGCGGCCCAGCAATTCCGTCCGCTGCCCACTTCGCAACACGGCCCGCAACCGTCCTACGTGCCTCGGGACTTATGACATGTGGAGTTCATCTTCGTGCACCGGGACGCGCACAGAGGCCCACTGCAGGCACCATACACCGGCCCCTTCTCAGTATTGGAGACGGGGGACAAAGCTTTTCTTATCGACGTCGGCGGGAAGCCAGACCTTATTTCAGTAGACCGCCTCAAACCGGCGCACCTGGACCTCAGCTTCGCCTTTAGTCCGGCTCTTCCCCCACGGCGGGGCAGACCTCCCGCATTGGTGGCGGCCCCACAAGAGGACCAAGACACGCCAGAACCTTACTTGCCGGCCGCCGCCCCACCTTCGCCGGCAGCCCGTCCAGCCAGCCCATCGGCAGACCAGCCACCAGATCAGCCGACGAACCAACCGGCCGACCTCCCAGACAGCCCTCCTCACACGCCAGATGGCTACTACAGCCGCTACGGCCATTTGGTCAAACCTCCGCAGAGACTGAATTTTACAGTAAACGAGGATTCTGGAGGGGCGTATGTGGCGTTGCCACATTGGGGAAACACTGTGTGTATGTAGATAAACCTGTATAATCCCCTTTTAACTGCTGTATTCGCCTCCCCCCGCAAGACAGTTGCAAGCTGAGAGGAGTAAGGCATGTTCAGACTTGCCTGCTGCTGAGAGAAGGAAAACCAATCAGGTTCCAGCAGGTGACCAATCCGTGAGTCATCACAGGCTCGTGGGCTTTACGAATTCAGTACTGTATTGTGAGAGTTGGAGTAAAGACCTATTTCTTGTAGCTCACTGTGTTGCCTATTTCTTTACGTGGGAGACCGTAGTCTCCCACACTGGCATGCTTTACAACATAAGAGAAAGTAATTCCATTCGAAATGATTTAACACAGAGCACAAGCATATTTACTTGTAATTTGCAGCTCCATTTAGGTCATACAATTATATTAAACAAATGAAAAAACAATTACTTTAGGTAATACAAAATATGATATAAAATTTAATTATGCATCACAACATCCCTGTCAATCCATACACGGGTCAGTAAAATGGCAGGTGCAGCACTGCAGGTGTAGTCTGTGGATGGCCCTCGTTAGGTTGCAGGTCACCAGATGAGAAGGCCACATCAGACAAAGCCACCAGTATCTGGAATGCATATTCAGCCACCTCGAGCTCAACAGGCTTTTAGAAAGAAGAATGAGGTTCTAGCCAAGTAGAAAAGCAATTGCAGGCACCAATGGAAAGAACAGATTGTTTCTTCACTATTGTGCTCAGAGAATATGGGGTGAATTTTCACAGGCAATTAAATTCGGGAGGTGTATAAAAATGGTGCATTATCCCCGGCGGTAAACGTGACAAATCATGCCTCAATGTTTGAAGATCTCCCGGAATCTGATGCTTCAGTCAGTGTTACTAATTGGTACTGTACATGTGCACAGCGTGGCGAATGGGGGCTGTGTGTGCACAGTGCAGAGAGTGCAGGGAAGTGTCACTTGATTGGAGAAACAGTGTCAAATATCTGTCAGTGTCTCAGTGGTATGTCAGATGCACTTTAAGAGAAGATATTCCTTATTAGGTTACTTATTGGCTCAGAATTTGGAGTCAGCAGTGAAGCAAATGCGCTCAGCTCTGCCTCCAAAGAAAGCTGCCCACAAAGATCTAGTTATCTCTGCGGCGAGAAGTTTGGCTTTTTCGACCTGCAATTGAGATCAGTTTAGTGTAGTGGGGATCCCATAGTGCAATTTGACGGCACAGCGCAGCCAGTAAATGACTGATCGCAACTTCAGAATTTCTGCATTAGGATGCGCATGTGTTACATCCTGAAGCAGCGGTCACTTTCAAAGTGATAATGGCCCAGAAATTAGGTTCGGGGGCTTGCCGCGCGTGCAAGCCCCCGATGTGCACTCACCCGGCACGCCGACATCTGAAGCCTGGGCCTGCTCAGAATTCCTGTCATTGGCCCGGTTCAGATGTCGGCGTGCTGTGCTTACCTGATCCAGTGGCGTAGTTAGTTCGATGTGCCGGCTGGGATCAGGTGAGCACTGTGCAGCCAATCAGGGTAGGGGAAGCTTCATTCATGAGTTTGATGGTAAGAACTGTCAAACTCATGAAAAGTACGGGCGCCCAAAAGACTAGTTTAACTTTAAATAAAATTTTAAAAAACATCCCAATAATTAAATAAACTATAATTGACTTTAAAAAACTATTTTAAACAATTAATCACATTTTGAAAAAATATATTTTTTTAAAATCGGGTCTAAAACTACACGTACCTTACTGTAAAGTCCTTAAAAACAATAAAGCTGTGGAAAAAATGTTATAATTTTAAGTAATAGACCACTTACCTTAAAGAATGAAGTCCTTACGTCTCCTTTTTACATTCGTAAAAAGGAGAGGCCCATACACTCGGGCAAACCTGTGGAAAAAAAGGAATTTCAGCGCGCACGTGCAGGCTCCTGCACACACACATTCGTCCTCCGAACCCCTTGGTTCAGAGGGCAGGAAATGACGGTTTTCCACGCATGCGCTGTGCACGCTGAAAACTGGCACTTCCATCGGGCCCACGCGTGAGCACCCCGTCCGTACTCACGCCAGCGGAGAACGCCTTTGCTTCACAGCTGACCGCAAATTCTGGACCGTTATGTTTCAGACTGTGGAGGAGTCATTGACATCAGGCTTTTGTTGGTCTGCAAAAGGAAATCTTCTGCTTCTTCTTGTAAATAAATGTAAGTTCTCAACGGCGGATTTCAACTCGGCCGAATGCACATCTAGAAAACCGAAGAGAAACAGAACCGACACCCACTCAGCTCAGGGCAGCCCAGTTTCCCAGAATGGTCCTAAAACAGGCGTTGGGCCCTCATTAGCATATGTAAGGGGCCGAAAGCTTGCTTTAGCATACAGGAGGCCTGAGAAACAGCGGATTCAATTTCAGGAATGGCATCCTTGGGGCGCAGGCCGTTAGTTCCAGAGACTGGGCCATGTTGCACCTTTATTTTGCCCGTTAAATGCGCGCAACAAGATCCATTTGCTGCACCTGGATCTATTTCTCGGCCGTAACTACTTGCAACTGGATGTAGAACATCACAAATGTCGCCGATGGGGACCTGGAATGATTGAGAGCCGTTATAAATACTCGCTATCATGCCTGTCACTGCTGCAGGAACTGTGGGGAGAGTTCAGAAGGTCAGGCGGAGGTTCTCAGGGAACAGACACCAACCCACTTGGAATGTCTCTTTAGGGAAGTCAAGGCTCTAAACTCATTGTTGCGGGTCAGAGTCTGTAAGGGGCAACTTGTTCGGTATCATCTAGTGTCTGGCCACCGGCAGGTGGAGATTGGCTTTTGTCAGAGCAGCCGCACCCACCCTCTATTCCCTACTGCTCCTGGTCTTCACCCCATTGCCAGCAAGTGCAGGGAGATGCTCGCGAAGAATGCAATATCTAGCTGGAAACTCCAGTGGGAGCTGAGATAGAAAACAATTGTCGCCATCAAACTCACGGTCCAAACCAAGCTTCCAAAGTAGCTCAGAAACAATGTTCACTTAGTTCTAAGTCTACCAAGAGCAGGCTGTTAAAATCAAGGCCTGTAACTGCCCATAGTCACCTGCGACGTTCCCTGGGAGTGGGAACACATCTTTTTACGGGTATCTCCAATATCAGGCACTAATTCCTGCATAAAGGCAGTCAAATGACCACTGTCATTTTCAGGCTGGGCTGTTTTGAATCCCACCGGCTGCCTCGGGAAGCAGTTCATTGGCTGCGACACCAGTAGCCATAAGTAGGTCCTATGAAGTGCTTGAGGAGGTGAGGCTGAGGAGGGCCATTGCAGGCCGGCAGTACATTTCTTAAACCCAGAGGAGTGCACTTTCTCCACAATGTGAAATGTACCTTTCCGGGACCTCATCCACTCCAACACTAGCAGAACTGGTGGAGGTGCACGTCCAAATCTCGGACTAGTTCTCTCCAACAATGGCAATCGGGTCTCATGTGCATCATAGGGCCGCAATGTTCATTCTAAATGCGGCTACCGCCTGACTCAGTGATCACTCTGGCCATCCAGCGTTGGCCCAGGGCAACATTGGCACGGCTACAGTGACAGCGGTAATGAGCTGGCGGGTCTTTCCCCATCATTTTAGGGGTTCTTACTGTCTTATGTCAGCTGGGTGGTAGGCCTGAATACTGAACCCTATGCAGTCCATCTGGCTTCCCTCAAGAAACAAATGGCCATCAATTGCCTATCCCACCGATATTGCTCCAAATTTGGGACATTCCTCCACTGAACCGAATACCATTACCTCCTTTAGCAATCTGTCCCATATGTTCACCCCACTGTTAAATATGTAAAACTAAAATTTGAGCGCAAATGTCCTCTACAAACCGGTGCTGAAGTCAATGGAACGGAAAACTGGGTGTTGGGGTGGGGGCGACTGATCTGCTACCGCCCGCTTTAAGCCACCGCTGATATAGACAGTACATATGCGGGCAGAAATTCATCTCAGGCCGAGCGCTAAACGGGTGAGATGATATCGACCCGCTGTTATAGGCCCAGTTTAATATTCAGTTATAATGGAGGGAGCATTACTCTCAGTCATATCTGTTCCAAACAGTCCATGTTCATGATGAAGATACTGTTTCATTTGGCAAGAATATTATGAACATTAGCTCTAAATGATGTTCCTTGAAAATCAGATGTCATTGAAATACTGGACATTGCTGCTTGATATAAATGATGGAGTAAGTGGTGCCAGACCCAGTTCCGCTGGTGAGGCCTCTCAGCAGCCGGGCAATCTCCTGTTGGTCACAGTTCACGGACTGTAAATGCCGCCTGTTGGTCTGCGGGGCTCTTTACATCAGTTGGGTGTGAGACCGCGCGAGTTCAGCAGGGTCTTGTCAAGTTTACTCATGTCTTATGTCGCAGGCAGAATCATACGTTCCTGCCATGTTTAGGAATCAGAAAAGGAGAAAGTGTAGGGAACTAACAGGGTAGAGAATTGAGGAAAATGAAGACAGCTTAACTAAATTGCAGATTACTGAAGTTGATTTTTGGTTTTAAAGTCCGCAATTTACTGAACAACACTCAATGATGAATTCATTATTAAACAGCGTCAATTATTCATATTTGATTTACACTATTTCATACTGTACGTTCACAAAAAGAATCAATATTAATATGAAGGAACAATTTCATTGCTGCATCTATAGGCGGCTGCTGCAATTTTAATCATCAGGAAGATGGTTATCGGCCTCAAAGATAAAAAAAATACAACGGGAACAGGTGGAGTTGCAGTGGTTTAACACTGGCCAGTCACCTCGGGAACCTAGCTTTAATCAGCCCAGCCTAATGGGGTGAAATTCTCTGATGTGTGCTGGCTGCACGCGTTCTATGTGGAATGAATCCATCAGTTTCCTCATGGGGTCGCGAATACAGCAGAAAGTTGAAGCCAATTCATCGGCAATTCCACTCAAAGAGGTGACCTGATGGTTGGACTTGGAATTGGGATACTGCCACACTGGTGCTGCCAGGATACCCTCCTGTGTGGAGGTCTGTGTGTGATGCAATGCTTTCCTCTGCACAAACCTGACCTGGGAGTGATTTGGGCTGACAATGGGTGCGTGAAATGAGAAGAGATCCAATCCCGAGCACCAGTAGCCCTCACCTTGATTACGAAGAAGAAAACATGAAAACTGTAACGAACACATTCTTTTCCAATATGGGTTTAACAGTCACTTTCATGGGATGAAACAAAAGGCAAAGCTTGTATTTATTAAAAAGTAAAATAAACATACCATAAGAGAAACTCTGTGCTATAATGTTTAGTAAAGTGAAGCCCAGTTTAGGTTTACTCTGTTTATTGGTCTGATGTGAAGTCGACGCTGACGGCACCAATTATTACTGCACCACAAACAACAGCTGTGAATGCTTAAGTCCCAGAAGGATCTGCAACAGTTAATTTAGATCTTTCGGAAATTATATTCTAAAAATGGTCAACGTGACTTTCGAGCTGTTTTTATTGTGATGTTCACAATATATATTAATGATCTGGACGAGGGAATTGGATGTAATATCTCCAAATTTGCAGACGACACAAAGCTGGGTGGGAGGGTAAGCTTTGAGGAGGATGTTGTGAAACTCCAGTACAATTTGGACAGATTGGGTGATTGGGCAGAAACATGGCAAATGCACTATAATGTGGATAAATGTGAGGTTATCCACTTTGGTGGCAAAAACAGGAAGGCAGATTAATATTTGAATGGCAATAGATTGGGAGAAGGGGAAGTGAAAAGAGACCTGGGTGTTCTTGTGCACCAGTCGCTGAAGGTAAGCATGCAGGTGCAGCAGGTGGTTAAGAAGGCAAATGGTATGTTGGCCTTCGTAGCAAGAGGGTTCGAGTACAGGAACAATGATGTCTTGCTACAGTTGCACAGGGCCTTGGTGAGACCGCACCTTGAGTATTGTGTGCAGTTTTGGTCGCCTTACCTATGAAAGGACGTTCTTGCCATGGAAGGAGTGCAGCGAAGATTCACCAGGCTGATACCTGGGATGGCAGGAATGACGTATGAGGAGAGATTGTGTCGATTGGGCTTATACTCACTGGAGTTTAGAAGATTGAGAGGGGATCTCATCGAAAACTATAAAATTCTGTCAGGCCTGGACAGAGTAGGTGCAGGAAGGATGTTTATGATGGCCGGGGATTCCAGAACCAGGGGTTATAGTCTAAGGATAAGGGGTAAGCCATTTAGGACTGAAATGAGGAGGAATTTCTTCACCCAGAGAGTGGTGAACCTGTGGAATTCTCTGCCACAGAGGCCGGTGGAGGCCAGTTCATTAAATATATTCAAAAAAGAGTTGGATATATTTCTTAAGGCTAAAGGGATCAAGAGATATGGGGAGAAGGCAGGGACACTGTACTGAATTTGGATGATCAGCCATGATCTCATTGAATGGCGGAGCAGGCTCGAAGGGCCGAATGGCCTACTCCTGCTCCTATCTTCCATGTTTCTATGTTTCTATGTTTGCAATACCATTGGGATGCAAAGGATCGCCTAATCACTATTGAACGAAGGGCATATTCTTATGCTTATTCAAATAGCTGTAACTAATGTCACTTACTGTGTGATGTAATTATCTCAGCAGACTTCTGTCAGATATATATCTCGTCTGTGGGACGTTAATACCAACAAGCTACGCTGCTTCTCATCGAAAATGTGACGTCCCACACTTGCACAGATAGAGGAAATTTACTACCCTATTCTCGCGCTGCTTGGTAAGTTCCTGGTAAATCGCTATTCTCAATTACTGTTTATCTTTGCCAGTGTTTAACTGCACCACTGCTCTTTCTGTATATGTGATGATGGCATCTGATCATTCTGATCTATTCGCTGTATAGTTATTTTAATGGTATCAGATAGATGACAAACGTGCTTTCATGTTCCCACATATTTTTTTAATTAATCTGCTCTGATCTTTCAAAATCAGCATTCCTACAGATTTTATTCCCCTGCAATGTTGTGCTGAATAGTCCTCTTTTTGGCAGGTTGGAGGGAGGCAACACTGGCGCTCGCCCACGGCACTCACAACACTAACCCGCTGAAATTTCCTCCTGGAGTCCTCATTGGTGATACATTATTTAGTGTGGTAATGCAGCTCCTTACTGGGTCCCTGCTATTGGGATCGAGCGACATATAGTGTTGATGCAATTTTAAAAGGTCGAATCTAATTAAAGAGGGACATCACTTTTGGAGCTGCAGGAAGCACAACTGCCAGAGTGCCTTGAAGGGGCCGGAGGCGCTGGGCGCGGGATCAACAGCAGGAAGGCGCTCAGATTCTTAAATGAGGTCTCCACAGGTGAGTACGCACAGGGTACTCACCCGTAGGCCCGATGGAAGTGCAGGTTTCCTACATGCACTGCGCAAGCGCGGGAAACCGGCACTTCCGTTCCTCTGAATGAAGAGGGTCAGAGGTCGAATGCGTGCACGGGGGAGGCTGCGCGTGCGCTTCGAACTTCGTTTTTTTTACAGGTTTTCCCTGGAACGTAAGCCTGCAGAATTTAGAAATATAAAAAGCAGGCATAAGGCCTGCTTTTTACAAGGTAAGTGGTGAATTAATTAAAATTAAAATCTTCCTGCCAAACTTATGAATGGGCATTTCCCTGCTCCGATTGTCTCCTCATGGCCCACATGATCCTAGGGGATGCATCGAACTAACTGTGCCCCTGGGATACGCAAGCGCTGCACGCTGGCATATGGAGCAGACCCCGGATCGGAATTCCATGCTGACCCACAGCTCAACGGCCAGCGCGCCAGGTAACTGCAGGTCGAGGGCTTACACCCGCGGGAAGCCCATAACCCGAATTTCAGGGCCATTATATTGGCCTCGCTCCCTTCATTTACAGAGGGAGAAGTGGCCTCGGGATTAGCTCCGGACCCCTACATTGTCGATGCTGCTGGTGAAATGTGAGTGTGTGGACAGGATCAGATTGGCGTTGTTTCCAGTAACTAAGCAGTGTTTCCATAATCACTGTTTCTGCTCACAAGTGGAGATTGTTTACCTGAGGTCAATGTCGGAGCCAAGCCTTCAGGAGATGAGGGTAAAAAATTGCAAATAAAATCAAGTTTGTGCTAATTAGGAATGTATCAATATTGACAAAACTTCTTTTTAAAGTCCCTAGCATGCCTTTATTCCGCACAGCTGTTAGGTAATGGCTAGAGCGCCAGCTTATGCAATTGTAGATGAGATTTGACAATGTTCCTTCAATGTTAAGCAAGTTAGTAATCTTCTAATAAAGTGACTGAAACATAAGTCAGGGGTGAAATGTTTATGCAAATACAGTTGCATCAGTAATAAAACAATTGATTCACGATGATTATTCCAGCATCTTCTTGGATCCAATCCAAGTCTCGTGTTTGAAACTCTCAGGTTCTGATTAAACAACATTGTAATCTAGGGAGTGAAACACAAATGTTAGAAAATCTAGAGATGACAGTGCAGAGCTCAGAACAGAGAATGCAGTGACTTGGTAATTAACTTTTCATGGTTCTTCTCCTTACATGTAGCTCAGTGGCAGTTAGTTTAGCACACAGGAGTAGCGGGCCTAAAGGGCGGTCGATTCTCACTGCCTTCGCCCGGAGTAAATGGCTTCCAAATGGGGCCGGTAGCCTTATCCTCCCGTTAATGTTGTGAAGGCTCCAATTAGTGCCACAGGCGATGGAAACGAATAGACTTGCTTGTACTGCCGGGCTGCCACGTCATTATCGGCGAATTTGAACTATGACCCATGAGAAATTTATACCCCCATAGGTGCCAATGTGATTGTTGGCGTTAATGTAAACAGAATATCGGATCGGGTATCTGTTCTACACCTCCCAAATTGTCCTTTCCATGAAGTCAATGGAAAGGAAAGTTGGGAGAGGTGTGTAACGGGCAGCTGATCCGATACTGCCTGTTCTACACTATCTCCAAATCTGAAACTGACTCGCAAAGACTCTCCACCCTGTCTTGCCCCCATGATGGTGCTATGACCGCAGTAGACATGGGCAATAATTGCCCTAATGATGCATTCTGGGAACTCAAATCTACAGAAGGTGTTTAACACCTGGGAGTTCTAGTCCACTTTGTAATCTTCTGATTATATTTCCACCTTTTACCTTAATGCCACTCGGAAACCATTTACATCACAAACTTAGATTTGGTTTGAGGGAATATTCTGGAGGAGGCAGTCTGCCTCTACTTCACCTGGTAGTCAGGTGGGGTTCTGAGTCTGGATTTACACCGAAACATCCGGCGTTAAGCCAAACCAGCCCTCAGGTATCCCAAGGCTGCAGTTTGAATGTGGCTTATTGGAAGAGAAAGTAAATGCTCTGATGCAAAATCAGGAAGGTTATTTAACCTCTATCACTGGAAGCAGATTCCGCAGCCTCACAACCCTCTGTGAATAGATTCGTCGCCTACCCTCTTTTCTAACTCTCTACCATTTACCCTGGTATCAAACCCCCTCATGATTGATCCTCAACTAATGGAAACAGTCTGCTTCTATCTACCCTGAGCCATCATTCATCATTTTAAACACTTCTATTATATCACCCGTAATATGCATTCTTCTAATAAAAATGTGCGTTTTCCAAGTCTTTCCTTGTATCTGTGTTTTCTTCTATCGAGCAGCATCCTAGTGAATCCACCTTGTAGCTTCCCGAAAGCTCAAGATCCCCCATATTGTGTGAAATTCAATACTGCCCACAGTGCTCTAACTCAGGGCATTTTAAGGTTTTATAGAGGCTCATAGTTACTTATTGGCTCTTATGTTCTGTACCTCTTGTGATTAAACCTAGAATTCCATTCGTAAACTTTCCCTCTATAAAACCCCAGTTGTTCTTACACAAGTCAATAAATGAATCAATTTAATCCCACTCCAGAGACTTGAGCACAAAAATCTAGATTGACACTCCAGTGCAGTACTGAGGGAGTGACGCACTGTCGGAGGTGCCGTCTTTCAGATGAGATGTTAAATCGAGGCCCCATCTGCCCTCTCAGGTGGATGTAAAAGATGCCATGACACTATCTCGAAGAAGAGCAGGGGAGATCTCTCCAGTTTCCTGGCCAATAATTATCCCTCATTGAACATAATTAAAATCACATTATCTGGTCATTATCACACGGCTCTTTGTGGCAGCTTGCTGTGCACAAATTGGCTGCTGCATTTCCTACATTACAACAGTGACTACACTTCTGAAGAAATTACTTCATTGGCTGTGAAGCGCTTTGGGATGTCCTGAGGTCGGGATAGGCGCGATATAAACGCAAGTTTTTCTTCTACTTTCTTTATAACAGATATTTAAAATTCAAATATAATCCTGGAGCAGGACAAAGGATTTTCTGCAAAGCCGCTGTGTTATTCCTTTACAAACAGGAGTGTAACATTATTCCCTCTCCTTACCTTTCCGTTTTCTCCTCCACATATAGATTAAAACTATAACGATAGCCAGCGATACCAGCACACACACGGCAATCAGCCCCACATGCTTGTCTTTCTCTACTTTTCCATCTGAAAAATATGAGCAAGGATTGTATGTGCGGATTGACGGTTATATATATATAATCAGTGGAAACCTATGGCCCTGCTCCTGGAAAGTAGGGTGATGTGCTGTTTTATATGGACAGTATCCCCACACCATATAATGCACAACGTATTATTTCACTGAGGTGGAACCATGTTTCTTTAAAGCTGCAACGTTCATTTTTTGTGAATAAACACAGGTTCTGGTAAACGAGAGGTGGGCAGGCTGTAAAGGTGACTGGGGTGGTGGGGGTAGAAGCAATGGCTGTGAAGAGTGAAGCACGTTTTCTAGACAGATCGGGGCTGGGCCAGCGATAAGAATGTGCTGCTGGGAGGCCAATGGAAAAGAGTTTTGGTCGTGGTGCCCAGCGAGGCAGGGGGAAAGCTAGCCCCATGGATCGCTGGGTGAGGGGAGCCAGGTAGGAAAGTGGCAGAGGCCTCTGTCTGCGGGCCTGGTGAATGGGCCAATATGAGGGCTAAGTAATGGCAGTTAAATAGAAGATGTCACAATGCCAGCTCCCAGTGCTGGGGAATCGAGCTTCTGACCGTCCCCACAGCTCCGTGTGATGGGAGGTCCTTGGGTCGGAGCTCAATGTTGCAGCTCGTGAGAATTGTAAATAAATAAACGATATAAATAAACGTTTACATTTAATTCAGATAATTAGATGTTTACTTTCTTTTCATTATCGATAACAACATGGCTGCTGTCTCCATAACCCAGACTGCTCCACAATGACACTCAGTGGTCAGAGTCTGTAACTGCACTCAGACGCCGTTTCTTTAATGCTAATTCTCAGTGCACTGCAAGGGCAGCTGTCGTTTAACAATAAGCAGCACCCTATCATTTTCAACCTGTCACGTAATGTTACGTTATGTTGACAACGCTCATCGCTGGTGCAGCAGCTTTGAAATCATGACCGCCCTCAACGAACATTCAGACAGACAGACCTGATTATATGAAGCTGTGTATAAGCAGTCAATAAAACATACCGTTAAATACATTTCCAGATCATCAGGATCATCCGACCTGTTCCCCTGAGGGGGGCACTTTTACATAGAGAGACCTGAATGAGCAGCACCGTTATCTATTAAACAATTTGTGGTAGATTTTCACCGTGCCGCTCTGGTGTGAACCTGCCGCTGTGGATCAGCCGCCTGTCACAGAAACTGCCCGCTTTTCATTCCCATTGGAGGCTACTCCGGTTTTAAACACGGACAGCTGGTTGGAAATGCACCCCGCTGTGTCTAAACCAATAGCAGGAGGTTCCCCTGGAGACATTTGGTGAACCTGTTAATTACCAACAGCAATTTCTAGTCTGATTTCCTGGGGTGCCCCCCCAGCTGTCCCAACCTCCATTCTTGCTGCAGATTCTTGCTTTCTGGGCAAAGCCCACCGCCCCCCACCTTCCCAACCTGCAGCTCCCAGTGCCCTTTAGCCCATCCCCGCCTCGGGAGCCCAGCCTCAGACTCACCCTTGCCGCCAGGCCGCATTATTTTATCACCCCTCCACCCACTGCCCTACATTTAAATGACCTTTCCTCACAACACTTCCCCTCTCCTCCTCTGTTATCCCAAAGTGACCCGTCCCCACATTCCCCACCAGAGCAAAGAGACAAGTGAAGCAAAAAACACACTGAAGCTGAGAGGGAAATAGCTCAGCACAGAGCAAAGGTTCAAGCTCAGAAATCGAGCAGCTCCATCACCACAGTGAAAGGGAACAACAATGAGAAAGCAGAAAGAAAGAGTGAAGCAACAGCAAGTCGCGCAAATTAAGAGTCTGATGTCCGAGAGTGGGTGGTGAATGTAGATTAATCCATTCTCTAACCCAGATAGACTGTGAACAGCGATTAATTGGCTATCTAACTCTGAGACTGTGCGGTGTGTGGGTACAGAGTGGAGATAGACAGCAAGGAGCAATGGGAAAGATATATACAGAAAGCAAGTGTATGAGAAGCACACAAGGGGTGGGGGTGAAGAATATGGAAGAGTCAGAAAATAATAGAAATGGACTAAAAGAGCGAAAGAATGAGGAACAGTCACAGACAGTCTGAAGTACAGAGATAACAAAAGTGTGGTCTGATGTATAAAGTAACAGAGAGAAAGAGCAAGACAGAGAAAAGTGATGGCCAAGAAAAGACAGTTACTGGGAGTGAACGATTTCAATTTTCCTGTTCTTGTCCATTACCAACAGCACAGAAGACCCAATAGTAACCAACACACATTACTGGAAGACAGAGTATCTGGTTAATTTCTAGTGGAATAGAATAGAAAAGCAGGGGGTAATGTGCAATTTGGTTCAGTCATTCATTTCATTGATCTCTTTCTGCTCTCTATCTCTGTATGGGTGAGTGTTGCTATTGTAGATGGATTGTTCAGTATCACTGCTCATGTCCTTACCCCAGGAGATAGTCTTCCCACCCGGCAAGCTGCTGTGTTCAATATGACAGGAGTATTGTTTCCCATCATACGGATCAAATTCAAGGGTTGTCGTCTGTTGATACGTCCCATCTTCATTGGGTAATAACCCAGTAGATTTGGTCTCGGGGGCATGTTCCCCATTCTTCAAACAGGTCACGCTGATGGACTGCGGGTAAAATCCAGTCACAATGCAGTGGAGAAACCAACGATCAGCAGCCCTGGCAATAACTGAGACCTCAGGGGGAACTACATGATAGAATGACAGTTATTTTCAACTTCAATAAAAGGCGCACATTTCACAATAGAATGAATGAAGTCATTTTAACTTTTGCCACTAGTGTAAAACAGGTGATATCGGATCAGCCACCTGGAAAGGAGAATGGGGACAGTGTATAACGGAAACTGATCCAATATCACCAGTCGCCAAACTTTAAAATTACCCAATGGTAGTTCTGAACTTACCTTTTCTGGTTAGTGATGCGTTTCCAAGTGAATAGTATGTCCTCCATAAATCCACACAGTCCTTTTCTAACAAGCTCTTGAAATAAAGGTTCATCTTTGTTTCCTTATCCCATTTCACTTTGAAGGTCTGAGCTATTGGATCATGTACAGTCCAAACCAATTTGTCTTTATCAAAACTAAATGCGTATCTTCCATCAAAAGCCAACTTCAAAACCCTGACACTAGGATTGGCATCATTCAGCTCACAGCCAAACAGTCCTTGAATGTAGTGAGTACCTAGAACAGTAATTGAATCGATCAATAGTTACATAATTATCGCATCGATTCACACAAAGTCTGAGAATTTCAGTTATTTTTTAGTCCCTTCACATCCAGTCACTCTTTCCATTACTAAGGGTAGAAATGGAGTTCAGTGTCTAAAACAAGCATCATCACACAGGGACATAGAATTCACAGCACAGAAAGAGAACAGTTGGCTCCAAAGTTAAACGGTAGCTGTTAGCTTTAAACCCATTTCCCTGCCGATGCCCATTTCCTTCCATAATCCTCCTTTTCATATATTTATCGAGTTCCCTTTTAATTATGTTATTGTAGCTGCCTCAGTAACATTGCATATTCTAATGGCGAAAATACTAATTTTTACCGTTGTTCTTCTAGTGACTGTGAGCCCCTTATTAACAATTCACCAGCCAGGGGATCAATCATTCATTGTTCACTCTCTCAAATACCTACGTAACTGCGAAAACCTCTCACATCCACCACTAATCTTGTCTATTTCTGTGAAAATACACCATTTTCAAGTCTTTCTTTATAATTACAATCATTCGTTCTAGTGAAGCACTTTTCCATGGTTTTAATATTCTTGCTATAATATTTGCTCAGAACTGCCTGTAAAATTCCAACAGTGTCCTAACCAATGTCGTCTGTAAATCAACATCAAGTCCGTGATATTACATACAATGCCCCTATAAAGGGGCTCAGAGCGAGTCAGCAGCCCGGTTTACACTGAAGTCAATAGAGAAAAATGGGTGCAATGATGTAAAATGGACTGCCAATTTACTATGGCCCCAATGGAAGGGAAGATTGGGAGGGATGTGTAATGGGTGACGGATGCAATATTGCTCATTTTACACTGTCACAAAAAGTTAAATAACCCTCACCTATGCAACCCCACAGCAAATTGAGTATAAAATTAAACAAAGTTAGATGTGTGTGCAATTCCTGTCCACAAAAGTATACTTCCTGTTGTCATATTTCTGTTACATTTCTGCTAACATTTCCCTTCATAAATTCCTGTGACCACCTTTATAATGGAAGCTGCCACCGCAAGCTGGTCATGCTGTAATTACACCCTCCCACCGGTGGTGGCACTGTGCGACTTAGCTTTGCATTTCCCAGGGAAACTGCTGTGCTCCAACCTATTCTACTGCTCTGCTTCCCAAATTGAACAAATGTTGCTGTTTAACTATAAATCTATTAGAAGGCCATTGTATTGCCTGTCCAGGCAGCCTTACATGCTGTTGTCACATTTTATACCAATTTTGTCCATTATCAATTCCTATCAATTCTAAGTGCTCTAAGTGTGGTCCAACCATGGTTCGATACAGGTTTAGCATAACTTCCCTACTTTTCAATTATATCCCTTTAGAAATAAATCCTAGTGCTTGGTTTGCATTTTAATGGCCTTGCTAGCATATGGCAAAACTTTTAATGATTTGTGTATTTGTACTCCGAGATCCCATTGTTCCTCTACCCCACCTAGACTCGCACCCTCCAAGTGTTAAGTGACCTCCCTATTCTTCCTACCAAAATGCAATCCCTCACATTTATCTGTGTTGAACTTCATTTGCCAATTATTTGCCCATTCTGCAACTTTATTAATCTCCTCCAGTAATTCTTTGCAGTCCTCCTCAGTATTGACTATCCCTCCCCAATTTGGTATCATCCGCAAATTTAGAAATTGTTTGTCTGATTCCAAATTCTAAATTATTAATGTAAATTGTGAACAGCTGTGGTCCCAGCACTGATCCTTGTGGAACACCACTACCCACCTTCTGCCACCATGAATAGCTACCCTTTACCTATATTCTCTGTTATAAATCTCATCATTCATCAAGAAACTACTCATGAAATAATGCTGGATGGCTAGCTGGCGGTGCCATCCAAGGAGTCTAAATACTCGGGCGTGGGCCCAGCTTGAAGGGACATTTTGTAAGACAAGGAACTAGTGAAGTACAACTAGACCTCCATGTTCTGAAACAAGTTGATTAAAGCCTTGCTTTATGCTCAAACCAAGTGCGTAGTGAGTTTTAATACATCAATTTAATCAACTTGATATCGACTCCACGCTTTGGGTGATTTCAGGAACAGTCAGCTACGACTTGAACCGTAGAAGAGAACTCAAACAAGTAATCGATCCGTCATGGAGAAACTACTCAGATCCGCCCATCTCGACCCGGACCCGAATTCACTTACAGCCGCTAAGGTATGGAAACACTGGTATCGTACTTTCAGCAACTTCCTCAGGGTATGTGGTGAGAATGTTCCTGATAAATTAGAGATACTTGCTAATTATGTATCCTCTCATGTGTTTGATTATATCAAAGACTGTTTAGACTATGACACCGCTATCCAAGTACTACAGCAGCTATATGTCTAGTCCCCAAATGAAACGTTTGCTCGGCATCTGCTGGCCACAACTCAACAACAACCCGTGGCATCACTTGACGAATTCCTTCAGAAACTTCGCAGGCTCAGCAAGGACTGTAATCTTAAAGCTGTTACAGCCGAGCAGTACCAGGAGGAGTTAATTCTTGATTCTTTATTAATGGGATTGCGTCTCCCTTCATATGTCAGTGTCTGTTGGAGAATAAAACCCTCAAGTTACAGGCTGCCTGTGACCAGGCATGTTTTCTGGACTTAGCAAAGAGGAATGCAGATACCGATCTTTCACCACGTGCAGGGGCTGCTGCTATCACTTTTAGTGACTCCTTCGATAGGCCACGGGCGGAAGCCCTCACGGATGATGACTCCAACCTGGCTGATGACAACCCTACCCTAGAAACCTACACTGATGATGACCCCACCCTAGCGGCTTCCTGGCAATCTGGAAGGAAGTGTTTCTTCTGTGGAGGTGCGTTCCATTATAGGAAATTTTGTCCTGCTCGTAACGCAACCTGCAGTCATTGCAGCAAGAAAGGTCACTTTTCTAAGGTATGCCAGTCAAGAGCCGCTTTTGTAGGAAAGGCCACTTTTCTAAGGTATACCAGTCGAAACCTCCTGTTAGTTTTGCAGCTGCTATCTATAAAACTGCTCCTCCCCCAAGAGCCACTACGAAGGTTACAGCTGCAATCTACAAAACTGCTCCTCCCCCAAGAACCACTATTAAGGTTACAGCTGTCAAGAATAAAACTGCCCCTCCTCCCATCAGAGCTGTTGTTCCCCAAAGTCTGTCCCATGCAGCCACGAAGGTTTCGGTAAATGGACACATTTTGAGTGCACTAATTGATTCATGCAGCTCTGACAGCTTCATTAGTGAGCGGGCTGTCCGTAAGTTGAAACTGCATATTTACCCCTCAGACAGGGAAATTGCAATGGCTCTGATGACACTGACCAGCAATTCTTCCAGCTTTTGTCTTGTCGACCTTATTCTCAATGCCCGGACTTATTTCTCCACCCGGCTCGGGGTACTCAAGAACCTATGCAGTGATGTGCTCCTGGGAGAGGATTTCCAGAAACAACACAAAAGATTCACTTTCGAGTTTGGAGGGTCAAAGCCGGAGCTTACTATTTCCAAAGTACCATTTTGTGCACTTTTGGCGGCTTCGCTCAATGAGCCCTCCTTGTTTGCCAATCTTTCCCCCCCCGATGTAAGCCCATAGTCACTAGATCACGACGTTTCAGCCAAGATTATCGATCCTTTATCGAGGCAGAAATCTCTGGCCTTCTAGCTGACGGTATCATTGATCCATGTTCATCTTCCTGGCGGGCACAAGTCGTCATTGTTAAAAATCCTCTGAAGCAACACAAGAAATGTTTTGCATTGATTACTCGCAAACTATTAACCAGTATACCGACCTGGATGCCTATCCACTACCACGCATCGATGACATGGTCAATAACCTTGCCAACTACAAGGTATTTTCAACTTTTGATTTAAAGAGCGCATATCATCAAGTACCATTGAAGGACTGTGACAAAATTTATACGGCCTTTGAGGCCAATGGTCGGCTTTACCTGTTTTGGGGTCACCAATGGGGTAGCCATCTTTCAAGGGGCAATGGATAGCCTAGTCAAACAGGAGAACTTAATGGACACTTTTCCATATCACCAGAAGGAGCATGATGACCAGAAGGAGCATGATGCCAAACTCCAGAAATGTTTTGACATTCTCCGTCTTCACAACTTAACTTTAAATGAGTCCAAACCTGTGAAATCAGTACCATCAGTCAACATCCTTGGCTACTGGGTGGGCAACGTTGTCATCAAACTGGATCCGGAGCAACTTCGTCTGCTTCAGGAGCTCCCTCCCCATAAGAATATCGGCTCTCTTCGTTGGGCACTCGGCATGTTCACCTATTATGCGAAATGGATATCCCACTTCTCCGACAAGATCCAGCCCCTGCTTCACACAAAGTCATTTCCATTGGAGGCAACGGCTATTTCAGCTTTCAACCTCCTCAAACGACAACTGGAAAAAGCCACGCTTCGTTCCATTGATGAAAATCTTCCTTTCATGGTCGAGTGCGATGCATCAGATGTGATGATCGCTGCTATCTTGAATCACGGTGGTCGACCCGTTGCATTTCTGTCCAGAACTTGGCAGGGTAGCGAGATCCATTATCCTCCTGTCGAGAAGGAGGCTACGGCCATCATCGAAGTAGTACGTAAATGAAGTCATTTTCTCGCTCATTATAACTGATCAACGCTCTGTGGCCTTTATGCTGGATAACCGGAAACGCACTAAGATCAAGAATAACAAAATACAACTCTGGAGGATGGGATTGGTTGCCTTTGGATACACCATACATTGTCGAACCGGCAAGGAGAATGTGGCCCCGGATACCCTAACACGGGTATTCTGCTCTTGTATGTCAACTTTGACTCTGGCAGATCATCATACTGACTTATGCCATTCTGGCATTACCCATATGTTGCACTTTGTGCGATCTAAAAATCTCCCATTTTCTACGGAAGATGTGAAAAGAAAATGCTCCTCCTGTAGAATTTGTATGGAATTAAAACCGCAATTCTTCCGTCCATCGCACTGCTCACTCATACACACTATGCAGCCTATGCAGTGACTCAGCATTGACTTTAAAGGGCCGTTGCCTTCCTCAACGTGAAACACCTACTTACTGACTATGGTGGATGAATATTCACGCTTTCCCTTTGCTTTCCCCTGTCCCAATATGCTTACTTCCACAGTAATCAAATGCCTTGATCAAGTCTTTTCCCTTTGCCAATTCCATCCGCACTGATTGGAGTCCCTCCTGCATGTCAAGTGAACTCAAAAGTTACCTCTCCCAATGGGGAATCACCACAAGTAATATGACACCTGTAGTGTATGTACCTTTAAGGTGAGAACTACTTTTTACAGCTCCTGTACACTGTAGTACCGGCAGTGACCATAACTGTATATAAACCCTGAGTAGGGATCTGTACTTTAGCTTTAGAATAACCTTCATCCAGTAACCACCTGTTGATTGTTCCTCTGCAGTCTGTGCCAATTTATTGAAGGACACCATACATCAAAATTCACGGATTTAACATTGATGACGAGTCGATTCGAACCTACCTGCAACTCTGTCGCAGAATGCCGATTCCACCAGTGCGGGCGTCGACCATCCAGAGAGGACTTGAACATCGCAGAGGAGGCTGTGGAGAGCTGGGCTTGGTTCCCCAGTCACGATGATCCAGTGCAGCGGGCTGGCAGCAGGTACGGTGCAGATCCTTCCCGGACGGCGGCGGCTGGAGCCGACCAAAGGCACAGAAAAAGCCCGAGCAGCATCAATGGGGTAAGAGAGAGGGTAAAGTGCACAGGGCGCAGCCGGGGTTGAAGACCGAGCGGCGTCAATGAGAGAGGGGAAAAAGCGCAGAGCGTGGCCAGGGTTTCAAGGGCTGAGCTGCATCTGCAGGGGAAGAAAGGAAGCGGGGAGACGCCATTTTGAGCCAGCGGAGAAGAAGGGAGCGCGTGGGAGACGCCATTTTTAGCCAGTCTAACCACACCCAGGGATGCCAAAGAGTGGCAGTGTCACAGAGTTCGACAATGAATTCGAAGATTGGGCAGCATATATAGAACACGTAGAAGTGTACTGCAAGGCGAATGAAGTGCCAGATGCCAGGAAAGCACTGGTATTGTTGTATTCCATGGGTGCAAAAACTTATGACTTACTGCGAAACCTAGTAACCCCAGAGAAGCCAGTGGAAAAGGATTTTGAAAGCATAGTGGCAATACTACAGGACCACTTATATCCCACACCGCTGCTGATAGCAGAAAGATTGACGTTTCACAAAAAGAACCAGCATAAAGACGAAAGTAATGCTGAGTATTTAATGGAACTGCGCAAACTATCGAAACACTGCCAGTTTGGAACGGGACTAGCAGATACTTTAAGGGACAAGTTAGCGTGTGGGCTTCAAAGTGAAGGAACCCAGAAACGGCATCTATCAGAAAAGGATCTTACCTGGACAAGGCTTTCAGCATGGCAGTATCACACAAAGCAGCCACATGGGGCGCTGCAGAGATACAATGGAGACCGCAAGAATATGGCACAAATGAAATGTCATATGGACCAGTGAAGTGTTATCGCTGCGGCAGAACAACACACAACCATAAGGATTGTTGGTTCAAGGACCAAGTGTGCAGACAGTGTGGAAAAGTAGGACACATAGCAAGTGTCTGCAGGTCGGGAAAGAAAACCAGCAGCAAGAAATCTCCACAGGAGAAGTACAAAAAAGTACATAAGGTGACGGAGAGTAGTTCAGACGAACAGAAAAGTGATACACACTCCGGAAGCAAGGAGCTGGGTTATCTGAAACTACATAATGTAATCAAAATGGAGGATCACCAAACTATCTGGGTCACGCTCAAGATAGATGGAGTTCAAGTGAAAATGGAATTGGACACAAGATCAGCGCTAACAGTCATAAACTGAAGGGACTACAAGCGGCTATTCTCACATATATCCTTGAGAGATACAGAGATTGTCTTGAAGACGTACACGGGGCAAAAGGCCTATCCCAAAGGAAAAATAAGGGTGAACGTGATATACAATGGCAAGGAAGCACCAAAAATGGACCTATATGTATTGCCAGATGGAGGACTACCACTACTAGGGCGTGAATGGATCCGGAAGATACAGCTAGATTGGTATTCCATACAAGCACTGACTGCAGATGCCAAAAAGGATGATGACGTCACACCTGGACGACTGTCAAAAATGCTAACTGATGCACAAGAAGTGTTCCAGGAGGGACTCGGAACACTAAATGGCATAACAGCGACGATCAAAATACAGGAAAATGCAAGCCCAAAGTTTTTTAAGGCCAGACCGGTAGCTTATGTGATCCGCCCAGCTGTCAAAGCAGAGCTGGAAGGTTTGGAACGTTCTGGAGTACTATCCAAAGTGGACTGGAGCGAGTGGGCTGCACCCATCATTTCTGTAATGAAGAGGTCATTGAGTAATACACCTGGGGAACCAAAGAAGGTTCGCATCTGTGGGGACTTTAAGGTGACAGTGAACCCAGTCCTTCTCACTGTACAATATCCGCTTCCGCGGATTGAAGATATTTTTGCCTCACTATCTGGAGGGAAATGCTTAACTAAGATTGATCTGGCCCAGGCGTACCTGCAAATGGAGGTAGAAGAAGCCTCGAAACTGTACCTCACGATCAACACTCATAAAAGTCTCTACCAATACAACCAGCTGGTGTTCGGGGTAGCATCAGCTCCGGCTATTTGGCAAAGGGCAATGGATCAAGTTCTGCAAGGGATTCCAGGGACCCAGTGTTATTTGGACGACATCCTGGTCACGGGCGAAAATGACTGTGATCACCTCGCCAACCCGGTGCTCACTAGATTGAAGGATTATGGGCTCCGAGCTAATCACGACAAATGTGAGTTTTTCCAGAAACAGATCTCATATTGTGGCCATGTTACTGATGAAGAGGGGTTACATAAGTCCCCTGAAAAGATTGAGGCAGTAGTCAAGGCTCCAGCACCGGAAAATGTGGCACAACTGAGGTCGTTCCTCGGGTTGGTTAACTACTACCATAAGTTCTTGCCGAATTTGTCTACAGTACTACACCCACTGAACAACCTACTGCAAACGGGGGTACCATGGAAGTGGAATGGCGAATGTAAACGAGCTTTCCAAAAGTGCAAAGAATTGATCATATCAAAAGAGGTGTTGGCTCATTTCAACCAAGCACTATCAATTCGGTTGGCGTGTGATGCATCACCCTATGTCATTGGAGCGGTGCTGTTGCACAAATTCCCGGACAGCTCGGAGAGGCCAATAGCCTTTGCGTCTCGGTCACTAACCTCAGCCGAGCGTAACTACGCCCAGATTGACAGGGAGGCCCTCAGCCTAGTGTGGGGAGTGAAAAAGTTCAACCACTATCTGCACGGGCAGAATTTCACCTTCCTGACTGACCACCAACCACTTATCTTCCTCTTTAATCCAAAGAAGGGTGTTCCGATGATGACTGCGCAATGGCTACAAAGATGGTCCCTTTTTCTAGGGGCGCACCAATATGATATCGAATATAAGGGCACGAAACAGCATGGAAACGCTGATAGGCTATCACGCCTGCCACTGCCTAATGCGGAGGAAGCACCAGCAGTGGATCCTGTCGAAATATTTCACTCGACTATAATTGCATGCTTGCCAGTAACTAACGCTGGTATACAGAAGGAGACCCGAAATGACCCAACACTGTCTCGGGTATATGATTTGACGGTGAAGGGATGGCCAGCACATGGCGTCTCACTGTTGCCAGCATTCTCATCCAGAAGAGCACAGCTGTCAGTGTGCCAGGGGACCTTGATGTGTGAATCACGAGTGGTAATTCCACCCAAGTTAAGGGAGAGAGTGCTCAATGAGCTTCACGAAGGCTATCTGGGAGGGGTGAAAATGAAAAGCCTTGCGAGGGCTTATGTGTGGTGGCCGGGGTTCGATCAGCAAATCGAGGACCTGTCAAAGAGCTGTTCAAGATGCAGAAGGTCCAAAATGGACCACCACATGCCCCTCTACACCCATGGGAGTGGCCCTCATCTCCATGGCAATGGGTGCATATTGATTTTGCTGGTCCATTCATGGACTCAATGTTTTTAATAGCCGTGGATGCGCACTCGAAATGGCCTGAGGTGATCAAAATGTCCTCCATCACCACGGAGAAAACTATTGCAGTCCTACGGACCATATGTGCCAGGAACGGCTTGCCAAAGCAGATTTGCTCTGATAATGCACCACAGTTTATGTCCGAAGAGTTTCGAAGATTTATGGAAAGGAATGGGGTAAGGCATTACACATCCGCCGCGTATCATCCAGTAACAAATGGATTGGCTGAGAGGTTCGTACAAATCTTTAAAAAAGCAGTAAGGGCCATGTGCGATGACGACCTTCCACTGCAGCATAAGGTGGACAATTTCCTGTTAGCCCACAGAAATGCGACACATGCAGTCACCAACCAGACCCCGGCTATGATGTTCTTTAACCGCAGGTTGAGATCTCGTCTGGATTTGCTCAGACCAAATGTACGAAGAGATGTTGAGAATAAGCAATTCCAGCACATCAATGAGAAGCCGAAAAGGAGCTTCAATGTAGGGCAACCAGTCTTGGCCCGCGACTACCGAACAGAGAAATGGCAACCAGGAACGATATGCACACGTCAGCGGCCACTAATGTACACAGTGGATGTTGGGGAGAACATTGTGAGACGCCATGTTGACCACATCTTAGAGTCACAGGAGCGAGTCAACCTCAGGTCTTGCGTACCTGGTGATGAACCCGACATACAGGTGGCATCTACCCCAGAAACAGTAGCATCGGAAGCTGATGAACCAACCGACGACAGGGGGCCAGAATCGCCTCCGCACCAAGAGCAAGACACTCAGGAAAGGTGCTATCCAGAAAGGATCAGGAAACCACCCCGAAGACTGAATTTATAAATGTACTATTTGCAGTTAATGTTGCATGTTAAAAGTGTTAATTGTTAAATGAATGTTATGGTACTGTTAATCTAAAAGGGGAGGAATTGTAGTGTATGTACCTTTAAGGGGAGAACTACTTTTACAGCTCCTGTATACTGTAGTAGCAGCAGTGACCACACCTGTATATAAACCCTGAGTAGGGATCTGTACTTTAGATTTAGAGTAACCTTCATCCAGTAAACACCTGTTGATTGTTCCTCTACAGTCTCTGTTGATAGATTGAAGGACACCATACATCAAAATTCACGGAGTTAACAACACCGTACCATACCATTGGTAACGGACAGGTTGAGAGATAAAATGCTATCATTTGGAATGCTGTTCATCTTGCGCTGAGGTCACACAACCTACCAGACCTGCAGTGGGAAACTATGCTACCTGACATGTTGCATTCCATCAGGTCTCTCCTTTCTACGTCTACCAATGTCACAACTCACGAGAGATTCTTCAGCTTCCAGTTGAGTGCTCCCTGTGGGATGGCCACTTGAGGCCAGGGCGCTGGTCAATCCCCGGCTATCCAACAGGATAAAGTCAGTTCTGCGCCTGTGGGAACCCGCAGCCGGAGTCACGATCTCCCCAGCCTCCCTTTAGGTCAATCAGAGCAACATGGGCCCTGTTGATCCACCGGTACAGATCAGTTGGCCCAGGGACCAAGACATGGTCCACGGAGACGTGCCTTCTAGCCATAAATAAAAATCTAAAAGACTGCAGCTATTTGTGGTCCGCCTAATCCGTTACGAGGAAGTTGTCGGACTTCCAAATCTTTTAGGCAGGAAGAATGTTATAAATCTCATCATTCATCAAGAAACTACTCATGAAATAACGCTGAACGGCCAGCTGGTGGCACCGTCCAATGAGTATAAATACTTGGGTGTCGGCCCCAGCTCTTCAGGGACATTTTCTAAGACAAGGAACTAGTGAAGTACAACTAGGCCGCCATGTTCTGAAACAAGTTGATTAAAGCCTTGCTTTATGCTCAAACCATGTGTGTAGTGAGTTTTATTACGTCACTCTCTGCTTTCTGTCTTGAAGCCAGCCAGCGATCCTCTCTGCTACTTGTCCTCTGACTCCACATTCTCAGACTCTATGAATTAGTCTATTGTGGGGTACCTTATCGAAGGCTTTTTGAAAAGTTACATCTATTGCATTACCATTGTCTACTCTCTCTGGTACCTTTTCAAAAAAATCAATGAGTTTGGTCAAGCAAGGTTTTCCTTGTTGAAATCCATGCTGACTGTTCATTATCATGCTTTCCATTTCTAGATGTTCTTCTATTCTCTCCTTTAGTAGGGATTTCATTATTTTTCCGACCACCCATGTTAAGCTGACTGGTCTATAATTCCTTGGACATGTTCTATCCACGTTCTTAAATATAGGTATTAATTTCGCTATCCGCCAGCCCCCTGGAACTATACCTTTTTCTAAAGAATTATTAAATATGTGGAGTAATGTTTCTGCTATCTCTTCCCTAGATTCTTTTAAAATGTATGGATACAATCCACCCGGACCAGGAGTTTTATCCTCTTTGAGTTTGATTAGTTAATTTAATATAGCCCCTTTTTAATTTAAAATGTACTTACCTCATCACTCAGCTCATCATCCAATATCGTGTCCACCTTTTCTATCTCCCTGTTAAATACCGAAGCGAAATAATTATTTAATATTTCTGCTGTCTCCCTATCGTTACCTGTGGTATTGTCCTGTCTATCCCTTAATGGCCATATTCCCATCTCAACTTTCCTTTTTTATTGATGTGCCTGTAAAATATATTGCTATTTTGTTTTATGTTCATGATTATTTAATTCTATATTCCTCTTTGCATCCCTAATTTTTTTTGGATTTCCCTCTAATCCCTTCATATTCTCTCTTACCATGCACTACTCTGCTGTCTATGTACTTAATATATACATCTTTCCTTACCCTCAATTGTTTCCTTATGTCTTTATTCATCCATGGTGTCGCATTAGTGTTTAGTTTGTTCTTTCCGTTTAGCAGAATATATTTTTGCTGCACTCTGTTGAACACCATTTTAAATGTTTCCCATTGTCGTTCTACATTGTTGTTTGCCAATATTGTTGCCCATTTTTTCTTCCCAAGTTCTATTCTCAGCCCCTCAAAATCAGCTTTTCTCTGAACTGTTTATTCTCATACTGATGTCCTTCTCTATTATTATCTTAAAGCGTATTATATTATGGTCACTATTGCCTATATGTTCACTTATTTAATTCTCTTATCTGCTCTGGCTCATTTCCCATAACTAGATCCAATAATGAATCATCCCTTGTTGGACTTTTTACATATTGGGTTAGAAAGGAGTCCTATAGACATTGTAGGAACTCCATTCCCTTATCCCCTTTACCCACTGCTTATGCCCAATTAATATCGGGGTAGTTGAAATCCCCTATGGTTATTATTCTATGTTTTTAACTCATTTCTCTGATTTGTCTCTGTATTTCTTCTGCCCCCTCCCTTCCACTATTAGGTGGTCTGTAGGCTACGACTATTAGTGTGATTGATCCTTTATTTTCTTTTATCTCTAACAATGTGAATTGTATTTTTGTCTTGCTGAAAGCTAGGTCTCTTTTTTTCTAGTGACATTATGTTATCCATTATGAGTACAGCAACTCCACCTCCCCCTTTTCCCTTTCAATCTTTTCTAAATATGTCATACCCTGCAATGTTTAATTCCCAGTCCTGATTTTTCTGTAGCCATGTCTCAGTAATCCCTACTATATCTGGTTCATCCCAACGCATCAGTCCCTCCAAATCGCCTGTTATATTACAAACACTGTGTGCATTGCTGTACAGAGAGATTAACCCATTTTCAATGAGATTTCCTCTCACTTTTTGCTCAACCATCTTTTTAGACTCCTGTTCTATAACTCTATTTATTACCTTCCCGCTTATGTCCTCCCTTACTTTATTTTTTTCCTATGCTCACTTTTCCTGTTTTGTTTATATTTAGGCTGTTTACATTTCTGGTAGATCCCTCCTCTCTTCTTACTTGTTTAAAGCCTTTGCCACCCGCATTATTACACTTTCTGCTAGGACACTGGTCCCATCCCGGTTCAGGTGGAGCCCATCCCATCGGTGTAGCTCCTTCCTGCCACAGAACTTGTGCTAATGTCCATGAAAAGGAACCACTCTTTCCAACACCAGCTCTATAGTCCCGTGTTAATTCTCCGGATCTGTCTGCTTCAATGACAATTTGCATGTGGCTCGGGCAATAATCCAGAAATTATTACCCTCGAGGTCCTGGGTTTTAATTAGAGCCTAACTCCTGAACTCAGAGAATGCGGAGTCAGGGTACTAGAAGCAGAATGGATTGATAGCTGGCTTCAATACAGAACACAGAGAAATGGAGTAAAGGGCAGCTTTTCACAGAAGGTGGATAGTGGTGTTCCACAAGGATCAGTGCTGGGACCACTGCTGTTCACAATTTACATTAACGATTTAGACTGTGGAATCAAAAGCATAATTTCTAAATTTGAAGAATATACCAAATTGGGGTGGGGGTATAGTCAATACTGAGGAGGTCCACAACAAATTACAGGAGGACTTTAGCAAAGTTGCAGAATAGGCAAATATTTGGCAAATGTAGCTCAATACAGATAAATGTGAGGTATTACATTTTGGTAGGCAGAATAGGGAGGTCACTTATTACTTAGAAGGTGTGAGTCTAGGTGAGGTAGAGGATCAAAGGGATCTCAGAGTACAAATACTCAAAACGCTATAAGTTGTGGCACAGGTTAGCAAGGCCAAAAAAAACTAAACACTAGGTTTTTTTTCTAGAGGTATAGAATTGAAAAGTAGTGAAGTTATGTTAACCTTGGTTACGCCACACTTATAGTACTGCGAGCAGTTCTGGTAGCCATAACATAAAAAGGATATTGAGACACTGGAGAAGGTGCAGAGAAGATTTCCAAGGAAGATACCAGAAATGCGAGGGTATACATATCAGGAGAGGATGAACAGGCGGGGTCTCTTTGTTCTTGAAAAAAGAAGGCTGAGTGGTGACCTAATAGTGGTCTTTAAAGTTATGAACAGTTATGATAGAATTGATGCAGTGACAATCTTTCCACTTGTGGGGAAGAGCATAACTAGAGGCCATCAATATAAGATAGTCATCAAGAAATCCTGTAGTGAATAAAGAAGAAAGCTCTTTACCCAAAGAGTGGCGAGATTGTTGGAACTTGCTACCACAGGGAGTGGTTGAAGCGAATAGTATAGATGCATTTAAGGGGAGGCTGGTCAAGCATATGAGGGAGAAAGGAATAAAGGGTTACGCTGATAGATTTAGATGAAGAAAGATGGGAGGAGGCTCCAATGGAGCATAAGCTGGTTGGGCCGAATGACCTGTTTCTGTCCCATATATCCTATGAAACCCTATGTGACTTTATATTCAAAATCATAAAGGGCTTGAATAGAGTGAATAAGGAGCAACCGTTTGCAGTGGAAGAGAGGTCGGTAACCAGAGGACAAAGAGTTAATGTAATTGGAAAAAGAACCAGAGGCGATATGAGGAGAATTTTTTTTATGCAACAACTTGTGATCCGGAATGCCCTGCCTGAAGGTCGCTGGAAGCAGATTCAATAGTGACTTTCAAAAGGGAATTGGATAAATATTTGAAGGGTGAAATTTGAAGGGCTATGCGGAAAGGACAGGGGTGTTGATCTCATTGGATAGCTCTTTAAAAGACCTGGCACAGGCACGATGGGCCGAATTACCTCTTTCTGTGCTGTATAATTTTATGATTCTAATTGCCAACATTTAAAATGGGAATTGACGATGTAAAGTTAGCAGGCTGTAATTGCAGCCTCCCTCCGTTGTTGGCGCTTTAATGCCTCAGCTTAAGTTGCCCAACTCCTCAGCCTGTACTTCTGGAAAACTCCGATGTGTAAAACAACTCAATTTCGCACCTTCACAGTTTTCTATCAACTTTGCTACTTAGCTATAAATAATATAACATGCCAAAAAGTATAAATTGGGGCAAAAGCAAAATACTGCGGGTGCTTGAAATCTAAATTAAAAACAGAAAATGCTGGAAATACTCATCAGGTCAGGCAGCATCTGTGGAGAGAGAAACAGAGATAACGTTTCAGGTCGATGACCTGTAATTGCACCCACCCTCCGGTGGTGGTGCTGTAGCTTAATTTGCCCAATCTTCAGCCTGTACTTCCGGAAAACTCCGATGTATAAAACAACTCTGGTTCTGACGATGGGTCATCGACCTGAAACGTTACCTCTGTTTCTCTCTCCACAGATGCTACCTGACCTGCTGAGTATTTCCAGCATTTTCTGTTTTTATTTTCGTATCAATTAGGGCCTGAAAAATGTTTCCATGGTGTGGGCTAAAATTCACTGTCCTCCGCCCTTGTTACAATGGACTTGACTCCATGCGGGTAATTTTGACTCTGGGTGAGAGTGTAAAATGGGAGATATTGGACCGGCAGCCCATTACACACCCAGCCTGATTTTCATGTCCATTGAGGTCAACGAAAGGCAATATCCGGCAAGGTGTATATTGGGCAGTCAGCTCGATATTGCTCATTTTACACTATTGCACAAGGACCAAAGTTACTCCAAATGAATAGAAAACTACTGGTCGGGCTGTATGACTTTCTGATAAACCACCTACTGGATATAAGATGGCATTGGAGCCTCAAACTTACACATCGACATTACATATATATGTGCTCACCAATATCATTCAACAAATGCAATGATATGAATAAAAACTTAAATTAAATATTGACAATATAATTCAATAAACATTATATTTCCAATATGATTCAATAAATGTGATATTTCCAAAGTCATTCAATAAATATTTTACTAATATCATACACTAAAAGTAATATTACCATGAATTGGTTGGGTAATTTTAAATTGTGACCATAGTGTAAAGCGGGTAATATCGGGTCAGCGGCCGGTTATAAACCTCGCCCAATGGAAAGGGAATCCGAGCGAGGTTTAGAACGGGTGGCCGGTCCAATATTGACTGTTTTACATTTTTGACTGAAGATTTAAAAATTACTCCAATAAATAAATATGATTCGTTACATGTAAAACAATCAGCAAAATCATTCAATAAATACAATATTGTTAATACCATTAATTAAATGTAATAATACAAATGTCATTCAATAAACACTGATGGTTTTGGGGGTGGGGGGTTTAACTTTTATCACCAGGTGATATGTGGCCAATGGTGAATCGGCCACCCACTTTACACCATGTTCCATTTTCAGAAAATCGATTGAGGTGATAAACAACAGCTGATTCACAGGCGCCCGAATTTTACCTGGCGATGAAAGTCAAATTCAACTTCAGCAGGGTTGCTAAATGGGCGAGAGCAGAAAAGCCGCCTGTTATATACCCCGGCCCATTGTACAGTGAAGGGTATGGAAAGGTACATCAGGCAACATGAATAAACGGCAGCCTCGCTGCTACTGCCCATTTGACACGACCAATATTGAATTTCACCCGCAGTATCACCGATATTGTTCATTGGGTTAATGTTACCTTCCAGAGACGGTATAAAATGGGCGATATCCAATTAGTTGCCCATTATATACCTCGCCTGATGTTCCCTTCTACTGAAGTCAATGGAAGGGTCAATATCGCTGATGCTACACTATCCCCCAAGTGAAAATGACCCCTGTCATTCGCTGCATTCATTCAAACGAATATACTCACTTGATGTTTGGTTGTTCTGCTGCAACCATTTATCAACCTGTCCCTTGATGAGTCCGTGGAAACCAGCTTGAGTGATTGTGTATCCTTCCCAGTAACTCTTGCCAAATGCTTCCGCCATCCATTGCTGTCTTGGAACAGTTATTTTCATATTTTTGTCATAATAGTTTATCTCACAGCCATCCAAACGCCCCAGAACACTAAACTCCGGCAGATCAGTACTCCCATGGTTCAGGGTGTAGTAATATAGCAGAGAGTGAGACTCTAGGACATAATAACAAAATAATTGGCATATCAAATATTAGAAATGTCAGTTTGCTAAACAATTGGGAAAAAATAATGTATTCAGAAAAATGCGAGATCACTGAATATTTTGCGATCGCTCCCATGTTAAAACATTGCATAGAAGGCAAAATGAGCCTTAATATGAAATCTTATCCATTTAGAAGAATATTCCCATTTCGAAATAAATGAAAAATGTTATGTTTCGAATAAATTACATTATTACATCTCATTTGTAAATCGTAAATTTAAGATTTTAGTCCCACATCTGACCTGGGGATTCTTTGGTGAATTAGTGAGGAAGTTCACCCAGAATTATGGTACTAGGCCATGCAGAATCCATCCCTGGTGTGTGTACAGTGATCTGTTCCCAGCCCGCTGCTTGTAGTGACAACAAAATTGGCCTCAGATTTGCTGAGCGAAAGAAGGGAAAAGCAGCTTGAATATATGCAAATTGGGGTTAAAGGAAGTTATCAAGGCCCTCAACAACATTTCCCTCTCTGCCCACATTGTTACCCCTAGTTCCTGATCCTGCCCGAAAAGTGGAACCAATTGGAAGGCAGGTATTAATGGGACCCTCAGTTGGTCTCAAATAAAATCCTGGAATATTTGGGAGACATTTTTCTTCTATTATGTTGTGGGATTTCACTACTTAGACTGTTTAAAATGCATGTACTGGCTGCTGAATATTTTGACTTGTTAATTCTACTTCTGGTAATTCCACTCTGGAATGTAGTGAAGGGTCTGTTGTGATTGGAGGAGAGCCATGGGAAATGGGGAGGAAAGGATTAGTAGTGCAGCAGCTAACTTCAGGCGGTACGAGGCTGTGCAGACTGAAAGAGATGTGAAGCTGAGTCTGACTATGGCAGTCCTGGTGAGGTCATTAAGTTTCTTCCTGCAATGCAGACAAATTCATGGGAAAATGGAGTATAAATTTGTCTTGGGCGGCGGCGCAGAACGGGCGACAGTGAATCAGCAGCCAGCTTTGCCCGCCTTCTGAATTTCTATTGGATTGAAGTCATTGGAAAGAAAATTGAACGATAGACCAAAACAGGCTGTCGCGAGCCTTCAGCTGCTTTCGGGTACCATGCACTTTATAGCCATTGTTGCTGCCACTGGCTTGCTCATCCACCTCCCGCCGTTACTGCTGACTAAGCTGACGGGCCTATCATTGCCTATTAGAAGAGACGAGGACCTCAATACCGGTGCTAACTTGCTCTACAAGCACTTCCACGGCTGCCCCAGAGAATCGGAGGACTCCTGACCGTGTCATGCAGCCTGATGCTCCAGTAAGGTCGCACTGCACCAACCACCGTTGAAAAGTGCACCCTCCCTTTAAAGGACTGCAGGCTAAATCAAAAGAATTGGCGCTCCTTTCATGTGTCTGAAGCCGGGTCACGAAAATTATACAGTCCCCACCAACATTATCAATCGGATGGGCGGGGCATAGCTTGCCAACCCACCAGAACAATCCTGGAGTCTCCAGGAATTAAAGATTAATCTCCTAGACACCGTTACAAGAAACCCGGGAGAAAGATAACAATAACATTAAAAAAGTCGCAATTATATAACAATATATTGGAGATGGGGAATAAAGGCGGGTTGGCTGGGCTGGAGGTTATGTGATGAATGCTCCTGGAATGGTACAACCAGAGTTGCCAACACGTCGGCCTGATTCGCCGCACAAATCCCCATCTACGATCGAGGGACATTACTTCAGTCCTGCAGTAAATCAATGGCAAGTTTTTTAAGCGTGTAGCTCCACACGAGCCCCTATCGTCACCTTGCCACTCCATCCAGCCCAGGAGCTCCCCCAGGGCATCCGCAAGGTCCGAGGCAGTCAGTGTAACCCGGACTACACACGGGGCATTCAGTGTAACCCCGACTAACCACGGGGGCATTCAGTGTAACCCCGACTAACCACGGAGGCAGTCAGTGTAACCCGGACTAAACAAGAGGGCAGTCAGTGAATCCCGGACTAAACACGGGGCTGTTAGTGAATCCCGGACTAAACATGGGGGCAGTCAGTGAATCCCGGACTAAACACGGGACAGTTAGTGAATCCCGAACTAAACACAGGAGCAGTCAATGTAACCTGGGCTAAACACGGGCAGTCAGTGTATCCTGCACTAAACACGGGGCAGTCAGTGTATCCTGGACTAAACACGGGGCAGTCGCTGTAAACCGATATAAACAAGAGGCAATCGGTGTAACCCGGACTATACAAGAGAACAGTACACCCGGACTAAACACGGGACAGTCAGTGTATCCCGGACTAAACAAGAGGGAAGTCGGTGTATCCCGGACTAAACACGGGGGAAGTCATTAATATTCCGGAATGAACGTTGTTCACAATGGCGGTCATGTCGTGTAATAATGAATATAACCGCACAAGTCCGGTCATTTGACTTACCAGGAACCACCCTTTGAAAAAAGTAAAGGCTCAGTAAAGCAAAGAGGAACATGTTTCAGGGAGTCGCTCAGTTAAAACACTGCACAGCGAGACGGGAAGGTTTTGTAGATGTCAGAACTCCTCCCACATTATTCTGTTTATCTCGTTCAGTAAAACTCATTCTATCCAATGAGAAAGAACTCGCCTCCCGTCACTCGGGAGGGAGTCTCTGGCTCTATTCCCAGCATTAGGAACTGCGGGCGGAATTGGATTAGAAAAGAACACACTGGTCAATGGCAAAGACTTGAAACTGGAGGGAGACTGGGACACAAATTGAAAGTACCAGCGAGAATATTTCCCACTGAACCTGATCGGTAGCGATTATAGAGCTGGCTGTTAAAAGCAGCAGCAATCTCTAATCCTGTGTTTGCACCTTATCAGAACAGGGGCAAACCTCACTGGCAAATACAGCCTCGCCCTGTTAAGGTCAATGAAAAGCCAATCACAGGCTGGTCACTTTCCGTGTTTCTGCTGGGTGATAGAAAGTTTACAAGCTACACAATCTGAAAATTCAACCCTCCTCCCTTTCAGTGGCGGTGTTATTCTATCTGCTGTGAACAGATTGAGGCTCTGCTAAAATAGTGAAAAGAGGAATTTCAGACCAAGCTACAAATACACTTGTTCATTGACTCTTATCACTCGCTGTACTGCTGTACATTTTCTGCCTAAAATTACTGTTGGCAATATTAGTGAGACATGTTATTGTCCACTGCTGTAAAACAGGTGATATCCCAGTTGTTTTAAGCAGGCTGCACCATTAAAATAACAGGCAAAGGAATGTTATACCCATATGGTAAGCATTTCACCTCCAACATCACCAATATTGATTTAGGGACAGGAGGAGGCCATTCAGTCCCTCGAGCCTTTTCCCGTCATTCCATTAGATCATGGCTGTTCTGTATTTTAACTCCATCCAATCATGGAATGATACAGCACAGACGGAGGCCATTCGGCCCATTGTGCCTGTGTCGGCTGTTTGGTAGAACGAGCCAATGATTCTCACTCACCTGTTATTTCCCCAAAGCCCTGTAATTTTGTTTTCCCTCTAAGTATTTATCCAATTGCATTTTCAAAGTTCCTGTTAAATCTGCTTCCACCACACTTTCATTCAGTGAATTCCAGATCACAACAACTCGCTGTAAATAGTGTTTCCTCATGTTCACACTGGTTCTTTTGCCAATCACCTTAAACCTGTGTCCTCTGGTTACTGACCCTTCTGCCACTGGAAACAGTTTCTCCTGATTCACCGTACATGATTTTGAACACTTCTATCAAATCTCCTCTGAAACTTTTCTGCTCTAAGGAGAACAAACCCAGCTTCTCCAGTCTCCCAACATAACTAAATTCCCTCATCCCTGGTACCATTCTAGTAAAGCTATTCTGCCCCCTCTCCAAGGCCCTGACATTCTTCCTAAAGTGTGGTGCCCAGAATTGAAAACAATATTCCAGCTGAGGCGCAATCAGTGTTCTATAAATGTTTCACATACCTTCCTTGCTTTTGTTCCTCGATAAATAAAGCCAATGATCCCATCTTTTTAACAACATTCTCAACTTGTCCTGCCACCTTCAAAGATGTGTGTACATACACCTCATGTTCTCTGTCTCTGCTGCCCCTTTAAATTGTACCATTTAGTTTATATTGCCTCTCCTCATTCTTCCGACCAAAATGAATCATTTCTGTGCTTCAGATTTAAACTGCCATGTGTCTGGCCATTTCACCAGCCTGTGTCTGTCCTCCCGAAATCTGTTACTATCCTCCTCATTGTTCACTACATTTCCGAGTTTCGTGTCATCTGCAAACTTTGAAATTCTGCCCTGTATAACCAATTCATTAATATACATAAAAAAGAACAGTGGTCCTAATACTGTCCCCTGGGGGACACCACTGTATACTTTCCTCCAGTCTGAAAAGGAACCATTCACCACTCTGCTTCATATCCCTTAGACTAATCCATGCTGGACTTTAAATTTGGTAAAAAGTCTATTATGAGCTATTTTGTCAAACACCTTTAGAAACTTCATATACACAACAGCAACCCTCATTAACCCTCTCCAATATTTGCTCAAAGAACTCAATCAAATTAGTCAAACACGAGTTGCCTCTAAAAAATCCGTGCTGCCTTACATTTATTAGCCCATACTTTTCCAAATCCCATTTAATGGTGTCCCAGATTATTGTCTCTAAAAGTTTCCCCACCACCGTTAGGCTGACTGGCCTTTAGTTGCCAGGTTTATCCTCCCCCCCTTTTTCAACAGTGGTGTAACATTTGCAATCCTGCACTGCTCTAGCACCACCCCCATACCTAATGATTGTGTCCAGGGCCTCCGCAATTTCCACCCTTACTTCCCTCAGTAACATAGGATGAATCCCAGCTGGACCAGGTGACTTTTCTACTTTAAGCACTGCCAACCTTTTCATTACATAGAAACATAGAAACATAGAAGATAGGAGCAGGAGTAAGCCATTCGGCCCCTGGAGCCTGTTCCGCCATTCAATGCAATAATGGCTGATCATCCAAATTCAGTACCCTATCCCTGCTTTCTCCCCATATCCCTTGATCCCCTCAGCCTTAAGAAATATATCCAACTCCTTCTTGAATATATTTAATGAATTGGCCTCAACTGCCTTCTGTGGTAAAGAATTGCACAGGTTCACCACTCTCTGGGTGAAGAAATTCCTCCTCATATCAGTCCTAAATGGCTTACCCCTTATCCTTAGACTGTGACCCCTGGTTCTGGACCCCCCCGCTATCGGGAACAGCCTCCCTGCATCTAGTCTGTCTAGTCCTGTTAGAATTTAATAAGTTTCAATGAAATCCCCTCTCATTCTTCTAAACTCTAGTGAATATAAGCCTAATCGACCCAATCTCTCTTCATACATCATTCCCGCCATCCCAGGTATCAGTCTGGTGAATCTTCGCTGCACTCCCGCCATGGCAAGAACATCCTTCCTCAGATAAGGCGACCAAAACTGCACACAATACTCAAGGTGTGGTCTCACCAAGGCCCTGTACAAGTCCAGCAAGACATCCTTGCTCCTATACTTAAATCCTCTCCCTATGAAGGCCGGCAGACCATTTGTCATCTTAACCGCCTGCTGCACCTGCATGCTTACCTTCAGCGACTGGTGCACAAGGACACCCAGATCTCGTTGCACTTCTCCATTTCCCAATCTATTGCCGTTCAGATAATAAACTGCCTTCCTGTTTTTGCCACCAAAGTGGATAACCTCGCATTTATCCACATTATACTGCATCTGTCATGCATCTGCCCAGTCGCCCAACCTGTCCAAATCATATTAGAGTTTATCTGCATCCTCCTCACAGCACATACGCCCACCCAACTTTGTGTCGTCTGCAAGCTTGGAGATATTACATCTAGTTGCCTCGTCCAGGTCATCATTAATATATATTGTGAATAACTGGGGTCCTAGCACTGATCCCCGCAGTACCCCACTAGTCATTGCCTTCCACTCGGAGCAATACCCATTTATTCCAACTCTTTGCTTCCTGTCTGCCAACCAGTTTTCTATCCAAGCCAGTATCGTACCCCCAATCCCATGTGCTTTAACTTTGCATGCTATTCTCTTATGTGGGACCTTATCGAAAGCCTTCTCAAAGTCCAAATACACCACATCCACTGGTTCTCCCTTATCAACTCTACCAGTTACATCTTCAGAATATTCCAGTATGTTAATCAAGCATGATTTACCTTTTGTAAATCCATGTTGACTTTGTCCGATCCTGTCACTGTTTTCCAAGTGCTCTGCTATTACATCTTTTATAATGGACTCTAGCATTTTCCCCACTACCGATGTCAGGCTTACCGGTCTATAATTCCCCGCTTTTTCTCCTCTTTACCTCCTCTTTAACTATGTTTTATCTTTTCCAATAGTACTACTGACTCCTCCTTCACTGCTACATTAGCAGCATCCTCTTCTCTAGTGAAGAGAGATGCAAAGTATTCATTTATTATCTCAATTATGTCACTGCCTACAGAAGAATCTCTCCTTTGCTGTTCCTTCCTTTGACTACCCTTTGAATCTTTATATTTTTAGAAAATACTTTTGGGTTCCATTTTATGTTAGCTGCTAATCTATTCTCATGCTCTCCCTTTGCCCTTCTTATTCCTTATTTAAATCTCCTGTGTACTATTTGCATTCAGCTTGGTTCCCTACTGCATTATGAACCTGACATTTGTCATCGGCTGCTTTTGATATCTCATTTTAATCTTTATATCTGTAGTCATCCAGGGAGCTCGAGCTTTGGATGCCCTTCTTTCTCCCTTTCTGGAATGTGTCGAACCTGTACCGGAACTATCCCCTCCTTGAAGGCCTCCCAATGGTTAATTACTGTTTTGCCTGCAAATTTTTGATTCCAATACACCTGGGCGAGATTCCTTTTCAACTCACTGAAGTTACCCCTCCTCCAGTTAAATATTTGTATGCTAGATTGTTCATTTTCCATTGCCATAACTGCTCTAAAGCCAATGATATTATGATCACTGTTCCCCAAGTACTCCCCCACTGAAACATTCTCCACTTGCCCCACTTAATTCCCCAGAACTAGATCCAGCTTTCTTCCTAGTTGGACTGGAAACACACTGATTAAGAAAGTTCCTTTGTATTGATTTCAGTAATTCCCACCACCTCTTTGCCATTTGTCTTTTACTATCCCAATCTGTATTAGGAAGATTGAAGTCGCCCTTTATCACTACTCTATAGTTCTTCCATTTTTCTGTAATTTGCCTGAAGATTTGCTCCTCAACCTCCTTACCACTACTTGGTGGCCTATAATATACACCCAATAGCGTAATAGGTCATCTTCTTTAACGCTAACCCAACAGATTCTGTCTTTGACCCCTCAACTACATCATACCTCTCCAGTGCTACAATAGTTTATTTGATCAATACTACCACCCCTACTTTTTTTCCTTCCCTATCTTTCCTGAATCCCATGTGGTGGCTTGTGCCTGCAGTTCACCAACTTTATTTACCACCTTGGTTATTCTTGCACATGCATTCCAAACCCATCTTAGCCTGCTTCGCATTTGCCCTGTCTTAACCCCCTATTTCTGAATTACCCTTTACTCTAGTGTTATTAGTCTCTCCCAGTCCTCTGTGCACCTTGTTTCTCCTCTCTAATGTTTCCCCCAGGTGCCCATCCTCCTGCCGACTTAGTTTAAACCCTCTTCCACAGAACTAGTTATCCTTCCCACGAGGACATTGATCCCAGCACTGTGAGATGCAACCCGTCCACCTTAAATAGTCTCCTCCTGCTTCAGACCTGATTCAATTGCCCCAGAAATCTGAGGTCCTCCCTCGAGCAGCATTTCTCAAGCCATGTGTTAACCTGTCTTATCCTACTATTCCTATAGTCACTAGCACTGTGTCACTGCAGGAATCCAGAGATAACTACCTTTCAGTTCCTGCTCTTTAATTTTCTTCTGAGCTCTGAAACTCGGACTGCAGGACCTCAGCCTTTTTCCTTCAGGTGTCATTGGTTCCCACATGACCACTACATCTGGCTGTTCCCCTTCCCTGCTCAAAATGTTCTGCAGCCTCTCAGTGACGTACCCGCCTTGGTTCCATAACCATTAATAACATTGCCTAACAAAAATCTATCAATCTCAGTTTTGTCATTTTCAATTGATCTAGCCTCAACAGCATTTTTGTGGCGAGAGTTCCAGATTGCCACTAACCCTTATGTGAAGAAGTGCTCTCTGAACTTCGCCCCTGAAAAGTCTAGCTCTAATTTTAACGTTATGCCACCTTGTTCTGGACTCCCACCAGGTAAAATAGTTTCTCTCTATCTACCCTGTCAAATCATTTAATCATCTTAAACACCTCAGTTAGATCACCCGTTAATCTTTTATAGTCAAGGGAACATAAACCGAGTCTATGCAACCTGTCCTCATAATGTAATCCTTTTTTGCTTCGGTATCATTCTGGAGAGTCTGCATTGCATCCCCACCAAGGCCAAGGTATTCTTTCTGAGGTGCGGTGCCCAGCAGTGAACGCAATATTCCAGATGGCGTCTAACCAGAGTTCTGTACAGCTGTAACATAACTTCCACCCCTTTCTATTCCATCCTGTTGAGATAAATGCCAACATTCCATTCGCTTTTAAAATATTTGTTTCTACTTGTCCATTAGCTTGTAGTCATTTCAGTTCTTGGACCCCTAAGTCTCTCTGCTCATCCACAGTCCCTAGCTTCTCGATCTCTGACCTCTCTTACTTATGTCCAAGTTGGATGACCTCACATTTCCCCAAATTGATGTCCTCCTGCCACAGTTTTTTCCACTAACTTAACCTATCAATGTCCCTTTGCAAATTTCTGCTCTCATCTTCACTATTTACTGTGTCATCAGCAAGCATGGATATATGGCTCTCTATTCCTTCATCCAAGTCATTTATAATTATAATGAAAATCTGAGGCCCCACTAGTCACATCCTGCCAATCTGAGTACATACCCAATATCTCTAGTCTCCGTCTCCTACCTCCTAATCAATTCTCTATCAACCCAATAGTTTGCCTCCAATTCTGCACACTCTCATTTTTGTTACCAATCTCCTTTGTGGAACCTTGTCGAATGCCTTCTGGAATCCATATAAATAACATACATATACAATCCCTTACCAACCGTGTTAGTTACCTCCTCACAAAATTCAACGAGTTTCATTAGATATGACTTACCATTTACAAATCCAAGCTGGCTCTCCCTGATCAGCTCATATTAGTCCAAATTCTCAATCAGTCTGTATCCTAATAACAAATTCCTGGACGTAGCTTTCAAAATATTCACTGAAAATGCAATTCTATAGAATAAAAATGGGTGTTCACTGCAAGAACTACCAGCTAGCCTTAGATTCTTCATCAGAAGGTGGCTGCTCACGTCATCTTGGCCTTGTGTAATTTGCCACAGTGTGTTTTTGAGCCATGACCTTACCCTACATATACTCCAGCAAATCCTTCATCGTACCCTTGGATGAGTGGAGGAGGGTCTTTCTATATCAGTTGAAATCCATTGTTGCAGATGATATCTCCGATTGTAATGTTCTCTGAACATGGCCAGGTGAGGCCAAAGGAACTGAGGGTCATGCGTGATGTTGTGGATAACGCTGGATTATGTCTCTTGGAGGATGAGGACAGTTATGTCCCTGAGCAGGGCAGGAATAGGAAACGCAGTTTCCCCAGCTTTTATTCAGAAATGTGCTCAGGCAGAATTTGCAGAATTGCTGTTTAACAAGGCCTTAACAGGGCGAACACAAATTGGGATTCCTGCAGTCAACAGCAAAGAGACTTTCATCCCATTAACTTAGACTGGATGTCAACTGAGCACCATGGGATAAAAAGAAATTGTAACACTCACTATTCCTGCATACATACATTTGTATTTCATAACTGCAATTTATGGCCATTTTCTGCATATGATTCTACAGGGAGGCATCTGGAAATCTACAAAACAACACAATAAAATCTAATTGGAGACAGTACTTTTATCAGTCACGAATCAGTTAAACATTATATGGTACAGTGCTCTCAGTCAATGTATTGGTTTTGTTTATCAGGACCCACATAATGTCACTGATTAACCAGTTGGACTTTGTACCTAGAAATCTTTACCTCACTGTGCTATTTCCTTGAGAGAAACGTTGAATTGTTTGCATTTGCTTAACCAAATAAACTAATATTTAAATTATATTTCCATTCTGATTCTTACAGGTTTAGAATTTGATAAAACCAGTTCCATTTGAATCCAGGAACAACTTTTTCACACAAAGTATTGTGAGAATGTGGAACACTGCGCCCAGAAATTCACAGATAAAGAATTAAGTGAGGTGCTTAGAAAAAAGAAATAGCGACTTCATCTGCCCCCATCAGCATATCCTCCCATTCCCGTCTATGTGCTTATTTATCTTCCCCTAGATCTATTCGCCTCATCTACTCCACGTGGCAGCAAGTTTGACATTCTAACCACTCTTTGGGTAAAAAGGTTTCTCCTAATAATAATAATAATAATCAACTTTATTGTCATTGTTAGTGCACAAGTGCAGTACAACTAAATGTAAGCTTGCGGCTCCCGAGAGTGTACATTTTGATTAAGACATTTAACATACATTTGGCTTGTAACATAAACATAAACATGATAAAGTGCATTGACAGATGTGCAGGCTTTAGAGTTTATTAGCAGAGTTCAGTAGGATGACAGCCCTGGGAAAGAAGCTGTTCCTAAATCTGGTCGTGCGGGTGCGAATGCATCTGTAGCATCTCCCAGATGGCAGGGGGGCGAACAAACTGTGGCTGGGGTGGGTAGGGTCTTTGATGATGGTCAGTGACCTCCGTAAACAGCGTTTCTGCTAGATGTTCTCAATGGTCGGTAGCCGGGTGCCGGTAATGCGTTGGGCAGTTTTGACTACCCGCTGCAGGGCTTTCCAGTCATAGGAGGTACAGCTGCTATACCACACTGTGATACAGTTCATCAGGATGCTCTCTATTGTGCAGCAGTAAAAGTTAGAGAGGATCCGGGGTGACAGGTTGCATCCCTTCAGCTTCCTTAGGAAATATAGGCGCTGCTGGGCCTTCTTCACCAAAGAGGATGTATTGAGGGACCAGGAGATGTTTTCCGTGATGTGGACTCCGAGGAACTTAAAGCTGCCCACTCTTTCCACCACAGCCCCTTGGATGTGGACGGGGGTGTGTCTTCCGCCTTTAGACTTCCTGAAGTCCACAATGATTTCCTTCGTTTTCTTGATGTTAATGGCCAGGTTGTTATCGGCGCACCACTTCATGAGGTACTGGACCTCCTCCCTGTAGGCTGACTCATCGTTGTTGGTGATCTACCTACCACTGTGGTATCATCCGCAAACTTGATGATGGTGTTGGAACCATGAACAGCCACACAGTCGTGGGTGAAGAGGGAGTAGAGGAGGGGGCTTAGCACACAACCTTGTGGGGCCCCTGTGTTCAGGGTCAGCGGGGGAGGCGTGGTTACCTAATTTGACAGACTGGGGTCTGTTAGTTAGGAAGTCCAGGGTTCAGTTGCAAAGGGAAGTGTTCAGGCCAAGAGTGTGGAGTTTGGTGGCCAGCTTGTTCGGGACGATGGTGTTGAATGCTGAGCTGTAGCCTATGAAAAGCATTCTGATGTAGGTCTCTTTACCGTCTAAGTGTTTCAATGCAGAATGTAGAGCAGTTGTGATTGCATCCTCCGTTGATCTGTTTGCGCGATAGGCAAACTGGTGTTGGTCAAGAGAGGCGGGAACACTGGCTTTGATGTGAGCCAGGATCAGTCTCTCAAAAACTTCATTATGATGGGTGTGATTGTGACAGGTCGATAGTCGTTCAGACACATCACAGCCGTTTGCTTTGGCACAGGAATAATGGTGGCGGTCTTGAAGCATGTAGGGACTACTGCCTGGGCCAGTGAGAGATTGAAGATGGCGGTGAAGACATCAGCCAGCTGATCTCCAAAATTGGTCTCCATTGGTCTCCATTAAGTGGCACACTTCTGGATGAACTTGTTGTAACAACTGCAGTTTAGAGCAGAGAAGGTTAAGGGAAGATTTCATAGAGATGTTCACAATGATGAGGGGTTTTGATAGAGTAGATAAGGACAAACTGTTTCCACTGGCAGGAGGGTCGCTATACTTGCCATAGAGGGAGTGCAACGAAGGTTCATGAGGTAACAACAGAAAACGCTGGAAAACTCAGCAGGCCAGGGCAGCATCCGTGGAGAGAGAAACAGAGTTAACGTTTCAGGTCAAAGACCCTTTGTCAGAACTGGAAAAAAAGCAGGAAAAGGGATAGATTTTGTAGCAAGTGAGGGCTGGGAAAAGCGGGGAGGGGATGAAAGAACAAAAGGGAAGGACAGTGAAAGGATAGAAAGCAGGAGAGATTAAGAGACAGAGAGATATTAAGAGATATCCAAGGAACAAAGGATGGCTCTGGATGAAGTGTGAATGGCCCTGGCAGAATGAAGGACAGCTGCCATGTGGGAGCTTGGTTCACGAGATTGATTCCTGGGATGGCGGGACTGTCATATGAGAAGCGATTGAGTAAACTAGGCCTGTATTCTCTTGAATTCAGAAGAATGGGAGGGGATCTCATTGAAGCATACAAAATTATTACAGGGCTTGATAGGGTGGATGCTGGGAGAATGTTTCCCTTGGCTGGGGAGTCTAGAACCAGGGGCCACAGCCGCAGGATAAAGGGTCAGCCATTCAGGGCTGAGATGAGAAGAAATTTCTTCACACAGACGGTGGTGAATCTTTGGAATTCGCTACCCCAGAGGGCTGTGGAGGCTCAGTCATTTGGTATATTCAAAACAGAAGTCGATAGATTTCTGACTAGTAAGGGCATCAAGGGATATGGCGATAGGGCCAGTGAATGGAGTTGAGGCAGAAGATCAGCCATGATCCCATTGAATGGCGGAGCAGGCTCGAAGGGCCGAATAGCCTACTCCTGCTCCTATTTCTTAAGTTCTTATGGTAACCAGAGGACACAAATTGAAGATAATTGTCAAAAAAAGCCAGGGGAAGATGAGGAGCAATTTTCTTTTACGCAGGGAGTTGATGTGATCTGGAACGCGCTGCCTGAAAGGGCGGTGGAAGCAGATTCAATAGTAACTTTCAAAAGGGAATTTGATGAATACTTGAAGGGAAAAATCTGCAGGAATATGGGGAAAGAGCAGGGGGAAGTGGGACTAATTGGAGAGCTCTTTCAAAGAGCCAGCACAGGCAGGATGGGCCGAATGGTCTTCTGTGCTGCACGATCCTAGATCAGTGCATTCTTTGAGTACCCGTCCAGGGATGCTGTCAGGCCCAGCAGCCTTACGTATGTTCACTCCGCGTAGAACACCACTTATGTCGGAGGTGGACAGAGTGAGCACCTGGTCTTCCAGCGGTGGCAAGGCTTTGGTAGCCGGTTCCCTGTTGTCCCTGTCAAAGCGAGCATAGAAGTTGTTAAGCTCCTCCGGAAGGGAGGCATCGCTAACCGGGGGGCTGGCGTTTTTACTCTTATAGTCGGTGATAGACTCGATGCCTTGCCACATGCGCCGGGGGTCCGAAATGTTGTGGAAATGATCCTCAATCCGCAGTGTCTGTTTTCTTTTGGCAGTCCTGATACCCTTTTTAGGCTGGACCTAGCTGCACTGTAAGCCGCTGCGTCGCCAGATTTAAATGCTACGTCGCATGCTTTCAACAGCGAGCGGACCTCCCCGTTCATCCAGGGTTTCTGGTTAGGATATGTCCTGATATTTTTATGGGTCGTGACGACCTTGACGCAACTGTTGATTTAGAATAGCACTGTGGATGCATATTCATCAATGTCAGTATGGGCAAACGTGCTCCAATCAGTGCGTTCGAAGCAATCCTGAAGCTCTGAGACTGCCCTCTCTGGCCATACTTTCACTGATCTTACTGATGTTTTCACTCTTTTGATGAGTGGTTTGTATGCCGGGGCTAGAAACAAGGAGAGGTGGTCAGACTTCCCAAGGTGGGGGCAGGAAAGGGCCTTATAAGCATCTACAATGCTAGTGTAGACGATCGAGTGCGTTCTCCCCTCTTGTGGGGCAGGAAACATTCTGGTGGAATTTCGGGAGTACAGACTTTAGGTTTATGTCATTGAAGTCCCCCGCGACAATGAAGGCTCCGTCTGGGTGCACGGTTTGTTGTTCGCTGATGGCCCTGTAGAGGTCCTTCAGTGCTAGTTTGGCATTAGCATGTGGTGGGATGTAGACTGCAGTGATGATAACAGCAGTGAATTCCCGAGGCAGGTAGAAGGGTCTGCACCTTACCATGAGGAATTCCAAATCAGCAGAACAGGATCTATCGATTATGTCCATGTTAGTGCACCAGGCATTGTTAGTGTAAATGCACAAACCGCCTCCCTTGCTCTTACCATAGTCTGCAGTTCTGTCAGCGCGGAAGACCGTGCGTTCTTCTAGCTGGATGGTGGTGTCAGGGGTGCCATTGTTCAACCAGGTCTCTGTGAAGATCATGGCACAGCAGTCCTTTGTCCTTTTCTGTGAAGAGAGATCAAGTTTGATCTCATCCATTTTATTTTCCAGTGACATAACGTTGGCCAGGAAAATACTTGGGAGGGAGGGTTTGTGTGGGGCGCTCTCTACTCTGTTGTGGATTCCGGCCCTCTTGCCCCGCTTCTGTTTGCGCTCTTTGCACGGTCTGCGCCGACTTCTGGCTTGGGAAGGACACCACGCTGGTCCCGGGGATCGAGCGATGTCGGGAGGCAGATCGACGGCGCCGATTGTGAGCCACACGCAATCGACCCCGATATCGAGGAGCGTCTGCCGGCTGTACAGCAGGTCTGCCCTCAATTCCCGCATGAGCAGAGTCAAGAAGAGATACAGGAAGAAGGTAAAAATGCACAGTCTCGGGAGAGACAAAGCCGCTGCGTCCATGCGCGCCGCCATTTTAAGGGAATGCTTTCCTGGATTTACTAGTGACTCTCTCAGATTTATGGGCCCTGGTTTTGGACTCCTCTACAAGTGGAAATATATTCTCTACATCTACCCCATCAAACCCCTTCATAATTTTAAAGACCTCTATCAGGTCACCTCTCAGCCTTCTCTTTTCTGAAGAAAAGATCCCCAGCCTGTTCAGTCTGTCCTGATAGAATTAACCTCTCAGTTCTGGTACCATCCTTGTCAATCTTTTTTGCAGCTTCTCCAGTGCCTCTATATCCTTTCGGTAATATGGAGACCAGAAGTGTATACAGTACTCTGTGTGTGGTCAAACCAACGGTACTGTACAAGTATAACATAAATTCCCTGTTTTCCAATTCTACTCCTCCAGAAATTAACTCCAGTGCTTTGTTTTCATTTTTATGGCCTTATTAACTTGCATTGCTCTTTTAATGATTTGGGAATGTTTACCCCATGTCCCTTTGCTCCTCTACCCATTTAGATTTTTATTTTCCAAAGAGAATCTCGCCTCCTTATTCTCCTACCAACATGGACCGCCTTACACTTATCTACATCAAAATTCAGTTGCCATTTACACACCCAATCTACAAGTTTATGAACATCTTCTTGTTTTATGTCGTGGTCTTCCTCAGTAATAACTATGCCCCAAATTTAGTGTCATCCGCAAGTTTAGAGATTGTACAAATCGTTTATGTAAATGGTGAACAGCATTGGTCCCAGCACCGATCCCAGTGGATCACCACTTCCCACCTTCCACCAGTCTGATTAACTACCTTTAACCACTATTAACTGTGTTCTGTTTTGTAGCCAGTTTGTTATCCATTCTGCTACTTGTCCCTTGACTCCTTAAGCTCTGACCTTTCTCTCGCCTTTGTCAGTTTCTTTCTCACTGTCCCCATTTATTTCTCTCACTCTCTATTCCTTTTTTCTCGTTCTATCTCTCTCTCTTTACCCTTCTGTCTCTATCCTTGTCTTTTCGGTTCCCTTTTGTCACTCCCTCTTTTCTCTCTCTGTGTCTATCCCTATTATTTTATCTTTCTATCTCTGCCTCTGAACCAACCTCTCTCCTTCTCTGTCCCTATTTCTCTCTCCCTCTCTCTCTCTGTCAATGTCTCGCTCTCCATCACCGTGTCTCTTTCAACCCCCCTCTCTTTCCCTCTTTCTTTCTTTCTTTCTTTCTATCCCAGTCCCTATCTTTTTCTTTCTCTTTGTCTCTATCTTTTGCTCTCCCTCTCTCTCTCTTTCTGTTTGTACCCACATCTCTCTCTCTCTCTCTGTTGTCTCTCTGATTTAGTATTCATTGAAATGTATCCTGAAATATTTCAGACTCACAGGAGGGGGTGTAAGAGAGTGGAGGGAGAGTGGGAGCGGAGGGGAGGGTGAGTGAGAGAGTGGAGGGTAGGGGAGGGACAGAATGGAGAGCGGAGGGAGGGGGAGGGAAGAGAGTGGAGGGAGAGTGGGAGCGGAGGGGAGGGGGAGTGAGAGAGTGGAGGGTAGGGGAGGGACAGAATGGAGAGCAGAGGGAGGGGGAGGGAAGAGAGTGGAAGTTGGGAGAGAGTGGAGGGAGGGAGGGGAAATTGCAGAATGCAACGTGGAGATTGGAAGGGAGGGAGAGAGTGGAGGGATGGGAGAGACTCGAGGGGGAGAGTGGCGGGGACGGAGAGAGAGGAGAGGAGGGGGAGAGCAGAGACATTGATTGGAGAATGAAGTGGACGAGCGAGTCGAGGGGAGAGTGGAGAGGATGAGTGGGAGAGTGGAGGGGATGGGAGAGTGGGGAATGGAGTGAGAAGTGGAGAGGTGGGGTGGGAGAGTGGAGGGGATGGGAGAGGGGTGGGAGGTATGGGATAGGGAAGGGGAGAGTCGAGGTAAGGGAGAGAGTGGAGGGTGAGGAAAGAGAGTGCAGTGTAGGGGAGGGGAGGATGGTTGGAGAATGGGTGGAGGAAGAGAGTCGATAGGGAGAGAGAGAGTGGGGTGAGGGAGATGGTGGAGGGAGAGTGACTGGATGGGGAGGGGGCAGAGTTGAGGGGAAGGGAGTGGGGTGGAGGTGGAGAGAGTGGAGGGGAGGGGGAGGGAAAGAGACGACATGGAGGAGAGGGGGTGTGTGGAGGGAGGGGCAGGGAGTGGATGGAATGCTGCTCGAGGGGACGAATGGCCTACTCCTGCTCCTATCTTCTATGTTCACCAGACAGGGCCGCTTGTAGGCGGGAGAAACTCAGTACAAGTGACAGAAAGATGCCGTCCCGTCCGTCCGCCCACCCGCCGTCTCTCCTAGTGGCAGACCAAGACTGAGCACCTTGAATGGATCCGAGCCCTGCTTCACTCACAAGTGGGCAGTGCGGGATCTCACCGTCCAATCGCAGTAAAGATCCATCACTGATTGTCCAAGGCTGTCCCTGAACCGTGAGCACAGAGTCACAGAATGGCAGACAATAAAATGGTTACAGCACAGAAGGAGGCCATTTGGCCCATTGAGCCCATGCCGGCTCTCTGCAAGAGCACTTCAACTAGCCCCACCCCCAGCCCTTTCCCGTTAACCTAGGGTCACCCACTCCCTCTCTGCCTGCACACTCTAACGCTGCGGGGTGACCAGCTCCTGAAAGGTGCTGTCCACGAAGCTCTCAGCTTTGCGTTGTGACGCCAGCTGCCACTCAGACTCTGAAACACGGAGCTTGAGCTCCTCTAGCTGACGTCACTTCCTGCACATGTGGTTGTCCAGGACACGGGAAGCATCCTGGAGTGACCACGTGGCACAAGATGTGCATTTCACAGGACTGAGATACCCTGCCATTCGTCTACTTAATAGACTATTAATTAGCTTACCAAAAAAAAAAGCTACTCACCAATCAGCTCTTTCCCTTGTGCTGATATCACTTGCCTTGCTCCCTCATGTTCGCGCTCCCTCCGGGCTCTGAGCTCCAGGCTCGCGGGTCTAATTTTATCTGCACCCGCTCCTCTCGCTCACACGCAGTTCCACTCTTGTGTCAATTAACTTAATGACCTTGGGGTCTGTGGCTCCACTCCTCCTTTTCGGTCAGGCGTCTCCACTGCCTCCCTCCTCTCCACTGAATTCCTGCGCTCACCAAATTGTTCTACTCCGCTTACGATCCACTCCTTTTGCATTTTCCAAGCTCTGTTCTTAAGCACCGAAACTGACTCACAGTCTAAGGCCTGTGCCATGAGGCCACGGACAACACATGGCAGGTGCTTAGAAATATGTTTAAAACATCGCTCCGGGGTTATGTTGTAAAATTGATAACAATGAATATATTGCCCGAATCTAGCAGGAAACGCCCTCATTGCCGCAGAGAGTCGAGTCATAAACTATTCAGCTTCTTGAACCTCAATTCATGAACGACTGAAGTTCATATCATGGCAATTACACCCTTTCTTACTCCATGGGGCAATTTTAACCCAACCCGCCCGAACAACATATGGGATCGGGGGCAACGCTGGTTTTACACCGCGCCCAATTTTATTTTCCATTAAATTCAGTGGAGAGTAATATTGCATGGGAGTGGGAAAGCAGGCCGGAATTTTCTGGGGTGGTAGCGGGTGCAATCAGAGACGAGTCGGGTGGAACAGTTGTTATTTTTGTGAGTGGGTCGGGAACCTGCTGTCATCCCGCACCCAAGAGCCTTTCCCCGAGGCGCGTCTGTCAGCGTGGAGCCGACCCAGCCGACAGAGGCGGGCGACCCAGATTAAAGTGTCAGTAATTGTTCTCAGACTCTGAAGAGCGCTTTTAACCTTACATTTTAAATTTAACTGGATGGCCACGGAAACACGCTGCTCAGGAACCACGTCTGTCAACCTGAGGCAGAAGTTCAGTGGCCATTGCTCCAGCTGATCAGTTGGCAGCATGAAATGTACTATAAAAAGCTCCCACCTGAGCGATGTTCACTTTCCTCAGCTGAAGTTGTTTCTCACTGCATTCCAAGCACATATTCTGCAGGCTGCAGTCTTTCCAGTAAAGTCACCTCATTGGAAGAACCTCTCTCATCACTGACAGATTGCTCTGTCATCTCTACTTCACTTGCCATCTATTCCATCAGCATGGATGCCATTTATACTGCCTCACCTTGGTCCTCAGAATCTGACCACGATGAGCCCCAAGATCAGCAGTACCAGGCACACCAACAGCACTAACAACAACACCATCAACCTTAAAGAATCATAGAATGAAAGATTGGTTACAGCACAGAAGGAGTCCATTCGGCCCGTCGAGACAATGCCAGCTCTCTGCAAGAGCACTTCAACGAGTCAATTTAGTCTCAAGGCGGATAAATCAACTGGACCTGATGGCTTACATCCTAGGGTCTTGAGAGAAGTGACGGTAGGGATTGTGGATGCATTGGTAATAATTTTCCAAAACTCCCTGGACTGAGCAAAGTTTGCAGATGACACTAAGATGGGAGGGAAAGTAGTGAGTGAGGAGGACATAAAAAACCTGCAAGAGGACATAGACAGGCTAAGTAAGTGGGCAGAGATTTGGCAGATGGAATACAATACTGGAAAGTGTGAGGTTATGCACTTCGGCAGGAAAAATCGTAGAGCAAGTTATTATCTTAATGGCAAGAAACTGGAAAGTACTCAAGTACAAAGGGATCTGGGGGTACTGGTGCACGAAACACAAAAGGTTCGTATGCAGGTGCAGCAAGTGATTAAGAAGGCCAATGGAATGTTGGCTTTCATTGCTAGGGGGATAGAATATAAAAATAGGGAGGTATTTCTTCAGTTGTACAAGGTTTGGTGAGACCGCACCTGGAATACTGCGCACAGTTTTGGTGTCCATACTTAAGAAAGGACATACTTGCTCTCGAGTCAGTACAAAGAATGTTCACTCGGTTAATCCCGGGGATGAGGGGATGGGCATATGAGGAGAGGTTGAGTAGATTGGGACTCTACTCATTGGAGTTCAGAAGAATGAGAGGCGATCTTATTGAAACATAAGATTGTGAAGGGTTTGGATCGGGTGGATGCGGGGAGGATGTTCCTGATGATGGGGGAAACTAGAACGAGGGGGCATAGTCTTAGAATAAGGGGTTGCCACCTTCGACAACCAGTTCTTTACCCAAACACACGGAACAGCTATGGGGACCAAATTCGCACCGCAATACGCAAACATCTTCATGCACAAGTTCGAGCAAGACTTCTTCGCTGCACAGGATCTCCAACCAAAGCTATACACCAGATACATCGACGACATTTTCTTCCTATGGACCCATGGCGAAGAATCACTGAAAAGACTACACGATAACATCAACAAGTTCCATCCCACCATCAAACTGACCATGGACTACTCCTCAGAATCATTCTCATTCCTGGACACACGAATCTCCATCAAAGACGGACACCTCAGCACTTCACTCTACCGCAAGCCCACGGCCAACCTCACGATGCTTCACTTCTCCAGCTTCCACTCTAACCACGTTAAAGAAGCCATACCCTATGGACAAGCCCTGCGAATACACAGGATCTGCTCAGACGAGGAGGAACGCGATGGACACCTACAGACGCTGAAAGATGCCCTTGTAAGAACGGGATATGATGCTCGACTCGTCAATCGACAGTTCCGATGGGCCACAGCGAAAAATCGCATAGACCTCCTCAGAAGACAAACACGGGACACAACCAACAGAGTACCCTTCGTCGTCCAGTACTTCCCCGGAGCGGAGAAACTACGCCATGTTCTTCGCAGTCTTCAACATGTCATCGATGATGACGAACACCTCGTTAAGGTCATCCTCACGCCTCCACTACTCGCATTCAAACAGCCGCCTAACCTCAAACAGACCATCGTTCGCAGCAAATTACCCAGCTTTCAGCAGAACAGCGACCACGACACCACACAACCCTGCCACAGCAACCTCTGCAAGACATGCCAGATCATCAACACAGATACCATCATCACACGTGAGGACACCACCCACCAGGTACATGGTACATACTCATGTGACTCGGCCAACGTTGTCTACCTCATACGTTGCAGGAAAGGATGCTCCGGAGCATGGTACATCAGCGAGACCATGCAGACACTGCGACAACGGATGAACGGACACAGCGCAACAATCACCAGGCAGGAGTGTTCCCTCCCAGTCGGGGAACACTTCAGCAGTCAAGGACATTCAGACTCCGATCTTCGTGTAAGCATTCTCCAAGGTGGCCTTCGAGACACACAACAACGCAAAATCGTCGAGCAGAAACTGATAGCCAAGCTCCGCACCCATGAGGACGGCCTTAACCGAGATCTTGGGTTCATGTCACGCTACATGTAACCCCACCTGATGCAGGGTCATCCAGACTCGAGTCGACATTGGCTTGTTCTCTCTACACAGATGCGGCTGGACCTGCTGTGATTTCCAGCCAAAAAAACTGTTTTTTTGTTTTTCATACAGACCGCAGCATCTGCAATATTTGACCCCTTGTGACCCCACCTCATTGTTCTTTGATGTAATGTTTCCCTGACTGACCTGTTTGGACACCATTCACACTTTTGACTGCTGTGATTATCTCTCTGCCGAGGTGTGATAAATGGCAGTTGGAAAGGTTACCTGTAAATATCTGACATGATTCTCTGACTATATAAGCTGTGTCTTTATGCATTTCTCCACTTCACCTGAAGAAGGAGCAGCGCTCCGAAAGCTTGTGATTTCAAATAAAGCTGTTGGACTATAACCTGGTGTCGTGTGACTTCTTACACTCTTCCTTTTTACATACTTGTAGAAGCTCTTACATTCTGCTTTCATATTTCTTGCTAATTTTCTCACATTCTATTTTTTTCCTTATCATCAGTTTTTTGGTCACCCTTTGCTGGTTTCTGAAACTCTCCCAATCCTCATAGAAAATACTGTTCCCGTTGGCAGAAGATCGAGAACCAGAGGACACAGAATTAAAGTGACTGGCTGAAGGCCCAAAGGCGACATGAGGGGAAACTTTTTTACGCAGCGAGCGGTTAGGATCTGGAATGCAGTGCCTGAAAGGGTGGTGGAGGCAGATTCAATCATGGCTTTCAAAAGGGTATTAGATAAGTACCTGAAGGGAAAAGTTGCAGGGCTATGGAGAAAGGGCGGGGGAGTAGGACTAGCTGAAGTGCTCTTGCAGAGAGCTGGCTTGGGCGTGACAGGCTGAATGGTCGACTGTGCTGGAACCATTCTATGATTCTAACACCATCAGCTCGATCTCCCAGTCTGATCACTATGTTCCTCTTTGACCCAGTGCTCACTGGACAGTGATCAGACTGGGATTCCTGGCTGATTGTGTTCCTCTCTGACCTAGCACTCACTGGACAGTGATCAGACTGGGACTCCTGGCTGATTGTGTTCCTCTCTGACCCAGGACTCACAGGACAGTGTTCAGACTGGATCCCCTCACTGATTGTGTTCCTCTGAAACAGGACTCACTGGACAATCAGCGAGGGGTCCCAGTCTGATCACTGTCCAGTGAGTCCTGCGTCAGCGAGCTACACAATCAGCCAGGAGTCCCAGTCTGATCACTGTCCAGTGAGTCCTGGGTCAGAGAGGAACACAATCAGCCAGGGGTCCCAGTCTGAACACTGTCCAGTGAGCTCTACTGGAAAGTGAGAGCGTCTGGATGTCAAATAAAATGATGTTCTGATGTCCTCATGCTTGAATCGCTCAATCTAAGATCCCACATAAAGAATAGCCCCTTGAGTGAGGCCCCAGAGCTGCTGTCCCAGTGATCTGTACCCAGCAACAGGCAGCACCTTCAGGAGAGGGGGAAGAGAGCAGGACACTATAGAAAGTGGACACAAAGCTGTGGAGTTTCTTACCTGGAGCGATGATCTGTTTCATTTCCTTCCACACTGTGTAGAGTAACAGGCCTGGAAACACTGTGCATTTCAGACATGCAGACACCAGGATCTCTTCACCTTCACCTCTCTCTGCACCTTCACCTTGCTCACCTTTGTCCAGGTACCTGTTTGAATGGGATTGATTCAGTCACTCAGTGCAGGACACAAACTTTGGTCACAGTGTCAGACGGTGTGTGGGTTTCGATTGGATACTCACCTTTCTACCAATCTTTTCAGTTCCTGCAGGACAGAGAATCAGAAACATTTTAATAAATATACAGCACTGTTTAGATTGTACAGTTTAATGATGTATAATCAGTGGTTTTAGTAAAATGTGAAGGGATCTCAGTGGAGTTTCACTGACGGGCTCCAGTGATGTGAAACCACATCAGTTACCCCCGAAATACACTCGACAGGGTTTCCTCTGCTGCTGAAGACTTTGAAGGTTCACTGATACTTTCCAACATGTCACTGCTCTCAGGGCCAGCACCCATGGGACTGAACCCCAACATGTCACTGCTCTCAAGTCTAGCAACCATGGGACTGAACCCGAACATGTCACTGCTCTCAAGGCCATCACCCATGGGACTGAACCCCAACATGTCACAGCTCTCAGGGCCAGTGCCCATGTGACTGTACCCCAAAGTGTCACTGCTCTCAGGGCCAGCACCCATAGGACTGAACCCCAACATGTCACTGCTCTCAGGGTCAGCACCCATGGGACTGAACCCCAATATGTCACTGCTCTCAGGGTCAGCACCCATGGGACTGAACCACAACATGTCACTGCTCTCAGGGCCAGCACCCATGGGACTGAACCCCAACATGTCCCTGCTCTCAGTGCTAGCACCCATGGGACTGAACCCCAACATGTCCCTGCTCTCAGGGCCAGCACCCATGGGACTGAACCCCAACATGTCCCTGCTCTCAGGGCCAGTACCCATGGGACTGAACCCCAACATGTCACTGCCCTCAGGGCCAGCACCCATGGGACTGAACCCCAACATGTCACTCATAGAGGCACAAGTGAGAAATGAAGAAATCTGAGAGGAGAGAACATTTTTCCTGAGCAAAGATAATTCTGTAACCTATTGGAGATATTCGGATGGTGAGTCGATTGATGATATATTGCTCGATGTGATTGGCTATGACAAATTGACCCTTAGTATTAGGGGGATTAAATACGTGGGGTTACGGGGATAGGGTGGGATATGTGTTGGTGTAGGGGTTACGGAGTTCGTGTGGGATATGTGTCGGTGCAGGCTCGATGGGCCGAAATGGCCTCTATCTGCACTGTGGGGTTTCTGTGATTCTGTGATTCTGTGAACAGTGAAAGGTTAGAGTGATAGGACAAGGAGAAGATCAATTTCTCTCCCTCACTCAGGTTCTCAGAACCTGGTGCCGGGAAACACAGAGAGATTTTCAGCAGTAATCTTCTGTAACCCTGGTAACAGCTGTAAACACAGCTCTAAGTTATACTGCCGACTGCAAACCACAGTCAAGCTGGGGGAAGCCGAGGACTGTGTTCCTGTATTTAAAGATATTGGTCGACTTCTCAGTGTCAGTGAAGTGCTTAATATCCGCGAAGAGTGGACTGTCCTCTCAGCTCTTTACTAACATTGGAAACATGATGGGGACCAGCAAGAGGTTTAATAAGTTGCCTTCACTCTGGTTCCAGTTACACTGCAGCCAGTGTGAAGTCCTGACAGTGTGGGACAGTCTGCTCGACACTCAGAGCTCAATCCTGACTGATACCCGTTTGTCCTCAGCTATACTGCACATTGTGCATTGTTGTGATGGGGTTTGAGCCCGATTATAAAGTGCTGTTTACACTTACACCAACAGCTTGGGGAATGGGTTATAAAGGGTCACCTTGAGAAAAGAGATACTGTCTCACTGCTCGATGTCTACACAAAGGTTCAGTCTGTTCTCCTCAAGTGACGTCAGTTCCTCTTCAATTCTTTCCAAGTTTTTCTCCATTTGTCGCAGATCTTCCTCCTTTTGTCTCTTCAGCTCTTCGATTAAATGTTTCTTTTTGTCTTCAAGATATTGATGGATTTTGGCAAATTGTGTGGAGATGTCTTGCTCCAAGGATCCTGTGAGTTGCTAAGATGATGAGAGAGATCATTTAAGCAGCGGGTTGTTAAAGGGTGGCAGTGTTTAAAGGTAACAGCAGTAATACTCGCAACCAGTTCTGAAATCTTCCCCTCCTGCTGCCGTTTTAATTCACTTTTACTTTTCTTTTCCTCCTCCATGGAATCCAAGGCCGATTTCAGCTGGTCCTAAAAATGGAACCAGATCTCACCATAACCCATTGCAATGTCTGCTGTTTATTCCCAAACTGTGGGGACAGCTGTTCAGGCATTTAACCAGACACGATTGTTTATGTAGTGTTTTAAATTACTTGTGACTCACACAGTCCATTGAAAATTGCTAAAGAAACAATTCCTGTGGGATTTCCAATATTTAAAAGGACCACACTTACTGCCGGGACTCTAAAAAGCCACTTAGTGACACTTTAGTAGGACTTCCAATGTTTATCTAAACAGTGGCCTGGCACGGCTTCATGTTAAAGCCCCACATGATGCTGGTAATCTTATTCCCCGCAATTCACTCAAAATGCTTTCTGAAAAAATGTTTAGCTGCAAAATTCCCCTCAGTAACTGAAATTTCTCATTTCCAAAATTAGGTTTAAAACAAATTTAAAAAAAAAAGTTCACAATAACATAGTTACATGTATCCATTGACTTCTCTTTTATTAAATCTTTAAATGCATTCATTAACGTTTTTATTTGAAGGCCTCAGCCTCTCCCAAAAGCCTGGGCCTGGAGTTGATATTTTTGCCTGGAGCTTTGATTCTGTTCGCTGAATGCAAATCGTGCGGTCTGCGCAAGCGCAGTGAACCCAGTTTCACAGCGAGCATCACTAACGCTCAGGCAGGTCAATGGATGGAATATTTTTCTGCAGCTCCGAGCAGTTTCTGCTTAGCTGCGTTTCCAAATGAATTGAAGAACAGCAAGAGGAGAAATTTCAGAGGCTTTATTAAGATCTGCACAGAGCGGGATTAAAACAAGTGGACTTGAACAGAGTGTTTTATTTGGAAAGAGTGGCAATTCGGAGAAGAGTGGGGAAGGAGTTGCTGCTTTTTGCCTACAGTACTTGTATTGCTATGTGATGCAGGTAGATAGTTAATTTCAGTACAGTTAACTTAATCTGGATCAAGTAAGTAGTAAAGAAACTACACTGTAAACTAATTTATCTAACTACAAATTTAATTAAATAAAACAAGGTCATATCGGGATGGCAGTGCAGGTGGTGTGCTGCAACTGCAGCAGGTGGGAGTGTGTGGAAAGCATTTTGATCCCGGACAACTAGGTTTACAGTGAGTGCCTGCATCTTGAGGCACTTCAGCTCAGAATTTTTGAGCTGGAGTCTGAGGTGCAGACATTGCGGGGCATCAGGGATGGGGAGAGTTACCTGGACACTTTGATTCAGTCACATACCATATGTTAGGTACTGGTACAGTTCTGGTTAGTGGTCAGGGACAGAAGGGTGTGACTGCAACTCAGGCAAGTAAGGTGACCCCAGGTGCAATGCTGGAGGAGCCTCAGCCTTTGCCCTTGTCCAACAAGTATGAGGTTCTTGCTGCCTGTGTGGATGAGGGAATAGCCTGCAGGATAAATGAGCAAGCTCACCATGGCACCACGGTGCAGGAGGCCATTCAAGTGCGGGGAAAAGTGGGGTGAGTGAAAGGGAATGTAGCTGTGGTAGGGGACAGCATAGTCAGGAGGATAGATACTGTTCTCTGCAGCCGTGACTGAGAGCTCCGGAGGTTGTGTTGCCTGCCCGTTGCCAGGGTTAAAGACATCTCCTCGTGGCTGGAGAAGAACTTGGAGTGGGAGGGGGAGGATCCAGTTGTCGTGGTCCACGTAGGAACCAACGACATAGGTAGAACTAGGAATGAGGTTCTGCTGAGGGAGTTTGAGGAGCTAGGATCCAGATTAAAAAGCAGAACCTCAAAGGTAATAATCTCTGGATTGTTACCTGAGCCAAGCGCAAATTGGCATAGGGACAAACAGACCAGACGTTTAAATGCGTGGCTCAAACTGTGGTGTGGGAGGAAGGGGTTTCAGTTGATGGGGCACTGGCACCAGTACTGGGGAAAGAGGGAGCTGTTCCAATGTGACAGACTACAGTAAAACCGGGCTGGGACCAGTGTCCTAGCGAACTGAATATCAAGGTCAGTAAACTAGGGCTTTAAACTAATGAAGTGGGGGAGGGGTGCTGGGAGGATTTAGGAAAGAGTAAATGTAAAAGCAGCGAGAGAAATGTCAAGGCTCTAGAGCAGAGTAGAGTTTTGGGTAAAAATAAGCAGAGTTGGTCAGGGAGGGAGAGAGAGAGTAACAAAGGTAATAAGGCATCAGTGACTAAGGTGGCATCAGGGAAAAATAGAAATAAGTCAAAGCTAAAGGCACTGTATCTGAATATGCGAAGCATTTGCAACATAATAGATACATTTATAGCGCAGATAGAAATTAACAGGTTTGATCTAATCGCCATAACGGAGACCTGGTTACAAAATGGCCAAGGTTGGGAATTAAATAGTCCAGACACTTCACTTTTAGAAGAGATAGGCAAAATGGAAAAGGAGGAGGGGCAGCCCTGATAATGAAGGATGGGATAAAGAAGTAGAGAGAAAGGATTTTAGCTCCGGCAATCAAGAATTAGAATCAGTTTGGCTGGAGCTAAGCAAATGCAAGGGGCGGAAAACATTGATGGGAGTTGTTTAATGCCCCCCAAACATTAGTTGTAATGTAGCGCAGAGTATAAATCAGCAGTTCCAGATGGCGGCTCACCACCACCTCTTCAAGGGCAATTAGGGATGGGCAATAAAAGCTGGCCTTGCCAGCGATGCCCAGATCCCATGAATGAATTTAAAAAATGGAAATTAGAGGCTCATATAACAAGTGTAATACAGTTATCATGGGGGTCTTTAATCTACATATAGACTGGGCAAACCAAATTTGCAGTAATAGTGTGGAGGATGCATTCATGGTATGTATGCAAAATAGTTTTCTAGATCAGTATGTTGAGGTACCAACTAGGGAACAGGCTATTTTAGATCTAGTATTGTGCAATGAGAAAGGGTTAATTAATAACCTTGTGCTAAAGGGGTCTTCAGGGAAGAGTGACTATAATATGATGGAATTTTACATTGAGTTTGAAAGTGATTTTGTTAAATTTGAAACTAGCGTCTTAAATCTAAGCAAGGCAAACTATGTAGGTATGAGGGGCGAGGTGGCTACGGTAGATTGGGAAACTACATTAAAAGGTATGATGATAGACAAACAATGGCTAGCATTTAAAGAATTAATACATAAATTACAACAAATATACATTCCTTTAAGGCACAATAACCCCACAGGAAAAGTGGTCCAAACATGTCTAACAAGAGGAGTTAAAGATAGTATTAGATCAAAGGAAGAGGCTTATAATGTTGCAAAAAAGTAATATGCCTGACGATTCGGAGGATTTTAGAATTCAGCAAAGGAGGACCAAGAAATTGATAAAGAAAGGGAAAATAGAATATGACAATAAACTAGCGAGAGATATAACAACAGACTGTAAAAGTTTCTATAGTTATGTAAAAAAGTATAGGTTAGCAAAAAATAAATGTGGGTCCCTTACAGGCTGAAACAGGAGAAATTATAATGGGGAATAAGGAAATGGCTGGGAAATTAAACAAATACTTTGTGTCTGTTTTCACAGAAGAAGACGCAAAAAAACTTCCCAGAAATAGTGGAGAACCAAGGCTCTGGCGAGAATGAGGAATTGAAAGAAATTAGTATTAGTAAAAAAAAATAGTCCTGGAGAAATTATTAGGAGTGAAAGCCAAAAAATCCCCTGGACCTGATGGCCTACATCCTAGGGTTTTGAAAGAGGTGCCTATACAGATAGTGGATGCATTGGTTGTCATTTTCCAAAATTCCATAGATTCTGGAACGGTTTCCATGGATTGGCATGTAGCAAATTTAACCCCACTATTTAAGAAAGGCGGGAGAGAGAAAAGAGGAAACTACAGACCAGTTAGCCTGACATCAGTTGCAGGGACAATGCTAGAATCTATTATTAAGGAAATGGTTACAGGGCACTTAGAAAAGAATATGATTAAGCAGAGTCAATTGGAGTAAATTGGCACAGCAGGCAGTGGAAACCAGTTTTTTAACCAATCAGCAGGGGTGACTCATTTGGCTGTAAACAAACAAACAGTATAAAAAGACCAGTCCTAGTGTGAGTCATCAAAGAGTGCTGTGAGTTTGGGTAAGTGCGAGTTAGGGTAAGTGGGGTGTTAGGTGCTCTTTTCAAACTTTAACTCTGTGGGTTGTAGTTAATAAGGCCTTTCTGGTGCAGAGTGACTGTTGGTAAACCATTTAACTGGTGTAACTAGAGGGAATGATTTAATATAAATCCAATTAATTAAAGGGGATACTAGTATCTAAAATCGGGCAGAGGGTGTCCATAACTAACAATAAAAAAATTAATTAATTACATAGAATGGAGCAGGTGATGTGTTACTGTTGCGACATGTGGGAGCCGGTGAACCCCATTGAGGCTCACAGTGATTGCGTCTGTGACAAGTGTCTGCTGCTACAGGAACTCCAGCTCTGTGTTGATGAGCTGGAGTCTGAGCTTCAGACACTGCGACACATCAGGGAGGGGGAGAAGTACCTGGACTCTGTGTATCAGGAGGTGGTCACACCTATGAAGTTAAGTAATTCAGATGTAGCCCATGGTCAGGGACAGGACGGTTTGACTACGAGTGAGGCAGGTACAGGGATCCAGGAGGTAGAGCTGGAGAAGCCGCATCCCTTGCTCTTGTCCAACAGGTTCGAGGTTCTTACTCCCTGTGGGAACAGGAGCAGGGACTGCAGGGAGGATGAGCAACCTGTCCACAGCACCGTGGAACGGGGGGCCATTCAAGAGGGGGGAGTAAATAGAAATGTTGTAGTGGTAGGGGATAGTATTATTAGGGGGATAGATAGAGTTCTCTGCAGCCGAGAGCGAGAGTCCCGAAGGCTGTGTTGCCTACCCAGTGCCAGGGTTAAGGACATCTCCTCTGGGCTGCAAAGAAACTTGCAGTGGGAGGGGGTGGATCCAGTTGTCGTGGTCCATGTTGGTACAAACAACGTAGATAGGACTAGGAAGCCGTTTCTGTTAAAGGAGTATGAGCAGCTAGGGGTCAAATTAAAAAACAGAACCTCAAGGGTAATAATCTATGAATTATTACCTGAGCCACGAGCGAATTTGGCTAGGACAAATAAAATTAGAGAGTTGAATGCGTGGCTCAAAGAATGGTGTGGGAGAAATGGGTTTTGCTTCCTGGGATACTGGCACCAGTACTGGGGCAGGAGGGAGCTGTTCCATTGGGACAGGCTTCACTTTGCCAGTGATGGGACTAGAGTCCTGGCGGATCATATAACTAGGGCTGTAGAGAGGGCTTTAAACTAACTAGTGGGGGGGAGTTTCCTAGAGAGCAAATAATAAAAATAACAACAGAGAAGGTCATAGACTTAGGTAGCAGTGGGGAAATTAAAAACCAGAACGTGTCAGGAAGAGGCAGAAGGTATGGAGTAAAAGGTAAAGTAATTAAAAGGGCAAAAGCAGGAACTAAGTGTCACAAAACATATTTGAAAGTTCTCTATCTGAATGCACGTAGCATACGTAACAAAATAGACGAGTTAATGGCACAAATAACTACATATGGGTGAGATCTTGTGGCCATTACAGAAAAATGGCTGCAGGGTGACAATGCCCGGGAATTAAACATACTAGTTTATTTCACGATCAGGAAGGACAGGCAGGAAGGAAGGGGAGGTGGGGTGGCTATGTTAATAAAGGAAGGAATCACTGTAATGCAGATAAATGATATTGGGTCAAAAGATCAGGATAATGAAACAGTTTGGGAGGAGGTAAGGAATAATAAGGGGAAAAAAACACTAGTGGGCGTAGTGTATAGGCCTCCGAACAGTTGCAACTCTGTTGGATGGAGTATCATTCAGGAAATAGTTGAGGCTTGTAATAAGGGAACATCTATAATTATGGGGGATTTTAAATATCATATTAATTGGACAAATCAAATTGGGCAGGGCTGCCTTGAGGATGAGTTCATTGAGTGCATTAGGGATGCATTTCTTGAGCAGTATATAACTGAACCGACCAGGGGGCAAGCAACCTTAGATCTGGTCCTGTGTAACGACACAGGAGTAATTAAAAATGTCCCAGTAAAGGAACCCCTTGGAATGAGTGACCATAACATGGTTGAATTCCATATTCAATTAGAGGGTGAGAAGGTTGGCTCTCAAACAAGCGTGCTAAGCTTGAATAAAGGAGACTATGAAGGTATGAGAGCGGAATTGAGTAGAGTGGATTGGGAAAATAGATTACAGGGTAAGACGATACATGATCAGTGGTGTACATTTAAGGAGTTATTTTACAACTTCCAAAAGAAATGTATTCCACTGAGAAGAAAAGGGTGTAAAAGAAAAGACAGCCATCCGTGGCTAAGTAAAGAAATAAAGGATAGTTTTCGACTAAAAACAACGGCATATAAGGTCGCCAAACCTAATGGGAGGATAGAGGATTGGGAAAACTTTAAAAAACAGCAAAAAATAACAAAAAGATTGATTAAGAAGGGGAAGATAGATTATGAAAGTAAATTAGCAAAAAATATAAAAACAGATAGTAAGAGTTTTTATAGATATATAAAAAGAAAAAGGGTGGCCAAAGTAAATGTTGGTCCCATAGAGGATGAGACCGGGAAATTAATGGTGGGAAATATGGAGAAGGCAAAAACACTGAATGAATATTTTGTATCAGTCTTTACAGTAGAGGACACTAAGAATATCCCAACACTGGACAAACAGGGGGCCAAAGGGGGGGAGGAGCTAAACACGATCAAAATCACTAAGGAAGTGGTACTCGGTAAAGTAATGGGACTCAAGGTGGATAAATCACCTGGACCCGATGGCTTACATCCTAGGGTCTTGAGGGAAGTGGCGGTAGGGATTGTGGATACATTGGTAATAATTTTCCAAAACTCCCTGTACTCAGCAAAGGTCCCGGCAGACTGGAAAACTGCTAATGTAACACCCTTATTTAAAAAGGGCAGTGGACAGAAGGCTGGAAACTATAGCCTAACAACTGTGGTAGGTAAAATTTTGGAGTCCATTATTAAGGAGACAGTATCAGGACATTTGGATATTCATAATTTAATAGGACAAAGCCAGCGTGGTTTTATGAAGGGGAAGTCATGTTTGACAAATTTGCTGGAGTTCTTTGAGGAAGTAACATATAGGGTGGATAAAGGGGCACCAATGGACGTAGTGTATTTAGACTTCCAAAAGGCATTTGACCAGGTGCCACACAAAAGATTATTGCTTAAGATAAAAAATCACGGGATTGGGGGTAATATTCTGGCATGGATAGAGGTTTGGCTATCTAACAGAAGGCAGAGAGTTGGGATAAATGGTTCATTCTCAGACTGGCAATCAGTAACTAGTGGTGTTCTGCAGGGGTCAGTGCTGGGTCCCCAACTCTTTACAATCTGTATTAACGATTTGGAGGAGGGGGCCGAGTGTAACATATCAAAGTTTGCAGATGATACTAAGATGGGAGGGAAAGTAGTGAGTGAGGAGGACATAAAAAACCAGCAAGGGGACATAGACAGGCTAAGTAAGTGGGCAGACATTTGGCAGATGGAATACAATACTGGAAAGTGTGAGGTTATGGACTTTGGCAGGAAAAATCGTAGAGCAAGTTATTATCTTAATAGCAACAAATTTAAAGTACTGAAGTACAAAGGGATCTTGGGGTCCTGGTGCACGAAACTCAAAAGGTTAGTATGCAGGTGCAGCAAGTGATTAAGAAGGCCAATGGAATGTTGGCTTTCATTGCTAGGGGGATAGAATATAAAAATAGGGAGGTATTGCTTCAGTTGTACAAGGTATTGGTGAGACCGCACCTGGAATACTGCATACAGTTTTGGTGTCCATACTTAAGAAAATACATACTTGCTCTCGAGTCAGAACAAAGAAGGTTCACTCGGATAATCCCGGGGATGAGGGGATGGACATATGGGGAGAGGTTGAGTAGATTGGGACGCTACTCATTGGAGTTCAGAAGAATGAGAGGCAATCTTATTGAAACATATAATATTGTGAAGGGGTTGGATCGGGTGGATGCAGGGAGGATGTTCCCTATGATGGGTGAAACTAGAACTAGGGGGCATAGTCTTAGAATAAGGGGCTGCTCTTTCAAAACTGAGATGTTGAGGAACTACTTCACTCAGAGGGTGGTAGGTCCATGGAATATGCTGCCCCAAAAAGCTGTAGAAGCTACATCATTACATAAATTTAAAACAGAAAAAGACAGTTTCCTAGAAGTAAAGGGAATTAAGGTTTACAGGGAGCGGGCAGGAATTTGGACATGAATCTAGGTTCAGATCGTACATGGCCCTGTGGGTAGCGGAGCGGGCCCAGGGGCCATGTAGCCTGATCCTGCTCCTATTTCGTGTGTCTAATTCTGTTAGATTCAGGACATGGTTCTGTGATAGTAGATTGGCGGTTAGGATCAGATCAGCCATGATCTTATTGAATGGCGGAGCAGGCTCGAGGGGCCGATTGGCCTACTGCTGCTCGTACTTCTTATGTTCTTATGTTCTTATAACACGGATTTATGAAAGGCAAATCATGTTTGGCAAACTGTTAGCGTTTTTTGAGGTTGTAACTAGCAGAATAGATAAGGAGGAACCAGTAGATGTGGTGTATTTAGATTTTAAGAAGGCTTACGATAAGATGCCACACAGGAGGATATTAAACAAATTAAGGCTCATGGGATTGGGGGTAATATACTAGCATTGATTGAGAATTGGTTAACAGACAGAAAACCGAGAGTAGGAATAAATGGGTCATTTTCGGATTGACAGGCTGTAACTAGTGCAGTACCATAAGGATCAGTGTTGGGCCTCAGCTATTCACAATCTACATCAATGATTTGGATGAGGGGACCAAATGTAATATATCCAAGTCTGCCGATGATACATAACTGAGTGGGAATGTAAGTTGTGAGCAGAAAGCAAGGAGGCTGCAAGGGGAGATAGACAGGCTAAGTGAGTGGGCAAGAACATGACAAATGGAATATAATGTGGAGAACTGTGAAGTTATCCACTTTGGTACGAATAATAGAAAAGCAGAGTATTTTTTAAATGGTGAGAGATTCGGAAATGTTGGTATTTAGAGGGACTTGGGTGTATTTGTACACAAATCACTGAAAGTTAACATGCAGGTACAGCAAGCAATTAGGAAAGCTTGTGGTATGTTGGCCTTTATTACACAAGGATTTGAGAATGAGTCTGACTGCAATTATATGGGGCCCTGGTGAGACTGCACCTGGAGTATGGTGCACAGTTTTGGTCTCCTTACCTAAGGAAGGATATACTTGCCACAGAGGGAGTGCATCGAATGTTCACCAGACTGGTTCCTGGGATGGGGGGATTGTCCTATGAGGACAGATTGAGTAGACTAGGCCTATATTCTCTCGAGTTTAGAAGAATGAAAAGTGATCTCATTGAAACATACAAAATTCTTACAGGGCTTGACATAGTAGATGCTGGGAGGATGTTTCCTCCGGCTGGGGAGTCTAGAACCAGGGGTCACAGTCTCAGAATAAGGGGTCGTCCATTTAGAACTGAGATGTGGAGAAATTTCTTCACTCAGAGGGAGGTGAATCTTTGGAATTCTCTCCCCCAGAGGGCTGTGGAGGCTCAGTCGTTGAGTATATTCAAAACAGCGATAGATAGATTTTTGGATATTAAGGGAATCAAGGGATATGGGGATAGTGCAGGAAAGTGGAGATGAGGTAGAAGATCAGCCATGATCTTATTGAATGGCGGAGCAGGCTCGAAGGGCCAAATGGCCTCCTGCTCCTATTTCTTATGTTCTTATGAAGTTTTTATTGAGTATTTTATTAAACAACGAATGTGCGTGTGTAAGGGCGAGTGTGTGAACTACAGATCGAATCCCTGAGATTCCTGAGGCTGGGAGGAAAATGTCTGGCTCCCATAGGGTGAGAGGACACTGGGAATACCGGGAATGGTGTGAGCACCTGCCAGCAATATGATTCCCACATAGTTATATATAACAAATATTGTAATGTAACTGGTTCCCTTCATGTTGTGTATGTACCTTTAAGAGAATAACTGGTCGCAGACTGCAGTACCGGCAGTGATCACCCCTGCATAAAAGGCGCTAGAGAGCTTCTGTTTTTTTAGTTCACTATTGACTTCCACCAGTAAAGACTTGTTTTGTTTTCACACCTGCTGGTCCGTGTCTCAATCATTCACGGGCATTACACTGGTGACGAGTAAGAAATGAACTTACCTGCAACTCGCCAGCACCTCAGATGACGTTGTTGAAGGTCGAAGCCAGAAAAAAAAAATAGAGTCCAAAGAAACTCGAGAAACGGACGTCGACCGTCAATCAGCGGTTTGAAAACTTGCAGGAGAGACTGTCAAGAGCCACGCTTAGTTCCCCAGTCTGTGGTTTCCCAGCTAATTGGGCTTTTGGCAGGTAGTGCACTGATCCTTCCTGGGCTGCGGCGGGCTAGAGCTCGATCGGGTGGCTCTGCAACAGGGCTGGGCAGCGAGTCGGGAGGCAGAGAGAGAGAGAGAGGGTGGAGCACACAGGTCGCGGCCGGTGCTTCGCAGCCGGCCAGCATTCGGACCTAAGAAGAGGGAGGGAAGTGTCCCAAAGGGTCCGCTCCATGACGGGAAAATAATAAAAACTAATATTAAATGAGCTAGAAACCGTGGAAAGCAGCGCTAACAACAGCGGGGAAGAAGGCAAAGTGTGGGAGGTGCCATTTTGTTAAATCGGGGAAGAAGGCAAAGCGCGGGAGGCGCCATTTTAGATTTGCAATATACCGAATACTGGCTGCATCACTGCTTTTGATAATACAATAGAGGACTGGACCACGTATGTGGAAAGAGTCGAGGTATATTTCGAGGCAAACGAAATAGTGGAGGGGAAAAAGGCATCGATATTGCTAAACTTAATGGGCGCTAGAACGTACGGCCTATTGCGGGACCTGATTACTCCAGCCAAACCGAAAGCGAAGAGTTTTAACGAAATTGTTGCTGTCCTACAGGAACACCTAAACCCTGCACCGCTGTTGATAGCAGAAAGATTTAAATTCCACAGGAGAACTCAGCACAAAGATGAGAGCAATGCTGAGTATCTTACGGAACTACGCAAGCTATCAAAGCACTGCCAGTTCGGAGCAGGACTGGCAGATACCCTACGGGACAAATTTGTCTGTGGACTCCTGAGTGAAGGAACACAGAAGAAGTTACTCTCAGAGAAAGAGCTGACGCTAGATAAGGCTTTCAGCGTGGCAGTGTCGTATGAAGCCGCAGCCAGGGGAGCTGCAGAAATTCAACAAAAACCACAGGAATACGGCACCAATGAAATGACACGGGGATTTGCAAAATGTTATCCCTGCGGCAGAACTAACAATGACCAGAAAGACTGCTGGTCCAAAGACAAAATATGCAGGCAATGCGGGAAGATGGGTCACATTGCACGTGTTTGCAAGTCTGGGAAGAAGACCAGCGACTACAAAAAGGAACCGTACAAGAAAGTACAAAAGATGACAGACAGTAGTTCCGAAGACCAGATGAGCGAAAGTGAATCTGGGAACAGGAGACTAAGCTGTCTCCAGCTTCACAATGTAATCGCAAAAGAGAATCACCGAACCATTTGGGTCACTCTCACGATAGCAGGGTCCCAAGTAAAAGTGGAATTGGATACAGGATCAGCGCTAACCGTCATGAATCAACGAGAATACGAGCGGCTATTTTCACACATACCCTTGAGAGAGACATCCATCATCTTGACGACGTATATGGGGCAAAAAGTATACCCCAGAGGAAAAATAAGGGTGCCTGTCGAATTCAACGGCAAGAAAATACGGAAATTCTATCTCTACATACTGCCAAATGGTGGACCACCGTTATTGGGACGGGAATGGATCAGGAAGATAAACTTAGATTGGCACTCCATTCATGCAATGACGGTGGATGGTAAAAAAGATGAAGAAGTCACTCCTGGACGATTGTCAACAATCTTAGCTAACGCCAAAGAAGTATTTCAACAAGAACTGGGCACGCTTAAAGGCATAACCGCTTCGATAAAAATAGAAGAGAATGCAATTCCCAAGTTTTTCAAAGCAAGACCGGTACCATATGCAATTCGCCCAGCCGTCGAGGCAGAGCTGGAGAATCTGGAAAAGGCGGGAGTTTTGTCTAAGGTCGTGAAAAAAACGTTAAGCAATAAGTCCGGGGAGCCAAGGAAGATTTGCATCTGTGGGGATTTCAAGGTGACGGTGAACCCAATCCTTCACACAGTACAATATCCTCTTCCAAGGATAGAAGACATCTTCGCCTCACTGTCTGGAGGGAAGCGTTTTACAAAAATTGACCTAGCACAAGCATATTTGCAGAAGGAGGTTGAAGAGTCCTCTAGGAAGTATCTCACGATAAACACTCACAAAGGTCTTTACCAGTATCATCGATTGGTATTCGGAGTAGCTTCGGCTCCAGCAATATGGCAAAGAGCGATGGAACAAGTCCTGCAAGGGATTCCGGGGACTCAGTGTTACTTGGACGACATCCTTGTGACAGGTGAAGATGAGAGTGAACACCTTTACAACCTAGAACAGGTGCTCACTAGACTACGGGAACATGGGCTACGAGCCAACCGCCCCAAGTGCGAATTTTTTAAGAAACAGATTTCGTATTATGGCCACGTGATTGATGAAGAGGGGTTACATAAGTCCCCTGACAAAATTGAAGCGGTTGTTAAGGCCCCAGCGCCTGAAAATGTGTCGCAAATGAGGTGATTCCTCGGATTGGTGAATTACTATCGTAAGTTTTTGCCGAATTTGTCGACAGTTTTGCACCCACTGAACGCCCTGCTACGAACGGGGGTAGCATGGAAATGGAGTGATGATTGTAAGCGTGCTTTTCAGAAGAGTAAGGAATTAATCACTTCAAGGGAAGTATTGGCTCACTACAAGCCAGCACTGCCGATCAGACTGGCGTGTGATGCGTCTCCCTACGGCATTGGGGCGGTACTGTCACATAAATTCCTTGATGGGTTAGAGAGGCCGATAGCTTTTGCGTCACGCTCGTTAACTTCTGCCGAGCGTAACTACACTCAGATTGACAGAGAGGCCCTCAGCCTAGTGTGGGGGGTGAAGAAGTTCAATCACTACCTGCACGGTCAAAAATTTACTCTACTAACCGATCATCAACCTCTTGTCTCCATTTTCAACCCTCAGAAGGGCGTACTGATAATGACGGCACAACGGCTGCAGAGATGGTCCCTTTTCCTAGGGGCACAGCAATATGACATCGAGTACAAAGGAACTAAACAGCCTGGGAATGCTGATGGATTGTCACGCCTACCGTTGCTGACGGTGGAAGAAGACTTTGCAGTGGATCCAATGGAGTTATTCCACTCGGCCATAGTCGAATGTCTCCCTGTGACGAATGCAAACATAGAAAAGGAAACACGGAATGACCCGACACTATCACGGGTCTATGATTTAACGGTGAAGGGATGGCCAGCACATGGCGAACCGCTGCTGCCAGCATTCTCGCCGAGAAGAGAACAGCTGTCAGTGTGCAGAGGAACCTTGATGTGTGGATCCAGAGTAGTAATTCCACCTAAGTTGACGGTTAGAGTGCTCAATGAGCTTCATGAGGGTCATCTGGGTGGGGTAAAAATGAAGAACTTAGCCAGAGAATTTGTGTGGTGGCCGGGAATCAATAGAGAAATCGAAGAGATGACCAAGAGCTGTGCAGGATGCCAGAAGGTCCAAAACGCCCCACCACAAGCTCCTCTGCATCCATGGGAGTGGCCCTCATCTCCATGGCAAAGGGTGCACATTGATTTTGCTGGTCCCTTCATGGACTCGATGTTTTTAATTGCGGTGGATGCACATTCAAAGTGGCCAGAGGTAATTAAAATGTCCTCAACCACCACGGAAAAAACTATCACAGTTTTACGAGCCATATTCGCCAGGAATGGGCTGCCTGAACAGATTTGCTCTGACAATGGACCACAGTTTTTGTCTGAAGAGTTCCGGAGGTTCTTAAAGAACAATGGTGTTAATCATTACACATCTGCCCCATATCATCCAGCCACCAATGGATTGGCCGAGAGGTTTGTCCAAACTTTCAAGAAGGCTATCAAGGCAATGTGTAATGAAGATATACCCCTACAACACAAGGTGGACAACTTCTTGTTTGCCTACCAGAATGCGGCACATGCGGTTACCAACCAAACGCCAGCCATGATGCTCTTCAATCGAAGACTACGATGCCGCTTGGATTTGGTTAAGCCAAACGTCAGAAGAGATGTGGAGAACAGGCAGTTTCAGAACATGAATGAAAGGCCGACCCGGAGTTTTATGATAGGTCAACCAGTTTTGGCCCGGGACTACCGCACTGAGAAATGGCAGCCAGGAACGATTTGTACATGACAAGGACCTCTCATGTATACCGTGGACGTTGGGGAGAGCATTGTAAGACGCCAAGCTGACCAGATTCTAGACTCACTGGAAAAAGTCAACTCCACACCACGATCTGATACACCGTTAATGAAATTGACGTTCCAATTGCAGCTACCGCAGAACCGGTAATATTGGAAGTAGATGCACCAAACAACGACCTTGATCCTGACTCAACATTGCCAGAAGAACCTGATACCCCAAAGAGGCGTTATCCAGACAGAATCCGGAAGCCTCCTCAAAGACTGAACTTATAATTGCTTAAACTTAACCAATGTATCTAGCAACAGTAACTGTGATTGTAATTAGTTATAATTTAGTTGTTAAATGAATGTTATGTACTGTTTATCTAAAAGGGGAGGAATTGTTGTGTATGTACCTTTAATAGAATAACTGGTCTCAGACTGCAGTACCGGCAGTGACCACCCCTGCATAAAAGGCGCTAGAGAGCCTCTGTTTTTTTAGTTCACTATTGACTTCCACCAGTAAAGACTTGTTTTGTTTTCACTCCTGCTGGTCCGTGTCTCAATCATTCACGGACATAAAACTTCAGTTATTTAAGCTAAATACTGTAATGAAACCGATTCCCTATTGTTATTTAATGTAAATATTGTAATTAATCTCTTGCCCTGTAGTTATTTTATTTAAATATTGTAATGAAACTGATTCCCATCACTCCACTCCCTCTATCCCACGGTCCACACCACAGCCTCCAGGGTGAGAGTTGAGGAACATCCCCTCCCATGTCCCCTTACCTTGTACCGTCTCACTGCATCCCGGACCAGCAGGAACTTGTGGTTTAATTGTGCGGGAGAATCTACACAACTGGCACAGATCAGAGTCTCATCCTCCTCACAGAAAAGCCTCAGCTTCTCACCGTGTTCCTTTCAGTGAGACCAGCCCTTCTCCATATCCCGGTTCAGCTTCTCCTCGTGTTCCTCACATTGAGACCGCTCCTTCTCCGTGTCCCGGTTCAGCTTCTCCTCATGTTCCTCACCATGAGACTGGCCGTTCTCCGTGTCCCGGTTCAGCTTCTCACCGTGTTCCCCACCGTGAGACCGGCCCTTCTCCGTTTCCCGGTTCAGCTTCTCACCGTGAGACCGGCCCTTCTCCGTGTCCCGGTTTAGCTTCTCACCGTGTTCCTCACCATGAGACTGGCCCTTCTCCGTGTCCCGGTTCAGCTTCTCACCATGTTCCTCACAGTGAGACCGCTCCTTCTCCGTGTCCCGGTTCAGTTTCTCACCGTGTTCCTCACAGTGAGACCGCTCCTTCTCCGTGTCCCAGTTCAGCTTCTCACTGTGTTCCTCACAATGAGACCGGCCCTCCTCCAGCTTCTGGTTCAGCTCCAGCTGCCGCGCTTTCTTGGAGAGATTGGCCAACACGCTATTACTGGTGTAGCTTCTCCCGGGAAGAACCACCCGACATTCTAAGCAGGACACGGACTGCTCCTGGTTTTCCCAACACTTCTGGATACAGGATTTACAGAAGTTGTGCTCACCGTCCAGTCGCACCGGTTCAATAAACAGAGACAGGCAGATGGGGCAGGTTAAATCCTTTGTCAGGGTGAAGACCTGTTTACTGACGGCCATCTCAGTTGCTGCTCCTTATTCGGTCGCTCACTTTACTTTCAGTTTCATTTCTCCCAGTTTATTGTGAACTCACTTCACAATCTGTCCTCTTAAAGGGACACTGTCATCAGGCAAACTTTTTCTGGCAAATCTTTATTTCTTTCAATGTCAAATTTATAAAACACAAAGGCACCAACATTCTTGGGCCTGGGGGCGTGGATTGAGGATGTAAGTCTGGGTGAGGGCTGGAATATGGGCTGAGAGCCCTTCCATGGTGATGTCCCTCAAAGACTAGCGGAATGACATCTCCACCCCTCCCCTGCCAGAAATCCCACCAGTTCCACCTTTACTGTGGCCCGGAGAAAGTACACCAGCTATATCCGGGTATCTTAATGTGGTGTCCTTCAATAATCAGACAAAGACTGCAGGAAATGATCAACAGGTGTTTACTCAATGAGGGTTCAAACTGCAACTGACTGTACAGAGCACTACTCAGGGTTTATATACAGGTGTGGTCATTGCCGGTACTGCAGGATACAGGAGCTGTAAAAAGTAGTTCTCCCCCTTAAAGGTACATACACAACAACACCTGCAGGAAGCGGGCGAACATCCTGGAGAGTTGTATGTTGGACATCCTGGAGAGTTAAGGGTTAATAATCAAACTTCCTTATATCTTGGAACAGCTGGCGTTCCAAGATAGACAGATACAAGCCTGGCTTACCTTGTGCTTTTAGTGTCTGAGTGTTATCTACGAGAAATGCTTGTGCAAGGAAATAAGTGACGGGAACGACATTAACCATGAGTGATTAAAGTATAACTTTAGTGTCTAGTGTAATAAACATAGGCAGTGGGTCCATTAACCATAGTATAGAAAGATCACCTGTGCTGTATATGAAAAAATCTGCTCCGTATCATCCAGCACTAAGTGTCTCGTGCTTATTCGAAGCATGTCATTGTGAACCATAGAAGGAAGAAGGTTGACTAACAGTTGATCATTATCAGATGCGGGTGTATATTTAAAAAATCATTCTCGGGATGTGAGCGACACTGGCAAGGCTGGCATTTATTGCCCATTGCTAGTTGCCATTGAGATTGTGGTGGTGAGCCGCCTTCTTGAAACGCTGCAGTCTATGTGGTAAAGGTGCTCCCACAATATGATTAGGACGGGGGTTACAGGATTTTGACCCAGCGATGATGAAGGAATGGCGATGTATGTCCAATTCGGGATGGTGCGTGATTGGGAGGAGAACTTGGAGGTGATGATGTTCCCATTCACCTGCTGGCCCTGTCCTTCTTGGTGGTGGAGGTCGCAGGTTTGAGAGGTGCTGTGAAAGAAGCCTTTGCGATTTGCTGCAGTTTATCCTGTGGATAGTACACACTGCAGCCACGGTGGTGGAGGGAGTGGATGTTTGAGGTGATGGATGGGCAGTGATCAAGATGGACTAGGATGGAGTTGGGGATCTAATTCTGGTTTCTGAACGGCAATCAATGGCAGAGCTGTTAGGAAAGGGCCACAGATGACATCCCAGAAATGTTTTAAGTTAAATAATTTAGCCGAAATGGGCAGCCTCTGCCCCCCCCCTCTGCCCCAACCCCAACCCCGACCCATGAAGGGGAAGAAAGATGCTGCTCCGACATTTAGGCCTACTACTAGCGGAAAACAGAGAGTGACATCAATGGCACGGGCGCCCACTCCTCTTCTGATGATGACCAAGTTCCCGGGATTTGGGACCGAGCAAGTCCCACCCTGAAATACTTCAGGCAAAGCGGGTGGAGCCTGAAGTATATTAGGCCACAAATTGGGGGAATGTTCCCTGTATTTAACTGGAACAAATTGCGTGTCATCTGGGACTGGATGTGGGACAAGCAGTCTGACAGTTCAGAGATGGTGGAGTGGCGGAGGGATGTGGTGCTGAGGTAGAGCTGGGTGTCATCAGCGTACATGTGGAACCTGACTCCATGTCTGTGGATGATGTTGTCGAGGGGCAGCGTGTAGATGAGGAAGACGACAGGCCGAGTCGGGAACTCCTGAGGTAATGGTGAGGGCCAGTAGTGAAGCCATTGCAGGAGGCTCTCTCACCAGGACTGTACAGGTAGGAATGGAACTAAGTGAGGGCTGTCCCGCTGAGATGGACAGTGAGGAGAGGTGTTGAAGAAGGATGGTGTGCTTGACCATGTCAAAGGCTACAGAGAGGGCAAGGAGGGATAATGTACTATGGTCACAGCAACCGAGGATGTCATTGTCACTGTTTAGGGATGTCTCGGATCTGTGGCAGGGGTGGAAACCAGATTGGAAAGGTTCAAACAAGGAGTTGCGGGAAAGATGGGCACAGATTCGGGAGGTGACAATACGTTCAAGGACTTTGGAGAGGAAAAGGAAGTTGGAGTGGGTCTCTGAGGATGAAAGGTGCTGTCGCTGATATTTGAATTCCATGAGGAGCTAACGGAGACCTGTGGAATATGAGGATAACTCCCACCTCACCCAGCATTGTTCCATCAGATTCCCCAGGGATTTCGGGCAAGCAATCTAATTTTAAAAGTTATCCCACTGCCCTGATGGTGACCGGTCCCAGTGTCCCTGGTGTCCACAGGAAAGCGGTGCTTTCAGGAGAAGAATGGAGAGAAGTGGGGGCGGGGAGAGAGACAGACTGTGCTGGTCGGAAACTGCCCGGGAGCTGATTCTTTGTAAAATGGTTCTTTTGGTGTGATGATGTGCAGTTGTCTCCCAACACCTTATACTAGTGGACTTGGTCTGGGGACAACAGTGCCCGGCCCTCTCTCCAACCCTCACTCCGTCCCCCGCCCTCACTTCACCCTGTAGTAAATGATCTTGTATCTGCTAAAATCAAGCTTCTTTCATGAGAGTACAATAAACCTTTGTACTTCTTTAGCCTCCAAATACTGCTGAAAAGGGTCATGTGTGTGTGAGTGTGTGTGAGTACGTGTGTGTGTATAAAACAGTATTGAATCTGACGTTCAGCTACTGGTTGGGTGTATTTATACTTTTGTTGCAGCTGTGAATTCTTTTGCCTGTTTTTGTGGGGTCGGCAGGTTAGATTTCTATGATTTGTATGCCTACAGGATGATGTAGGCTTAGAAATCAGGCAGGGGGATTGTGATATATTTGAACTAATTAGCATTGAGAGGGAGGAGGTACTAGTGGTTTTAGCGGGCTTAAAAGTGGATAAATCCCCAGGCCCAGACGAGATGTGTCCCAAGCTGCTGTGTGAGGCAAGGGAGGAGATTGCAGGGGCTCGGACACAAATTTTCAGAACCTCTCTTGCCACAGGGGAGGTGCCAGAGGACTGGAGGACAGCTAACGTAGTACCATTATTCAAGAAAGGTAGTAGGGATAAACCAGGGAATTACAAGCCAGTGAGCCTAACATCAGTGTGGGGAAATTATTGGAAAACATTCTGAGGGACAGAATTAGTCTCCACTTGGAGAGGCAAAGATTAATCAAGGATAGTAAGCATGGCTTTGTCAGGGGGAGATCAAGTCTAACCAATTTGATTGAATTTTTCGAGGGGTGACTAGGTGTGTGGATGAGGGTAGTGTAGTTGATGTAGCCTACATGGACTTCAGTAAGGCTTTTGACAAAGTCCCGCATGGGATTCTGGTCAAGAAGGTAAGAGCTCATGGGATCCAGGGCAACTTGGCACATATGATCCAACATTGGCTTAGTGCAGGAGCCAGAGGGTGATGGTCGAAGGTTGTTTTTGTGGCTGGAAGCCTGTGTCCAGTGGTGTACCGCAGGGATCGGTGCTCGGTCCCTTGCTGTTTGTAGTGTACATTAATAATTTAGATATGAATGTAGGAGTTATGATCAGTACGTTCGCAGATGACTAGTGCTGTGGGGGAGGGTTTAAACTAAAATGGCAGTGGATTGGATACCTGGGCAGGGAGACAGAGGAAAGGGAAACAAGGATAGAAGCAAAACACAGGAAGGAGAAAAGCTTGCGTTCATGCGCCAGTGACTTCACAAAGGCTCTGCTCATGTTTGCTATGGACTCCTCCATTCACTCCACACTCGCAGCGACCCTAGAGACAAAACCTGCCAGAGACTCCTGCATCTGTGCCTGGAGTTCCATCACCTCTGATCTTATGGATGGACCCAGAGGCAGAGGGTCGACATGCTGCTGATCCGAGCTGGCAGAGTGCTGCGCCCTCCGACTATGACATACTACTGCTGTCCCTTTCTTCACAATCTGCTGATGCTCACTTGTGACAACACCACTCTATGTCCCGAAAGTCCCACTGAGGCGTGAGTGTCTGTGCTAGTGCTGGGTGCACTGAATTCTGCTGACGCTGCGCCCTCAGAGGTTGCAGCTTCCTCTGAGTAGTCCGGCTGCTCAGCCTCTTCCTCCTGGCTAGGGGGGACGGATGCTTGTGATGGTCCCATGGGGGAGTAAAGGAAAGAGTCAGAGAGGTGATGCTAGGGCTACATGCACATAGCTTTTTCCAGATGGTCATAAATCCATCTGTTAGAGCTTCACAATCATTATCAGCGACTCATGCAATTTCAAAGAGAGAGATGGGAAACTTTTCTCTCACCTGCTTGCTGTGTTACACCCATCTGTCCGTCCCACACACGCGATTCATCCTTTATTCCCATAATTTCCAGAACAGCCTCCTCCCAGGGAGTCAGGTGGCCTATTGAGGCTGTCCCTCCTCGTGCCCTGGCATGCTTTCTTTTGTTGTGAGCTCTCTCTCCCTGCAATGAGTGAGACAAGTGGAGGTTGAGTGAGAATGAAGGTATGAATGTAGAGATTGCATAGCATAGATACTTAGAAGGAGACAAAGATGTAGTGAGGTTGCAAGACCAAGGGCCCTCCCTGTGTGTTGTCAGTTGTGTTCAAAGCATCAGGGAGATAGGGAGTGTGAGAGCTGCATGGTCGAATAGTTATGTGAATGTGAGCATAGAGAGAGAGGGAATGGGTAAGGGTGCATGGATGTCAGTGTCAAGTGGGATGTGGAGGAAGAGGTTGCTAAAGCGGAGTGCTGGTGAGGAAAGGCAATGGGGATCAGATTGAGTTTGATGGGAAATTCATACTCACTTTTCCAGTGCGCTGAAGGTCATGAAATATTTTCCTGCACTGTATCAGGTTCTGCGGTTGACTCCCAAGGAGTTGACCTCCTCAGCCACCTGCATCCACACTGCCTTGGTCTGAGTGGGAGGCCTCTTCCACCCTTGTCTGGCCCTCCCGCTTGTCATATTTGCTGCAGCTCCCTCATACTGCACAGTCAAGAAGCTTGGCAGCCTGCAGAAGAAGCAAGGCTTGCTGTGGACCTTAAATGCAGCAGCAATGATTACATCATCAGAGGGGACTTTCAGTCTTGAAAAACCCATTTGCAAAGGCTTCCCACAGTTAAAATTGCATCAATCTCCCACATCCATTTAGATTCGTGTGGGAAACACGAAATTCGGATCACACGACAGCAACCTGCACCTGAGTTAAAATCCCCCCCATGATCTCAACTTCGGGACTCCAAAGAAACATTCCCACCATGCCTTGTTGGAACGGCCCTTCCTGTGGAGCTTTACATGCAGCTGGTTTCCAAATGGGGAGGGATGGAGAGTGGCCCAGCAGCAGCCTTGATTTAGAAGCTTCAAACAAGGAACAGAAAATGTTGAAACACAACAGGTCACTGAGCATCGGTGGGGTGGAGAGAATGGAAAAGCTGCCATTTCAGGAACTCCCAAAACATTAACTTTTCTGATCTCTCCATCGAAGCTGATTGAGCTGCTGTGAGCTTCCTGTTCTCGAACTAACCCCTGGACAAACATTCTATGATTCTATGAACTATGAGGGCTCTTACTGAGACTCAGAGGATTAGGAATTAAGTAATTTGGTTTAACTCACGCAAGACACCCACTGCTGTAGGGCAGCATAGCATGTTGGTTATTCGATGTTAATACGTGGGCACATTGTACTGATTGAAGGGAGTCCCATTGGAACTGTTGCTCTGCATGTTCACTCGCTGTGAACTAATGCAGTTTATCGATTTACATTTTCCCAAGTGTTTTTGTGGCAGCTCTGTGGAAAGATTGGAGAGGCATCTACAAAAGACCCAGATATCTGGTTCAGACCACAAGGGGGTGTTAATGTTACACTTGTGGGCTACTCTATTGTATAATTAGACATCGGGCAGTGAGGGCACAGTCCTAAATGTAAGGCGCTGACCGCTTACAGGAGAGATCAGCTTACTCGAGAGAATATCTAACAGCAGACCTAAATTTGTAATATAGATATTTGAAAAAGAGGAATACGGGATTGGAGTGAAAGGGTCCCAGTTACTGAGCTAGAAGGGTACAATGGACCGAGTGGCCTCCTGATGTGCTAGAATTTCTTTGAGTTTCTTGTAAGGGAAGAAGTTATGCTGCAGCTATACAGGGCACTGGATAGATCACACCTGGGGCTCTTTGAGCAGTTCTGGGCACCACACCTTAGGAAGGATATAGAGCCCTTGGAGGGAGTGCAGAGTAGATTTACCACAATGATTCCTGGAATCCAAGGGTTAAATTATGAGGAGAGATTACACAATCTTTGGTTGTATTTCTGGAATTTAGAAGGTTCAGGAGTGATTTGATCGAACTTTTCAAGATATTAAGGGGAAGCGAGAGGCAATGTTCCACCTAATTTTTTGGGTGCACGGCCCAGTCTCTGTTTCGCGCACATGCTAAATTTATCACTGAAGAAACCAGTCCCAGGCTGTCGGGACTGAGGGAGCGTTGCTGATCGGGGAGAGAGAGAGAAACCATTTCCATTGCTTGGGGAGGATTTCAGGAGCGAAGTCAGGAAATACTTCGACACACAAAGGGTGGCAGAAGGTTGGAACTCTCTTCCACAAACGGCTATTAATTCTAGATCAATTGTTAAATTTAAATCAGAGATTGACATGGTTTTGTTCACTAAATGTATTATGGGATATTGGCAAAGGCGGGTATATGGAGTTTGGTCACAGATCAGCCAGGATCTCACTCAATGGTGGAACAGGCTCGAGGGGCTAAGTGGCCTCCTCCTGTTCCTATGTTCCGATAATTACACTCTCCCTTGTGGAAATACAATGATTTTAGCCGACACTTATTCTGTACTTCTCAGAAAGTGAAAGGGAGAAAGTGCAGTATTGTGCCTTGAGATTGTGAGCAGTGATATAATCAACTTCATTGGCACAGTTACCACAGCAAAGGAGGCCATTCTAAACATCAAATTACTGAAACCTTAGTGCTTATAGTTGGTTTCACTCTGTAAAAGACAGTTGTGAATCCAGTGAATTCAACAGTTTCCCTCTGGTGTTAATTCACTGGCGTGGCAGCTAACCAAATGTGTCAAATTACATTTCACACACATTACATCTCAAGTGGCTTGCCCAGGGTGGATTTGCTGATGTCGCAACAAACAGCAGGATGAATTAAGCCACTTCGCACAATGTGCATCTGAATCACTTCTCCCCGGTGTGAGTTCGCTGGTGTGCTGTAAAGTGACACGATTGGCTAAACGGCTTCCCACACACCATGCCTTCGAATGGTTTCTCTCTGGTGTGGGTCCACTGGTGCCGCAGGGAGTGCAGACTCCAAAATTACCCCTTATAAATTCTCCCTCCCATCCCCAAACTGTGAGGACCCACTATTCAATGGCCCCCATGTCCACCTCTTGCTTGATACACCTCAGTCTCCCTTCTCTTTATATCAGGCAGTGAGTCTCCCTCCTGCTTCCGTGGTGAGTGGTAGCTTCAGGCAATGGTTTTGGGATATGGCAGGGATATTACAATCCTCTCTGTTCTGAAACCAGTCTATTCCCTGTAATAGGAAGGGGTGTCAGCAGCAATAATCAGTGGTATCATCAGGGGTATCAGGTTCAGGGACCATCGGAGCAATAATTGGAGGGGACATCATGGGTAATAATGGGTTAAAGCTCCCTCTACCCTGCACCATCAAACATTCCCAGACCAGGTACAGCTCAGTTTAGATATAGAGTAGAGCTCTCTCTCAATTGGTTCACCAAGCACAGCCAACTCAGACACAGAATGTGTTAAATGCAGCGCACAGCTCCCTTTACACTACCCAATGAAGCACACCAGCTCAGGTACAGCATGGGATCATTAAGAATAAAAATCCCTCTACACGGAGGTGTCCAGCGCTCCCAGGTGAGGTCTGGGCAAGGTTTTTATACGAGTTGAGCTCCGGTCAACTTCCCGTATCAAAGGCGGAACGGGAATGCAGATGTTGAACAGCTCCCAGTAGCTGGTTAGACTCTAACATTGACAAAATCCTGGACTGATGGGATTCTCAGTTGAGTTCCTTACCTTTCCAATCATTGTTGAAACTTCCCGTTTTATCCCATCTCCAACACTGGGGATCTTGTCCCACCCGATCTGTTCTGTGAACCCAGTGACATTTCTCCAGTCCCAGTTAGTGTGGTGATGATTCGACTTCTCTCTCTCCACCTTCCTGAGGTATTGCTCACTCCAAGAAACTGGTGATATAAAAATGATTAATATTAATTCTAGAATCTGTAACTGGAATACAGTGGGACTGTTTTTGTGACTATGATTAATTCAATATATTTGCAATTAATGACATTTTGCTGAATTACTTATTTTTCTACTAAATTGTTCTTTTCTTTCCTTTCCCTATTTATAGATACTAAATTCACTCTCCATATCTGCTGCCCACTCCAGCTCCTCCCACAGTGACATCCCACTGACGGCGTTTAACCAGGGGCGTAAACCTGTCTCCAGGTGACATCACAAAAGGGCCACAAGCCAATCACAACAGCAGCCAGGAACTATGTCATTTAGCAGCCCAAGCCCCTCCCACTCCAGGTATTACCAGTTCACATGACCAGACACTGCTCCTGCTGTGCAGTCTCACTGGGCATGAGCATAGGTTGTACAATCAGTCCTGTCTCCCAACCCCGCTCCCATGTACTGAGACTCCAGGCAGGGAGCACAGACTCCCAAAATTACCCCTTGCGAGTTCTCCCTCCCATCCTCCAAATATGAGGACCTGTTCCCTCTGGTAGGCGAGTCCACAGCAAGGGGGCATAACCTTAAAGTTAGAGCTAGGCCATTCGGTGGTGATGTCAGGAAGCACTTCATCACAGAAAGGGTAGTAGCAATCTGGAACTCTCTCCCAAAAAGCTGTTGATACTGCAGATCAATTGGAAATTACAAAGCTGAGATTGATAGATTTTTGTTAGTTAAGGATATTAAGGGATACAGAACCAAGGCAGGTAAATGAGGTTAAGATTCAGATTGAAAAAAGGCTGAGGGGTGACCTAATAGTGCTCTTTAAAATTATGAAACTTTTTGATGGAGTGGATACAGAATGTTTCCACTTGTGGTGAAGAGCATAACTAGAGGCCATCAATATAAGACAGTCACCAAGAAATCCAATAGGGAATTCAGAAGAAACTTCTTTACCCAAAGAGTGGTGAGAATATGGAACTCGCTACCACAGGGAGTGGTTGAAGCGAATAGTATAGATGCATTTAAGGGGAGGATAGATTAGCATATGAGGGAGAAAGGAATAGAGGGTTACGCTGATAGATTTAGTTGAGGAAAGACGGGAGGAGGCTCGAGTGGAACATAAACGCAGGCGTGGACTGGTTGGGCCGAATGGCCTGTTTCTGTGCCGTATATCCTATGTAATCCGATGCTCAATCACAGCCTCACCTCCACCTCTGCTGCACTTGTCCCCAATAAAACCATTACTCACACCCTAGTCATTCCCTCTAGTTCGGCCCTCATCTCTGCTCACTTCAGTCCAAGGGACGCAGAGTTGAATGTTTATGACAGAGAACTGGTTCAGATATTCTTTGCCACACGAAGCACGATTGCATCCTGCTCTCCTCTGCCAAAACTGCTCACTATTCCAGGATCATCCGGGAATGCAAATTTAACCTCTGCCTTCTCTTCTTCACTACAAACCGTCTTCTTAAATTCCTCTCCCCAGCCTCCTCCACCCTCACCTCCAATATCAAGTATGAGGAGCTCATGGACTTCTTTGTCACCAAGTTTGAGACCATCCATTCAGCTGCCTCTGCCGCTTCCCTCCCTCCCCCAGTCCACCATGTCAAACTTTCCCTATGGTTCTCCCCTGCTCTTGCCCTGAACTCACATCTTTATCTAGTTTCTCTCCTAACTCCCCTCATGCTCTTTTCGAGCTCATCCTGTCCATGAGACCCACCTCCTGCTTCCTCGACGCTATTCCCAACGAACTGCTGACCATCCAACTTCCCTTCCTGGCTCCAGCTGATATTGTTAATGGTTTCCTCTCCGCAGGTATTGTCCTCCTCCTCTTGAAATCTGCCGTAATCACCACCCTCCTCAAAAAACCCACCCTTGACCCCTCTGTCCTTGAAAACTACTGTCCCATCTCCAAACTCCTTTCCTCTATAAAGTCTTTGAATGTGCTGTCGCCGCTCAAATCAGTGCCCATCTTTCCGGCAACTCTATGTTTGAATCTCTCCAGGTTTCTGCCCCGCCACAGTAGTGAAACGGCCCTTATCAAAATCACAAACAACATCCTATGTGTCTGTGATAAACTATCCCTCATCCTGGTCGACGTGTCTGCAGCCTTTGAGATGGTTGAGCACATCATTCTACTCCAACGCCTCTCCACCATTGTCCAGCTGGCTGTGACTGCACTTGCCTGGTTCCATTCTTACCTATCTAGTCGTAACCAGAGAATCACCTGCAACCTGGAATCGGCTCTGGGGGAGGTGGGACCAGTTCAAACCGGACGGTTTGCACCTGGGCAGGACTGTGACCGATGTCCTAGGGGGGAGAGTTTGCTAGTGCTCTGGGGGAGATTTTATACTAAAATGGCAGGTGGTTGGGAACCTGAGCGGGGAAACAGAGGAAAGGGAAACAAGGATAAAAGCAAAAGGCAGGAAGGAGAAAAACAAAAGTGACAGGCAGAGAAATCAAGGGTTTAAATCAAACATGGCCACAGTAAATAATAATAATAAAAGATCTAAGAGCGTTAAAAAAACAAGCCTGAAGGCTTTGTGTCTTAATGCGAGGAGCATTCATAATAAGGTGGATGAATTAGCTGCGCAAATAGAGATAAACAAATATGATATGATTGGGATTACGGAAACATGGCTCCAGGGTTGCCAAGGCTGGGAAATCAACATCCAGGTGTATTCAATATTCAGGAAAGATAGGCAGAAAGGAAAAGGAGGAGGGGTAGCATTGCTGGTTAAAGAGTGGATTAACACAATTGAAAGGAAGGATATTAGCTCTGATGATGTGGAATCTGTATGGGTAGAACTGAGGAATACCAAGGGACAGAAAACGTTAGTGTGATTGGTATATAGACCTCCAAACAGTTAGCGGAGGTCGGGGATGGCATTAAACGGGAAATTAGAGAAGCGTGCAATAAGGGCACAGCAGTTATCATGGGTGACTTTAATCTACATATAGATTGGACTAACAAAATTAGTAACAATACTGTGGAGGAGGAATTCCTGTATTGTGTACAAAATGGTTTCCTGGACCAATATGTCGAGGAACCAACTAGAGATCAGGCCATCTTAGACTGGGTATTATGTAATGAGAAAGGATTAATTAGCAATCTTGTTGTGTGAGGCCCCTTGGGTCGGAGCGATCATAATATGATAGAATTCTTCATTAAGATGGAGAGTGAAATAGTTGACTCAGAGACTAGGGTCCTGAAATTAAATAAAGGAAACTACGATGGTATGAGGTGCGAGTTGGGTAGGATTGATTGGGGAATGTCACTCAAGGGGTTGACGGTGGATGGGCAATGGCAAACATTCAAAGATCGCATGGATGAACTACAGAACTTGTTCATCCCAGTTTGGCATTAAAATAAAACAAAAAAGGTGACACAACCGTGGCTAACAAGGAAATTAGGGACAGCATAAGATCCAAGGAGAGGACATATAAATTGGCCAGAAAAAGCAGTAAACCTGAGGACTGGGAGCATTTTAGGATCCAACAAAGGAGGACAAAGGAATTAATTAAGAGGGGGAAAATAGAGTATGAGAGTAAGCTTTCAGGTAACATAAAAACTGACTGTAAAAGCTTTTATAGATGCGTGAAGAAAAAAAGATTGGTGAAGTCAAGCGTAGGTCCCTTGCAGTCAGAATCAGGGGAATTTATAATGGGGAACAAAGAAATGGTGGACCAATTAAATACATACTTTGGTTCTCTCTTCACAAAGGAGGACACAAATAACCTCCCAAAGATGTCGGGGAACATAGGGTCTAATGAAAGGGAGGAAATGATAGAAATCAGTATTTGTAGGGAAGTGGTGTTACGGAAATTGAAGGGATTGAGGGCCAATAAATCCCCAGGGCCTGATAATCTACATCCTAGGGTACTTAAGGAAGTGGCCCTAGAAATAGTAGATGCATTGCTGGTCATCTTCCAAAATTCTATATACTCTGGAACAGTACCCATGGATTGAAGGGTAGCTAATGTTACCCCACTGTTCAAAAAGGGTGGTAGAGAAAAACCGGGGAATTACAGACTGGTAAGCCTGACATCGGTAGTGGGGAAAATGCTAGAGTCCATTATAAAGGATGTAATAGCAGAGCACTTGGAAAAAAGTGACCGGATTGGAAAAAGTCAACATGGCTTTACAAAAGGTAAATCGTGCTTGACTAATCTACTGGAATTTTTTAAGGATGTGACTAGTAAAATAGATAAGGGAGAACCAGTGGATGTGGTGTTTTTGGATTTTCAAAAGTCTTTCAATAAGGTCCCGCATAAGAGATTAGCGTGTAACATTAAGGCACATGGGATTGGGGGCAAGGTATTGACTTGGATAGAGAACTGGTTGGCAGACAGAGAGCAAAGAGTTGGAATAAACGGCTTTTTCCGAGTGGCAGGCAGTGACTAGTGGGGTACCGCAGAGATCGGTCCTTGGACCCCAGCTATTCACAATGTATATTAATGATCTGGACGAGGGAACTAGATGTAATATCTCCAAGTTTGCAGACGACACAAAGCTGGGTGGACGTGTGTGCTGTGAGGATGCCGAGAAACTCCAGGATGATTTGGACAGGTTGGGTGATTGGGCAGAAGCATGGCAGATGCAATATAACGTGGATAAATGTGAGGTTATCCACTTTGGTGTCAAAAACGGGAAGGCAGATTATTATCTAAATGGCAATAGATTGGGAGAAGGGGAAGTGCAACGAGACCTGGGTGTCCTTGTGCACCAGTCGCTGAAGGCAAGCATGCAGGTGCAGCAGGCGGTTAAGAAGGAAAATGGTATGTTGGCCTTCGTAGCGAGGGGGTTTGAGTACAGGAATAAGGATGTCTTGCTGCAGTTGTGCAGGGCCTTGGTGAAACCACACCTTGAGTATTGTGTGCAGTTTTGGTCGCCTTATCTGAGGAAGGATGTTTTTGCCATGGAAGGAGTGCAGCGAAGATTCACCAGGCTGATACCTGGGATGGCAGGAGTGATGTATGAGGAGAGATTGGGTCAATTGGGGTTGTACTCGCTGGAGTTTAGAAGAATGAGAGGGGATCTCATTGAAACTTATAAAATTCTAACCGGACTAGACAGACTAGATGCTGGTAGGATGTTCCCGATGGTCGGGGAGTCCAGAACCAGGGGTCACATTCTAAGGTAAGGGGTAAGCCATTTAGGCCAGAGATGAGGAGGAATTTTTTCCCCCAGAGAGTGGTGAACCTGTGGAATTCTCTAATACAGAAGGGAGTAAAGGCCAATTCATTAAATATATTCAAGAAGGAGTTGGATATATTTCTTAAGGCTAAAGGGATCAAGGGATATGGAGAGAAGGCAGGGACAGGGTACTGAATTTGGATGATCAGCCATGATCTCATTGAATGGCAGAGCAGGCTCGAGGGGCCGAATGGCCTACTCTTGCTCCTATCTTCTATGTTTCCATGTTTCTAACAGTTTCTCTTTGCGCTCCCACACTGTTACCTCTGGAGTCGCGTAGGGATCTATCCTTGGCCCTCTTCTATTTCTCATCGACATTCTGCCCCTCAGTGACATCATCTGAAAACACGTAAGGTTCCATAAGTACACTGATAACACCAAGCTCTAGTTCTCTCGACCCCTCCATTGTCTCTAAATTTGTCACGCTGCTTGTCCAACATCCAGTCCTGGAGAAGCAGAAATTTCCTGCAAGTAAATATTGGGAAGACCGAAGCCATTGACTTCAGTCCCTGCCACAAACTAGCTACCGACACTACCCCTCTCCTTGGTCAGTGTCTGAGGCTGAACCAGAAAATTTGCAGGCTTGGTATCATATTTGACCCAAAGATGAGCTTCTGACCACATATCCACTCCATCACCAAGGCCGCCTACATTTACCTCCGTAATATCGCCCGGTTTCGCCCCTGCCTGAACTCAACTACTGCTGAAACCCTCATCCATGCCTTTGTTACCTCTAGACTGGACTATTCCAACGCTCTCCTGGCCGGCCTTCCATCTACCAGCTTCTGTATATTCAAGCTCATCCAAAGCTCTGCTGCCCGTGTCCTATCTCCCACCCGTTAACCCATCGTCCCTGCGCTCGCTGACCTACATTGGCTCGCAGTCCGGCAACGCCTCAATTTAAAAATTCTCATCCATGTTTGCAAATCTCTCCATGGCCTCACCCCTCCCTATCTCTGTAATCTCCTCCAGCCCCACAACCCTCTGAGATCTCTGCGCTCCTCGATTTTAATTGCTCCACCATTGGCGGCCATGCCTTCAGCTGCCTGGGCCCAAGCTCTGGAATTCCCTCCCTAAACCTCTTCGCCTCTCTCCTCAAAACCTGCTTCCTGTCCTAATATCTCCTTCTGTGGCTCGGTGTCAGACTCTGTCTGATATTCGCTCCTGTGAATCACGATGGATGCTTTAGTCGTTTAAAAGCGCTCGAGAAATACAAGTAGTTGTTGTTGGCCGAGCCCGGCCCTCACTGACCCCGAGCCCCACCCTCACTGTGACCCGTCACTGACCCCCGCCCTTCCCTTGTGACCAGACATTTTCCCCGCTCTCACACACCGGGCTCTGGGGGTGAAATCCTCGCCCCTCCCCCAGTCCCGCCTCAGCAGCGCCTGCGCCCTCCGCCCCTTTAAACCCGTGGCAGTGGCTCACGCTCTCACCCCGCGTTGCCCTTTCAAAGGAGGAAAGCCCCCGCCCTGGAGCCGCGCACCACCTCCCGGTCACCATCTTCCCCCGGATCCTTCACCAAGATGGCGGTGAGGCACGTGGCAGCCGTTGATTGGCAGGTGGGCGGGTCCTGGTGTGCGCGGGGCCTCCATCGTCACAGGGCCTGCAGTGGGCGGGGCCTCGAATTTCATCAGGCCTTCAGTGGGCGGGGCCAGTTGCGTCACAGGGCCTGGAGTGGGCGGGGCCTGTATAGTCATTGGGCCCGGGAGTGGGCGGGGCCAGTAGCGTCACAGCGCCAAGACTGGGTCCTCTTCCCCCCAAACACAGGGCAATGTTTGCACCCCATATTGGCACATTTATATAGAAGTGGCGCAATTTGCTGCATCTCAGAACATTTTCACACTCCATGGTTTTTAATCCACATTTTTGAACCAATTTATGCGATTTGCATAGAATCTACAGCAGAGAAACAGGCCATTCGGCCCAACTGGTCCATGCCGGAGTTTATGCTCCACGCGAGACTCCTCGCACCCCTCCTCATCTCACCTCATCAGCATAGTCTTCTATTCCTTTCTCCCTCATACCCATGATAGAATAATCACATCCTGACTTTGGATGGACAGGCTTAATGAGTCAAATGGAATTTTTTCACTCTGGACTTTGAGGCTCTTGATATTTGGTGAGTTCAGACTGGGACTGAGAACAGGAGCAGGAGCCCTTCCTGCCCAAACATACTCAAACCTGCATGGCTGCTGGCCGTTCTACTCACCAATCCAAAACTCTACAGCAGATGCCAACGTGGGCACACAGTCACAGCCAGAGTGCTGTCAAAGCTCAGTGTCTTTACAATGAGTAACTAGGGGGCACCACAGCTATCAAAGTGCAAACACGGGGCCGACTGTTCCTCAGTATGAGACTGGCTAGTAAACTGTAGAGTCTGAATGGCTAATGCCCAGTCCACACTCCGCCCCCCACTCACACCCAATCGATTTGAACCTGCAACTCCTTAACATCTGCCATCTCCCAAACAAAAAAACCTTTCTCCCTGAAAAATAGAAACATAGAAGATAGGAGCAGGAATAGGCCATTCGGCCCCTCGAGCCTGCTCCGCCATTCAATGAGATCATGGCTGATCATCCAAACTCCGTACCCTATCCCTGCCTTCTCCCCATATCCCTCGATCCCTTTAGACTTAAGAAATATATCCAACTCTTTCTTGAATATATTTAATGAATTGGCCTCAACTGCCTTTTGTGGTAAATAATTCCACAGGTTCACCACTCTCTGGGTGAAGAAATTCCTCCTCATCTCTGTCCTGAATGGCTTAGCACTTATCATTAGACTGTGACCCCTGGTTCTGGACTCCCCGACCATCGGGAACATCCTTCCTGCATCTAGTCTGTCCAGTCTTGTTAGAATTTTATAAGTTTCAATGAGATCCCCTCTCATTCTTCTAAACTCCAGCGAGTATAAGCCTAATCGACCCAATCTCTCCTCATACGTCATTCCTGCTATCCCAGGTATCAGTCTGGTGAATACTCGCTGCACTCCCTCCATGGCAAGAACATCCTTCCTCAGATAAGCTGACCAAAACTGCACACAATACTAAAGGTATGGTCTCACCAAGGCCCTGTACTACTGCAGCAAGACATCCTTGTTCCTGTACTCGAACCCTCTCGGTACGAACGCCAACATACCATTTGCCTACTTAACCGCCTGCTGCACTTGCATGCTGACCTTCAGCGACTGCTGCACAAGCACACCCAGGTCTCGTTGCACTTCTTCTCCCAATCTATTGCCGTTCAGATAATAATCTGCCTTCCTGTTTTGGCCACCAAAGTTGATAACCTCGCATTTATCCACATTATACTGCATCTGCCATGCATCTGCCCAATCACCCAACCTGTCCAAATCATACTGGAGTTTCTCGGCATCCTCCTCACAGCACACACGCCCACCCAGCTTTGTGTCATCTGCAAACTTGAAGATATTACATCTAGTTCCATCGTCTAGATCATTAATATATATTGTGAATAGCTGGTGTCCTAGGACCGATCCCTGCGGTACCCCACTAGTCACTGCCCGCCACTCGAAAAAAGATCCGTTTATTCCAACACTTTGCTTCCTGTCTGCCAACCAGTACTCTACTCAAATCAGTACCTTGCCCCCAATCTCATGTGCCTTAACGTTACACGCTAACCTCTTATGCAGGACCTTATCGAAAGCCTTCTGAAAGTCCAAATACACCACATCCACTGGTTCTCCCTTATCTATTCTACCAGTTACATCCTCAAAAAATTCAAGTCGATTATTCAAGCACCATTTACCTTTTGTAACTCCATGTTGACTATGTCCTATCCTGTCACTGTTTTCCAAGTGCTCTGCTATTACATCTTTTATAATGGACTCTAGCATTTTCCCCACTACCGATGTCAGGCTTACTGGTCTATAATTCCCCGTTTTCTCTCTACCACCTTTTTTGAATAGTGGGTTAACATTAGCTACCCTCCAATCCATGGGAACTGTTCCAGAGTCTATAGAATTTTGGAAGATGACCAGCAATGCATCGACTATTGCTAGGGCTACTTCCTTAAGTTCCCTAGAATGTAAATTCTCAGGCCCTGGGGATTTATCGGCCTTCAATCTCGTCAATTTCCCTAACACCGTTTCTCTACAAATACTGCTCTCATTCAATTCCTCCCTCTGATGACATCCTATGTTCCCCAACATCCCTGGGAGGTTACTTTTGTCCTCCTTTGTGAAGACAGAACCACAGTATGTATTTAATCTTTTTCTCTTCACACATCTATAGAAGCTTTTACAGTCAGTTTTTATGTTCCCTGCGAGCTTACTCCCAAAAATCTATTTCCCCCCTCTTAATTAATCCCTTTGTCCTCCTTTGCTGAATCCTAAACTGTTCCAATCCTCAGGTTTGCTGCTTTTTCTGGCCTATTTATATGTGCTCTCCTTGTACCTTATGCTATCCCTAATTTCCCTTGTTAGGCACAGTTGAGTCACCTTCTTTGTTTTATTTTTATGCCAAACAGGGATGAACAAATTCTGTAGTTCCTCCATGCGATCTTTAAATGCTTGCCGTTGCCTATCCACCTTCAACCCTTTGAGTAACATTCCCCAATCCATCCTACCCAACTCGCGCCTCATACCATCGTAGTTTCCTTTATTTAGTTTCAGGACCCTCGTCTCTGAGTCAAATACTTCACTCTCCATCTTAATGAAGAAAATCTTTTGTATGTATTCGTGTTGACCTCAGCAGGTATTGGAAGAATACCTACTAAATAACCGAGTTCGACTTCAGGAGAACAATAAATAAGTTCTTTACTGCAGGAAGCAGACAAAATACAGCAGGTAAGTGAGATGGTTGCAGGAGAACTGTAGAATAGGTCTTTCCCCAGCGGGGGCGCCACGAGGACTGAGTCCGCAGTCCTGTGGATTGCGTGATGATGTCATCACGTTCGCATCGCGACGTCATCATGTTGTCCGCATTTCCCGCGTTTGGGGCATCACATGACTCACGCCGTGACTTTGTCGCGTCTACCTGGCACTGAGGCTGGCCATTGCAGCTGAACTCACGAGCGCGCAAGGCACCCGGCATCGAGGCTGGCGGTTGCGGTGGAAGTCGCGGGAGCTGGAGAGGCACCGGGCACTTTGGCTGGCCGTTGCAACGGTCGAGGGAGCAGACGGCCGAACTCGGCCAGCAGCCGACGCGATTAGGTGAGTCACATGATGCGTGACGTGACGTCAGTGCGTTACTTCACGTTCTTAAAGGGGCAACGTCCCAAACAGGTAAGTTAAAGGGGCAACGGCCCAAACAGGTGAGTTATATACATACATAGTAAAGTTAAAGTGAATTATGTATAATATAAGTAAGGGACACTCGGTAGTACCGCCACATACACCCCCCCAGAATTCACTTTAAAGAAAGTCCAAAGATGAGATGGTCTGACGAGCTGCTGGTCTCGGCAGGCGTGCTGTCTCGACTTGGCGGGCCAAGTCTAAAGATGCTGTTCGTGAGCGGATCATTACACACGTCGTGGTGAATAAAATGTATCCATCAGTTGAAGGACTGTGGAGACGGAGCGAAACAGCAGGCCTTAGCAGAGTGACGGGCATGTTGGGTGGAAGCGGACGATTGCTCTGTTGATGTTGGAACAATTCCTTGTTCTGACAAAATCTGCAGTAACACCGAACGGGCGATCCAGAAGGACTTGACGGGCGATGTCGACAGGTGAGCGAAGTCTTCAGGAGACTGGAACGCACGGAACGGCGCCTGCCGTAGTGCTACGACGGTAACACAACAGAGAGTGAACAGTTGCTGCGTTGATCAGTGATCGGTGAGGACAGCAAATTTCACATGGCCGATCACGGCCGCGGGATGCCCGTTGGACCCATCCTCGATGTTTGCAGCGTCAGTAGATGTTTGCGTTTGTTGAGGGGAAAACTGGCGAAAGGGCGGCAATGGTCCGGGTTGTTGCTGATTTTGGTAGGGGTAAACTGCCTGGAGGGCGGCAACGCTTCTAGTTGTTGTAGATTTCGGTAGAGGAAAACTGCCGAGAAGGCGGCACGCTTCTCTTTCTCTCTGAAAAGTGTGGTAGGTAACACAACCAGCAGGCTGATGGGCTGGTTCATCATCGGCGGGGAATGCGTCTTCGTGTTTCATGAGGGATGGGTCCTCATGGTTCGCGAGGGATGGGTCCTTGTGGTTCATGATGGATGGGTCCTCGTGGGTTGCAAGGAGTGCATCCTCGTGCTTTGTGGGGGTGAATCCTCATGGTATCCCCGCGGGGCGTGCTCCGATCTTGTGTGCCCGAAAGTGCTGTACCCCGCGCTTGGACGGATGTATACTTGCTGTTGCATTGGGAGATGTCGTGGAGGCGGACGATCCTTGTGGCGGCAGAAATGTCGAATACGGAGACCGTAAGCAAGTGCGTCGTCTGCACCACATCGATGTTCTCGGTGAACAGGGCTTCTACCTTTATAAAGCACGATGCCGGTTGTTGCTCCCTGAAGTGTGGTAGCGACAGTGAAATGGCTGATGCTTCCATGGCGTGCTTCTTTTGTGAAAAATGTTCACAAAAATTGGGGGCCGGCTGCGTTTCGTCCATGAAAAACGGAATCACCTCCAGGCTGCGCTTCCTTTGCGAATACGTTCGCAAAGACGGGGTCGCCAATGTAGGAACTGGTGTTGGTCGGCTGTTGTAAGTCAGTCATCTTCCGTGAATGGGCAATAAATGGCAGCCTTGCCAGTTTTGCTCAAAACCCGCGAATGATTTTTAAAAATATACACCCGTTTCTGATAATGATCAACTGTGAGTCAACCGCCTTCCTTCTATGGTTCCCAATGACACGCTTTGAATAAGCACAAGACATTTGGTGATGGCGTATATGGAGCAGATTTTTTCATATACAGCACAGGGGAGGGGAGGGTTAATGAACACTCTGCCTATGTTTATTACACTAGCCACTAAAGTTATACATTAATCACTCATGGTTAATGATGTTCCCGTCGCTTATTTCCTTGGACAAGCAATTCTCGTAGATAATACACAGACACTAAAAGCACAAGATAAGCCAGGCTTGTATCTGTCTATCTTGGAACGCCGGCTGTTCCAAGATACAAGGAAGTTTGATTATTAACCCTTAACTCTCCAGGATGTCCATCATACAACTCTCCAGGATGTTCGCCCGCTTCCTGCAGGTGTACTTTCTCCGGGCCGCAGTAAAGGTGGAACTGGAGGGATTTCTGGCAGGGGAGGGCTGGCGATGACATTCCGCTAGTTTTTGAGGGACATCACCATGGAAGGGTTCACAGCCCAATTCCAGCCCTCACCCAGACTTTCATCCTCAATCCACGCCCCCAGGCCCAAGAATGTTGGTGCCTTTGTGTTTTATATGTTTGACATTCAAAGAAATAAAGATTTGCCAGACAATTTTGCCTGATGACAGTGTCCCTTTAAGAGGACATATTGTGAAGTCAGTTCACAATAAACTGAGGGACATGAAACTGAAAGTAAAGTGAGCGACCGAATAAGGAGCAGCAACTGAGATGGCCGTCAGTAAACAGGTCTTCACCCTGACCGAGGATTTAACCTGCTCCGTCAGCCTGTCTCTGTTTGTGGAGCCAGTGCGACTGGACTGTGAGCACAACTTCTGTAAATCCTGTATCCAGAAGTGTTGGGAAAACCAGGAGCAGTCCGTGTCCTGCCCAGAATGTCGGGTGGTTCTTCCCGGGAGAAGCTACACCAGTAATAGGGTGTTGGCCAATCTCTCCAAGAAAGCGCGGCAGCTGGAGCTGAACCTGAAGCAGGAGATGGGTCGGTCTCACTGTGAGGAACACGGCGAGACGCTGAAACGGGACACGGAGAAGGGCCGGTCTCACTGTGAGGAACATGAGGAGAAGCTGAACCGGGACACGGAAAAGGGGCGGTTTCACTGTGAGGAACATGAGGAGAAGCTGAACTGGGACATGGAGAAGGAGCGGTCTCACTGTGAGGAACACGAGGAGAAGCTGAACCGGGACATGGAGAATAAGCGGTCTCACTGTAAGGAACACGGTGAGAAGTGTAATGATCAATAACGTGTCATTCTGTAGTGGATACTAGGTGGAGCCGTAGAGCTGTGTAGAGCTGTATATAGCTGTATGTATATAAGACTACACTTCCCAGCTTTATAGATATTAAGACTACATTGCCCATGAGGCACTAGGCTACCCACAAGGCAACAGTCAAGATGGCAGCCTGCACACAGGAGCACACATGCTGCATCTCTACAGATAATGTACCTAGAGAACATGTACTTAATAAATGACTAGCTAGATGCTAGCTGTGTTCATAATAAGAATGTCTAGTTATTAATGAACATAAGATGGTACCAGGGTGGTGAAGATATGCTGAAAATTGTGAAAAGCGACATGGAGAATTTGAAGCCACCAGAGTGTTTGAATCTCACAGAAAAAATCGACTACAATTGGCAGACTTTTAAACAACAATTCGAACTCTACATTGCAGCCATCGGATTCGATACGAAGCCAGATGCAAGGAAGATAGCATTGCTGCTTACGGTTGCAGGCCCACAGGCGATAGAGGTATTTAATACATTTGTATTCAATCCAGAGGAGAAGAGAGGAAAATTAGAAGATGTGCTAAAAAAATTTGATGCACATTGCCCTCCCAAAAAGAATGAGACCTATGAAAGATATATCTTCCGTTCTCGGACACAGCAACAAAATGAGACTTTTGATAGCTTTATAATTGACCTGAAACTGAAAGCACAGACATGTAATTTCTCTGAGCAGAAATCATCCATGATTCGTGACCAGATTGTGTTTGGTATTCATGACAAAAAAGTCAGGGAACATCTGTTGAGAGAAACTGAACTAAATTTTGAAAATGCAGTGAAAATATTCCAAGCCAGCGAGCTAGCTCGAAAGCACGCGAAGACTTTCACTGAAATCAATAATGATGCGATTGTAATGAGTGAAAATGCTGCTGTCGGTGCTGTGTCCTACAAGGGGATGAAACGTGGGCAGAACAGAAATGAAAAGCAATCAGAGGATGACATTTTTAATTGTAAACGCTGTGGTTACAAACACCAGTTAAGACAATGCCCAGCGTTTGGAAAATGTGCACAAAGTGTAATGGAAAGAATCACTTTGCCAAACAATGCTTTTCAAAAGTAAAAACTATGAAAGGGCAACGAGTTAATGTAATTGAGGACACTGATTTTAGTGAGACATTTTATGTAGGAATGGTGCCATGTGACAATATCAAAAAGGATACAGAAAATGTGCAGCCCTCAGAAATGGACAATGCTGAACATAAAGTTAATGCAGTAAAAGAGGGCAAATGGATGATCCCACTGCAGGTAAATGGAGCATTAGTTACCTTGAAACTAGACACTGGGGCAAAAGCAAACTTAATCAGTATGAGTGACATTAACAATATGAAAGAAAAGCCCAAAATACAGAAAAAGTCAGTACTACTGAAGGACTATAATGGACAAAAAATAGATAGCTTAGGTGTGTGCAGACTTAAAGTGACAGTCAAAGACAAAGTGCATCATCTCATGTTTTCTGTTGTGGCTGAAAGGCTTGATTCACTGCTGGGTGACAAAACTTGTGAGGACTTAGAACTGGTCAAGAGAGTCTACCGTATAAACCTTGCCATAAGCAGACCAGATGACTCGGTGGATTCTGCAGTGAATAATTTCCAGGATGTGTTCAAAGGATTTGGAGTTCTACCATTCACTTACAAGATCCAGCTAAAGCTGAATGCTCAGCCAATGGTACATGCTCCACGAAGAGTTCAAGCACCTCTGCGTGACCGGCTCAAGAATGAACTGGACAGAATGACCACACTACGAGTCATCAAGAAAGTCGAAGAGCCAACAGACTGGGTTAACTCCATGGTATGTGTAAAGAAAAAGAACAATGATCTAAGAATATGTATGGATCCATAGGACTTAAATGCAAACATAAAACGTGAACACTACCAGATTCCCAAGCGAGAAGAAATCACCAGTGAAATGTCAGGTGCCAGGTATTTTACAAAGCTCGATGCCTCACAAGGATTTTGGCAAATAAAACTGGATGAAGAGAGCACCAAATACTGTACCTTCAACACACCATTTGGCAGGCATTGTTTCCTCAGAACGCCTTTCGGGATAATATCTGCATCTGAAATCTTTCATAGAGCAATGGAACACATAATTGAAGGTCTGGAAGGAGTTCGGGTCTATGTTGATGACATCATCATCTGGGGCTCCACAGTGAAAGAACACAATGAGAGACTGACTAAAGTGCTACAGAGCATACGCTGGAATGGACTGAAGCTCAACAAATCCAAGTGTCAGTTTAGCGCCCAGGAAGTCACTTTCCTAGGAGATAATCCATCTGGTAAAGGAATAGAGCCAGATATGGAAAAAGTAAGCGCCATACTCAAAATGCCCCGACCCACTGAAAAAAAGGAGTGCTACACATCATGGGGATGATAAACTTCATTGGAAAGTTCATTCCTAACTTGTCAGCCAAGACAGCCTGTCTGCGAGACCTGCTACATAAAACAAATGAGTTCGCATGGACAGAAAGACATGAACAAGAGTGGATATACCTCAAAACAGTGCTGACAAGCACACCTGTACTCACCTTCTTTGACCCAACAAAAAGAATCAAAGTGTCAACAGATGCATCAAAAGATGGCCTAGGTGCGGTCTTGCTACAAGCAGAGGGTGAAGATTGGAAGCCTTTTGCCTATGCCTCCAGGTTTATGACTGATACTGAGTGTCGATACGCCCAGATTGAAAAGGAATGTCTAGGCTTGGTAGTTGGACTTGAAAAGTTTCATGGCTACATATATGGACTTCCCACCTTCACAGTTGAGACAGACCACAGCCCTCTGGTTGCCATCCTAAAAAAGAACCTGAATGAGATGTCTCCAAGGATTCAACGACTCATGATGAAGCTGAAAAGATATGACTTTGAACTGATCTACACACCAGGCAAATACATAGTGTTAGCAGATGCACTATCCCGAGCACCCACAATGAGTTATGTGAGCTCTATTGAAGAAGACGTGGATGTTCATGTGAGTATGGTCACTGCTGCGCTGCCCGTGTCAGACACAATATCAAAGCATATAGCAGAAGAAACAGTAAAAGATACAGTATTACAAACAGTAATAGAGAACATTCATCATGGTTGGCCAAAAGGTTCCTGTCCAAAATATTTTCACATAAGGTCAGAATTGAGTGTCGCAAGTGGACTATTACTAAAAGAGAACAGAATAGTCATTCCACAGGCTTTATGTCAAGACATGCTCAAAAGGATTCATGAGGGACACCTCGGAATTCAAAAATGCAAAAGGAGGACAAGAGACACTGTTTATTGGCCTGGCATAAATAAGGACATTGAGAGCATGATAGGCAAATGTGAGACATGTCAGAAACACCAAAACAAACAAGCAAAGGAACCAATGATAGGAGCTGACATACCAACAGCACCATGGCAAAAGGTTGGTATGGACCTTTTTCATTTAAATGGCAAAGACTATCTAATAGTGATTGACTACTACTTTAACTATCCTGAGATGGCGCTGCTCTCAAGCACCACAGCAAGCAGTGTCATAATGCATGTGAAATCCATCTACGCCAGACATGGAATTCCCAGGATTGCCGTTAGCGACAACCGTCCGTGCTTCAACTGTAAGGAGTGGCAACAGTTTGCAGCACATTATGACTTTCAGCACATCACATCCAGTCCTTTGTATGCTCAGTCAAATGGTAAGGCAGAGAAAGGTGTTCAAGTTCTCAAGCAGCTACTGAAGAAAGCGACAGAAAGCAAGTCTGATCCTTATCTCGCCCTGCTGAGCTACCGAGCCTCACATTTAGACTGTGGTTCTTCACCTGCTGAACTACTAATGGGTCACAAGTTGCGCACCACGATACCCTGCTGTGCAAAAGAACAGCAAAGTGAGGAACTGAAACAGACACTTCAACTGTTAAAGCTGAAACAGAAATCATACTATGACATGTCATCCAAAACTCTAAAACCATTGACAAGGGATGATGTTGTCAGGATTGGTGATCCAGATGCATGGAACAGGAAAGCTACAGTTCTTAGGAAGTAGGACCAAAGTCATACACTGTTAGAACTGAGGAAGGACAGATTCTCAGGAGGAACCGCCGTTCCCTCCTAAAAACACAAGAGATTATTCAAGACCAGATTGATGAAAATGCCGCAACTGCATCTTGTCATTCACCGCCAGAACAATCTCATGAAGACACATCAGACTTACCCGTGTTGAGAAGATCCACATGTGAAGTAAAAAAGCCTGATAGACTTAATCTTTGAGTACAATGTAATGCTTTGAAAATGTGTTGACTGTTCTGAAAATGTTTATGTTTATAGAGCACTAACAAAAGTGTTACTGATATTATCTTTATTGTTTTCTTGAAAGTTGATTGATACTGATTTTGTTAAACCTCAAAGAAAGGGGGATGTAATGATCAATAACATGTCATTCTATAGTGGACACTAGGTGGAGCCGTAGAGCTGTGTAGAGCTGTATAAAACTGTAAGTATATAAGACTACACTACCCAGCTGGATAGATATTAAGACTACATTGCCCATGAGGCACTAGGCTACCCACAAGGCAACAGCCAAGATGGCAGCCTGCAAACAGGAGCACACATGCTGCATCTCTACAGATACTGTACCTAGAGAACGTGTACTGAGTAAATGACTAGCTAGAAGCTAGCTGTGTTCATAATAAGAATGTGTAGTTATTAATGAACATAAGAAGAATCTGATGCTGTTCTGTGAGGAGGATGAGACTCTGATCTGTGCCAGTTGTGTAGATTCCCCCGCACATTCAAACCACAGGATGCTGCCGGTCCAGGATGCAGTGAGACGGTATAAGGTAAGGGGACACGGGAGGGGCTGTTCCTCAACAATCACCCTGGAGGCTGTGGTGTGGAGCGTGGGATAGAGGGAGTGGAGAGAGGGGAATCAGTTTCATTACAATATTTAAATAAAATAACTACAGGGCAAGAGATTCATTACAATATTTATATTAAATAACAATAGGGAATCGGTTTAATTACAATATTTAGATTAAATAACTGAAGGGAACCAGTTACATTACAAAATTTGTTATATATAACTATGTGGGAATCATATTGCTGGCAGGTGTTCACACCATTTCCGGTATTCCCAGTGTCGTCTCACCCTATGGGAGCCAAACATTTTCCTCCCAGCCTCAGGAATCTCAGGGATTCGATCTGTAGCTCACACTCTCGCCTTTACACACGCACATTCGTTGTTTACAAAATTACTCAATATAAACTTCATAAGAACATAAGAAATAGGAGCAGGAGGCCATTTGGCCCTTCGAGCCTGCTCCGCCACTCAATAAGATCATGGCTGATCTTCTACCTCATCTCCACTTTCCTGCACTATCCCCATATCCCTTGATTCCCTTAATAGCAATAATCTATCTATCTCTCTTTTGAATATACACAACGACTGAGCCTCCACAGTCCTCTGGGGTAGAGAATTCCAAAGATTCACCACCCTCTGAGTGAATAAATTTCTCCACATCTCAGTTCTAAATGGACGACCCCTTATTCTGAGAATGTAACCCCTGGTTCTAGAATTCCCAGCCGGAGGAAACATCCTCCCAGCATCTACTATGCCAAGCCCTGTAAGAATGTTGGATGTTTCAATGAGAACACTTTTCATTCTTCTAAACACTAGAGAATATAGGCCTAGTCTACTCAATCTCTCCTCATAGGGCAATCCCCCCATCCCAGGAACCAGTCTGGAACACATTCGTTGCACTCCCTCTATGGCAAGTATTTCCATCCTTAGGTAAGGAGACCAAAACTGTACACCATACTCCAGGTGTGCTCTCACCAGGGCCCTATATAATTGCAGTAAGACTCATACTCAAATCCTTTTGTAATAAAGGCCAACATACCACATGCTTTCCTAATTGCTTGCTGCACCTGCATGTTAACTTTCAGTGATTTGTGTACAAGGACACCCAAGTCCCTCTAAACAACAACATTTCCAAATCTCTCACCATTTAAAAAATACTCTGCTTTTCTATTTTTCCTACCAAAGTGGATAACTTCACAGTTCTCCACATTATATTCCATTTGCCATGGTCTTGCCCACTCACTTAGCCTGTCTATCTCCCCTTGAAGCCTCCTTGCTTTCTCCTCACAACTTACATTCCCACCCAGTTATGTATCATCGGCAGACTTGGATATATTACATTTGGTCCCCTCATCCAATTCATTGATGTAGATTGTGAATAGCTGAGGCCCAAGCACTGATCCTTATGGTACTGCACCCGTTACAGCCTGTCAATCCAAAATGACCCATTTATTCCTACTCTCGGTTTTCTGTCTGTTAACCAATTCTCAAACAATGCTAGTATATTACGCCCAATCCCATGAGCCCTAATTTTGTTTGATAACCTCCTGTGAGGCAGCTTATCGAATGCCTTCTGAAAATCTAAATACACCACATCTACTGGTTCCCCCTTATCAATTCTGCTAGTTACAACCTCAAAAAACGCCAACAGATTTGTCAATCATGATTTTCCTTTCATAAATCCGTGTTGACTCTGCTTAATCATATTATTCTTTTCTAAGTGCCCTGTAACCATTTCATTAATCATAAATTCTAGCATTTTCCCTACTACTGATGTCAGGCTAGCTGGACTGTAGTTTCCTCTTTTCTCTCTCCCGCCTTTCTTAAATAGTGGGGTTACATTTGCTACATGCCAATCCATGGAAACCGTTCCAGAATCTATGGAATCTTGGAAAATGACAACCAATGCATCCACTATCTCTATAGGCACCTCTTTCAAAACCGTAGGATGTAGGCCATCAGGTCCAGGGATTTATTGGCTTTCACTCCCAAAAATTTCTCCAGGACTATTTTTTTACCAATACTAATTTCTTTCAATTCCTCATTCTCGCCAGAGCCTTGGTTCGCCACTATTTCTGGGAAGTTTTTTGCATCTTCTTCTGTGAAAACAGACACAAAGTATATGTTTGATTTCCAGCCATTTCCTTATTCCCCATTAGAATTTCTCCTGTTTCAGCCTTTAAGGGACCCACATTTATTTTTGCTAACCTTTACCTTCTATTTTCCATTTCTTTATCAATTTCTTGGTCCTCCTTTGCTGAATTCTAAAATCCTCCAAATCGTCAGGCTTATTACTTTTTTTGGCAACATTATAACTTCTTCCATTCATCTAATACTATCTTTAACTTCTCTTGTTAGCCATGGTTGGACCACTTTTCCTGTGGGGCTTTTGTGCCTTAAAGGAATGTATATTTGTTGTAATTTATGTATTCATTCTTTAAATGCTAGCCATTGTTTGTCTATCATCATACATTTTAATGTACTTTCCCGATCAACCGTAGCCACCTCGCCCCTCATACCTACGTAGTTTGCCTTGCTTAGATATAAGATGCTAGTTTCTAATTTAACAAAGTCACTTTCAAACTCAATATAAAATTCTATCATATTATGTTCACTCTTCTCTGAAGACACCTTTAGTAGAAGTTTATTAATTAACACTTTCTCATTGCACAATACTAGATCTAAAATAGCCTGTTCCCTAGTTGGTACCTCAAAATACTGATCTAGAAAGCTATTTTGCATACATACCATGAATTCATCCTCCACACTATTACTGCAAATTTGGTTTGCCCAGTCTATATGTAGATTAAAGACCCCCATGATAACTGTATTACATTTGTTATATGAGCCTCCAATTTCCATTTTGTTAATTCATTCATGGGATCTGGGCATTGCTGGCAAAGCCAGCATTTATTGCCCATCCCTAATTGCCCTTGAAGAGGTGGTGGTGAGCCGCCATCTTGAACTGCTGATTTATACTCTGCCCTACATTACAACTAATGTTTGGGGGGCATTAAGCAACTCCTCTCAATGTTTTCTGCCCCTTGCATTTGCTTAGCTCCAGCCAAACTGATTCTTCTTCTTGATTGTCAGAGCTAAAATCCTTTCTCTCTGCTTCTTTATCCCATCCTTCATTATCAGGGCTACCCCTCCTCCTTTTCCATTTTGCCTATCTGTTCTAAAGCTGAAGTGTCCTGGACTATTTAATTCCCTACCTTGGCCATTTTATACCAATGTCTCCGTTATGCCAATTAGATCAAACCTGTTAATTTCTATCTGCGCTATTAATTCATCTATTTTGTTGCAAATGCTTAGCATATTCAGATATAGTGCCTTTAGCTTTGACTTATTTCTATTTTTCCCTGATGCCACCTTAGTCACTGATGCCGTATTACCTTTGTTACTCTCTCTGTCCCTTCCTGACCAACTCTACTTATTTTTACCCAAAATTCTACTCTGCTCTAGAGCCTTGCCATTTCTCTCGCTGCTTTTACATTTACTCTTTCCTGAATCCTCCCAGCACCCCTCCCCCACTTCATTAGTTTAAAGCCCTAGTCTACTGCCCTTGTTATTCAGTTCGCCAGGACACATGCCCCAGACCGGTTTAACTGTAGCCTGTCCCAATGGAACAGCTCCCTCTTTCCCCAGTACTGGTGCCAGTGCCCCACCAACTGAAACCCCTTCCTCTCACACCACACTTTGAGCCACGCATTTAAACCTCTGATCTGTTTGTCCCTATGCCAATTTGCGCTTGGCTCAGGTAACAATCCAGAGATTATTACCTTTGAGGTACTGCTTTTTAATTTGGATCCTAGCTCCTCAAACTCCCTCAGCAGAACCTCATTCCTAGTTCTACCTATGTCGTTGGTTCCTACGTGGACCACGACAACTGGATCCTCGCCCTCCCACTCCAAGTTCTTCTCCAGCCACGAGGGCACTGGGCAAGCAACACAACCTCCGGAACTCTCAGTCACGGCTGCAGAGAACAGTATCTATCCTCCTGTCTATACTGTCCCCTACCACAGCTACATTCCCTTTCACTCCCCCCACTTGTCCCCCCACTTGAATGGCCTCCTGCACCGTGGTGCCATGGTGAGCTTGCTCATCTATCCTGCAGGCTATTCCCTCATCCACACAGGCAGCAAGAACCTCATACTTATTGGACAAGGGCAAATGCTGAGGCTCCTCCAGCATTGCACCTGGGGTCACCTGACCTGCCTGATTTGCAGTCACACCCTTCTGTCCCTGACCACTAACCAGACCTGTACCAGTACCTAACATATGGTATGTGACTGGATCAAAGTGTCCAGGTAACTCTCCCCATCCCTAATGCCCCGCAATGTCTGCACCTCAGACTCCTGCTCAAAAACTCTGAGCTGAAGTGCCTCAAGATGCAGGCACTTGCTGCAAACCTGGTTGTCCGGGATCACAATGCTCTCCACAACCTCCCACATGCTGCAGTTGCGGTACTCCACTTGCACTGCCATCCCTATATGACCTTGTTTTATTTAATTAAATTTGTAGTTAGATAACTTAGTTTACAGTGTAGTTTCTTGACTACTTACTTGATCTAGATTGTTAACTGTACTGAAATTAACTATCTACCTGCATCACATAGCAATACAAGTAGTGTAGGCAAAAAGCAGCAACTCCTTCCCACTCTTCTCCGAGTTCCCACTCTTTCCAAATTCCCAAATAAAACACACTGTTCTAGTCCAATTGGTTTAATCCCGCTCTGTGCAAACCTTAATAAAACTTCTGAAATTTCTCCTCTTGCTGTTCTTCAATTCATTTGGAAGATATTCCACCCATTGACCTAACTGATTGATGCTCGCTGTGAAATTGGGTTCACTGCGCTTGCGCAGACCGCACGATCTGCATTCAGCGAACAGACTCAAAGCTCCATTCAAAAATATCAACTCTAAGCACAGGCTTTTGGGAGAGGCTGAGGCCTTCAAATAAAAACTTTAATGAATGCATTTAAAGTTTAAAAAAAGAAAATCAATGGATACATGTAATTATGTTATTGTGAACCATGTTTTTTTTAAATTTGTTTTAAACCTATTTTTGGAAATGAGAAATTTCAGTTACTGAGGGGAATATTGCAGCTAAACATTTTTTCAGAAAGCATTTTGAATGAATTGCCGGGAATAAGATAACCAGCACCATGTGGGGCTTTAACATGAAGCCGTGCCAGGCCACTGTTTAGATTGACATTGGAAGTCCTACTAAAGTGTCACTAAGTGGCTGTTCAGAGTCCCGGCAGTAAGTTTGGTCATTTTAAATATTGGAATTCCCACAGGAACATGTTTCTCTAGCAGTTTTCAGTGGTCTGTGTGATCCACATAAGTAATTTAAGACACTACATAAAGACTAGTGTCTGGTTAAAAGCCTGAATAGCTGTCCCCACAGTTTGGGAATAAACAGCAGACATTGCAATGGGTTGTGGTGAGATCTGATTCCATTTTTAGGACCAGCTGAAATCGGCCTTGGATTCCATGGAGGAGGAAAAGAAAAGTAAAGTGAATTAAAACGGCAGCAGGAGGGGAAGCTTTCAGAACTGGGTGTTAGTATTACTGCTGTTATCTTTAAACACTGCCACCCTTTAACAACCCGCTGCTTAAATGATCTCTCTCACCATCTTAGCAACTCACAGGATCCCTGGAGCAAGACATCTCCGCACAATTTGCCAAAATCCTTCGATATCTTGAAGACAAAGAGAAACATTTAATCGACAAGCTGAAGAGATAAAGGAGGAAGATCTGCAACCAATGGAGAAAAACTTGGAAAGAATTGAAGAGGAACTGATGACACTTGAGGAGAACATACTGAACCTTTGTGCAGACATCGAGCAGCAAGAGAGTATCTCTTTTCTCAAGGTTACCCTTTATAACCCAATCCCCAAACTGTTGGTGTAAGTGTAAACAGCACTTTATAATAGGGCTCAAACCCCATCACAACAATGCACAAAGTGCGGTATAACTGAGGACAAACAGGTATCAGTCAGGATGGAGCACTGGGTGTCGAGCAGGCTGTCCCAGACTGTCAGGCCCTCGCACTGGCTGCAGTATAAGTGGAACCAGAGTGAAGGCAACTTATTAAACCTCTTGCTGTTCCCCTTTATGTTTCCAATGTTTGTAAAGAGCTGAGAGGACAGTCCACTCTTCACAGATATTAAGCACTTCACTGGCACTGAGAACTCGACCAATATCTTTAAATACAGGAACACAGTCCTCGGCTCTCCCAAGCTTGACTGTGGTTTGCAGTCGGCAGTATAACTCAGAGCTGTGTTTACAGATGTTACCAGGGTCACCGTCGTACGTGTCTTCACACTGTTCCCTTTGGGGAACTGTATGAATTGGTGGAAGGATTTCTGGCCACAATTAACGCTCCTTCCGTGACCGTAACCATCTTCGTACCAGCCATTAGGGTGGTTAGTCCTATGGCGGGAAGACTTTACGGGCTCCCACAACCCATACGAGGGGGGGTGGCACCCACACCCACGGACGCAAGTATCCTGCTGGATGTCAACCCAGAATTTAGAGCCGGAGCTCCGACTCCACTTGCCGGGACTGTCTGGAGCGGGGTTCAAAACACTATGCCTTCTGGCCCAGCGGCGGGGATGCTACCGCTACGCCAAAGGCCCACTCCATTACCAGGGTTACAGACCATTACTGCTGAAAATCCCTCTGTGTTGCCCGGCACCAGGTTCTGAGAACCTGAGTGAGGGAGAGATATTGATCTTGGCCTTGTCCAATCAGTCAAACCTTTCACTGTGATTACAAGCCGAACAGTGCATACCAACATTGAGCAATATATCATCAATCGACTCACCATCCGAATATCTCCAATAGGTTACAGACATTTCTTTGCTCAGGATAAAGGGTATCTCCTCTCAGATTTCTTCCTTTCTCACTTGTGCTTATATGAGTGACATGTTGGGGTTCAGGTCAATGGCTGCTGGCCCTGAGAGCAGTGAAATGTTGGGGTTCAGCCCTATGGGTGCTGGCCCTGAGAGCAGTGATATGTTGCGGTTCAGTCCCATGGGTACTGGCCCTGAGAGCAGTGACATGTTGGGGTTCAGCCCTATGGGTGCTGGCCCTGAGAGCAGTGACATGTTGGGGTTCAGTCCCATGGGTGCTGGCCCTGAGAGCAGTGACATGTTGGGGTTCAGTCCCATGGGTGCTGGCCCTGAGAGCAGTGACATGTTGGGGTTCAGTCCCATGGGTGCTGGCCCTGAGAGCAGTGACATGTTGGGGTTCAGTCCCATGGGTGCTGGCCCTGAGAGCAGTGACATGTTGGGGTTCAGGTCCATGGCTGCTGGCCCTGAGAGCAGTGACATGTTGGGGTTCAGCCCTATGTGTGCTTGCCCTTAGAGCAGTGACATGTTGGGTTTCAGTCCCATGGGTACTGGCCCTGAGAGCAGTGACATGTTGGGGTTCAGTCTCATCGGTGCTGGCCCTGAGAGCACTGACATGTTGGTGATCCGCCCCATGCGTGCTGTCCCTGAGAGCAATGACCTGTTGTTGCTCAGTCCCATGGATGCTAGCCCTGAGAGGAGTGACATGTTGGGGTTCAGTTCCATGGTTTCTGGCCCTGAGAGCTGTGACATGTTGGGGTTCAGTCCCATGGGTACCGGCCCTGAGAGCAGTGACATGTTGGAGTTCAGTCCCATGGGAACTGGCCCTGAGAGCAGTCTCATATTGGGGTTCAGTCCCATTGGTGCTCTCTCTCAGAGCAGTGACATGTTGGGGTTCAGCACCATGGTTGCTAGCCTTCAGAGCAGTGACATGTTGGGGGTAAGCCCTAAGGTTGCTAGCCTTGAGAGCAGTGACATGTTGGGGTTCAGTCCCATGGGTGCTGGCCCTGCGAGCAGTGACATGTTGGGGTTGAGTCCCATGTGTGCTGGCCCTGATAGCAGTGACATGTTGGGGTTCAGTCCCATGGGTGCTGGCCCTGAGAGCAGGGATATGTTGGGGTCCAGTCCCATGCGTACTGGCCCTGATAGCAGTGACATGTTGGGGTTCAGTCCCATGGGTGCTAGCCCTGAGAGCAGTGACATGTTGGGGTTCAGGCCCATGGGTGCTGGCCCTGAGAGCAGTGACATGTTGGGGTTCTGTCCCATGGGTGCTGGCCCTGATAGCAGTGACATGTTGGGGTTCAGTCCCATGGGTGCTGGCCCTGAGAGCAGGGACATGTTGGGGTTCAGTCGCATGGGTACTGGCCCTGATAGCAGTGACATGTTGGGGTTCAGTCCCATGGGTGCTCTCTCGCAGAGCAGTGAGATGTTGGCATTCAGTCCCATTGGTGCTCTCTCTCAGAGCAGTGACATGTTGGGGTTCAGCACCATGGTTGCTAGCCTTCAGAGCAGTGACATGTTGGGGGTCAGCCCTAAGGTTGCTAGCCTTGAGAGCAGTGACATGTTGGGGTTCAGTCCCATGGGTGCTGGCCCTGAGAGCAGTGACATGTTGGGGTTGAGTCCCATGGGTGCCGGCCCTGATAGCAGTGACATGTTGTGGTTCAGTCCCATGGGTGCCGGGCCTGAGAGCAGTGACATGTTGCGGTTCAGTCCCATGGGTGCCGGCCCTGAGAGCAGTGACATGTTGGGGTTCTGACCCATGGGTGCTGGCCCTGAGAGCTGTGACATGTTGGGGTTCAGTCCCATGGGTGCTGGACCTGAGAGCAGTGACATGTTGGGGTTCAGTCCCATGGGTGCTGGCCCTGAGAGCAGTGACATGTTGGGGTTCAGTCCCATGGGTGTTGGCCCTGAGAGCAGTGACATGTTGGGGTTCAGTCCCATGGGTGCTGACCCTGAGAGCAGTGACATGTTGGGGTTCAGTCCCATGGGTGCTGGCCCTGAGAGCAGTGACATGTTGTGGTTCAGTCCCATGGGTGCTGGCCCTGAGAGCAGTGACATGTTGGGGTTCAGTCCCATGGGTGCTGGCCCTGAGAGCAGTGACATGTTGGGGTTCAGTCCCATGGGTGCTGGCCCTGAGAGCAGTGACATGTTCGGGTTCAGTCCCATGGGTACTGGCCCTGAGAGCAGTGACATGTTGGGGTTCAGTCCCATGGGTGCTGTCCCTGAGAGCAGTGACATGTTGGGGTTCCGTCTCGTGGGTGCTGGCCCTGAGAGCAGTGACATGTTGGGGTTCAGTCCCATGGGTGCTAGCCCTGAGAGCAGTGACATGTTGGGGTTCAGTCCCATGGGTGCTGGCCCTGAGAGCAGTGACATGTTGGGGTTCAGTCCCATGGGTGCTGGCCCTGAGAGCAGTGACATGTTGGGGTTCAGTCCCATGGGTGCTGGCCCTGAGAGCAGTGACATGTTGGGGATCAGCCCCATGGGCGCTGGCCCTTAGAGCAGTGACATGTTCCGGTTCAGTCCAATGGGCGCTGGCCCTGAGAGCAGTGACATGTTCTGGTTCAGTCCCATGGGTGCTGGCCCTGAGTGCAGTGACATGTTGGGGTTCAGTCCCATGGGCGCTGGCCCTGAGAGCAGTGACATGTTGGGGTTCAGTCCCATGGGTGCTGGCCCTGAGAGCAGTGACATGTTGGGGTTCAGTCCCATGGGTGCTGGCCCTGAGAGCAGTGACATGTTGGGGTTCAGTCCCATGAGTACTGGCCCTGAGAGCAGTGACATGTTGGGGTTCAGTCCAGTGGGTAATGGCCCTGAGAGCTGTGACATGTTGGGTTTCAGTCCCATGGGTGCTGGCCCTGGGAGCTGTGACATGTTGTGGTTCAGTCCCATGGGTGCTGGCCCTGAGGGCAGTGACATGTTGGGGTTCAGTCCCATGGGTACTGGCCCTGAGAGCAGTGACATGTTGGGGTTCAGTCCAGTGGGTACTGGCCCCGAGAGGATTGACATTTTGGGGTTCAGTCCCATGGGTGCTGGCCCTGAGAGCAGTGACATGTTGGGGTTCAGTCCCATGGGTGCTAGCCCTGAGAGCAGTGACATGTTGGGGTTCAGGCCCATGGGTGCTGGCCCTGAGAGCAGTGACATGTTGGGGTTCTGTCCCATGGGTGCTGGCCCTGATAGCAGTGACATGTTGGGGTTCAGTCCCATGGGTGCTGGCCCTGAGAGCAGGGACATGTTGGGGTTCAGTCGCATGGGTACTGGCCCTGATAGCAGTGACATGTTGGGGTTCAGTCCCATGGGTGCTCTCTCGCAGAGCAGTGAGATGTTGGCATTCAGTCCCATTGGTGCTCTCTCTCAGAGCAGTGACATGTTGGGGTTCAGCACCATGGTTGCTAGCCTTCAGAGCAGTGACATGTTGGGGGTCAGCCCTAAGGTTGCTAGCCTTGAGAGCAGTGACATGTTGGGGTTCAGTCCCATGGGTGCTGGCCCTGAGAGCAGTGACATGTTGGGGTTGAGTCCCATGGGTGCCGGCCCTGATAGCAGTGACATGTTGTGGTTCAGTCCCATGGGTGCCGGGCCTGAGAGCAGTGACATGTTGCGGTTCAGTCCCATGGGTGCCGGCCCTGAGAGCAGTGACATGTTGGGGTTCTGACCCATGGGTGCTGGCCCTGAGAGCTGTGACATGTTGGGGTTCAGTCCCATGGGTGCTGGACCTGAGAGCAGTGACATGTTGGGGTTCAGTCCCATGGGTGCTGGCCCTGAGAGCAGTGACATGTTGGGGTTCAGTCCCATGGGTGTTGGCCCTGAGAGCAGTGACATGTTGGGGTTCAGTCCCATGGGTGCTGACCCTGAGAGCAGTGACATGTTGGGGTTCAGTCCCATGGGTGCTGGCCCTGAGAGCAGTGACATGTTGTGGTTCAGTCCCATGGGTGCTGGCCCTGAGAGCAGTGACATGTTGGGGTTCAGTCCCATGGGTGCTGGCCCTGAGAGCAGTGACATGTTGGGGTTCAGTCCCATGGGTGCTGGCCCTGAGAGCAGTGACATGTTCGGGTTCAGTCCCATGGGTACTGGCCCTGAGAGCAGTGACATGTTGGGGTTCAGTCCCATGGGTGCTGGCCCTGAGAGCAGTGACATGTTGGGGTTCCGTCTCGTGGGTGCTGGCCCTGAGAGCAGTGACATGTTGGGGTTCAGTCCCATGGGTGCTAGCCCTGAGAGCAGTGACATGTTGGGGTTCAGTCCCATGGGTGCTGGCCCTGAGAGCAGTGACATGTTGGGGTTCAGTCCCATGGGTGCTGGCCCTGAGAGCAGTGACATGTTGGGGTTCAGTCCCATGGGTGCTGGCCCTGAGAGCAGTGACATGTTGGGGATCAGCCCCATGGGCGCTGGCCCTTAGAGCAGTGACATGTTCCGGTTCAGTCCAATGGGCGCTGGCCCTGAGAGCAGTGACATGTTCTGGTTCAGTCCCATGGGTGCTGGCCCTGAGTGCAGTGACATGTTGGGGTTCAGTCCCATGGGCGCTGGCCCTGAGAGCAGTGACATGTTGGGGTTCAGTCCCATGGGCGCTGGCCCTGAGAGCAGTGACATGTTGGGGTTCAGTCCCATGGGTGCTGGCCCTGAGAGCAGTGACATGTTGGGGTTCAGTCCCATGAGTACTGGCCCTGAGAGCAGTGACATGTTGGGGTTCAGTCCAGTGGGTAATGGCCCTGAGAGCTGTGACATGTTGGGTTTCAGTCCCATGGGTGCTGGCCCTGAGAGCTGTGACATGTTGTGGTTCAGTCCCATGGCTGCTGGCCCTGAGGGCAGTGACATGTTGGGGTTCAGTCCCATGGGTACTGGCCCTGAGAGCAGTGACATGTTGGGGTTCAGTCCAGTGGGTACTGGCCCCGAGAGGATTGACATTTTGGGGTTCAGTCCCATGGGTGCTGGCCCTGAGAGCAGTGACATGTTGGGGTTCAGTCCCATGGGTGCTGGCCCTGAGAGCAGTGACACATTGGGGTTCAGTCCCATGGGTGCTGGCCCTGAGAGCAGTGACATGTTGGGGTTCCGTCCCATGGGTGCTGGCCCTGAGAGCAGTGACATGTTGGGGTTCAGTCCCATGGGTACTGGCCCTGAGAGCAGTGACATGTTGGGGTTCTGTCCCATAGGTACTGGCCCTGAGAGCAGTGACATGTTGGAAAGTATCAGTGAACCTTCAAATTCTTCAGCAGCAGAGGAAACCCTGTCCAGTGTATTCCGGGGGTAACTGACGTGGTTTCACATCACTGGAGCCCGTCAGTGAAAACTCCACCCAGGTCCCTTTACATTTTACTAAAACCACCGATTATACATCATTAAACTGTACTATCTAAACTGTGCCGTATATTTATTAAAATGTTTCTGATTGTCTGTCCTGCAGGAACTGAACAGATTGAGAGAAAGGTGAGTATCCAATCCAAACCCACACGCCGTCTGACACTGTGATCACTGTTTGTATCCTGCACAGAGTGACTGAATCAATCCCATGCAATCAGGTACCTGGACAAAGGTGAGGAAGGTAAAGGTGCAGAGAGAGGTGAAGGTGAAGAGATCCTGGTGTCTGCAAGTCTGAAATACACAGTGTTTCGAGGCCCGTTACTCTATGCAGTGTGGAAGGAAATGAAACAGATCATCGCTCCAGGTGAGAACTCCACAGCTTTGTGTCCACTTTCTGTAGTGTCCTGCTCTCTTCCCCCTCTCCTGAAGGTGTTGCCTGTTGCTGGTACAGATCACTGGGGCAGCATTCTCTGGGGCCTCACTCAAGGGGCCATCCTTTATGATGGACCTTAGATTAAGTGATTTGAGAATGAGGGCATCGGAACATCTTATTGAACATCCAGACACTCGCACTTTCCAGTAGGACTCACTGGGCAGTGATCAGACTAGGACGCCTGGCTGATTTAAAAAAAAAATGTATGCATTGATGGGATGTGGGCGTCGCTGGCTAGACCTGCATTTAGTGCCCATCCCTAATTGCCCTTGAGAAGATGGTGGTGAGCCGCCTTCTTGAACCGCTGCAGTCCATATGGTGTCGGTACACCCACAATGCTGATAGGAAGGGAGTACCAGGATTTTGGCCCAGCGACAGTGAAGGAACGGCGATACAGGTCCAAGTCAGGATGGTGTGTGGCTTGGAGGGGAACTTGTAAGTGGTGATGTTCCCATGTGTCTGCTGTCTTGTCCTTCTAAGTGGTAGAGGTCGCGGGTTTGGAAGGTGCTGTTGAAGGAGCTTTGGTGAGTTGCTGCAGTGCATCATGTAGATGGTACACACTGCAGCCACAGTGCGCCGGTGGTGGAGGGAGTGAATGTTGAAGGTGGTGGATGGAGTGCCAATCAAGCGGGCTGCTTTGTCCTGAATGGTGTCGACCTTCTTGAATGTTGTTGGAGCTGCACTCATCCAGGCAAGTGGAGAGTATTCCATCACACTCCTGACTTGTGCCTTGTAGATGGTGGAAAGGCTTTGGGGTGTCAGGAGGTGAGACACTCGCCGCAGAATTCCCAGCCTCTCGCCTGCTCTGGTAGCCACAGTATTTATATGGCTGGTCCAGTTCAGTTTCTGATCAATGGTAACCCACCAGGATGTTGATAGTGGGGGATTCAGTGATGGTAACGCCATTGAATGTCAAGGGGAGATGGTTGGAGTCTCGCTTGTTGGAGATGGTCATTGCCTGGCACTTGTGTGGTGCGAATGTTACTTGCCACTTTTCAGCCCAAGTCTGAATGTTGTCCAGGTCTTGCTGCATATGGACACAGACTGCGTCAGTATCTGATGAGTCTCGAATGGTGCTGAACAGTGTGCAATCATAAGTGAACATCCCCACTTCTGACCTTATGATGGAGGGAAGGTCATTGATGAAACAGCTGAAGATGGTTGGGCCTAGGACACTGCCCTGAGGAGCTCCTGCAGTGCTGTCATGTGATTGAGATGATTGACCTCCAACAACCACAGCCAACTTCCTTTGTGCTAGGTATAATTCCAACCAAGGGAGAGTTTTCTCCTTGATTCCCATTGATTTCAGTTTTGCTAGGGCTCCTTGATGCCACACTCGATCAAATGCTGCCTTGATGTCAAGGGCAGTCACTCACCTCACCTCTTGAGTTCAGCTCTTTTGTACATGTTTGGACCAAGGCTGTAATGAGGTCAGGAGCTGAGTGGCCCTGGCGGAATCCAAACGGGGCGTCAGTTAGCAGGTTATTGCTGAGTAAGTGCCGCTTGATAGCACTGTCGATGACACCTTCCATCACTTTGCTGATGATTGAGAGTAGACTGATGGGACGGTAATTGTCCGGGTCAGATTTGTCCTGCTTTTTGAAGACAGGACATGCTTGGGCAATTTCCACATTGCCGGGTAGATGCCAGTGTTGTAGCTGTACTGGAACAGCTTGGCTAGGGGCGCAGCTAGTTCTGGAGCAGAAGTCTTCAGTACTATTGCTGGAATGTTGTCAGGGCCCATAGTCTTTGCAGTATCCAGTGTCTTCAGCCGTTTCTTGACATCACGTGGAGTGAATTGAATGGGCTGAAGACTGGCATTTATGATGCTGGGGACCTCAGGAGGAGGCCGAGATGCATCATCCACTCGGCACTTCTGGCTGAAGATAGTTGCAAATGCTTCAGCCTTGTCTTTTGCACTCACGTGCTGGGCTCCCCCATCATTGAGGATGGGGATATTTTTGGAGCCTCCTCCTCCTGTTAACTGTTTAATTGTCCACCACCACTCACGACTGGATGTGGCAGGACTGCAGAGCTTTGATTTGATCCGATGGTTGTGAGATCGCTTAGCTCTGTCTATCGCATGTTGCTTCCGTTGTTTGGCATGCAAGTAGTCCTGTGTTGTAGCCTCACCAGGTTGACACCTCATTTTTCGGTATGCCTGGTGCTTTTCCCGGCATGCTCTCCTGCACTCTTCATTAAACCAGGGTTGATCTCCCGGCTTGATGGTAATGGTAGAATGAGGGATATGCCGGGCCATGAGGTTACAGATTGTGGTTGAATACAATTCTGCTGCTGCTGATGGCCCACAGCGCCTCATGGATGCCCAGTTTTGAGTTGCCAGATCTGTTCGAAATCTGTCCCATTTAGCACGGTGGTAGTGCCACACAAAACGGTGGATGGTATCCTCAACATGAAGACGGGACTTCGTCACCACAAGAACTGTGCGGTGGTCACTTCCACCAATGCTGTCATGGACAGATGCATCTGCAACAGGTAGATTGGTGAGGACGAGATCAAGTCGGTTTTTCCCTCTTGTTGGTTCCCTCACCACCTGTCGCAGACACAGTCAGGCAGCTATGTCCTTCAGGACTCCGCCAGCTCGGTCAGTTGTGGTGCTACCGAGCCACTCTTGGTGATGGACATTGAAGTCCCCCACCCAGAGGACATTTTGTGCCCTTGCTACTCTCAGTGCTTCTTCCAATTGGTGTTCAACATGAAGGAGTACTGATCCATCAGCTGAGGGAGGGCGGTAGGTGGTAATGAGCAGGAGGTTTCCTTGCCCATGTTTGATTTGATGCCATGAGACCTCATGGGGTCCTGAGTCAATGTTGAGGAGTCCCAGGGCTACTCCCCCCCGACTGTATACCACGGTGCCACCACCTCTGGTGGGTCTGTCCTGCCGGTGGGACAGGACATACCCAAGGATGGTGATGGTGGTGTCTGGAACATTGGTTGTAAGGTATGATTCGGTAGTTATGACTAAGTCAGGCTGTTGCTTGACTAGTCTGTGGGACAGCTCTCCCAATTTTGGCACAAGCCCCCAGATGTTGGTAACGAGGACTTTGCAGTGTCGATAGGGCTGGGTTTGCCATTGTCACTGTCGTTTCCGGTGCCAATGTCGATGCCGGGTGGTCCATTCGGTTTTATTCTTATTGCTTTTCGTAGTGGTTGTTTACAACTGAGTGGCTTGCTAGGCCATTTCAGAGGACATTAAGAGTCAACCACATTGCTGTGGGTCTGGAGCCACATGTAGGCCAGACCAGGTAAGGACGGCATATTTCCTTCCCTAAAGGACATTAGTGAACCAGATGGGTTTTTGCAAAAATCGACAATAGTATCATGGTTGCCATTTCTAAGACTAACATTTAATTCTAGAATTAAATTTTTAAATTCCACCAGCTGCTAGGTATGAAGGTATGAGAGTATGAATGTATGAGAGCAGAATTGAGTAGAGTGGATTGGGAAAATAGATTAAAGGGTAAGACGATACATGATCAGTGGTGTACATTTAAGGAGTTATTTTACAACTTGAAAAAAATATATATTCCACTGAGAAGAAAAGGGTGTAAAAGAAAATACAGCCATCCGTGGCTAAGTAAAGAAATTAAGGATAGTATTCAAATAAAAATAAGGGCATATAAGGTAGCCAAATCTAGTGGGAGGATAGAGGATTGGGAAAACATTAAAAGACAGGAAAAAATAAAAAAAGATTGATTAAGAAAGGGAAGATAGATTATGAAAGTAAATTAGCAAAAAATATAAAAACAGATAGTAAGAGTTTCTATAGTTATATAAAAAGAAAAAGGGTGGCTAAATAAATGTTGGTCCCTTAGAGGATGAGACTGGGAAATTAATGGTGGTAAATTTGGAGATGGCAAAAACACTGAATGAATATTTTATATCAGTCTTTACAGTAGAAGACACTAAGAATATCCCAACACTGGACAAACAGGGGGCTATAGGGGGGGAGGAGTTAACACGATCAAAATCACTAAGGAAGTGGTACTCGGTAAAATAATGGGACTCAAGGCGGATAAATCACCTGGACCTGATGGCTTACATCCTAGGGTCTTGAGGGAAGTGGCGGTAGGGATTGTGGATGCATTGGTAATAATTTTCCAAAACTCCCTGGACTCGGCAAAGGTCCCGGCAGACTGGAAAACTGCTTATGTAACACGCTTATTTAAAAAGGGCAGTAGACAGAAGGCTGGAAACTATAGACTGGTTAGCCTAACATCAGTGGTAGGTAAAATTTTGGAGTCCATTATTAAGGAGACAGTATCAGGACATTTGGATAATCATAATTTAATAGGACATAGTCAGCATGGTTTTATGAAGGGGAAGTCATGTTTGACAAATTTGCTGGAGTTCTTTGAGGAAGTAACATATAGGGTGGATAAAGGGGAACCAGTGGACGTAGTGTATTTAGACTTCCAAAAGGCATTTGACAAGGTGCCACACAAAAGATTATTGCTTAAGATAAAATATCACGGGATTGGGGGTAATATTCTGGCATGGATAGAGGATTGGCTATCGAACAGAAGGCAGAGAGTTGGGATAAATGGTTCATTCTCAGACTGGCAATCAGTAACTAGTGGTGTTCTGCAGGGGTCAGTGCTGGATCCCCAACTCTTTACAATCTATATTAATGATTTGGAGGGGGGGGGACCGGGTGTAACATATCAAAGTTTGCAGATGATACTAAGATGGGAGGGAAAGTAGTGAGTGAGGAGGACATAAAAAACCTGCAAGGGGACATAGACAGACTAAGTAAGTGGGCAGAGATTTGGCAGATGGAATACAATACTGGAAAGTGTGAGGTTATGCACTTTGGCAGGAAAAACCGTGGAGCAAGTTATTATCTTAATGGCAAGAATCTGAAAGTACTGAAGTACAAAGGGATCTGGGGGTCCTGGTGCACAAAACTCAAAAGGTTAGTATGCAGGTGCAGCAAGTGATTAAGAAGGCCAATGGAATGTTGGCTTTCATTGCTAGGGGGATAGAATATAAAAATAGTGAGGTATTGCTTCAGTTGTACAAGGTATTGGTGAGACCGCACCTGGAATACTGCGTACAGTTTTGGTGTCCATACTTAAGAAAGGACATGCTTGCTCTCGAGTCAGTACAAAGAAGGTTCACTCGGTTAATCCCGGGGATGAGGGGATGGACATATGAGGAGAGGTTGAGTAGATTAGGACTCTACTCATTGGAGTTCAGAAGAATGAGAGGCGATCTTATTGAAACATATAAGATTGTGAAGGGGCTGGATCGGGTGGATGTGGGGAGGATGTTCCCGATGATGGGGGAAACTAGAACTAGGGGGCATAGTTTTAGAATAAGGGGCTGCTCTTTCAAAACTGAGATGAGGAGGAACTACTTCACTCAGAGGGTGGTAGGTCCATGGAATATGCTGCCCCAAAAAGCTGTAGAAGCTACATCATTTCATAAATTTAAAACAGAAATAGACAGTTTCCTAGAAGTAAAGGGAATTAATGGTTATGGGGAGCGGGCAGGAATTTGGACATGAGTCTAGGTTCGGATCGGTCATGGCCCTGTGGGTAGCGGAGCTGGCCCAGGGGCCGTGTAGCCTGATCCTGCTCCTATCTCGTGTGTCTAATTCTGTTAGATTCAGGAGATGGTTCTCGTGATGGTGGATTGCCTGTTAGGATTAGATCAGCCATGATCTTATTGAATGGCGGAGCAGGCTCGGGGGGCCGATTGGCCTACTCCTGCTCCTATTTCTTATGTTCTTATGCCGTGGTGGGATTTGAATCCATATCCTCAGATCATTGGACTAAGCTTCTGGCTTACATAGTCTAGTGACATAACCACTACGCCACCGAAAGGCATTTAATAAGATGCCACATAAAAGGTTATTATACAAGATTAGTGCTCCTGGGGTTGGGGATAATATAGTAGCATGGGTAGAGGATTGGTTAACAGACAGAAAACAGAGAGTAGGGATAAACAGATCTTCAGGTTGGCAGGCTGTAAATAGCCGGGTACTGCAAGGATTAGTGTTGGGGCCTCAGCTATTTACATTCTATATTAATGACTTAGATGAAGGGACCGAATGTAATTTATCCAAGTCTGCTGATGATGCAAAGCTAGGTGGGTCAGTAAGTTGTGAGGAGAACACAGAGTCTACAAAGGGTTATAGATAGACTCAGTGAGTGGGCAGTAAGGTGGCAGATGGAGTATAATGTAGGGAAAATTGAGGTGATTCACTTCGGTTGGAAGAATAGAAAGACAGAATATTCTTTAAATGGTGAGAAACTTTCAAATGTTGGTGTTCAGAGAGATTTGGGTGTTCTGCTGCAAGAAACACAGAAAGCTAACATGCAGGTACAGCAAGCGACAAGGAAGGCAAATGGCATCTTGGCCTTTATTGCAAGGGGGTGGGAGTATAAGAGCAAGGAAATCTTGTTACAATTGTACAGGGCCTTGCTGAGACCACACCAGGAGTACTGTGCCCAGTTTTGGTCTCCTTTTCTAAGGAAGAATATATTTGCCTTGGAGGTGGTGCAATGAAAGTTCGCTACATTGATTCCTGGGATGAGAGGGCTGTCCTATGAGGTAAGATTGTATAGATTGGGCCGATACTCTCTGGAGTTTAGAAGAGTGAGAGGTGATCTCATTGAAACATACAGAATTCTGAGGGGGATTGACAGGGTAGATGCTGAGAGGTTGTTTCCCCTGGCTGGAATGTCTAGACCTAGAGGGCATAGTCTCAGGATAAGTGGTAGGGCATTTAAGACCAAGATGAGGAGGAATTTCTTCACTCAGAGGGTTGTGAATCTTTGGAATTCTCTGCCCCAGAGGGCTGTAAATGCTGAGTCTTTGTGTATAGTCAAGGCTGAGAAAGACAGATTTTTGAACTCTAGGGGAATCAAGGGATATGGAGATTGGATGGGAAAGTGGAGTTGAGGTCAATGATCAGCCTTGATCTTATTGCCACTTTACAACAGTGACTATACTCCAAAAAAAAGTACTTCCTTGGATGTAAAGCACGTTGAGACGTCCGGTGGTCGTGAAAGGCGCGATACACTTTTTTTCTATTAAATGGCAGAGCAGGTTCGAGGGGCCGTATGGCTTACTCCTGCTCCTATTTATTATGTTCTGCTGTTCTATCTTCTCTGTCTAGACCGCTCATGATTTTGAATACCTCCTCTCAATCTTCTCTGCCCTAAGGAGAACAACCCCAGTTTCTCTCGTCTCTCCACATAACTGAAATCCCTCATCCCTGGAACCATTCTTGTAAATATTTTCTGCACCCTCTCTAAAGCGTTCACATCCTTCTTAAAGTATGGCGTCCAGAATTGGACACAATACCCCAGTTGTGGCCGAACCAGTGCTTTAAAAAGGTTCAGCATAACTTCCTCGCTTTTGTACTCTATGCCTCTATTTATAAAGACCAGGATCCTGTATGCTTTTTTAACCGCTTTCTGAACCTGCCCTGCCACCAGCGATTTGTGCACATATACCCCCAGGTCTCTCTGTTCCTGCAATCCCTTTAGAATTGTATCCTTTGGTTTATATTGCCTCTCCTCGTTCTTCCCTCCAAAAAGCACCACTTCACTCTTTCCTGCGTTAAACTTCAGCTGCCACGGGTCCCCCCATTCCACCAGCCTGTTTATGTCCTCTTGAAGTCTTATCACTGTCCTTCACATTGTTCACTATACTTCCAAGTTTCGTGTCATCTGCAGATTTTGAAATAGTGCCGTGTACACCTGTAATCATTAATATATATATCAAGAAAAGCAGTGGTCTTAGTACCGACCCCTGGGGAACACCACTGTGTACCTTCCTCCAGTCCGAAAAGCAACCGTTCAGCACTACTCTCTGTTTCCTGTCACTTAGCCAATTTCGTATCCATGTTGCCACTGTCCCTTTTATTCCATGGGCTTCAATTTTGCTGGTAAGCCTATTATGTGGCACTTTATCAAAGGCCTTTTCGAAGTCCATGTACACCACATCAACCCTCTCTGTTAGCTCATCAAAAAAAATCAATCAAGTTAGTTAAACACGATTTGCCTTTAACAAACCCATGCTAGCTTCCTTTAATTAATCCAGACTTGCCCAACTGACTGTTAATTTTGTCCCGGATTATCGTGTCTGAAAGCTTCCCCACCGCCGAGGTTAAGCTGACTGGCCTGTAGTTGCTGGGTTTATCCTTACACCGTTTCTTGAACAAGGTTGTAACATTTGCAATTCTCCTGTCCTCTGGCACCACCCGCATATCCAAGGAGGAGTGGAAGATTCTTGCCACTACCTCCGCAATTTCCACCTTAAACTTCCCTCAGCATCCTAGGATGCATCCCATCTGGTCCTCGTGAATTATTTACTTTAAGTACAGCCAGCCTTTCTAGTACCTCCTCCTTATCAATTTTTATCCCATCCAGTATCTCAACTACCTCATCTTTCACTATGACTTTGGCAGCATCTTCTTCCTTGGTAAAGACAGATGCAAAGTACTTATTAAGTACCTCAGCCATGCCCTCAGCCTCCATGTGTAGGTCTCCTTTTTGGTCCCTAATCGGCCCCACCCCTCCTCTTACTACCCATTTAATTTCATATGCCTACAGAAGTCTTTTGGATTCCCTTTTATGTTAGCAGCCAATCTATTCTCATACTCCCTCTTATTTCCTTTTTCATTTCCCCTCTGAACTTTCTGTATTCAGCCTGGCTCTCACTTGTATTCTCAACCTGACATGTCATACGCCCCTTATTTCTGCTTCATCTTTCTCTCGACCTGAGTTTGGTTGCCCTACCTTTCCTCCTCGTGCAAATGTACCTCGACTCTACACGAACCAGCTCCTCTTTAAAGGCAGCCCATTGTTCGATTACAGTTTTTCCTGCCACTCTTTGATTCCAATTTACCCGGACCAACTCCGTTCTCAACCCACTGGAAATGCCCTTCCTCCAGTTAAGTATTTTCTAGATTGCTCTTTGCGCTTTTCCATAGCTAACCTAAGCCTTATGACACTATGATCACTGTTCCTTAAATGTTTCTCTGTTGAAACGTGATCCACCTGATCCACCTCATTCCCCAGATCCAGATCCAGTAATGCCTCCTTCCTCGTTGGGCCAGAAACATAATGATCAAGAAAGTTCTCCTGAACACACTTCAAAAATTCGTCCCTCTCTCTGCCCTTTACACTATTGCTATCCTAGTCTATATTAGGATAATTGAAGTCCCCCATTATCACTACTCAATACTTCTTGCACCTCTCTGTAATTTCCCTGCAAATTTGCTCCTCTGTATCCTTCCCACTGGTAGCTGGCCTATAGAATACACCTAGTAGTGTAATGACACCTCTGTTGTTTCTTAACTCTAACCAAATAGAATCTGTCCTTGACCCCTCCAGGATATCCTCCCTCTCCAGCACTGTAATATTCTCCTTAACCAATACTGCCACCCTACCTCCTTTCTTTCCTTCCCTTTCTTCCCTGAACACCTTATATCCAGGAGTATTTAGTACCCAATCCTTCCTTTTTTGAGCTAGGTCTCCGTTATCACCATGACATCATACTTCCATGTGGCTATTTGCACCTGCAGCTCACCAACCTTATTTACCACACTTCGTGCATTCACACACATGAACTGTAAGCCTATCTTAGACCTTCTTGTATTCTCCCTTAGTCTGACCCCACCGCATACCATACTATCTCTTACTCTAGTGCTATCTGTATCTCCCACACTTCTGTGCACCTTGTTTCTCCTTTCTAATGCTACATCCTGGTGCCCATCCTCCAGCCAAATTAGGATAAACCTTCCCCAACAGCACGAGCAAATCCTCAAAGTGCATATTGTTCCTGGCTCTGCTGAGGTGCAACCCATGCGGCCTGTACAGTCCGAACTCACCCAGAACCAGTCCCAATGTCCCAGGAATCTAAAGCCCTCCCTCCTACACCATCTCTCCAGCCACGCATTCATTTGCTCAATCTTCCTATTTCTATACACACTCGCGCATGGCACTGGGAGTAATCTGGAGATTACTACATTGTAGGTTCTGCTTTTTAATCTCTTTCCCAGCTCCCTAAAAGCTGCCTGCAGGACCTCATCCCTCTTTCTACCTATGTCATTGGTACCGATATGAACCATGACCTCTGGCTGGTCACCATTTCCCCTCAGTATTCTGCAGCCACTCAGTGACATCCTTGACCCTGGCACCAGGGAGGCAACATAACATTCTGGAGTCACGTCTGCGACCGCAGAAACACCTGAATGTTCCCTGAACGATTGAATCCCCTATCACTATTGCTTTCCCGTTCACCGTCCTCCACTGCCATCCCCCCGCCCCCGCCCCCCCCCCGCGACCCATACTGCTGAGCCACCCATGGTGTCATGGACTTGGCTCTGCCTGTACTCTCCAGTGGAACTTTCGCCTTCACCGGTATATACCGGTCAGAGAGCATGATGCACTCAGGGGACTCATGCACTATCTGTCTGCTCCTCCTTTTCTGTCTGGTGGTCACCCATTCCCTCTCTGCCTGCACACTCCTTAACTGTGGAATGACGGCCTCCTGAAATGTGCTATCCACGTAGCTCTCAGCCTCACAGATGTACCGCAGTGACGCCAGCTGCTGCTCAAGCTCAAGCTCCTCCAGCTGACAACACTTCCTGCACATGTGATCAGGGGAAGCGTCCTGGATTTCCCACATGACACTGGATGTGCATTCCACGGGGGTGCCCTGCCATGCCTCTACTTAATAGACTATTAACGAACATAGCAGAAATGAATTTAGAACTTTAAAAAAACACTCACCAACACTTACCAATCAACTACTTGCCTTGTGCTGATGTCATTTTAGGTTTTTACTCGGACGTCACTCTTTCAAATTCTGCCTGTGTTGATTTGTTCCCAGCTCAGGCCCTGCTCAGGTCCACTACCTCTGCTCTTGGGCTCCTCTGCCGCTCCTTTTATCTTGTTCTCGCTCCCAGCTCCGGTCCTGCTCAGGTTCGCTGCCTCCTTGTTCCTCTCTGACCCAGGACTCACTGGACAGTGATCAGACTGGGACCCTGTAATATCTGTTCACTTTACACACTGGAGTCTGGGAATATATCTAACTGTACACAGTACCCAGTCTGTAATTTCTGTTCACTGTACATACTGGAGTCTGGGAATATATCTAACTGTACGCTGTACCCAGTCTGTAATTTCTGTTCACTGTACATACTGGAGTCTGGGAATATATCTAACTGTACACTGTACCCAGTCTGTAATATCTGTTCCCTGTACACAGTGGAGTCTGGGAATATATCTAACTGTACACAGTACCCAGTCTACAGTATTTATTGACACAGAAGTTATGGACTGTGTGCCGAGCCCTGTTCTGCAGACATCACATATTAACCCGTGTCCATCCACCTTCCTCTGTCTAAAATATTTAACATGATTTCATTTTTATTTTCCCATTCCCAGCCTCACTGATCCTGGACCCAAACACAGCGCATCGTGGACTCATCCTGTCTGAGGACCGGACCAGTGTGAGACCCAGTAACAGCGGATTACAGCTTCCTGATAACCCGGAGAGATTCGATACGTGTCTTTGTGTCCTGGGGTCACAGGGATTCACATCAGGGAAATACTACTGGGAGGTGGAGGTCGGGAACAAGACTGAGTGGGACGTGGGTGTGGTTAGAGAGTCAGTTAACAGGACGGGGAAGATAACTGGGGCCTAATCTTGGATACTGGGCTGTGCAGCTGAGAAATAGGAATGAATATGAAGCTGCTGAAATCCCATTAGTCCCACTGACTCCGAGTGTGAACCCCAGGACCATCGGAGTTCAGCTGGTCTATGAGGGAGGACAGGTGTCCTTTTACAATGCTGATGATTTGTCCAATCTCTACACATTCACTGACACATTCACTGAGAAACTCTTTCCTTATTTCTGTCCAGGACGGTATGATGAGCGTGAAAATCCGATTAAACTGCATCATTTGAAACCGTATGTTCCTGAACTGATGTGCCAGAGTACGGAGAGAATGGGTCCAATGCTGGGCGAATATTGCACATCTCAAACAGTAACTTCGAGACACAGCAGCAAACAGCTCTGGGAAAGGGGCTTGGCAACAAATGGTGTGGTTAGAGTGTTGGGCTGGTGAATTGCAAGTGTTCCTTGCGCAGAGCTCTTGGGCTGTGATCAAGGACTGGGACTTGTGTTACTGTGCAGGGTGAAGAGGTCCCAACGTTAGCTCCTGGCCACTCACTCCAGCTGTCCAATCAGGAACACTTCACTCCTGGTCATTCCACCGTGAGAGGCCCTGCTGCTCTTTGTGAATCCGGGGTCCGTGTTACAAATTCCAGCAGTGCCATTCACCATCAGGAAACCAGAGTAACGGGATCCTGGAATCACATTGCATTGTTCACACACACCCAGGGGCTAGTAGAGTAATAATAGTTAAGTAATACAACAGTTATATATAAGTGGGTAAAATTGGTTCCGGAAGGGCTGAAGCAACAAGGGGATCGCTGAGTTACACCTCGTGATTGGGACAAGAGAAGAACAGATCATCATAGGAACTTGCATAACTTGGCTCCAGACCAGCTGAAGATCTCCATAAACTGGCTCCAGACCAGCTGAAGATCTCCATAACCTGGCTCCAGACCAGCTGAAGATCTCCATAACCTGGCCACAGACCAGCTGAAGATGCCCATAACCAGGCTCCAGACCAGCTGAAGATATCCATAACCTGGCTCCAGACCAGCTGAAGATCTCCATAACCTGGCTCCAGACCAGCTGAAGATCTCCATAATCTGGCCACACAGCAGCTGAAGATCTCCATAACCTAGCTCCAGAACAGCTGAAGATCTCCATAACCTGGCTCCAGACCAGCTGAAGATCTCCATAACCTGGCCACAGACCAGCTGAAGATCTCCATAACCAGGCTCCAGACCAGCTGAAGATCTCCATAACAAGGCTCCAGACCAGCTGAAGATTTCCATAACCTGGCACCAGACCAGCTGAAGATCTCCATAACCTGGCTCCAGACAAGCTGAAGATCTCCATAACCTGGCTCCAGACCAGCTGAAGATCTCCATAACCTGGCTCCAGACAAGCTGAAGATCTCCATAACCTGGCTCCAGACCAGCTGAAGATCTCCATAACCTGGCTCCAGACCAGCTGAAGATCTCCATAATCTGGCTCCAGACAAGCTGAAGATCTCCATAACCTGGCTCCAGACCATGTGTTATATCACAACCCGGGTGCACCGAGATATTTAGAGGCCTCGGCAAGTCTGCGCCAACCATGAGTAGATGTATAATTTTCATTAAGGGACTAATCTGGGATAGGCCTTTGTTTTCAGACAAGGGATCGCGTTTTGGGAGTCAGAGGTTTTCTTATTGTTCAAGCATTTCTAAATCATGCATCAATTGTAGATAATGTTTAATTCTAACGTGGTATCTTTCTGCTATATAATAAACTATTGTCTTTATCAAGCCATGGTTTTTGCCAAGGGTTTCTTATTAACTAAAAGAGCCACTAAGTTAAACTTAAAATTTTAATCGTGTGAGAACCAAGATGTATTTCCCCAAATTGAAGAACATCACCTTTTGCCCCTACATATTGCACAGTGATTGGAGCAGGACCCCTGGCCAATCCCCCTCTCTAAAAATGGTTTTAGAATGCATGTACGTAAACACCAAAGTTGTGGTGAATAAGGTTGGTGAGCTACAAGCACAATTAGCCATGTGGCAATATGATGTGGCAATGACGGGAACGTGGCTTAAAAACGGTGAGCACTGGGCACATAATATTCAAGGGTAAAAGGTGTCCAGAAAAGATAGGGAAGGAAATGCGGGAGGTGGGTGGCAGTGCTGATTTAAGTAAGACATTGTAGTATCGGAAAGGGAGGATGTTCTTGAGGGGGCAAGGACAGAATCCATTTGGTTAGAGTTGAGGAGCAAAAGGATGTGATCATGCTATTGCAGGTATTCTATCAGCCTCCAAATAGTGAAAGGGAGGTAGAGGAGAAAATCTGCAGGGAAATCGCAGAGATGTGCAAGAGCTATAGAGTGGTGATATTGGGGGACTTTAATTACCCAAATATCGATTGGGATAATGCTAGAGTGAAGGAAAAGGCGAGGAAGGAATTTATGAAATGTGTTCAGGAGAATTTCCTTGACCTGTATGTTCTTGGCCGAACTAGGAAGGAGGCATTGCTGGATCTGGTGCTGGGGAATGAGGTGGGCTAGGTCGACAAAGTGCCTGTGGGAGAAGACTTGGGTATGAATGATCATCGTAGCATAAGGTTTAGATTAGCAATGGACAGGAGCAAGGAACAATCCAGAGTGGAACTTCTAAACTGGAATAGGGCTAACTTTAATGGGTGCGAAAGGACCTAGCCAGGGTAAAGTGGAACCAAAGACTGACAGGAAAAACTGTAATGGAACAATGGGTGATCTTTAAGGAGATGGTCCAAGTACAGGCTAGTAACATTCCAACAAAAGGCAAGAGTAATTGAACCAGAGCAAGGGCCCCTTGGATGACGAGGGAGATAGTGAAGATGATGAAAAAAAAAGTGGGTTTATGATGCATTTCAGGTGAATTCTTCAGGGGAGAACCAGACCAAATACAATAAGTTGAGAGGGGATGTGAAGATGAAAATAAGATTGGCAAAGAGACAATATGAGAGTAGAATGGTGGTTAACATAAAAGGGAACCCAAAAATCTTCTACCGGCATGTAAACAGTAAGTGGGTAGTAAGAGGCTGGTGGGGTCTATTAAAGACAAAAAAGGTGATATATGCTTAGAAGTGCAGGGCAAGGCTAGAGTACTCAATGCGTACTTTGTATTGGTGTTTACTAAGGTGGATGCTGACAAAATAGTACCATTATTCAAGAAGAGTAGTAGGGATAAACCAGGGAATTACAGGCCAGTGAGCCTAACATCCCCGGTCGGGAAATTATTGGAAAAAATTCTGAGGGACAGAATTAGTCCCCACTTGGAGAGGCAGGGATTAATCAGGGACAGTCAGTATGGCTTTGTCATGGGAAGATCATGTCTGACCAATTTGATTGAATTTTCCGGGTGTTGACTAGGTGTGTGGATGAGGGTAGTGCAGTGGACGTGGTATACATGGATTTCAGTAAGGCTTTCGATAAAGTCCCACATAGGAGACTGATCAAGAAGGTAAGAGCCCATGAGATCCAGGGTGCCTTGGCACATTGGATCCAAAGCTGGCTTAGTGGCAGAAGGCAGAGGGTGATGGTCGAAGGTTGTTTTTGTGACTGGAAGCCTGTGGCCAGTGGGGTACCACAGGGATCGGTGCTGGGTCCTTTGCAGTTTGTGGTCTACATTAATGATTTGGATGTGAATGTAAAAGGTATGATCAGTAAGTTCGCAGATGTCAAGAAAATTGGTCAGGTGGTAAATAGCGAGGAGGGTAGCCTCAGTCTGCAGGACGATATAGATGGGTTGGTCAGATGGGCAGAACAGTGGCAAATGAAATTTAACACTGAAAAGTGTGAGGTGATGCATTTTGGAGGGACTAACAAGGCAAGGAAATACACAATGAATGGTCGGACACTAGGGAAGACAGAGGATCAGAGGGACCTTGGTGTGCATGTACATAGATCCCTGAAGGCAGCAGAACAGGTGGATAAGGTGGTTAAAAAGGGATATGGGATATTTGCCTTCATTAGCCGAGGCATAGAATATAAGAGCAGGGACGAGGCATAGAATATAAGAGCAGGGAGGTTATGATGGAGCTGTACAAAAAGCTGGTTAGGCCACAGCTGGAATACTGTGTGCAGTTCTGGTCACCACACTATAGGAAGGATGTGATTGCTTTGGAGAGGGTGCAGAGGAGATTCACCAGGATGTTACCTGGGCTGGAGCGCTTCAGCTATGAAGAAAGACTGGACAGGCTGGGGTTGTTTTCCTTGGAGCAGAGAAGGCTGAGGGGGGACCTGATTGAGGTGTACAAAACTATGAGGGGCATAGATAGGGTAGATAGAAAGGAACTTTTTCCCTTAATAGTGGGGTCAATAACAAGGGGGCATAGATTCAAGGTAAGGGGCAGGGGGTTGAGAGGGGATTTGAGGAAGAAATTTTTCACCCAGAGGGTGGTTGGACTCTGGAACTCACTGCCTGAATGTGTGGTAGAGGCAGGAACCCTCACAACATTCAAGAAGCATTTGGATGAGCTCTTGAAATGCCATAGCATACAAGGCTATGGACCAAATCCTGGAAAATGGGATTAGATTAGACAGGGATTGATGGCCGGCGCGGACACGATGGGCCGAAGGGCCTCTTTCTGTGCTGTATAACTCTATGACTCTATGACTCTAAAATATCGGTATAAGTGAAAAGTTGGAAGCAATGTAAGAGGTGAAAATTGATAGAAAGGATGTAATAGAAAGGCCGGGTGTGCTTAGAGTGGATAAGTCACCTGGTCCAGATGGCTTGCATCCCAGGTTGCTAAGGGAATTGGGGGAGCAGATGGCGGAAGAGCTCGCCATTATTTTCCAATCTTCCTTAGATGTGGGGGAGGTGCCAGAGAATTGGAAAGTTGCAAATGTGAACAATTGTTCAAGAAAGGGTGCAAGGACCATCCTAGTAACTACAGGCCGGTCAGATTAACATCAGTGGTGGGTAAAGTTTTAGAAAAAATAATGAAGCAAAAACTTAACAGTCACTTGGAGAGGTTTAAGCTAATTAAGGAGAGCCCACACAGATTTGTAAAAGGCAGACCATGTTTGGCTAATCTAATTGTATTTTTTGATGAAGTAACAGGTAGATTCGATGAAGGGAATGCAATGGATGTTGCCTACATGGATTTTCGGAAGGCGTTTGAAAAAGTATCACATAGAAAGGTGGTTAACAAAATTGAGGTGCTTGGAATGGGTGGGCCAGTGGCAGCTTGAATAAGGATTTGGTTAAAGGACAGAACACAGCGAGTTGCGGTAAATGGCTGTCTTTCAGACTGGAGGATGCTAGACAGTGTTATTCCCCAAGGGTCAGTGCTGGGGCCACTGCTTTTTTTGATATATATAAATGACCTGGCAATTGGAATAAAAAATAGAATTTCTAAATTTGCCAATGAATCCAAACATGGGGGTGTGGCAAACAGTGAGGATGATACCAATCGACTGCAACAGGATATAGAAAGGCTAGAAGAATGGGGGCTAGCAGAATGGGCAGACAAGTGGCTGATGGAATTTAATACAGAGAAGTGTGAGATTATGTATTTTGTTAGAAGGAACAGGGAGAGGCAATATACACTTAATGGCACAGTTTTAAAGAGTGTACAGAGACAGCGGGACTTGGGAGTTAATGTGCATAGGTCTCTGAAGGTGACAGGACATATTGAGAGAGTGGTTAGCAAAGCATATGGGATTTTGGGCGTCATAAATAGAGGTATTGAGTACAAAAGTAGAGAAGTTATACTGAATCTTTATAAAGTGTTGGTTTGTCTACAACTGGAGTATTGCATCCAGTTCTGGTCTCAATACTTTAGGATGGAATGAAGGCCCTTGAGAGGGTGCAGAGGAAATTTACCAGAATGGTTCCGGGGATGGGGTTCTTAGCTACAAGGACAGGTTTTAGAAGCTGGATTTCTTTTCATTAGAGCAAAGGAGGTTGAGGGGTGATTTGATAGAGTTGTACATGATTATGACGGGTTTGGATAGGCTAGACGGGGAAAGGCTGTTCCCACTAGTTGATGGTACAAGAACTATGGGACACAGAGTTAAGGTTTTGGCCAAGAGATACAAGGGGGATGTGAGGAAAAACTTTTACGCAGTGAGTGGTGAGGACCTGGAACACACTGCTGACGGAAGTGGTGGAAGCGGACACACTCAATGTTTTCAAGGGGAGACAGGATAGGTACTTGAGGGGAATAAACTTGCAGGGTTATGTAGATAGGGCGGGGGAATGGGACTGACGGAATTGCTCTACATTGAGCCAGATGGGCCGAATGGCCACTTTCTGTGCAGTTATGACTCTATGACCCTGTGCAGCTGCGCCACCCGTGGTGCCATGGACTTGACACTGGCTTCAATGCCCAGAGAAACCATCACCCTCACCAGTACTCAGAAAATAATACTAGTTGGAGAGCGTGATGCGCTCCGGGGACTCATGCACTACCTGCCTGGTCTTCCCCTATTGTCATGGTGATGGACATTGAAGTCCCCCCTGAAGGTACTGCTCAAGGGGCTTCTCCACAAGAGTAAAGCCTCTGGTATTAATGGTAATATTTTGAGCTGGATTGAGAACTGACTGTCAGGACTGCTTCAGGTGGATCTTAATGTGTTGGGACTTTGGCTTCATGACTGGCAAATGAGGTTTAATTTGGATAAGTGCAGCGTTATGCATGTGGGCAGGGTGAATGCTCAACATTCATACAGCCTTCAGGGAAAAGCATTAAATAAGGCCGATAAAGAAAGATCTGGTCATTCTAGAGCATAGATCTCTAAAGGTACATGAGCAATGCCGCGAAACAATAGCTGGAGCAAATAAACTGTTGGGAAGCATGCATAGGACAATTATTTGTTTTAAAATTTGTTCATGGGATGTGGGTGTCCCTGGCAAGGCCAGCTTTTATTGCACATCCCTAATGGCCCTTGAGAAAGTGGTGGTGTGCTGCCTTCTTGAACCGCTGCATTGAGGGTACTCCCACAGTTAGGGAGGGAGTTCCAAGATTTTGACCCAGTGACAGTGAAGGATCGGTGATATACTTTTAAGTCAGGATGGTGTGTGACTTGGAGGGGAACTTGGAGCTGGTGGTGTTCCCATGCACCTGCTGCCCTTGTCCTTCTAGGTGGAAGAGGTCGCGGGTTTGGGAGGTGCAGCCTAAGAAGCCTTGGCGAGCTGCTGCAGTGCATCTTGTAGATGGTACACACTACAGCCACGGTACGCCGGTAGTGGAGGGAGTGAATGTTTAAGGTGGTGGATGGGATGCCAATCACGCAGGCTTCTTTGTCATGGATGGTGTCGAGCTTCTTGAGTGTTTTTGGAGTTGCACTCATCCAGGCAATTGGAGAGTATTCCATCACACTCCATACTTGTGCCTTGTAGATGGTGTAAAGTCTTTGGGGAGTCAGGAGGTGAGACGCCGCAGAATACCTAGCCTCTGGCCTGCTCTTGTTGCCACAGTATTTACGTGGTTTGTCCAGTTAAGGTTCTGGTCAATGGTGACCCCCCAGGATGTTGATGGTGGTGGATTCAGTGATGATAATGCAATTGAATGAAAAGGGGCGGTAGTTAGACTCTCGCTTGTTGGAGGTAGTCATTGCCTGGCACTTGTGTGGTACAAATGTTATCTGCCATTTATCAGCCCAAGCCTGAACATCGTCCAGGTCTTGTTGCATGCGGGCATGAACTGCTTCATTATCTGAGGTGTTGTGAATGGCACTGAACACTGAGAATTCATCAGTGAACATTCCCATTTCTGACCTTATGTTGAAGGGAAGGTCATTGATGAAGCAACAGAAGATGGTTGAGCCTAGGACAGCTCCCTGAGGAACTCCTGCAGTGATGTCCTGGGGCTTTGATGGTTAACCTTCAACCACCACAACCATCTTCCTTTTTGCTAGGTATGACTCCAGCCACTGGAGAGCTTTCCCCCGATTCCCATTGACATCAGTTTAACTCGGGCTCCTTGATGCCACACTCGGTCAAATGCTGCCTTGATGTCAAGGGCAGTCACTCTCACCTCACCTCTGGAATTCAGCTCCTTTTTCCATGTTTCGACCAAGGCTGTAATGAGGTTGTGAGCAGAGGGGTCTTAGAGGAACCCAAACTGGGCATCAGTGAGCAGGTTATTGGTGTTTAAGTGACACTTGATAGCACTGTCGATGACTCCTTCCATCACTTTGCTGATGATTGAGAGTAGACTGATGGGGCAGTAATTGGCCAGATTGGATTTGTCCTGCGTTTTGTGGACAGGACATACCTGGGCAATTCTCCACACTGTAAGATAGATGCCAGTTTTGTAGCTGTACTGGAACAGCATGGCTAGAGGCACGGTTAGTTCTGGAGCATAAGTCATCAGCACGATAGTCGGGATGTTGTCGGGGCCCATAGCCTTTGCCTTATCCAGTGCGCTCAGCCATTTCTTGATATGACGTGGTATGAATCGAATTGGCTGAAGACTGGCTACTATGATGGTGGGGGTGTCAGGAGGAGGCCGATATGGATCATCCACTCGGCACTTCTGGCTGAAGATGGTTGCAAACCCTTCAGCCTTGTCTTTTGCACTCACCTGCTGGGCTGCACCATCATTGAGGATGGGGATATTCATAGAGGCTCCTCTTCCTGTTAGTTGTTTAATTGTCCACCACCTATCACGACTGGATGTGGCAGGACTGCAAAGCTTTGATCTGATCCATTGGTTGTGGGATCTTTTGACCCTGTCAATACATGCTGCTTCCACTTTTTAGCATGCATGTAGTCGTGTGTTGCAGCTTCCCCTGGTTGGCAGCACATTTTTAGGTATGCCTGATGCTGGTCCCGGCATGCTCTTCTGCACTCCTCATTGAACCAGGGTTGGTCCCCTGTCTTGATGGCAATGGTAGAGTGAGGAATATGCCAGGCCATGAGGTTACAGATTGTGGTGGAATATAATTATGCTGCTGCTGATGGCCCACAGTGCCTCATGGATGGCCAGTTTTCAGCTGCTAGATCTGTTCTGAATCTATCCCATTTAGCACAGTGATAGTGGCACACAGCACGATGGAGGGTGTCCTCAGTGTGAAGATGGGACTTCGTCTCCACAATGACTGTGCGTTGGTCACTGCTACCAATACTGGCATGGACAGATGCATCTGCGACAGATAGATTGGAAGATTTTTCCCTCATGTTGGGTATCTCACCACCTGTCGCAGGCCCAGAATGGCAGCGATGTCCTTCAGGACTCGGCCAGCTCGGTCAGTAGTCGTGCGACCGAGACACTTTTGGTGATGGACATTGAAGTCCCCCACCCAGAGTAAATTCTGTGCCCTTGCTACTCTCAGTGGTGTTCAACATGGAGGTGTATTGATTCATCAGCTGAGGGAGGGCAGTAGGTGGTACTCAGCAGGGGGTTTCCTTGCCCATGCTTGACCTGAAGCCATGAGATTCCATGGGGTCTGGAGTCAATGTTAAGGATTCCAGGGCCACTCCTTCCCTACTATATACTACTGTGCCGCTACCCCTGATGGGTCTATCCTGCCGGTGGGGCAGGGCATATCCAGGAATGGTGATGAAGGACTTTGAGACATTGGTTGAAAGGTTTGATTCTGTGAGAATTTAAATAAAGGAAACTACGATGGTCTGAGGAGTGAGTTGGGTAGGATTGATTGGGGAATGGCACCCAAAGTGTTGATGGTGGATAGGCAATGGCAAACTTTCAAAGACCAAATGGATGAGCTACAGAATTTGTTCATCCCAGTTTGGCATAAAAATAAAACAAAAAAGGTGACTCAACCGTGGCTAACAAGGGAAATTAGGGATAGCATAAGATCCAAGGAGACGACATATAAATTGGCCAGAAAAAGCAATAATCCTGAGGATTGGAAACAGTTTAGGATTCAACAAAGGAGGACAAAGGGATTAATTAAGAAAGGGAAAATAGAATATGAGAGTAAGCTTGCGTGGAACATAAAAACTGACTATAATAGCTTTTATAGATGTGTGAAGAGAAAAAGATTGGTGAAGTCAAGCATAGGTCCCTTACAGTCAGAATCAGGGGAATTTATAATGGGAAAAAAAGGAATGGCGGACCAACTAAATTCATACTTTGGTTCAGTCTTCACAAAGGAGGACACAAATAACCTCCCAGGGATGCCGGGGAACATAGGGCCTGATGAATGGGTGGAACTGAAAGAAATCAGTATTTGTAGGGAAATGGTGTTAGGAAAATTGATGGGACTGAAGGCCGATAAATCCCCAGGGCCTGATAATCTACATCCCAGGGTATTTAAGGAAGTGGCCCTCGAAATAGTAGATGCATTGCTGGTCATCTTCCGGAACTCGATAGACTCTGGAACAGTACCCATGGATTGGAGGGTAGCTAATGTTACCCCACTATTCAAAAAAGGTGGTAGAGAAAAAGCGGGGAATTATAGACCGGTAAGCCTGACATCTGTAGTGGGGAAAATGCTAGAATCTATTATAAAAGATGTAAAAGCAGAGCACTTGGTAAGCAGTGACAGGATCGGACAAAGTCAACATGGATTTACGAAAGGTAAATCAGGCTTGACTAATCTACTGGAATTTTTTGAGGATGTAACTGGTGAAATAGATAAGGGAGAACCAGTGGATGTGCTGCATTTGGACTTTCAGATGGTTTTTGATAAGGTCCCATGTAAGAGATTAGCGTGCAAAATTAAGGCACATGGGATTGGGGACAAGGTATTGACTTGGATAGAGAACTGGTTGGCAGACAGAAAGCAAAGAGTTGGAATAAATGGGTCATTTTCCAAGTGGCAGGCAGTGACTAGTGGGGTACCACAAGGATCGGTCCTAGGACCCCAGCTGTCCACAATATATATTAATGATCTGGACGAGGGAATTGGATGTAATATCTCCAAATTTGCAGATGACACAAAGCTGGGTGGGAGGGTAAGCTGTGAGGAGGATGTCGTGAAACTCCAGTACGATTTGGACAGATAGGGTGATTGGGCAGAAACATGGCAAATGCACTATAATGTGGATAAATGTGATGTTATCCACTTTGGTGGCAAAAACAGGAAGGCAGCTTATTATTTGAATGGCAATAGATTGGGAGAAGGGGAAGTGCAAAGAGACCTGCGTGTTCTTGTGCACCAGTCGCTGAAGGTAAGCATGCAGGTGCAGCAGGCAGTTAAGAAGGCAAATGGTATGTTGGCCTTCGTAGCAAGAGGGTTCGAGTACAGGAACAAGGATGTCTTGCTACAGTTGTACAGGGCCTTGGTGAGACCGCACCTTGAGTATTGTGTGCAGTTTTGGTCGCCTTACCTGAGGAAGGATGTTCTTGCCATGGAAGGAGTGCAGCGAAGATTCATCAGGTTGATACCTGGGATGGCAGGAATGACGTATGCGGAGAGATTGTGTCGATTGGGATTATACTCACTGGAGTTTAGAAGATTGAGAGGGGATCTCATCGAAACCAATAAAATTCTGTCAGGCCTGGACAGACTAGATGCTGGAAGGATGTTTATGATGGCCGGGGAGTCCAGAACCAGGGGTCATAATCTAAGGATAAGGGGTCAGCCATTTAGGACTGAAATGAGGAGGAATTTCTTCACCCAGAGAGTGGTGATCCTATGGAATTCTCTGCCACAGAGGGCGGTGGAGGCCAGTTAATTAAATATATTCAAAAAAGAGTTGGATATATTTCTTAAAGCTAAAGGAATCAAGGGATATGGGGAGAAGGCAGGGACAGGGTACTGAATTTCGATGATCAGCCATGATCTCATTGAATGGCGGAGCAGTCTTGAAGGGCCGAATGGCCTACTCCTGCTCCTATCTTCTATGCTTCTATGACGATGTCAGGCTGATGTTGGTGAGGAGGACTTTCTGGGCTGGAGCTGGTGTCCTTTGCTGGAGCTGGTGCCGAGATCGGTGCAGGGTGGTCCATCTCGTTTTATTCTTATTATTTTGTTTCGTAGCAGTTTGTTACAACTGAGTGGCTTGCTAGGCCATTTCAGAGTCAACCACATTGCTGTGGGTCTGGCGTCACATATAGGCCAGACCAGGTAAGGACGGCAAACTTCATTCCCTGAAGGACGTTAGTGAACCAGATGGGTTTTTATGACAATCCGATAGTTTCATGGTCACTATTACTGATACTAGTTTGTTTTTTAATTCCACATGTATTGAATTAACTGAATTTGAACTCCCGTCTCTGGCTCATTCGTCCAGGCCTCTGGATTACTAGCCCAGTAACATTATCACTATGCTACCGTTCCCTCAGATGATGCATTCATATTTTGTCTTTGTACAAGACCATGGCCAGCTCTCACTTCGAATACTATGTCCAGTTTTGGTCTCCTCACATGGTGGGTGATATTGAGGCTTTGGCAAGGGTGCAGAGAAGGGTCACTAGACCAATTCCCTGTCTAAAGCATCTTACTTATCAAGGTCGGCTAAAAGAGTTGGGATTGTACACTTTAGAGCAGTGGAGACTTAGGGGGGATCTGATTGAGGTTTATAAGATGACAAAGGGAATATACTATGCTCCAGTTGACAATTTATTCCAATTAAGTAGGTTAGGGGGGGACCAGGGTTCACAAATTTAAGAGTGTAAGGCCAGATCCAGGTTAGATGTCAGGAGTTGGTTCTTTTCCCAGAGAATAGTTGACCTCTGGAACAGGTAGCTCACTCGTGTGGTGGATGCCGACTCACTGAATTCCTTCAAGTGAGAGCTGGGATTGTTTCTGGTTGGGGCGGACATCAACTCTTACAGAAGGTAGGTACGGCAGGGAATTCAGCGCCAGAGTGATCTCCTGGACTAGTTTCGATCGCCTAGATGGGCTGAAGAGGAATTTCCCAGATGTTCCACGCCCCCCCCCCAATCGGCCTGTCCTTTTATGTTTTTTTTGCCTCTCCCAGGCGATCACATGGTTTAGGGTGGGGTGGGGAATGTACACATTGTGATACACAAGGTACTACAATTGTGTGGGACATGCGGGATGGACCAGAGGATCTTTGCCTGTCCGTCGTTGTTCATATGTTCGTTTAATTTTGAGGTGCTATTTTGGTAGGAAGAATAAGGAGGCCACATACTGCTTGGACAGCAAGGGTCTAAATGGGGTGGAGAAGCAAATGGATCTGGGGGTACAGACACACAAACCACAGGTTAATAAGGCAATTAGAAAGAAGCAACCAAAGGACTGGGGTTCATTTCTAGCGGGATCGAATTGAAAAGTAGAGAAGTAATGTTAAACTTGGAGTACGGTGCACAGTTCTTATCTCCATATTATAAGAAGGCTATAGAGCCACTGAGGAAGGTGCAAAATAGATTTGCAAGGATGATACCAGAACTAAAAGGTTATACCCATCAGAAAAGATTGAACAGGCTGAGGCACTTTTCTCTAGAAAAGAGACGGCTGAGGGGTGACCTGCTAGAGTCTTTAAGATTAAGAAAGGATTTGATAAGATAGATGTAGAGAAGATTTTTCCACTTGTGCGGAGTCCATACATATAAGATAGTCACTAATAAATCTAATAGTGAGTTCAGCAGAAACTTCTTTAGTCAGAGACTGGTTCGAATTTGGATTTCACTGCTACAATGTATAGTTGAGGCGAATGGCATAGATGCATTTCAGGGGAAGCTCGATAAACACATGGGCCAGATAAGAATGGAAGGTTATGCTGATACGGCGAGAAGTGAAGTGCGGGAGGAGGTTCGTGTGGAATTTAACCACCAGTTGGAACGAATGGCCTGTTTCTGTGCTGTACAGTCTATGTAATTACAAATTATTAAAGAGAGTGTACACGGTGTTATTCAACTCTAACAAAACGGAATTGATGTTGGATTTTTACTTTAGCCATTAAAATGAACGGGCGGCAAGACAGTTGTGTAATGATATGTCTGTCGCTACATTTTGGGCCAGTAATTCCTGTCCCAACGCGTGAGTACGGACGGGGTACTCACGCGTGGGCCCGGAGGAATTACCGGCTTTCAGCATGCACAGCGCATGCGGGGAAAACCAGCATTTCCTCTCCTCTGACCCAAGGGGTTAAGAGGTGGAACGCGTGCGAGGTTTCAGGTAGCGCGTGCGCGCTGAACTTGCCTTTTTTTTGAAGAGTTGCCCGTGGGGAAACGACTCCGGTTTTTACACGTGGAAAAAGCAGCCATAAGTACTTACTTTTAACAGGTAAGTGATCTATTAAGTAAAATTGGAAATTTTTTCCACAGGTTCATTGTTTTTGAAGACTTTACAGTAAGGTAAGTCTATTTTTAGCCCCGATTTTTAAAATAATGGCCCAGTAATTCCGGGCACAACGCGTGAGTAAGGACGGGCTACTCATGCGTGTGTCCGGAGGAATTGCCGGTTTTCAGCATGCACAGCGCATGCGCTGAAAACCGGCATTTCCTGTCCTCTAGAACGCGCGCGACCTCACAGGCATCACGTGTGCAGTCAATTTCCTTTTTTATTCAGAGTTGCACGTGTGTAAATGCCTCCGGTCTTTACGCATAGAAAAACCACACTTAAGTACTTAGTTCTTCAGGTAAGTGGGCTTTTAGTACAATTGAGAATTTTTTTTCCCACAGGTTTGTTATTTTTAAAGAATTTACAGTAAGATAAGTTTAGTTTTAGCCCCGATTTAAAAAAACAATTTTTTTTCAATTGTTAAAATTATTGATTAAAATAGTTTTTAAGAGTTCTTTATTGTTCATTTAAGTAGTGCAATGTTTTTTTTAATTTTCTTTCAGGTTTAAGTAGTGTTTTGGGGCCAGGAGTTTTCATGAGTTTGACAGCTCTTTCTGTCAAACTCATGAATGAGTTTCCCCTCCCCTGATTGGCTGCACAGTGCTCATCTGATCCCAGCCGGCACATCGCACTAACTATGCCGTTGGATCAGGTAAGCACATCGCGCGAGCCAGTGACAGGAAATGCGAGCAGGCCCGGGCTTCAGATGTTGGCACGCAGGGTGAGTACGCGCGGCAAGCACCCGATCCTAATTTCAGGGCCAATAATTTTTTTCAAAATTTCAAATTATTGTTTAAAATAGTTTTTTACAGTTATTTATAGTTTATTTAACTAGTGCGATCTTTTTTTAAATTTTCTTTCAAGTTTAAGTAATGTTTTGGGACCAGGAGTTTTCATGAGTTTGACAGTTCTTACTCTGAAACTCATGAATGAACTTTTGCAACATGCCATTGGTTGCCCAGAGCTCCCGTGATCCCAGCCGGCTCCTCACACGCCGCTGGGTCACGCACGCACAGCGCGGCAGGACCTGAAGCGGGCCAGAGACAGGAAATGCAATGCTGGCCAGGATTTAAATGTCAGCGCGCCGGGTAAGTGCACATCGGGGGCTTGCACGCGCGGCAAGCCCCCGATCCTAATTTCTGGCCCAAGTGCCTCTTTAAGTGTGTGCATTTCTTCTCTTTATATCCACATGTAGATCTTTGCATCTAAGTACTTTTGTGTTTCTGTCCCTTTCTGTGTATCCACCTGTCTGTGTTATCTCGATCCACGGTATCTGCCTGTCTCATCTGTCTCTGATATTAATGAAAACTAGTTGCGCTCCCCTAGGGTTGCTCAGGGAGAATGATGTGGCAGGGACCAGTGAAGGTCAATGGGCAAAGACTGTTGAAGAATCATGGATAAATAGAAGTGATCTGAGGTCACTGTGGTATAGGCTGAGTGCGGTATTAACCAGAGGGTGATGAACAATATTACAGAAGAGAGATTTGTTTTTAAATATGAATCTGCTCAAGTGTTACAAAATTGCACAGTTTTACCTTAGGTGCTTCAATACAAAACCTTAAAATGGGTAAAACTGAAATTATAAATGCAGCGAATAAAGTGTGTGATGTGAAAGAAATGGTCGGGATGTGTTTGAATTAGAATGAAGGAACTTGCTACTTACCCGGTCTGTGATTGCATTACTGTGCTGAATTTTCTGAGGCACAGCGCCAGAGGCACTCCCTCGCATGAAGCAGGTAACTTGGAGGAATTGCTGCCGATTTCCTGCCCATTTATGGCAAATTAATGGCAAAAAATCTTGAATAGCACAAATGATAATTTTTGTATGAGCGCCCATTGCATTCCAGACCCACAATTCTTGCGTGGTTTTACTTAATTTAATTTGGAAGCATCAGAGGATACAAATTAAGTCAATGCCTTATGGGCCATCCTGATATTTTATTTCATGGAGAGTACCTTCTCTGGTAATACGCACTGGTAGAGGGGAGCTTTGCCTGATGTACTGAGTATCCACAATTCACGGTGCGATGTTTGAGATTAGCTGCTGGCAGGCGAGGTTCCGCAATCAGTGCCTACTTGGGAAAATAGGAGGGCGGGGAATTAGTTGTGAGCAGGATCGCATGGGCTGCTGGTTATACTCACCGCCCAATATCCAATTCATTGAAGTCAATGGAGCTCAATATCCGGCGCAGTGTATACCTGATGTGATATCACCCGTGTTGCTCTAATACCCAAGCCGGATTTCTACCCCATTGAATTCACAATGATGCAGTAAAGTGATTTGCTAGGACTCACTGCACGAGCATAGTTTGAATTTTATGCCCCTAATGATGATGGGGTGAAATTCGACATCGGTAAGGACGCAGTACAGGTGCTATCAAGTTGCTTGTCTGTTATAGCCCTGAACCCGATTGTGAGGGTGCCAGTCAGTTCCTTCTGTAACCTCTAGATGGCACCTTCACTTGTTTGTTTCTAGCTCTTTGTTAATTGTTCCTAGCCTCCTGTGTTAATTCTTAACGGCCTGTTAGCTGTTCATAGGTTTCACCTGGTTTTCTTGGTATATAAGTTCTGTGGTTTGTTTCCTCTGTGCTCAGTCCTAACGGGGAATCGGGGACTAACCTTCGCTCTGTGGCTGCTGGCTTTGACTAGCTGGCTGCCATGGTTCTCGAGCTCTGTGTTTAAGATGTATCGAAGTCTGTGTTCTTGTTGTTCTTAGTCTTGATAAGGTGCTGGGCTGGACTAGCGTGTTGCCATGTTGGTGCTTGTCTTGAGCTCTGTATTGATAAGCCTGTTACCCCTGTGGCAGCCCCTCATGATAGCTTGTCTCGAGTCTCATCTTGGCAAGCTGGTTGCGCTTGTGGTAAGCTTACCCCAGCTCAGTATGGACAAGTCGGTTGCCTCATGGAAGCTGTCCTGAGTTCCTATCTTGACTAGCCGTTTTGTAACTTGTCTCGAGTTCTATGTATGTTGTCGTGTTCCTTGTATGAATCTAGTTATGTGTGAATCTAGTAAAGTACCTTAAAGATTGTATACCTGCCTCTAGCCTGGTTTCTGCACTTGGGTCCAGAACCTATCTTGCCCGGAGAGCACGGCCCCGTATCTACACGGCCCCGTGGCTCCCCAACCCGTGACAGTAGGACTGAGCCATACATGGACCCAGCAGAGACCTATCAGCTAAGGTTTGAAACTCTCGAGTTAATTTTTTGAGCTGTTTTGGGCAAATATTTGGTCTCCTAGGACGTAGACTCCCCGCTGTGTCGGTGTTTAATTTTGAGTCTCCTAGGAGGAAGACCCCCACTGTGTTAAGTTTTCAAGTGTACTTTCAAGTCTTGTGTTAAATTTTTGAGTGAATTTTCAAGCCTCCAGTGTTAAATGTTCAAGTGAATTTTCAAGTCTCCTGTGTTAAATTTTTGTGTGAACTTTCAAGTCTCCTGGGCCTCTATTGTGTTTGGCCCCCAGGTGAACTCTCAAGTCTCCTGGCCCTTCATTGTGTTTACTTTCTAGTTAACTTTCAAGCTTCCTGGGCCTCTACTGTGTTAAACCCCAAGTAAATTCTCAAGCTTCCTGGGGCTCTACTGTGTTAGATTTTTTGAGTAAATTTTCAAGTCTCCTATGTTAAATTCAAGTGAACTTTCAAGTCTTTTGGTCCTTTATTGTGTTAAGCTTTCAAATTCTCCTACAAAAGAGAGACTTTCAAGTTCTTCTGGGCAAATTAAGTTTTCAAGCTCTCCTGGACAAATTAAACTCTCAAGCTCTCCTGGACAGATTAAACTTTCGAGTTCTTCTGGATCGTAAAGACTCTCGAGTTCTCCTGGATAAGTTGAATTTTTGAGCTGTCCTGGACAAGATAACTTTCGAGCTCTCCTGGATAAGATACTTTTGAGTTCTTCTGGACAAATATAATCCATTGAGCGTGCTAACTCTGGAGAATGATGAATCCGTTGCTTACTAAGATTTTGGTCATATGATTGCCACAACATGTCCTTGCCGCTAGTGGATGAGGAGGATGATTCTGTCTTGAGATTTCTGAACATCTGCAGTTTGTGAACAGTTGGAATGAGAAATATCATTGCTTGAAATGCTAAGAAGATTAGCCCTGTGTATTCGAGCCCTGTGTATTCGAGCCCTGTGTATTCGAGCCCTGTGTATTCGCGCCCTGTGTCTTAGCACCCTGTGCATTAGCGCCCCTGAACTCCTCAGGGATTTTCGCTGTCGCCATCCTGATTGTCCAGAGGGAATGTCAGGAGCCGTTCCTAGGGGAGGGGGTCCTGTGAGGGTGCCAGTCAGTTCCTTCTGTAACCTCTAGATGGCACCTTCACTTGTTTGTTTCTAGCTCTTTGTTAATTGTTCCTAGCCTCCTGTGTTAATTCTTAACGGCCTGTTAGCTGTTCATAGGTTTCACCTGGTTTTCTTGGTATATAAGTTCTGTGGTTTGTTTCCTCTGTGCTCAGTCCTAACGGGGAATCGGGGACTAACCTTCGCTCTGTGGCTGCTGGCTTTGACTAGCTGGCTGCCATGGTTCTCGAGCTCTGTGTTTAAGATGTATCGAAGTCTGTGTTCTTGTTGTTCTTAGTCTTGATAAGGTGCTGGGCTGGACTAGCGTGTTGCCATGTTGGTGCTTGTCTTGAGCTCTGTATTGATAAGCCTGTTACCCCTGTGGCAGCCCCTCATGATAGCTTGTCTCGAGTCTCATCTTGGCAAGCTGGTTGCGCTTGTGGTAAGCTTACCCCAGCTCAGTATGGACAAGTCGGTTGCCTCATGGAAGCTGTCCTGAGTTCCTATCTTGACTAGCCGTTTTGTAACTTGTCTCGAGTTCTATGTATGTTGTCGTGTTCCTTGTATGAATCTAGTTATGTGTGAATCTAGTAAAGTACCTTAAAGATTGTATACCTGCCTCTAGCCTGGTTTCTGCACTTGGGTCCAGAACCTATCTTGCCCGGAGAGCACGGCCCCGTATCTGCACGGCCCCGTGGCTCCCCAACCCGTGACAGTAGGACTGAGCCATACATGGACCCAGCAGAGACCTATCAGCTAAGGTTTGAAACTCTCGAGTTAATTTTTTGAGCTGTTTTGGGCAAATATTTGGTCTCCTAGGACGTAGACTCCCCGCTGTGTCGGTGTTTAATTTTGAGTCTCCTAGGAGGAAGACCCCCACTGTGTTAAGTTTTCAAGTGTACTTTCAAGTCTTGTGTTAAATTTTTGAGTGAATTTTCAAGCCTCCAGTGTTAAATGTTCAAGTGAATTTTCAAGTCTCCTGTGTTAAATTTTTGTGTGAACTTTCAAGTCTCCTGGGCCTCTATTGTGTTTGGCCCCCAGGTGAACTCTCAAGTCTCCTGGCCCTTCATTGTGTTTACTTTCTAGTTAACTTTCAAGCTTCCTGGGCCTCTACTGTGTTAAACCCCAAGTAAATTCTCAAGCTTCCTGCGGCTCTACTGTGTTAGATTTTTTGAGTAAATTTTCAAGTCTCCTATGTTAAATTCAAGTGAACTTTCAAGTCTTTTGGTCCTTTATTGTGTTAAGCTTTCAAATTCTCCTACAAAAGAGAGACTTTCAAGTTCTTCTGGGCAAATTAAGTTTTCAAGCTCTCCTGGACAAATTAAACTCTCAAGCTCTCCTGGACAGATTAAACTTTCGAGTTCTTCTGGATCGTAAAGACTCTCGAGTTCTCCTGGATAAGTTGAATTTTTGAGCTGTCCTGGACAAGATAACTTTCGAGCTCTCCTGGATAAGATACTTTTGAGTTCTTCTGGACAAATATAATCCATTGAGCGTGCTAACTCTGGAGAATGATGAATCCGTTGCTTACTAAGATTTTGGTCATATGATTGCCACAACATGTCCTTGCCGCTAGTGGATGAGGAGGATGATTCTGTCTTGAGATTTCTGAACATCTGCAGTTTGTGAACAGTTGGAATGAGAAATATCATTGCTTGAAATGCTAAGAAGATTAGCCCTGTGTATTCGAGCCCTGTGTATTCGAGCCCTGTGTATTCGAGCCCTGTGTATTCGAGCCCTGTGTATTCGCGCCCTGTGTCTTAGCACCCTGTGCATTAGCGCCCCTGAACTCCTCAGGGATTTTCGCTGTCGCCATCCTGATTGTCCAGAGGGAATGTCAGGAGCCGTTCCTAGGGGAGGGGGTCCTGTGAGGGTGCCAGTCAGTTCCTTCTGTAACCTCTAGATGGCACCTTCACTTGTTTGTTTCTAGCTCTTTGTTAATTGTTCCTAGCCTCCTGTGTTAATTCTTAACGGCCTGTTAGCTGTTCATAGGTTTCACCTGGTTTTCTTTGTATATAAGCTCTGTGGTTTGTTTCCTCTGTGCTCAGTCCTAACCGGGGAATCGGGGACTAGCCTTCGCTCTGTGGCTGCTGGCTTTGACTAGCTGGCTGCCATGGTTCTCGAGCTCTGTGTTTAAGATGTATCTAAGTCTGTGTTCTTGTTGTTCTTAGTCTTGATAAGGTGCTGGGCTGGACTAGCGTGTTGCCATGTTGGCGCTTGTCTTGAGCTCTGTATTGATAAGCCTGTTACCCCTGTGGCAGCCCCTCGTGATAGCTTGTCTCGAGTCTCGTCTTGGCAAGCTGGTTGCGCTTGTGGTAAGCTTATCCCAGCTCAGTATGGACAAGTCGGTTGCCTCATGGAAGCTGTCCTGAGTTCCTATCTTGACTAGCCGTTTTGTAACTTGTCTCGAGTTCTATGTATGTTGTTGTGTTCCTTGTATGAATGTAGTTATGTGTGAATCCAGTAAAGTACCTTAAAGATTGTATACCTGCCTCTAGCCTGGTTTCTGCACTTGGGTCCAGAACCTACCTTGCCCGGAGAGCATGGCCCCGTATCTACACGGCCCCGTGGCTCCCCAACCCGTGACACCGATGTTCAGTTCCATTGACTTAAATAGAACCAAAAATCGGGCGTGTTGTATAACACGCACAAAAGGGGTTTCACCTGTTTTGAGCCCCAAGCCAAGTCTAATTTCACACACGCATGATATAGGGAAATCGAACAATTAGAATTTCAGACACTTTGAGGTAGAAATCCATATTGTGCGATAGGGTGAATTATGAAAGTGGAATTCATACGTTGTAGTCAAAGGGCGGTAGCACAAACTCTGTGGTATCTGATCAGCTGCCTGCTTTAAGTCGTGCCCAATATTCCGCTCAACATTGACTTCAATACAACTGACGATCGGGCAGCCTTATAACAGGCAGCCGCTGTGATACCGACCATTTTGTGAGAACATCAAGATGAATTTTCACCCCCAATGGAATTGAATATCAGGTGGGGTGTGTAATTGGCGGCCAATCAGATACCGCCTGTATTCCACTATCGCCAAGATGAATTTCTATCCCCACGTATGTGAATGAAAGAGATTTATTTATGACTGGATAGTGGTATTTGCCGTTAAATGAGGATGACCAATGTGCAGGATGCAATTACGTTGAGATGTAATAATAGCCGCTGTTTATGCTCATTTGTGTCAAGCGTTTAACTTAGTTCGTTTTATTTCTTGCAAGTTCCAGCGCCACTGATTTTCGACCCAAACACAGCGTCTCCTCGGCTCATCCTGCCTGAGGACCAGACCAGCATAAAACTCAGCGACAGGAAAGCATGGCCTCCTAATATTAATCCAGAGAGATTCGATATGAGTCCCAGTGTGCTGGGATCAGAGGGATTCACATCTGGGAAACATTACTGTGAGGTGGAGGTGGGGGACAAGACTGAGTGGATTGTGGGTGTGACCAGAGTCAGCCAATAGGAAGGGAGTGATCAGTCATCTCCCTGAAAATGGATATTGGACTCTGTCATTGACAAATGGAGATGAGTATGAGGCCGACCAGATTCTTGCATTAAGCGTGAAACCCAAGACCATCGGAGTTTACCTGGACTACGAGGGAGGACAGGTATAATTTTAACAATGCTGCTGATATATCTCATCTCTTTACTTCCATTGACACATTCACTGAGAAACTCTTTCCTTATTTCCCTCCTTATGTGAACCTTTGTTATACAAATGCTGAGCCTCTTAGATTGCACCATTTAGCTTTGTAAAAACTTACACTATTGAAGTGAGAGCCAGGGAAGAGAAATAATCTGGATCTCACCGCTGTGTATATTATATTGTATGCAAATTCCAACAAACTACAACAGAAAATCAGAACTGTGAACATATAGCTAGCGTGCTCTGCACAGCAAGATTGACACAGATTGAAAACCCTTTTAAAGAAAGGGAGTTGTGTTTGTTTCTGTGTCGATTGGTGTAAGGAAAGTGTTAATCAGACTGTCCTGAGGTCTGCTGCTGTCATACTCCCATTGATTTCTCATTATATTGTAGTAATAGTAACCTTTAGCTATTGCCTTTTAAGTGAGGAAGTTTAAGTCAATTTAGATGCAGTTGCGACTGAACTGTTGGATTAAGACTGATATTTAAAGCATTGGCCAGTTTAGACAATAAACTTCATTAAAAGACAGCCCAGTGCATGTATTTCAATCATTTGATAACAAGTTAGTTCTGCAGAAGGAAATATCTGTGAACACATCATCTTTTTTTAGAAGCAGGAGATTGGTATGGAGTGGTACAGATTATTATTTAGAACTTCTACTTGGTAAGATAGCAACAAGATTCAAACTATCGATACAAAGTAGGGGAGTGGTACTCCTCTACAGAAAACTAAATCGTTCAAACTTTACTGATCAGGGATAATGGAATAGACTAGTTAAAATTCACTTTATATAGAGTTGTATTGGGTAATGCAGAAACATATAGATTGTTACGTCGAAGGAGTCATAGAGCCATAACGGCACAGAAGGAGGCCATTCGGCCCATCGAGTCCGAACTGGCTCTCTGTAGAGCAATCCATTCAGTCCCATTCCCCTGCTCTATCACCGTAGCCCTGCAAGTTTATTTCCCTCATGTGCCTATCCGTTCTCCCTTTGAAAACATTGGCCCTGAAATTAGGATCGGGAGCTTGCCGCACGTGCAAGCCCCCGATCTGCACTCACCCTGCGTGCCGACATCTGAAGCCCGGGCCTGCTCGCATTTCCTGTCACTGGCCCGGTTCAGATGTCGGCACGATTTGCTTACCTGATCCAGCGGAGTAGTTAGTGCGATGTGCCGGCTGGGATCAGGTGAGCACTGTGCAGCCAATCGGGGGAGGGGAAACTCATTCATGAGTTTGACAGTAAGAGCTGTCAAACTCATGAAAATTTTGGGCTGCCAAAACACTACTTTAACTTTAAATAAAATTGTAAAAAACATCCGACTGATTATATTAACTATAAATAAGTTTAAATTTTTTTTTAAACAATTAATCAATTTCTTGTAAAATATAATTTTTTAAAAAATAGGGTCTAAAACTAAACTTACCTTACTGTAAATTCTTTAAAAATAACAAACCTGTGGAAAAAAAAATTCTACATTGTACTAAAAGCCCACTTACCTGTAAAACTAAATACTTACGTCTGGTTTTTCCACGCGTAAAGACTGGAGGCCTTAACACTCGGGCAACTCTGGAAAAAAAAAGGAATTTCACAGCGCACGCGCTGCCTGTGCAGTTGCGTGCGTACTGCCTCTTAGCCCCTTGGGTCAGAGGACAGGAAATGCCGGTTTTCAGCGCATGCACTGTGCATGCAGAAAACCGGCAATTACTCTGGGCACACGCGTGAGTACCCCATCCTTACTCACGCGTTGTGCCCGGAATTACTGGGCCATTGAGTGTGTCTGCTTCCACCAGTTCCATCAGCAACGAGTTACAGGTCATCACAACCCCTGTACCTCTTGCCCAAAACATAAATCTGTGTCCCCTACTCCTTGTACTATCAACTAGTGGGAACAGCCTTTCCCCATCTAGCCTATCCAAACCCGTCATAATCTTGTACACATCTATCAAATCACCCCTCAACATCCTTTGCTCTAATGAAAACAAATCCAACTTCTCCAACCTCTCCTTGTAGGTAAGATCCCCCATCCCCGGACCCATTCTGGTGAATCTACTCTGCACCCTCTCAAGTGCCTTCACATCCTTCCTAAAGTGTGCTGACCAGAACTGGAAGCATTACACCAGTTGTTGCCTAACCAGTGCTTTATAAAGGTTCAGCATAACTTCTCTACTTTTGTACTCAATACCTCTATTTTTGAAGCCCAAGATCCCATATGCTTTGCTAACCACTGTCTCAATATGTTATACCACCTTCAGGGACCTTAGCACATTAACTCCCAGGTCCCTCTCTCCCTGCACACTCTTTAAAACGGTGCTATTAAGTGTATATTGCCTCTTCGTTTCCCTTCTGCCAAAATGCATCACCTCACACTTCTCTTTATTTGGTTCCATCTGCCACTTCTCTGCCCATTCTTAGAGGTCAGTAAGGAACGCACACAGCCCATTGTGGCGCTGTAGATGGAGCATTAAGCAAAGTTAATGGATTAAATGCAAATGCTTTATAAGGCACAATTATGTTTTTTGGTAAACGGCGTTTGTGATACATTACAGATGATCACGGAAGTAATTACTTTGTTTAGTTTAACATTGAGAATAAAAGCACGCTGACAAATATTACTGTAATGTGAATACTGACGTATTGGAATTAATGGATGTAGTTTGAACCAAAAGGATTAGTACATTGCACAGTGATGCAGGAGGGGGCGCTCCTCTGAGGTTGGAGCTGAGGAACTTTATTGAGATGGTAGAAGGAAGCTTTGCTCTGCATCCAGCGGCAAATACCTGACTCGCCCACGCTTGTTAATAACACTGGTTATCAGAGGAAGAGTGATTCTGAGGGGGCTTGACAGGGTAGATATTGAGAGGCTGTTTCCCCTGGCTGGAGACTCTAGAACCAGGGGGCACAGTCTCAGGAGAAGGGCTCGGCCATTTAGTGCTGAGATGAGGGGGAATTTCTTCACACAGAGCGTTGTGAATCTTTGGAATTCTCTACCCCAGAGGGCGGTGGATGCTGAGTCTTTGAGTGTATTCAAGGCTGAGATCGATAGATTTTTGGACTCTAGGGGAATCAAGGGATATGCGGATAGGGCGGGACAGTGGAGCTGAGGTCGAATATCAGCCACGATCTTGTTGAATGGTGGAGCAGGCTCGAGGGGTCTTATGGCCTATTCCTGCTCCTAATTCTTATGTTCTTAAGAAGCTTTGCAAATCCGACAGATTTTAGGAGAACAGACGATCATTACAGCACTGGATTTGATGTATCTGGAAGTTCCTGTAGTAGGCTGCCTGATGCGGGTTACAGTTGTTGGGTGTGGGGTTATAGAAAGGTCTTAAGTGCGATTAATATCGCGCTGACATGAAACAAAAGACTGTGTGTTGAGAGTTTAACAGACTGTACAAATACTCGCTTTCACCACACAAGGGAGCTTCCGCCCCAGAACCCGCAGTGACCCCAACGTGAACTGTGTCCAGGACTCCATTTGCTCTTTGTTCTCTAACCCCGAGAAGCAAAGAACAGCTAGAGGTGCGTGTCAGAACAGCAGTAATATCAGCAACTCGAATTTTACACATTGTGGAGAATTTTCTGAAATATTAAAATGCATTGCATTTTTAAAAATCTTAGAGAAACCGTTCTTCAACAATCTGTATGAACCTAATTATAACCCAGGGGCAGATTTCCTCTGTGCATTGTGCACAAGGATATCCCAAACCTACTCTTAAGTGCGGCTTTACCATTTCATTATTTCCTCTCAGTTGGTCAATTATCTATTTCAATGCAAATAAAGGTGAGGTGGAACATTTTGGTAGGAGAAATAAGGAGGGCAGATACTCCTTGGAAAATAAGTGTCCAACTGGGGTAGAGCAGCAAAGTGATCTAGGAATACACGCACACAAATCAATAAATGCAGCAACACTGGTTAATAAGACGATAAAATGCAAAACAAAAGCACTGGGGTTAATTTCGAAGTCAATTCCATTCAAACGCAGGGAAGTTATGTTAAACTTGTATTGAACATTGCTTACACCACATTTAGAGTACCGAGCACAGTTCCGGTCTGCATATTATAAAAAATGTTATAGATGCTTTGGAGAAAGAATTTTTTATACAAGGATGTCACCAGACTGAGAGGTTATAACTATCAGGAAAGATTTAACAGGCTGGGGCTCTTTCCTCTAGAAAAGAGAAGACTGAGGGGTGACCTGATGGAGGCCTTTAAGATCATGAAGGGGTTCGATAGAGTAGGCTTAGAGAAGATGATTCTACTTGTGGGGAGTCCAAAACTAGGCTCCACAAATATAAGATAATCACTAATAAATCAAACAATTAATTCAGGATAAAGGTCTTTACTCAGAGAGTGGTGAGAATGTGGAACTCGCTACCACGTGGAGTGGAGGGGCGAATAACATAGACGCACTTAAGGTGAATCTAGATAAGTACATGAGGGAGAAATGAATCGAAGGATATGTGTATAGGGTGAGATGAAGCAAATAGAGTGGGAAGAGGCTGGTGTGGAGCATAAACACTGGCAGGGGCCAGTTGGGCCGAATGGCCTGTTTCTGTGCTGTAAACTCGATGTAATGCACCACGTGAAAAAATGTTCGGTGTTGTAGTTAGTGACGGGCCCAAAGCGTCCTTTATATAATTCAAGAAACCTAATTTTCAGCTTATATTTCGTTTTCATTGATTTATTTTCTTATTACTAAGCAGAGTGATTTAAAATAAGTAACAGCTTTTTATCTCCAGGTCTGTTTCTCACTATCACCGAATTGAAATGGGCGGTTTGGAGAAGGTTTCTATTGTTTTGGGGCGGGGATGAACTATTTGTTCTCTCCTGTACCAGAGACGGTGACTCACGGTGAAGTGCACAGGAATAAACAGACATCGGATAGCACACCTTTCAGTCTGGGTTTCATGGGGGAGCCCAGGCACTGAGTCTTGGTTTGCTGGTAAAGTTCCTCTCCCGCACAGGGTTCGCACTGGCCATTTATGATGTGATTGGAAGGACTCTTCATACTTGTATTGAACAAGGGATTCCGTCCTTACTCCCTGGCCTCGCACGGTGCCCTGATCGGCAGGCTTCAGGATTAAAACACAGGCGGGGGCGGGAGAAGTGGAGAGGTGTTAGATATACCTGTGAACTTTGAGCTTTCCAGTGAATGAAATACCCCTTCAAATAATATTAAACACACCTTCCGTAAATGGTACAATGTGGCCTAGTTAACAACAAACTTTAATAATGACAAATTTCCTATAAAATCAGAGCTCCAACATTGCTATCAGCCAGGGGGTCATTTAAACCGATCAAAATATCAGATCTGTTGAACACCGTTATCGGGTCCCAGAATCTTTTCAAACTCTGCCTTTATTTTATGTACATATCGGCGCGCCTCCAATTCTGGCTTCTTGCGCTCCCCCGATAGAGGAATGGCGGATCGAATAGTTCCCCAATGTAACGTTCCAATTTACTGGAGTTTCCAAGTATTCTATTGTAATAAAACAGAGTTGAAAATACCGAAAGAATGCGGAAGAAAATGAATTCACCACTTAGAAAACCATTGTTATTTCCGACCTGTAATTAAAGTCCCTCTGTATACACAATGGATGTACTGAGAGCTGGGCACGGAATGGTAGGTGCCGTGATCCGACTGTGTAACATGTTGTGGCTGCTTTAAGCAATGTGCTCGGTGCTACATTTGTTGTCACTTGCGGGTTATGTGCAGAGACTTTCTGCTAACACTGCTAGACTGTGAGTGACAAAAAATGAAACTTTGCGGCTTTAGCATCTGCCGAACTGGACAGACACCCGCGGCCCTTCAACAAAGCTGTTTCCGTTACATGATGCACAGTTCCGCATGTTCAGTGATCCAACCGTGAGAAGACAGCTGGAAATCCTTGAAACAGTGGCAATTTGCCCCATAACAGCAAAAACAAACCATGAACAAACAACCTGCAACGAATATGTAACGTCTAATATTCCATGTCCCAGGACTTGAGCTTTAACAAGTCACATTTCCCGTCAGCCTTCATTCCGTTGATCCACACCATGACTGGACCCTGCCAGTGTAGTAACTGCAATGGGGAACATCTGCTCTACGTGTTAAAGGGCACAGTTCTGTTATGTTCATTAATAACTAGACATTCTTATTATGAACACAGCTAGCTTCTAGCTAATTAATTATTCAGTACACGTTCTCTAGGTAAAGTATCTGTAGATGCTTCCATGTGTGCTCCTGTGTGCAGGCTGCCATCTTGACTACTGCCTTCTGGGTAGCCTAGCCTCATGAATAATGTAGTCTTATAATATCTATACAGCGGGGTAGTGAAGTTTTATACATACAGCTCTATGCAGCTCTACTGCTCCACCTAGTGTCCACCACAGAATGACATGTTATTGATCACTACAAGTACCATGTACCAGTATTATTCCTTTAACAGTATTGGTTTCAATAATCAGCACCGAAATCTTACCAGGTACAGAAATTCGAGACCCAGTAAAAGTGCCCCTATATTTATCAGTGCAGAGGCTACTGAGCTACTTCTGGCGGTGGACATTGAGTTCCCCACTCAGCATACAATCTGTGTCCGTGCTTCCCTGAGCCTTTCCTCCAAACTGCCTTCAATATGGAGCAGTACTAAATCCTCAGTTAAGGGAGTGTGGGCTGTTTCGGTAGGTGGGCTCCAGCAGGACCTTTCCTTGGTCTTGCTTGGCCGAAAGCCATAAGATATTTCTGATAGAATCTTTTTGTGTGAGAAATGTGGTGGTGTGAAAGAGAAAGATTGGAAACTCTCACTGGGGGACCCAGGTTCAAAACAAAACTCAAAGAATGGGAGATTTCATATCAGTGCGTTAAAGGTTCAATCTGTCCCACAGGGAGATTTCATATCAGTGCGTTAAAGGTTCAATCTGTCCCACAGGGTGATTTCATATCAGTGTGTTAAAGGTTCAATCTGTCCCACAGTGGCGTACTTAGTTCAATGAGCCGGCAGGAATCACTTGAGCACTGGCCAACCAATCGGAGGTTGCATAAGTTTATTCATGAGTTTGACAGTAAGAACTGTCAAACTCATGAAAACTCCGGGCGCACAAAACAGTACTTAAACTTCAAATATATGTTAAAAAAATCCCACTAATTAAATGAACTATTAATAACTGTAAACATCTATTTTAAACAATTATTCAAATTTCTGAAAAAATTGGTTTTTTTATGAAATCGGGTCTAAAAATACACTTACCATATTGTAAAGTCTTTAAAAATAATAAACCTGTGGAAAAAAATGACTAACTTTAATTATTAGACCACTTACCTTTTAAAACTGAGTCCTTACATCTGCTTTTTTCATTCGTAAAAAGTTGAGGCCTTCACGCACGGGCAAACCTTAAAAAAAAGGAATTTCAATGCGCAGACTCCTGCGCGCACGCGTTCGACCTCTAAACCCCTTCGTTCAGAGGAAAGGAATTGCCGGTTTTCCTCGCATGCGCTGTGCATGCTGAAAACCGGCACTTCCATCGGGCCCACGCATGTGTACCCCATCCGTTCTCACCCGTTGGGACCCGAATCACTGGGCCAATGTGTTTGAGGCAGAGGTAGAAATGGCCGACTCCCTATGAAGTTCAGTTCCCCTTATCTCTCAGAAAGCCAGCTGCATTGAACACTGCTTCTGTAACACTGATAACAACAAAGACAGAGACGGGACAGTACTTGGTTAAGAGGGTTAATATGATGGTCAAGTATCCCATCATGCTTCGCAGCTACCTAAATGCTACATGTTCATTTTATATATATATTTCCTAATACGTGAAGCTGAACATCCTTTGTATGGTTTCTAGTATTACAGTCCTCCCTACAGCTTTGGTTAATATATTTAAAGACGAGAGGATTCAGGCATTGACTCACAGGCCTATTTTTACAATCCAACAGTCCCCCCCTTCAACCCCGCGAAAGGGATCCGTGAGGCGGGTTGGAAAGTGTGCATACCTAGGACCAGCTGATGTAACATGCTGGGAAACCAAGAGCGTGAATGATTGAGGTTTCTTCCAGTTACCGGACCTACTTTGTTATACACCTACCCCCCTCCAATCTTTTGGCATCTTGTGCCTCCTGTAAGTGTTGAACCCGGAAGTGATTTGCCTCATTGGTCTCACTGAGCATACGTGGTACGTCAGGAGGGTAGTTTTGTAATTGAGAGGTGACCACCGTACCTTGCAGCGGCTGCATCTTGGGGCAATACCATAGCTTGTCCAGTCATTAACTCAAACGGGGTTAATCCAGTGCCTTTGGCTGGTGTGGCTCATAAGTTCCATAGAATGGCGGGCAGTATAGTGTGCCATCCCCTCCCGGTCTGTAAGATAGCTTTACTGATGGACTGTTTTAGAGTACGGTTCATTCGTTCCACCATTCCTGAAATTTGAGTGTATTAGGGAATGTGGAATCATTGTCGAAACCCAAAAGGACCAAAGCCTGTTTCATGGCTTTGCAAGTGAAGTGAGTCCCTTGATCAGAATATATCTGGTAGGGCACTCCCCACCGGGGAATAACTTCCATTGCTCAGATTGTTGTGGCCGCTTCAGATGTATTCCTTCTGGTGGGGAAGGCCTCCACCCAACGGGTGAAAAGGTCAATGATTACAAAGACATGGCTGTACCCACCACTGGGAGGGAGAGGTCCCCTGGTCCATCGCGCATATGCCATACGTACCTTATGTGTCTCCCGATTCCCGTTTCGAGGCAAGGCAGACATAGGCGCCCATACCCCTGGACTTCTCTGGCCATGCTGGGCCACCACCAGGTGTCTGCTATGAGGTAGTATGGTTTATACCCTCCCAGATGTGCAAGTTTGTGATACGATTGTATCAGGGCTCGTCTGAGCGATGTACGGACCACAATGCTCACTCTTGTACGCACAAACGTATATTCTCGGGAGGCTCAGAGAGATACGCCGTCAGGAGTGCATCCTTTGTCACATCATTGGTCTGGGACGCATGTTCTTGGTGTTTTATTTCTGCAGGATTAAGGGCCATCACAGGGAGAGCTACAGCAGCCTGTCTAGCAGCCAAATCAGACGCCCGGTTACCTTGGATTTCTGGGGACTCTCTGGTTTGGTGGGCGCGAATTTGATTACAGCCCCCAAGGTGGGGCAAGCCGCAGCCTGAAGGAGTTCCGCAAACGCGGAAGCATGTGTAATTGAGTGACCTAAAGTAGTCAAATAACCCCGTCATTGCCAAAGCTTGTCATCAACGTGGACAAAATAGTAGGCATACTTGCTGTCAGCATATATGTTCGCAGTTGTTCCTTCTGCTAATTTAAGAGCTTTAGTGAGGGCGGTGATTTCCGCCAGTTGGGCTCCTCCCATTCCCAATGTTCCTTGAGTGAGGTTCAGTCCTGACGCACCCACCACTGCCCACCCTGTGACCCATCGGCCCTCGTGGTAGAAACTGGACCCGTCCACATACATTTCTAAGCATGCTCCAGCTATAGGTTCCATTAGGAGGGGTCCCTGACTATCGTGATGTAAAATGGTGGTGCAATCATGCGGGGTGCCGTTGTCTATTAGGAAGGATGCCGGATTCGTGTGAGGGTCAGTTACCACCTCGATCCGGACACCCCCCTTGACGGTTAATATTACACTATTATCTCAACATTCATACGCTTGAACTCTCCAGCAAACGGCCGAAGTCATCCGAAACGCATGTAGGAGGAGCAGTGCATGCACTAACTGCCTTAAACACTTGTTTCACAAAGTATTTCGCTTTAGCCCATTTACACTTCTTATATGCTATACATAACAAACTCAAAACCAGTATTAACTGCCCCATTACTAAACCATGGATGTTCCGATTCTGCCCCGCCTGGGGTATACTCTGTTTCTTCTTTCTTTCCTGATGTTACCCCGACTGGCATTTCCTCTATGTTGCTTCAGATCTTCTCTTTCGGTGTGCTCAATTAAATTGTGGGTGCTGGTTAGTCATAGGCATGAGTATACAATTGGCTTATGTATCAAAGTCTTACTACCTAGTGTATACATATATCAAATACACTATCATTCGTAAGCTGAAGAACTACCAAAGCCTGTGAAATAATATGAACATAAGGGTGAGCTGATGAATTAAGCCCAAAATCCAACCAGTGTGAGTTGTCCCCTATGCTGTCAATTTCAATATCTATTCTCGAGTTGTCTTGCTCCAAAACATAAAAATGCTTTAGGGAGGAGTTCTGTCGCATCATGAGCTTACTGAAACCCTCAAACAACAGGGGAATGTCGTATCCGAGTATCCGAATCTGTGCCACACAATTGTGCAGCTCTTACTTAAAAGCGTGTTGGCTGATCATCTCATACTGGATTCGTTTCCCATGCTCTGTTACCTCATACGTGAAGAATCACATTTGCACACTCATACCACCGGTATCTCCATATTATGCCACACGTGCTATCCGATACAAGCCTTTCTCGGGATTTCAGGTATCTTATCAGAAGGTTGTAGTCGTCTGGAGATCTTTGCTTGTCTTCCTCTGCATGTTCCCGATGTCTTGGGTAGTGGCCAGACTATCAAATTCAGTTTTCTTAAAAGTTCATTAAAGGCAGGGACACAAATGTCTCCAAGTGAAAGCTATCAATTTACTATTTTTTAACGACACTTTCCTGACTTTCACTAGGAAATTTGAAAATTCCCATTCAGTAGTGTAATTCTCCTGTTTCAATTTAAACCCTCAATCACTTTCCTTTAATTACCATTCATATATCATTCATGAGTCCTGGAGAAACTTTACTGTCCAGTACAACATTTAAGATAGAAAACATAGATCAAACGTTCTCACTTGATCCAAGTTATTAACAATTTTATTGATCATTATTTTTAAAGAGGATATTTTATTTTCCCAAATGAAGCCAAATATATAGTGCGTGAGTCCATTTTGTTAATACAAAATTATTACCATTCAAACAGCAGTATTATTGTACCGGCAGGTTTTGTCAATGTTCAATTTCATTTCTATCAATGTATCTCCCATTTTCAATTTCAGAAACAAGTAATTCTCAGGCTACGTGGCTTACACAGTGTTTTAACATTAGAGACAGAAGTGCTGCTATTCATTTACAAGGTAGCTTCCATATAACAAAAGAAAGAAATAGGCATATTCATTGTGACTCTGCTTAGAGCCCAAGGGGGTATTTATCAAATCATAATTTTCCTTCTGTCACTGTGGGGAAATATTAACATAAAATTAAGAAACTTAAATTATTTAATGTCCAATACATTTAAACTTCATACTAAAGTTGTTGCTTGGTGAATTTAACCAACTGTCAGTGGAATGGGTGAACTCCTTTGCAGGTTTTAAAGAAGGTGGAGCGAAACATTATCAAATGCATGCAATTGCTTCAATTCACGTAAATCAAAAAAAACTTTCCCGATCGAATGACAGTTGTGTTTTCACACTAAACACGAACACAGAGGTAATATGGACTGTGAAGAAAGATGGGATTGAGCAAAGTTGACCAGCTAAGTACGTCTTTGTAAGGGACTCTGCAACTATCAGATGTTCTCGCGGAGCGGAGTTATCTTATTCAATGCGGTCTACAGAAATTTACACCAACAAGAATTTCACCATGGCCACAATGAAAGTTTGGTTTTAATAAGTTAATTAACCTCATAACACCAAACTAATCCAGATCTTGTAAATATTGAACTTAATTTTCTTCCAAGCACATTGGTAACAGTAACATCAATGCAGAAGCTTATCTATTGTAAAACTATGAACAGACAAACAAAACAAAATAGCACATTCTTGCAGAAAACAGTAAATTACATCATATTTCTTACTGTCCGTTCATCAGATGTCTTTCCATAATACTGTAAAAACATTGTATATAACTGGACAAAAATTAGTTTTTCACATTTAAACAAATCAAATCAAACTGCTTTGGAAGACTTCACCATAGCAAACACAAAGGGGAGATAATCAGAACTCAAAAGTCAGGGGTGTGTCCTGGGACAGGTCAGAGTAGTACAACAGTCATGGTGAGCAGGATCACTGGTTAAATTGAAAAACTGAGCTGTTGAAAGGTCGATCTGTAAGGAAGAGAGAGGTAAATAACAAACCGAAGAATTGAGATAATCCTCCGAACTTTGTCCTAACCTAATATTAGGAAGGAAAGAAAGTTATCATGCATTATTATTAACCCTAGGGATTTCTCATTTCGTATTTCACCGCATGTTGCACATTAGTGCACACACACACACTCCATGCAACTTCAATCACAACTTCAAGCAGCAGTCACAATCTCGAGAGCGAGAGAGAGAGAGAGAGAGAGAGAGGGAAATCGCGCAGCTTGTGACCTTGAAGAGGGAAGCACAGGCTTTTAAAGAGACAGTACACTGAAGATGAATGAACACACACTCGGCAGTTTTTTTATCCTCAGCCCTAGGGGTCCTGAGGGTTAGGGGAAATTTCTTCCGTGGGCGTCCTCACGGGCTTAATCTGGCTCCAGTGTTTCCACCTTAAATCAAATTTTCGCTACAAGTAAACTGAGGTACCTGTACAAAGGAGGATCTGGAAGGGTCCATCACACCATGGCTCAAAAATACCTCGAACTGGTCGGTGAACCATTACCCATTTTTTTCCCCACACAACTGGATGCTTTCTAACCTCCCCGCCCAATAAACAAGCCTCCCATCTTGCACGTCTCTGGTTGAGGATAGTTTTTATGTTGCCCATAAGGAGTTTAACTAGGCTGTGGCGGGTGTGGAGAATTACCTTACCTTACCGGGGCTTACCAGGTGGTACAGTCCGTGGCTGCCAAACATGGAGGCTGTCCCGCCATGGAGGGCAGATATGGGCATGAATAATATCCTACTGGCCGTATACGATCGGCCCAGAATTGTCCAACCACCGCAATATACGCCCGATTGCCCACCCAGTTCCACAAGTGGAAGGGTTTTGCGGGGTCTGGGAGGCCCAGGGCAGGCGCACTGGCCAAAGTGATTTTGACCATTTCAAAGGCTTCAACTGCCTCAGGTGTCCAATCCAGACTCGCCTCTCCCGAGGGTCCTGCCTTTAGGAGGTTATTTAAGAGACTTGCCAATTCAGTGAAGTCGGCTACGTACGTGTGACATTAGCTGAACAATCCCCATTACGCTCCAAGGCCTGAAACAGTGACAGGTCGTGGCATTTGTAAATGTGCTTGAACACTCTCAGGAGAAGGACAACGCTAGATCTTTCTTGGGGCGTGAAAGGCTGTGAAGACTCTACCACCTATATCTCCATTTTTGGCATTAACTCCCGGATTCATCCCGACGGGGGACAGCCATGGGTTTGGATTTCCCAGACCCAGATTGAGGCGCTGCTGAAGGGCAGATATGGTTATATCAACTAACGGACTTGTTTCTTTCCACCCATTCTTAAACATTTCACTTTGGTATTTCAAATGTGCCTCTTGGTCCCATTTTTACAACAGTGACACTGGTGGCCATAGCCGGAACGTCCGGTGAAAGAGGTCTTCCATTGTCACTCATGTCTAATAACCATACACATCCTTATGCTCTATCTTACTTCATTTTAAACTTATACTTTAAACGGCACAAATGTAACACCTTATACTCTAAATTAGAAATACACATGCAGGTCTCGTCAATTCCGTCAATCCGTGGTCTCCGTGAGGAGTCATTTAACTATGTGGATAATTTCAAATACACATGCAGGTGAGGTCTGCGGCGAGCGCGACTCATCTCGAGGGCGTTTACCAGGGGCCCTGAATACCTTTATTCAGGCGTCGGGGTTCCCCTCACAATCCCGTGGACCTTATGTCCTACATACCTTAAGTCGTACCTGCTTCCTGTGCACCCAGTATCCCACTTGTGACACCAACTTTTAGATTCGAATTCGGAGAAAATCTAGACGGAGATGGAATTGAGAATAAAGTGAAGGTTTTATTAGCAAATAGCTAGAAAGCTTGTGCACAAGGGTGAGAGGCTAATTTCCACAGAATCGAACCTGTCCTCTCAACGAAATACAATCTACAGGCCTTGATATATAGCTTTCGATAGGTAACGCCCATTATGTTGCAGAAGTAGGCGTACACATACAAACAGCATCACTACCATTACTCCCTTATTGTTTGGCATGATTAGTCACTCACTATCGGGAGCCACCCTGAAGTGTTCTGACATACAGCATAATATCTAGTTTTTAGCTTCTGTGAGCCAGGTCGCTTAATTCTTGAGATGATAAACAATGTCCGATTTTGGTTGTGAGCAGACATTACAAAGGAAGATAAGGTGATTGAGGCAGAGATAGAAATGGCTGATTCCCTATGAAGTTCAGTTCCAATTATCTCTCAGAAGACAAGCTGCATTAAACACTACTTCTGTAACACTGATAACAACAAAAGACAGAGACTAAGAGCATAGTAAATATGTTATTCCTACAGTACTTGGTTAAGAGGGTTAATATGATGGTCAAGTATCCCATCATGCTTCGCAGCTACCTAAATGCTACATGTTCATTTGATATATATTCTCTAATACGTGAAGCTAAACATCCTTTGAATGGTTTCTAGTACTACAGCCCGCCCTACAGCTTTGGTTAATATATTTAAAGACTAGAGGATTCAGGCTTTGATTCACAGGCCTATTTTTGCAATGCAACAAAGTGAAACAGTCATTTGTAGACAGATGAGCAACCCTGCGGAAATACTACTATGTTGGTTTTCAGCATCGACAGGTGTTGGGAGGAGGGGAAGGAGACAGGGCTGATGTGTACCGGGTGTGAGAAAGATTAATTTTGCATAACCATCTCAGTAGCCGTTTGGAAGTGCTATCAGAAGTTCATGTCTGTCAAATTATAAGGAGTTGGAGGGCAGAATAGAGAATGCACGCCGACTGTTTAGCCGGAATTTGGAGTGGGACCCGGTTATACCCCTCGGGTCAATGGCAAGTAGCCCTGACTGAAGCCGAATTATTTTAGAACTATGGCACATTCCCTTCATGCCCGTCATCTTTTTGAATTTTTTACCATTTGGTCAACGATGAATTTTGGTGTGATGTATATTAAAACGATGATGCAGTTCCCCAAACTGATGACCATTCTCACTGCAGCAGATGTTGCGATTGGGGGCAAGGTTTGGATGGCGGAAAGACGTTCCACTTTTGTGTATGAAAGTTGGATTGTCCACTTTATGCTACTTGAATTCTATTTTCATAAACTTTCCTAAAGTCCTATCCAAACCAATTCCTGAAAGTGGCAAACTGAGGTCGCTGATCCAATTCACGGCAGCGATTTCAGGCATTACAATCCGTCTCAGCTGCCTTCGATTGTTTTGGGAAATGGTCTCCGCTTCCCTCTCCGAATTGATATTAGCGGCCCCTCATAAAGTGTGTATGTTGGGAAAGTTTGATGGGATTTTTTTTCTGTGATTCTGTAACAAAATTAGATTTATTTGTGTGTTTTTAGTTGCTTGATTTGAAATAGGAATGGTAATATTTCTTATACATAGATTGAGCAATCTGCATCATTATGAGAATTCCATTGTTGCTATGCCAGTGATGACGTTAACTGTGCAGATCTGTCAGTCTGAGCAAAAAGAAATATAGAATCTGATGGTGTTTGTTTGCTTTCCTTGTGCCTTTGTTTGGAAATAAATTAAGGCAAAATTATGTTAAGTGAAGAGAACGGCATAGTGTAAATCGAATTCATATGGACTGAGAACCAATGTAGTTTGCAGTTTTAAGCTCTCTAATTGTGGATCAATTAAGGCCACTTTTAGTGGAAGGAGCCAATACATTTAACATTGTCTGACAAACTAGGGGTCAGTTCCCCTCCCGTTTTAAAGATTTCAAGGTAATTTCTGTAGCTGGATTAACTTCCACTGGAACAGCAAATCTAAGTTTTCCTTGTCTTTAATGCTGCCTGGAGATCTATACTTTGAGTTTATATAGAATTATTTACAACTAGCTGGAGTGCCCGGCAGTGCCGAGGGAACTCAAGAACCCTGTGCCATATTTATAAAACTGTTTATGAGAGTGTTGGCATTGAAGAAATCTTCCTAAGCACCCAGGAGGTGGTTCTTTAACTTCGTTTTATGTTCATGGAGATCGCCAGTCAGAAGTGGTGCGTCCAAGTCCGTTACGTTTTCTTGAGGGCGTGCTGTTACGAAAAAAGAAATAATAATTTTTATATATATAAATGAGTCTGTCTGTCTGCCTGTGTGGGAAGGAGAGAGAGAGAGATAGGGAAAGAGATAGATAGAGTGAAAGAGAGAGGGGAGGGAGAGAGAGAGGAAAGGAGAGAGGGAAAGAGAGAGAGAGAGGGAAAGAGAGAGGGGGAGAGACAAAAAGGAGAGAGAGAGAGGGAAGGAGAGAGAGAGAGAGAGGGAAGGACAGAGAAAGAGAGGGAAGGAGAGAGAGAGAGAGAGAGAGGGGGGGAAGGAGAGAGAGAGAGAGAGAGGGGGGGAAGGAGGGAGAGAGAGGGGGGGAAGGAGAGAGAGAGAGGGGTAAAGGAGAGAGAGAGAGAGGGGGAAGGAGAGAGAGAGAGGGGGAAGGAGAGAGAGTGAGCGAGAGAAGGGGGAAGGAGAGCCTCAGGCCCGGAGAGGGGGGGAAGCAGAGAGAGAGAGAGAGAGGGTGGAAGGAGAGAGAGAGAGAGAGAGGGAAATAGAGAGAGAGGGAAAGAGAGAGGAGGAGGGAGAGAGAGAGAAGAAAGGAGAAAGGGGGAAAGAGAGAGAGAGAGGGGCTGAGAGAGGGGGAGGGAGAGGAGAGAGAGGAAAGGAGAGAGAGAGAGGGAAGGAGAGAGAGAGGGAAGGAGAGAGAGAGAGGGAAGGAGAGAGAGAGAGAGGGAAGGAGAGAGAGAGAGAGAGAGAGGGAAGGAGAGAGAGAGGGGGGGAAGGAGAGAGAGAGAGAGAGGGGGGAAGGAGAGAGAGAGAGTGAGAGAGAGGGGAGGACGGAGAGAGAGAGAGAGAGAGGGGGTAGGAGAGATAGAGGGGGAAGGAGAGAGAGGTGGGAAGGAGCGCCTCAGGCCAGGCCCGATGGACCCCTGCTGCTCCATTGAACCGGAGACCCCGTGCGCAGCATATCGCCTCAGACCCGGCCCGAGTGAACCCTGATGAGCGCCCGCTGTGGGCCCCCGATGCCGCTTCACTGCTGGATTTATTTTGGGATTAGCCTGGAGAGAGAGAGGGGGAAAAAGTGCCTCAAGCTCTGCCCGATGGACCACTGCCGCTCCGGTGACCCCGCGCGCAGCGTATCGCCTCAGACCCGGCCCGAGTGAGCCCTGATGAGCTCGTACTGTGGGCCTCCGACGCCGCTCCACAGCTGGATTTATTTTGGGATTAGCCTGGAGAGAGACGGGGGGAAAGATTGCCTTAGGCCCGGCCCGATGGACCCCTGCCGCTCCGGTCTCTGTTTTTTTGCGCTCCGCACTAAAGGCAGTTTGAAGGATTAGGCCCCGCCCACACACGCCATGAAACGCCCCCCGTGACGCAGCGTGCTCCCCACGTAGGATTGGTTAAACTTCAAGTCACTCAACGCTAATGAGTGTACTCCCCCTAGGATTGGTCAACCGCTAATGAGCGGATTTTGTCCGTTTTTTGAAAGTTTTTGTATAGTGTCCGAACACGTTTTGTCTGACCAAAACGTAAATATGCGTATGACACGCCCCTAATC